>NC_090923.1:227346521-227971521 GCF_040938575.1 Ambystoma mexicanum | reverse complement strand
ATATCTCCCACGAAACACTTGCCTTTTAGGTGGGGCTATTTAGCAGTAATCGAGCGTATCTGCACAGGTTCTGTCTGCAGGTGACTGACAAAGTTAGAGCCGCACGAAATTTGGACAAAGGAATAAAAAATAAAAAACTGAGCACATATCACGCTGCGGTCCTTACTTGTAGTCAACGATCTGTAGCCTCGGCTGGATAATGGAACTCAATGATTCAAATCTGAGCCTCGCAGAGCCTCCCAAAGACTCAACAAGACTCTGGGTTGACCCTGCGCCGCTCCGCGGTATAGCAGGGTATTTGTTGAAATGCTCTGCCTCCTCCAATAGAGCTGGTAGATACTCTAGTAGCACAAGTTTTAGTCAGGTAAGCAGAAACCCGAAAAGAGCACCACGCACTCCACTTCCACAGAGATTCAACAAGACTGTGCCGACTCCGCTGGATTGAATTAAAATCAAGGGAAGCCTGGCATTCACGTTTCCGTTCTTCTGGAAGATGGAAATGCAGACATTAACGAATGGAAGGGAAATGTGTGATATTTCTTTGTAAAAGTTTTATATTAAACTTGCACACAAAAAATGCCCCCCTTCCTTCCCAAGCCCCCATTAAAAAATAAAACAAATCGGGCTTTGTGCATAGTTTGCCCCAGGCCGTACGAAGGACGGCACGATGTAGGGCCTGGGAGGTTAGGCACAGGGTGGGGGGGGGAAACGGTGCGAAAGCCGAGGGGAGGGGCATCGAAATGGCACCCACAACTTAGCGTTGCCAAGAAACACCGGAAATAGCAACATAACAACAAGGAAAGGTGTGAGGGGAAAACAGGGGGGCCGGGGGAAGTACCAAGAGAAGAACAAGGGGGTTTGGGGGTATAAGTAGCACCAGGAAAAAGGTATGAGGCACAAACCAGGTAAGGAGCTCGCCTCTCTCGGGCACACTCCTAGGGCCTGGAAAAGGGGGACGGAAAACGTTTACCATCCAACCCACCCTACAAAGATAACAAAAGAAAGAGGAAGCAGGCAGGAGCGGGAACGCCAAGTACTTTCTTCCGGTACACGGACCAAGAAAGTCGTAGGCGGCAGGCATGTGTCCAGGAACGGATGCCCAAGGGTAACAAAGACTTGGTGAGGAGAAGCCTTGGGCAACTACAAACTGGACACAATGTGCCCAAAAGCAAATGATTGTGATATATGTTTTATTGTGTATTTTCCGTAAGAAAATAAAATGCCTACGGCCTTTAATTTTTCCACAAACAAAATTGATCTGCTATGTTATTCCTCAGGTAGGGGTCGGGTAACAGTAGCGAAGGGAGCCAACACTACTCAACCTATGCCTCTCCAGCCACGCTGGATGCTGATCTGGATGCAGGGACTGAAATTGGCGTCAGCAGTTCAGTGCCTGCCTGTTTTCTAGAAGAGCCTGGTGAGCGCAAAGCCTATGGATAGGAGCAGCAATCTGCTGGCTTGTGTTTCCCAGAGGAGGGGTTGTAGGTAGGTAGGTATGTATGTGCATAAACTGTGCTTCGCGTGACGCCACAGTGGCTACGAAAACACTTCATTCCATAAGCCCCACGGGGCTGTACTGTGTGTGCATCCGTGTGAGAGTGCTTTATGGACTAGGTTGTGGTAACCTGAGAATTAGGCTCACTAGTGCGCACAAGCAGTGATTGGCGTTGACTTGCACCAGATGGGAACGTATTCACCACATGAGGCTGTAGTGTATTGGGCCACTATTGATATATACTGTGGAAATGGTGAATTGCTGCAGGGGGGGTGAAGGGTTTTGGATGGGTGTGCCTCCTAGAAGGGTTGGACCGTTGTATAAATGTGTCTCGGGCAGTCGCAAATGGAAATGCGTTTCCTTTCTGGCCGACGGTTTTAGTAGTACCCAGGTGGGGTGTTTCTAGTAACGTGTTGCAAATGGCGCTTTAAAAAAATAGTTGTGAAGTAGCACTCGTCAGTGCTACTAGATGTATAGTGAAGCAAATCAAAAAACGGCCCCACTTTGAGTCTTTGACCAACAATACCAGTCCGATCCAGCTCCCTATTGTGCACGACCATTGACTGGCTGACTGCAAGGGCTCTCGGGCCACGGGGGCTGGGAGGGGTGATTTAATGATAACTACCATAACACCACCTACGGTATTAACACAATGGCAGCAGTAGCAGCTTAGGCGTCAAGCGGTATAAAAATACAAGCACATTTGGCCTTGTCCGCCAAAAAGCCAACGTTCCTTGCACTAACGCAATTGTTGCCCCAGTGTTATAGCCACGTTTGTTATATTGAATAACTCCTCGGTTGTAATTCGGGGGTCTCTTGTATGATGTTCAGCCGCATTGTCACCAGGCCGTGTTTGGGAATGCGATGGTCCCTGCTGCCCGCAGACGGTAGCAGCCCTGCTTCCTGGAGCAGCAGACAGCAGTGGGAGCGGCAGGCAGGCGTTCACGAGTCACTTGTTCTCCCCGTGGGCTCGCCGTGACTCAGCCTGCACCACACGTAAGCTGCAACCCACACTCGCCTCTCATGGGGTTACTCGTAGGTGAAGTAGGAACCGAGAAAGCGTCCTGCCGTCGGTGGGGGCTGCAAGGGGAGGGAGTTTTTGTGATCTCACCGCAGTGAGGGAAGGAAAGTCTGAGGTCTGCGGCCCTGGAGGGAGGCGAGGTTTTCACTTCTGTGCTGCCTGGATGTGGGCAAGGCACATCAGTGTTTCCGAGGTGCATCCAGCTGTATCGAAATCGACGCTGGGCCCATTCCCCTCGCCGAGAAATGAGGATGTCTGCACAAATGAGACCGCGGCACAGACTGGATTTTGGAAAAAATATTTTTGGGACCCGGGTGGATTTCGAAACCATCTGTGATGTCAAAATTGTGGTTATAAGATGCGCAGCAAGGGGCGCGAAGTTAAGGTGGATTTAGCTGAATTTCAGGGGTTTTGTTGCCTTAAGTGCTTACCTTAAAGTCCCTGTAAAGATTTTTTCTTGATTTTCAATGGTTTTGTTATTCTATAGATTTCTAGAATGCTACAGACCACTAGCATGGTCTTCCCCACTGTCATGGTGGTGGGCACGGCCACACACTACCAAACCACTCTATATTTTAAAACACTAGCTACCCAACACTCAAAAGACGTTCGTCAATCACAAACAGATGTCCTGTTTTGACAGTGTTATTGTTATGTATAAAGGATTGCAGGCTTTGAGCACTCGTACTGTTTTTGGGCAATGCACTTTGAGATTAAATTATTTGCAGATGATCACGCACTTTGGTTAAGCAGCATGCTACATGCACCTTGTTATATGGTTGGTCTCTTGGTGACTGTTGTGATACATCGCACAACCCCAACTAACCGCATTTAAGCAGCATGGAAAAGGGTAAAAATTGATCAGCTGCAAGAATAACATATGCCCAGGTACCTTTGCTCGCAGAGCGAAAAGCAAAAGCTCGCACACATGAATATACACACAGTAAGTGACCATATATTTTAAAGTGAAATATACAAATTTAGTTTAATTGATCTTCTACTTCAAAGAAAGTGCACAAGACAAAATAGCATTGGACTTTAAAGTTATGAACACCAGAAAAATAACCTGAGAGAGGAAGTCTTCCAATAAATATGCTGAAAAAGTATAAAAGGTACTCACCTTTTAAACCCAGCAATCTGTAGTGAAATATTCCATGGAAAACAAAATCCCAATACGAAAGCGTCTGCACTGGGAACATGACAACCAGAATAAAATCCTGGTATCCAAATAGTTAAATAAGTTTGCTAACCTAAGAAAAAAAATAACCAATGGTTGCATCAGCCCTCTGGGGAAAAAAAAAGTTCTGCTGTCCACCCACATGTGTCCTTTACTGGTGCCCTGAAAAGCAGCCACAATCGGGGTGGGAGGGGAATAACTGCACAAGTCTGCAGTATTGCAAACTCTCTTGCCACGCTATGGTCACATACTCGTGACTTACTTGCCCTCTCATCATTTCCCCTCCTCACCCCTACATCGCGCTTTCAACATTACTCTGCTTCATAAAGTTAACTTGACAAATACACATACAGTAGAGTCACTCAAATATATATAAATCCTTACAGAACTAAGTTAGGCAAAAAGTGTACAATTGTGGCATTATTCCCCCATCTTGACTGTGAGACTACAATACCACAATGCAAAAACACTTGTATGCGTGCAAATCTTTCAAGGACTAACAGTAGCACAGTTTAAAAAAATAATAATTTGGATGCCCATTCGGTCGCCCATCCATGCAGTAATCGACTGACCCTGGTTAGCTTCAAAGCGAGACTGACCCTGCTTTGCTTCAAAGAAAGGGAAGGGCGGGCCTGTTTCTCTAAGTGGTCTCGTAACCTTTGCACATTTATTTGGCAACATGGACTGAGGAGGCTGGGTCCTTTCTCACTTTGAAGCTAAACGGGATCTGTCCTGGTTACTGCATGGATGGGAGACCTGGATGGTAATCATGCCCTGGCCAGTAATTATTCACCCCTAACGTCACTATAGCTGTAAAAAATATCTTTTAAAAAAGTTAAATGCTATCTGTGGGTGTTAGGCAGAATTATATGCAGTACCCTTTGGGAACACCACACACAATTGAGAATACAAGTGACAGTACAAATTCACCTTTGGTACAAGCCTGTACTACACAGTAAAAGTGGTAGCGATGGCTGAGCAGCAAGACTTAACTCAAGAGTAAGTGAGCAGTATCAAATAGTTACACAAAGGACAGCAATTACTATGATTCAAACAAACACTGACTCAAGGTTTTCAAGTAAGAGAATATACTTTTATTTGCTCTTCAGTTGTATAACATTTCACTTAAGTAAAGCAGTTTAAAAATCACACTCTTAATACACCACACCACTCCCAATAAGTTCCAGACAAGTTAAGCTCACAAAATGAAGTGGGTGCAAAATGGACTCCAGCAATTTAAAAAGGAGGTGTTAGGCAGAATCCTGTGCAGTGCCCATGGGGACCACTACACACAATTAAGACTTCAAGTGGTAATACAAGTTCACCTTTGGTACAAGTCTGTACTACACTGTTGAAGTGCTAGCAGTAGAGGAGCAGCCAGACTTATCTCAAGAGCAAATGAGCAGTAGCAGAGATTACCCAAAGGACTACAATTACTGTGACTCAAGCAAACACTGACTCAAGGTTTTTGGTTAAAAAGTAAAAGTACATTTATTTTAAACCATCTGTTCACAAAACACTTCACTTCTATTGAATTAAAACCACACTTCAAATACACTACACACAACCAATTCTCTTTGTGCAGAACAACTCAAGGTGAGTACCTCAGGATTTGGCAGACCAGCGTTATGAAACAAACGGTGTTACCGGGAATACATATGCAATCGCTTTTTGACAGTAATGAAAGTTCGGTCTTACTAAAGATACGCGTACCCGCAGGAAGAAACGTTACCTGAGTTGAAACACACTTAGCACCTGAGTTAACACAAGCGATTTGGGGACAAAAATCATAGGCAATACTTTTGTCAAGGCAGACAGAATCGGAGAACACTTTCTGACAAGTAGATAAAAGTCAATAGGCCTGCGTCAAGTGGAACCGGGTTCCTGTTGTCGAGGATCACACAGTCAGATAGTTCACGATTCAAGGTTGCCAGGAGTACTTGGATATTGTCAACAGAGGAAGCAAAAGTTATAAGAGGGAAGGAAGACAGGGCAAACCTTGGATGAGGAGAAAAGGGGTTCACCCTAGTTCCTCGAAGCTGGACACAGTACCTTATTCTTTGAAGAAGCTGGTGCCACGGCAGTTGTTCCTGTTAGTTTCCTGCAGACTCAGTTCCTGGAGCTTCAGTCGTGGAGACAAGGAGGACGACGTCTGGAGTGATCTGCACTACCCAGGGATGAGGCCAGCAGCAGCAACGGTGAATAGAAGGTGCGCTCCTTTAAAACAGGAGAGGCTCTACAGATGGCTATCCGGACCACTATAGCAGTGTGCAGCAATTTCGACCACGAAGAGGATCCTCTGGCTGTGGAAGATAAGCTGGTTAATCCCACCAGGCTCAAGGAAAGAAGACTCCCAACTGGATCTTCTCTTGTCGTTGAAGGGTAGATAGCTCAGGACCGCAGCAGTGCTCCACCGGGACTCGGTAGTTGCAGCAGCTGTCTTCTTCTCCGCTTCTCTTCGGTTCCTTGCAGTTCCAGTGGCAACTCTGACTTCCAGCCCAAGAGTCCTACCTTTTATGCAAAGATCCCACATTCACACAGCCTGGCTGATCACCCAGCGGGGGGTTGTCCAGCCCGGAAACCACCTCAGCCAATCATGACAAAGTGCGACTTGGGTTTCCTAGGATACCCTGTGCAGGGGGTGACAACACCACTCCCTCACATACAGTCCACCCAGGCGACAAGAGGAGGGCTTCTTGGAAGAAGCCTGCCAAAAGACGGTGAACAAAGAAGGCAAACATGGTTTGCCGCACAAAGTAAAACACCAGAAGGACTTTAACGAAAAGAAATGGCGAATAAACCCGACCAGAGCCAAAAGAAAGAGTATTTGGTTAAGCGAGTTTATGTTCGAGGCTACTATGATAGCCTGGAACAGTACCACGTTTATATAATATAATCGCGGTAGAACAGTTAGGGTAGATAACACTGCCACCAGCCAAGTCTGAATGTTAAAAGAGCAAAACAAAGCTCAGAGAGGCACAGACAAAAAGGGGTAGGAATTAACCCTTTCCAATACTCCATGTAAGATGGGGTGTACTTGGTCTCCAGTTTAAAAGTGACTATATAAAGTTAATGGCAACTTAACATGTTTCTGGGGCGACAGAAGTCAGCCCCAGAAAAATGGAGTCAGTGGGAAGTCTAAAAGACAACCCTGTGTCACTGCACTGAAGGTGCTGTGTAACACACACCAAAAGTGGGTCTCATGAAGTGGTGTGCTCCAGAGCCCAGGATCACACAAACAGTAGAAATACACATGGCAAAACACATGTAAGAGTGGGAAAGAGGCTCACACTCTTACCAAGTGGAAGAAATAAACTCCAGAAATCCAGCAAAGCTGCTGGGGGACTCACTAGGTGAGGGAAATTAGCCATAGAGTGAGAATTCTCCCTAACAGGAGGGAAAGAAAAAGTTAATAGAAATTGAACCACACCACCACACCAACAGGTAACTACTCGGGGCAATTGAGCAACAGGAACTACAGAGATAGAATCGGGTAAAAAAGACTTAGGGCCAAAGTCAATAGGTCAAAAGTCTTTTGCTCAAGATCACACGGTTCAGGGTAGTTCGTGGTAAAGTTTGTGTCACGAGTTCCGGACGAAGTTGGTCAGCAGAAAAGTTAGTTCAAAGAGAAGAGAAGGACAAGCCCCCGGATTGGAGAAAGATTTCACACACTTTCACCGTGGCTGATTGAAACGAAAAAACGGATTTGCACAGTACCTGGTTGATTGAAACGAAAAACCGGATTTGCACAGTACCTTAAAACGGAGAAGGAGCTGTAGCTGAGGCGGACGTTCCTGGTAGTTCCTGCAGGCTCACGGTTCCAGAAGCGACTGTCGGACTGACAAGAAGTAGGAAGACTGAAGGGTCCTGCACTACCCAGGGAAGAAACCAGCAACAGAGCAAAGCAACAAATAAAAGGTGTGCTCCTTAAAACCCAAGCAGCGTCCGACCTTCCTGGCTATCCGGCCCACTGTCGCTCTGTACAGCGAATTCAACCAGAGGAGGGGTCCTGGCTTGATGTTTGGGCGAACTGGTTGGTCCCAACAGCTCAAGGGAAGAAGATTCCTGGAGGATCCTCTCTGTTGTCGGATTCTGAAGATTCGCACCTGCAGCAGGGCTTCACCGGGCAGTTCAGTCGTTGTAGGGGTCCTCTTCTGTCAGCTCCTCGTTGGTTCTTTCATTCCAGTGGCGACTCTGCCTTTCCAGTCCCAGAGACCTGCTTTTTATGCAGTTTTCCCCCATTCACACAGCCTGGCTGTCAATCACACAGCAGTGTGGCTGTCCTGGCAAGGACAGTCACCCAGCCAATCAAACAGGAGTGTGACTTGGGTTACCAAGGGAACCCATGGCACGGGTCCTAACACCCCTCCCTCACATCCTGCCTACCCAGACTTTCAGGCTCCTAAGGAGGGCTTCTGTGCAGAAGCCCACGAAAAGACGGTGTACAAAGGAACCAAACCTGGATTGGCGCGCAGAATAATACACGAGAAAGACTTTTACAAAAGGAAAGGCAAATAAACTCAGCCGGAGCCGAAATAAAATATATTTGGTCAAGCGGATGTATGTTTGAGGCTAATAAAATAGCCTAAAACAATACCATAGTTATTTAAGATAACTGCGGTATAAAAAAAAATAGGGTAGTTACCACTGCCACCAGCCAAGTCTTAATGAAAAGGGAGCGAGACAGTGCTCCAAGAGAAGCAGACAGAAAGGGATAAGAATTAACCCTTTCCAATACTTTGCAAGATGGGGTGTACTGGGTCTGTGGTTTAAAGAGACTACATAAAGTTAAGGGCAACTTTACATGTTTCTGGGAGACAGTAGTCTGTCCCAAAAAAATGGAGGCAGTGGGAAGTCTGAAAGACAACCCTGTGTCACTGCACTGAAGGTGCTGTGTAACACACAAAAAGATGATGCCTGTGGATTAGGTGAGGCTCCAGAGCGCAATATCACACAATTGGTAAAAACACACACAACAAAATACATGTAAGAGTGGGGAAAAGGCTCACACTCTTACGGGTGACAAAAAGAAAACGTAGAAATCTAGCAAAGCTGCTGAGGGACTCAGTAGGTAAGGGAAATTAGCCATTTTGGAGAATTCTCCCTAACACTGGGTACTGAACTACACATACCCTTGGCTATCCTTAGTCTTTTATAGCCACAAATATAGTTGCAAATATCGGAAAAACATGCAAAGGAAATGTTTTCTTGCTGCCTCCCCCGGCCCTCACCAAGTGCCCCCCCCTCATCTGTGCCAGCTCCCCCTACTCCCCAGATGGCCTTATCTCCCCTGCCCTCTCCCTTTCCCCCCACAACGCATGCTGTTTCTGTGATGGTTTGCTTTGAGATGTCGGCTATTCGTGAATATAGCCGAGGCTACAGAAAGCTTTGTGTTGCAAACTCAGTCCCTAGACCCCCTTCAACTCTTAAATGTCTCTTGGTGCCATCTAGACCCCACCCCCACCACTATATGGCACGTGGTTTTTGACCTGCAAATAGCTTTTTTCCTGCATTTAATTTTCCCCTATCCTCGAATATCTCTCGCATCGAGAGAAAAACAAGATGGTGGCTGTTTCATTTCTAAAAATACCCAGTTTTGGGTAAATCCCAGAAATATAGGTATTGAATGGGTATACCTCTGAATGCACGCTCCAAAGTAAATACAACCCGCTAGGGAATAAAGCAAGGAGATAGTTTTGCAAGAATACCAAAGTTTCATATAATATAAATGCTAGCAAAGAACTCTGCTGCCTGAGAGTGCTCTGCCAAAACTTAAACGGGCAGCACACTTAAAAGGCCAAATGCATTATCAGTGACGAGAACATATACAGTAGAAATTCACATAGCTGGTTGGTGCGTGCATATATCAGGGCCTGCTCCATAGGGGATGCCAGGCGCTAATTGGCAGACTCTTCCCAGTCGATCTTGGTGCACGTGGGTCAGCTGGGTTCATCCTTGCGGTGAAGGTTAGGCCACATGTTAGAAACATTCTTTATAATCTAAGCTAAACAGGAACCAATTATTCATTTGTCATGGCAGGCACCTGAGCACCATATGAAAGGGGCGCCGACGAGAAAGGAGAATAATATATAGGCATGTTGACCCCCACCTTCTGTGCTTGGTTAATACCACAGTTCCCGCACCCAAGTGTCTCCTGCGGGTGTTTGTTTTACGGTCTGCCTTCCCTGGTACCCCATGATACAAAGAAATGTGTGTTGCTATTGGAAAGAAATACAGTCGCGCAGGCTTTAGATCTGTGGTGGGTAATCTGAAATGGTCAGGATCAGAGGGTTGGATGCTTATTGGTATGTGAAGAGGTAGGAGGTTGGGGTGAGGCTGTGTGGTGGGCTACGGGGTGGGGGTTAAGGGTGCAATGGCAGTTTAGTGGAGATGGATGTACACAGTGGTGGGGCCTGGTACTGTCCCACGATCCTCACAGGGTGCATTCTTGGAAATAATACTAGATATCTACAACATGGAGAGTACAGGGACAAGCTGGACTTTCGTGGGAACAAGGCTCGTGCGGAGCTGGCGCAGGGCTTGGTACCTGTGTGAACTCCGGATGAGAGCGCTGCAGCCCTCAGTGTGTCTGTCTTGGGCCTAGAACAAAATGGAGTTGCGGGGGGCAGGGGCATCACTTGTGCTATTCAATTATTTCTATGCACCCTGCGGGTGTGGGCTGCTCCCCCCCTTTTCTTCATATAGAGTTTTTGTTCGGCCGCGACTAGTGGGGTGGGATAGGATAATTTCCTTCCCAACAGTATCTATTTTTGAGAAGTGGGCACCCTCTTCCCCTTCAAATATTTAAATAACTACTGCACGGAATAACCCCAAACCACGCATGGATTGCGAGTCAACGCTTCGTGCCCAAGTTGTTTTGGACCTGGTCCAAATCCGTCCAGCTATTTGGGCTGTGCGCTTTAGCACAAATTGACCTTGGTTGTCTGTGGAAAAATGAATGGGAAGTAGGCTGCAACTTTGGAAACAATAATCTACGTCTTCTTAGGCTGACTGGATTCAGGTGTGCAGGGTTGAATCCCCCTGGTAAGTACCAGGATATTGCAGCAGGGAATTCTGGTACTGTAGTTTAGAACCAACCAGGATCCAACTCCCCAATTTTTTTTATGTTAGCCCCATGGAGCCCCAGTCTCCGGTGATATGTGCAAACAAAAGAGGAATGGCAGGGGCACAACTCTGTATCCCACCGGCAATCGGCTCAACAGTCTAGGGGTGTTTTCCTAGCTCTCTCCTATTGTGCCCCTGCCACCCCTCTTTTTTTTTTTTGTGTGTGTATATGTATATACCCCACCCCCTCAGTTCATTTTTTGAATACACTTTTTCTATGGGCACACGCTTTGTTTTTTTCACTGACATGCCCAACCACGCAAAGGCCTTGAGCTTAAAGCCCTGTGTTGATTGAAGGTGACAAATGTTGGTAACTGATCCCCATAGGATCGGTTTATACTGCCTTGGTGAGGACCACGAATCTCAGGTTGTCGTGCCAACACTGCTCTGTTCCTCGGACTTTGTCCCCTCACGTCTACCCCAAGACCTTAGTGGTACAGGCCGCAGCTGCAAATCTGAAATCGTCCTCCTTTCCTTCTCTTTACACTGACAAGGAGATTAAGTAACTGGGTGCATTGGGTAAGAAACTGTTTGCCTTGGGTTGTTTGCCGTCTGTGCATTCAATGCCTCTTTTACCCTGGCAGTGTTCTCTTGTGGTCCCTAGTGGCCAACTTAGCAGACCACATTCCCGAAGTGTTTTGTCATACAGGACCGGCAGTGAGGCTTCCCACCAGATTCTGCAGTCGGGATTAGAAACGACTGATTGTGCCGAACGATCCATGGCTACAAGTACAGTGATTAGGCATCACTCCTGAATGAGTATGTCGGTGCTTCATGCAGAATGTGCAGGCAAAGTTCTTAGACATGCCATTTGTTAGGTAAGATTCCCACTGAGCTGGTAAATCATCCTTTCCTGGTTCAACTCCAGAACTTTTTGCTTTTCTAGTGGGATATTTTTCATTAATACCTCAGTGAGTGGGAACCTTTTTCCACACTCACCTAATCTTTAACTCTTTTTATGGGTGTCATTTTAAAGACTCTCCATAGTGTCTTTTTAAAGTTACTATGTCTAACAACTTATTGGCAATAAGTGCCTGTTGTTGCTGGGTTGCCTTAGGGGCTCCCCATTTAACTTTCTTGTGCTAACCTTGAGTGAACTACAGTTCCCAAGGGTAGAAGAAAGGATCTTTGGATCCCTTTTACATTTTATTCTGTGAAACCAGCACCCCCCACCTTATGTGGAGTGCTCTTGTGATAGAAGGTATCCCCTTTCACATTTAAACTGTAACAATTCTGTTACAGTGACAAGCTTACCCTTAATGGCTGGTGTCAGTGATACCTTTTACTAATTTGGTGCACCTTTACCGCGGGCTGTAATCACAGCTGCAGTAAAGGCACCTGAGGGTGCTCATTTTACCAAAATGGCCCCTGTCTTCTTTTTCTGCCATTTTAGTGCTTCTTGTCGTTTCTTGTTCCTTCCCCTGACATCCAGGGTGGGAAATTCCTTTGTTTGAGTTTTGTCTTTGGCGGGAGTCCCCTGGACACCCCGCCCAGGCTCCAGTCAGTCTGTAAGCACAGGAAGTGGGGGAGGAATCCAAAACTTCCCCCTCCTTTGTCTCATGCCTTTCTTCAACTGGGCCAAATCCCAGTGGGGGGTTGGCTGCCCTGATTGGACAGCCAGATGCCCCTTTCTTGTAAAATGCGGGGAGAGAATGCAGAGGTTGTGTTGCAGTTCCTGATAAATACTGGAATCCTGGAAGCTGAAGTCATGTCGACCACTGGAACAGAAAACCGAAGAGGATGACGAAGGAAAAGTGGCGCGAATGATTTTCAGCGACCGGAGAGCCTGCTGTGTAACCGGAGCCTGCTGCAGCCCTTCCTTCCAATCCACCTGGGGTCTCCGAAAACGACGACCCGAACCCAGAGCCTGGTGAGACCCACTAGACTCAAGAAGACCTGCATTTTGAGCCATCCCACGGGTTGCTGCAACCTTTTGCAATACCCCGATACCCTGGGACCTCCAGCCACTGTGCGGTGCATGGTCTTTCGAATCTCGCTGAAACTTCGTGGGCATCCTGGTGTATCTCCAGAGACACTAATTGAGTCCAAAAAGTCCCCTCACAAGAGTGCCGGACCTTTTAAACAACGAGAATTCAACTGCGATTTTCTGTCTTCTGTGCTCCTTGAAAATGCGCCAAACCCGCAGAACCACATTCAGCCGCGCAAGAAATCTTGCCTGGAGCCTTCTTCTTCGATCCCTGCTGCAAAATCCCTTCTGAGGTCTTGGGTTCAGACTCCAGGACAAGGAATCCACTGACCGGGTATTTGGCTGCAGTCCCTGAAGTTCTCCTGCTGTAATCTCTTCTTCATTGCTGAGGTACTTTGTTGGCTTGGGTATATACTTACCTTTAGCCTGTTGGGATTTCTGTGCAGTCCTGGGGTGTTTTCTGTGATTGGGAGGTTCCTCGTCCAGTACACCCAGTCCCACTGCTAGAATCCTGCTGGGGTGTCTTCTGTGAAGCCCCTGGACCCTCTGCTAACCCTAGAAGTAAAGTACTCATCTGTTTGCCCAGTTTTCCTAAGGAACTCTGACTTTTGCTACTAAAGAACTTATTCTAACACTGCCTGTTGGTCACTAGTCCTAGTGACTCCCCTTCTGCCACTGAGACCACTCATGCTCTAAGGGAAAGACTTTGAAGGGATTGGGACTTCTGCCTAGAAAAGAAATCGCGTGTTTCACTTACTTGTAAAGAGTTGGTGGGTAACTGTAATTCTCAGAGTAAACAGTTACATGAGTTCTTGCTGATCTTGAATGTGTGATGCACTATTCTTAAACGTATGGTTAACATCTTTTCTTCCTTAGCCACTGTTTTGCCAGTCTAAAAGAAAGTAGATGTGAAGGTATTTTACTCTCCTGTGATTAGGTTGTGCCTCTTTACAAAAGTAATGTGTTGGTTTCACCAGATTATTCCAGTGGGTAATTGTATGAGTGTCCTCCAACTGTTGGTATCACCAGGTTAGTCCTGTTAGGATAACTGTATGAGTGTCCCCCAACTGGGTCTTGCTTCCCCTGACTTGCTGCTAGCCTGTCCTTAATAAGTCTACATTAGGTTGTTTCCGACCTAGAATAACTAGTCAGTAAAGTGTGACATTGGGTTTTACTTTCCCCTTCATTGTGAAGTTAAAGTATGTAGGTTTTACTTACCTTGTGTTAGCTGTGTGCCATCCAAAACAAGTTATAAGAGTTATTGCTTACCTCAATCTGGGGTTCCCCGATTTCCAAAGCATCTGTAATTGTATATTACATCCTTAGGTTTTACTCACCTGGTTTAACTGTGTGTTATGACAAAAGTAGTTTATAGGTTTTCACTGCACCTAGAATAAGTGTTTCACTATTCACCAAAAAGTATATTGTCCAGTTGACTGTTTATGTGATTGTTCCAAGAGTCACTGTACAACTGGAAGGGCCTACTGTCCTTGTATTACCAAAGTAATCTAAAAGTAACCATGGGTCCTTTACTCCCCAAGAATAGGCTTGACCTATACTAAATGTGTATAACAAGGTTTTGACTTCCCTAGAACTACTGTTTGGTGTTCCAAATAAGGTTTATACTTGGGTCTGTGTACTTTCAAGTATAGTGTTGTGTTTTATATTGTGATTTCATATAATGTGTTAGTACTTACTTAACCCCTAGATTTATCTGGGCTACCTGTATTTAAATAAATCCTTTATTTTTACAATACATAGTGTTTCAGTGTTTCTTTGGATCATTTGTATGACAATTTCATTTGTACTTTATCTACTGCCCTCTCTTTCCTCCTAAAATGAGCCTGGCTGCTCTGCCTACGCTACCATGTACTCAGGTGGTACAGTCTTATACTAAGAGTGGAGTCTTGTACTGCCTCAGATGAATGGTTTTGAAGAAGTGGGAAGTACTTCAGAAAAACTGTCCGAACACCATTTGATGAACAGAACCTTTTCGGGGCTAAAGCAGATGACGCCCTTCAGAAGATCCTGTCCTACAAGATTATCGTAATGTATTTGTGTCTTGTCTTCCAAAATGCCTCTGCTCCATCTGCGAGATGTTGTGGGTTTCACGGTTCAGTCTCCTACATCCTGTGTGGTCTAGGTGAGGTGTCCACTGGGATACTGCAGGACGGACTCTTTTTTTTTGAGAGGTAGAGTTGCCCCTCACTAAAGATGGATAGACTACGGCCCCCGTCCCTTCTGCCCCAGGTGCGCAAAACCTCTGGGAGAGCTTCTGTCGGGAGTCTTTTGGGGGGGAGGGGGCAGGCTCGCACTGTTCGGGTCGGAATGCTTTCAAACCATATTCATTATGTAGGCCTTCAGGTCATTCAACAGGGTTACTGTCTCCCTTTCGTGCAGCGCTCATTTGACCATTGCCCTCCCACTACCACCTTGCCTCCACATCCCATCCTCTCGGAGGCAATAAGTCCATTTCTCTCAGAGTGCACTATAGAACTGGTACTGCGCTCAAAATAAGGCAAGGGCTGGTACTCCACTTACATTTCTGGTTCTGAAGTAGGATGTGGGTTTATGTCTTACAATGGATTTGAGACTTAGGAATTTTTACCAATGGAAGTTCAAATTCAAGGTGGTCCTTCCAGATCATTCACACTTTCGAACTGCAAGACTGGTTGGCATCACTGAACGGTCAGGATGCTTACTTCCAAGTTCCCATTCATGAGGAATAGGAAGTACCTGAGGTTAGTGGTGGGCCAGCATCGCTACCAGTTGAGATTCCTGCCATTCTGCATTCTTCGGCTTCCAGGTTTTCACCAAATTTCTTGCTGTGGTGACGGCTCGCCTCAGGGATGGAGTTCATGTCTTTGCCTACCTGGATGGCTGACTCATCCGAGCCCGCTCCCCCCACCTAGTGTCTCAAAGCATATGATCTGAGCATTCAACCTGTTTCACATCTTGGCAATTTCCCAGAACTTCAAAGTTTGTGGTGTCGCTGTCCCAGTTCCTTCCATTTATCGGAGCGGTCTTGGACACTCCCCTGGTCAGTGCATTCCCGCCAGAGGACAGAGTTGCAAACATCTCACGGATGGTCAATGGCCTTCAGTCACAGGGAGAAGATCCTGCCTCAGCCTATCTGCCCCTACTATGCCTCATGGTCTCCTGCATTTTGGTGGTTCCAATAATCGCTTCAGTGGCTCCTTTGTCCGCAGTGGTTGCAGTTTCAGAGCTACATGTCAGACCTTCTGCAGGTATCGAGCAGGGTGGTTCAGGATCTTTCGTGGTCGGCCAAGAGAGACTACTTGCTGGGTGGTGCAATATTTCAGCAACCCCCGGTCCTTGTTGATGGTGGTCACAAATGCATGTCTGACATGTTGGGGTGTTCACCCGTTAGGCCTGTCGGTGAGCAGACTGTAATCTCGCTCCGAGTCTTGGGAGCATAGACATTTGCTGGAGTTGGGGGTGATCAGGCTGGCCCTGGTTGCCTTCCTCACCTCTGTCAAGGGCAGAACTGTGCATGTTCTGACAGACAACAAAGTGGCCATGCACTACCTCAACAAGCAAGGTGGAGTGGGGTCCATGGCACTATGCTTTAAAGAAAGGTGACTGTGGATCGGAGCTCTGGAGAATGACATCGCTCTGACAGTTGCACATCTTGCCAAAAGAGAGAATGTCAAGGCGAATGCCTGTATTTGACAGACTTTGGAGCTATGACTGGAAATTCTGGGGGAGATTCTTTTCTGTTTGGGGACTAAAGAGGATCTCTCCGCTTCCAGTGTGAACAGTAAGTGTGAGTTATTATATTCTAGTGAAGGCCCTCATCCGGGAGCTTTGCGGGACGCTTTGACAGTGGACTGGACATTTGACCTCTTTTATGCGGTTCTGCTGATCCCTGTCATTCCGCTGATTCTCAAGGGATTGCAACTTTTTGGGGACACGTTGATTCTGATTGATCCAGATTGAGCCCGGAGAACGTGATATCCGGAGTTACTGGACATGTCCATCAACCCACCCTGGCACCTCCCTTTGAGAGTGGATCTGCGCTCCTAGTCGGAGGAATGCGTCCTCCATCTCAACCTCAGCCGTCTCAACCTTTATGCTTGGCCACTGAGAGGTGGACGTACAAGCAGAGAAGCTTGTAATACAACACCCTGAAAATAGTGCGACCAGCTCCAAGGCCAGCGACAGTCTGTCTATGCCTGCAGGTGGTGTAAATATCTGGCTTGTTGCCAGGAGACGGACCTGGACCAGTTATGGCCTACAGATTTGCCTTTGAAAGGGTAGATTGACGCTATTTGGGTTAAGAGGTTCCTGGAGCAGGGCTTGTTCTTCACAATCCCCAGAGTTGTGCTTTTCTTACTGGGTTTGTGTAACCAGTTTCCTCCATGCCACTTTGTGGTTCCAGCATGGAATTTGAATTTGGTTTTGACATTGCGCCTGTCAGCTTCTTTTGAGCCTTTCCATTCTTGTTCAATTTGACTGTTCTGTGAGACTGGCGAGTGAGCTCCAGGGTTTAGCTATTAAACTTCCTTATTTGGTTTTCTTCAACGAGAAGGTGACATTGCGAGCAAGATCCTCGCTTCTTCCAAAGGGGGTCTGATTTCCATCTTTCAAAAGATGAATCTTCCTGTGTTTTTTGCTCCTCCCCTTCCTTGGAAGGAAGTGAAGGTTTCCATCGGCTGGACCCTCTGCGGGCTCTCAGCTTCTATGTCTCTTGGACGAGGGACAAAAGTTCCACTGCTTCCTCCGTAGGCCTCTGCTGATTTAGTAATGCAAAATGTCTTCAACCAGCAATGTAATAGCATTTTTTGTGTCTTTTGTACTATCTACTGCTGGTTCAACTTCCATTTTGTGTCCATCATGTGCGCTGTGCTTCACAGAGCCAGTGCTTCTTTATCTGAACTTGATGAGTTTATTTTCACCATTAAAAACGTTTTTTCTGTGCTGGTACTTGTATAGTATGCAATCCCAGAAATGAATGTCAGTTGGTATTCCAATACGGTTTAGACTATTGTTTATATTTTATGTAGATGTATTTATCATGTATTAATTTCATACATTTTCATTATGCACATTTCATAATTCCATTTTGCATATTAGTTCTGTGCTTTTTTTCCAATGTTGTAGTCTCCCAATCTCCCGACACGTGTTTCCCCACAACAATAGCCATGGTTCCTCAGGAGAGATTCTAAACCAAAAAGTAAAAGAACAGAATTCTAATTAGTATTTTGTTTTGCAATAAAACATTATATAAAAATATGAAGAAAAGAAAGGGCAGTTGTAATTGAAGAAAGAGGACCTAATTGTCAAGATTAATAAGTTCTCACCCTTTGCTTCTATTGCTTTATTTGCTGTAGTTTGTTTGTTAATTTCAGTCTCTTTTAAAGGTGTAGTCTGATTGTCA
This sequence comes from Ambystoma mexicanum, assembly GCF_040938575.1. NCBI lineage: Eukaryota > Metazoa > Chordata > Amphibia > Caudata > Ambystomatidae > Ambystoma > Ambystoma mexicanum. Next base: position 227,953,375 of record NC_090923.1, on the reverse strand, counting down.
GAACTGATGAATCTGCAAGAGTTCAGAAAGGGCTAGTTATTTACCAGAACCCTTGACAGATTATGATTATTTTTTTTCCTTTTCGTCTTAAAAAGCGCTGAACAAACATATATCTCAAAATTGTTCTCCAAATAAAACGGGGAATTTGTAAATTTAATGGATTAACCTTATAGAGATAGGCAGCTAGAATTACACTTATAGGCCCTGTAGAAATGGACAGTCTGAAATTATAAAGAGTTGTCTTTTCTAATCTCAGAGAGCCAGGTAGCCTAAACAAGATTTCCATTTCTTGAAAAGATCCTTGTCTAGGAGAATAAGTGAATAAGTTTACCTTCTTTTTCTTCCAATGGTTGGTTTTCACCTAAAGTAAGGTCCAATTGCCTTGTTGTTGTCGCCCAGATCCGCGATGGATCGCTGTCTTCTATTTCCGCTTTTATGGCTCGTAACGCGTGATGAAGTCATCGTGTATGCATACCGCGATGGCGTCATGCGTTCTAGTGCGTGCAGCGGCCATTTTGAAATTGCAGATATGCCGATCAGCATAGATTTGCTATTTTTGCTATGGGCGAAAGCTAAATGTTTGTATATATTTTTTATTTCTGATTAATTCTGTATGTTTGTCAAGGTTATTCAGAAAAGTATTTATAAGAATGATCCGCGATGGATCTCGGTCTTCTATTTCCGCTTATATGGCTCGCTATGCATGATGACTTCATCGCGGTACGTATGTGATGACGTCATCATGCGTAACAAGCGTTCTAGTGCCATTCTGAAATGGCAGGTATACCAATTTTGCTCTGTTTGCTTTGGGCAAAAGCTAAATGCTGTATATATTTTATTTCTAATTAATTCTGTATGTTTGTCAAGGTTATTCAGAGAGGTATAAAAAGGAAGAAATAGATGTAAATAGAATGAAAGTAAAGAAAGGGGTAAGAATACAGATAGATATAAAATACATTTTTGGAACCAAAATACATATATATAAATATAGTACACATCACAATTTTTTGTCAAGATGATCAAAGCATAATATCTGCAATTAGACCTTGCTGTAGTTGAAAACCATTGGAAGAAAAAGAAGGTAAACTTATTCACTTATTCTCCTTGACAAGGATCTTTTCAAGAAATGAAATCTTATTTAGGCTACCTGGCTCTCTGAGGTTAGGAAATACAACTCTTTATAATTTCAAACTGCCCATTTCTACAGGGCCCATAAGTGTAATTCTAGCTGCCTATCTCTATAAAGTTAATCCGTTAAATTACCAAATTACCCATTTTATTTGGAGAACAATTTTAAGATATATGTGTTCACCGCTTTTTAAGACAAAAAGGAAAAATAATAATCGTAATCTGTCAAGGGTTCTGGTAAATAACTTGCCCTTCTGAACTCTTGCAGATTCATCAGTTCTGACAATCTGACTACATATTTAAAAAGAGATTTGAAATTAACAAACAAACGACTGCAAGTAAAGCAATAGAAGCAAAGGGTGAGTGAACTTATTTATCTTGAACATTAGGTCATCTTTCTTCAATTACAACTGTCCTTTTTTTTCTTCAGATTTGTATATAATTTTTTATTGCGAAACAAAATACAAATTAGAATTTTGTTTTTATTTTTTGGTTTATAATCTCTCCTGAGGAACCACAGCTAATGTTGTGGGGAAACACAAGTCGGGAGATTGGGAGACTACAACATTGGAAAAAAAGCACAATACTAAGGTGCAAAATGGAATTATGAAATGGGCATAGTGGAAATGTATGAAATCAATACATGGGAGATCACATTGGAAAAAAAGCACAAAACTAATGTGCAAAATGGAATTATGAAATGCGCATAATGGAAATGTATGAATGTATGAAATTAATTCATTATAAATACATCTACATAAAATATAAACAATAAATAGTCTAAACCTTATTGGAATACTGACTGCCATTCATTTCTGGGATCGCATACTATACAAGTACCAGCACAGAAAAAACGTTTATGTTCAGTATTGTTTCAGACACAATATAGGCACTTGAAATGCAGATCCCAGAACCACAACCAAATTAGCACCAAAGATTTGCCTCAAGAGAGGATCAAAAGCGGACAAATTCTAAGCAAACCATTATTTTCACCATTGGCCACATGAAAGATCGTGCCCCCCCTTATTATGTTGGTGAATGTTGTCCAGCTTGAAAGCTGTACAGCCCAAAGTATTAAACGTTTTGTGCAATCCTTCTTCTGTGTCTGTTTGCATTAGTGTTGACTGCTTCAAGGGTGGTTATAGCCAGCGCGCGTCCTGGAAAATCATCCTCACAGCCCTTGAATTGCCCAGGCATTTAAGTGGCCAGGGCCTAACATGGGAAGAGCACCGGCAGTCTGCCTAAAGTGTTCTGCCGAATCCCTTACTGTGCATGTAGAGGGAAAGCGGGGTACCCGGGCTGCTTACTCCCTTCCCCTCGTCTGCCTTAACTGCATGTCTCCCTCATGTTAGCAGTCATTGAAGGAGAGTGGTGGGAATACACAATTGGGCCATGGATTTAGAAACTAGCGTTTGGAGGCTGCTTGATATTGGACAGTAGACGACTAGATTGACGCTGTGATCCAACACTTTTGACGCTAAGCCCTTTTCATGCTTTCCTGGAAGCCTGTTTTGGCTCCAGGTTTACATCTGTCTACCGGCTTTAACTTAAATCACAGGTTTTACAGATTTCTCCCGATTCTTTGTTGTTCTGATCATTACTCCAGTAGGGGTAATCTATGTCTTTCTGCATCCCAGATAATCTGTGCTCTTAACAATCAGAGCATTTGTGACACCATCCTTGCTGGTCGGAAGAAGCAATGGCTTCTATGTACCCTTGCGTCCCACCCCCTTTCTTCCATACTGTATCGGCGTCCCTTCCTAGGGACTGGAGACAGAACCTTTTCACCAGAAAAACCTTCTTACCCTTTGAATTTAGAGGAGCGCGGGGGTGCGGCCCTGGGAGCATGCGCTACCCTGGCTCTGCCCACCGGTGCCACTCCGCAGTCCCCTTCTCCGCGTTGAAAGGAACGGGCCGATTCCACCAGTGCTCCTGGGTTTGGCCTTGCCATGTAATTCCACGCGCTCTTCCCCAGATTCTTCTCTTATCTTTTTGTCCTTATTTGTCATCTATGTACTTGGTCCTCTGGCGTCACGGTCCTCCCCGGCGCATGTCGACTTCAGTGGGTTTCAGCAGGTGTCCAGCCTGCGAGGGATTCTTTACCACGTCTCACCCCCACACTCTTTGCATCCACTGCCTTGCCCTGACCACAGCTGGGAGGGTTACACTGTGTGCGACTCTCTGACTCCACGCGCACTGAAGAAGAGGCTAGCCAGGTGGAGGGAGCTCTTCCAAGGGTCGCCTCCAGAAGACTTGAAGAAGTTTGTCCAACAGAGATCGAGGCCCAAGGGAGGGCCGTTATTTTCCATCGCACCCTGTAAGGGCGACTCCTTCCTGAGGAACTGCCCAAGAGGGAGGAACCTCTCGGGTTATGTTACCAACAAACACGCACAAGGCTAACTCAGCTACCTACCAGCCTTACGGCCGAGGGGTCTTCGGACCCTACCGGAATCAGTGCTGAGGGACCGCAAGGTTCTTCTACAAAGTCTACATCCGAGGGATTTTGCCATAGTACCGGCACCATTTCCGAGGAGTCTCCTGCATGCAGCACTACCAGCGACAATGCAGAGGGTGGTACACCTTCCAGGCCTAGCCCTGAGTCTTGGGTGAGGCCATGTTCGGAGGGCCATGCACCACGACTTTGGCACATGGCACACAGCCCGACAAAATGACTGCCGCTCCAGACAACATGGCCGCTCATACGATGCCACTCCTAGGAACAGAGCAGGTGGGTGAACGAGTTTCAAGGTGGGACTGGTGTCAACCAGTTATGTGGCCTACAGTGTATCCATCAGTAGCGCAGGGCAGGTTCCCCCTGCAACCCAGACTGAGTGCGCTCCGGCCCCAGCAGCCCCCAGCCATTCCGACAGTATCCCTTGCCTCCTTTTCAGCCTCTGAGGACAGGTTCTTCGAAAGGTTTTTGCGGCTGAAACCTCCAGATGGGTGCCATCCCAAGGGATGCAGTCAGGGACTTGCTCCTTCCGGGTACTCCACCGGTGCCCATAGTCATTCCTCCCCTGGCTCAGACACCACAGGCCCCAGCGCAGCCCTTGCAGCCGGCACCTTGGAATCCGCCCCCAGTGCAGCCGGTTCCGAGACAATCTCTGCAGCTGCCTCCGGTCTCCACACCGCAGCTCACAGCACCCAGCACTCCTCCTCCCGCGGGCAACCAGCTGGACACACAGGTGGATACAGACGACAACGAGGACCCTGACACGCCGTCATCAGTGAATGCCTTTCACAACAGGCTTGCAGGTTTGGCAGAATATCTGTACCTTCTTCATCCCTAGGTAGAGCGGCACGAGGAGGGGGTCTTGGCAGAGGTCCTCTCCCTAAAACACCCTACCAAGACTGGTATTCTGATGCAGAAGGACGTTGTCGCTCTAGCCAAGAAGGGTTGGCTCAAGCCACACTCGGCCCAACCTGTCAATTGGCGCCTCAATGCCAAGTATAGACAGATGGAGGGGGATACACACTTGCTATCAACGCACCCCCAGGCGCACTCGTCGGTGATTGCTGCAGCGTCTCTCTACTCTAAGCCTCAGTCGTCCTTGGCCACCTCATCCTCGGTGCTGCTAGGCAAGGAGGAGAAGATCTTGGAGGCTTATGGGAAAAAGCTGTACTCCAACGCCTCCCTGCACCTGCGTCAAGCCAACACGGATGCCATGCTGGCAGCTGCTTACCAGAGGTTGTGGCTGGAAATAGCAGACTTCCTTCCGAGAGGCAGGCACGCTTCAAGGCGGGTCTAGGAGAATCCAGGCTGGTAGCGCAGGACATCATGGAGTGCACGCTGGCCCACATCGATACCTCTTGCTGGGCCATCTGCATCACCACGGACATGAGAAGGACGGCCTGGCTTCGGACTACTAAGTTTAACCCCGACGTCCAGGATCGCTTATTCGACCTTCCGTTCGCGGGTAGTGACTTCTTCCACTCTACCACCGACGAGGAATTAGATAAGCACAGCTTGCAAACTACAAAGTCTTTATCTATCCTGACGAAAGCCACGCCCAAGGCGCTCGCCCAGTCGCAACAACGCTCTGATAAGGGGAAGGCGTTTGGCATGTTCCGGGGATTCCAGGAATTGAGGTCGAGACAATCTGACCGCTTGCCGAGTCAGCACCGGCGCAAGCATCAAAAAGGGGCGGGGGGGAACAAGGGCTTCTTCCAGTCACTTTCCTCAGAAGCAGCCTTAGAGAACAAAAAGGCATGATGCGTCCCTATCGTGTCCACGTGTCTCCAGTGGGGGGCAGGCTAGCCTTTCACATGCATTTATGTCACCAGAACTGCGTGGACCCGTCGATACTCTCAGTAGTATCCACGGGTGACCGCCTACCTATACCTCCCTCTCCTCCATCCTCCTCCTCTCCCAGATTGGGACAGCAACTCTGTTGGCGGAGATCATGTCTTTCGTCGAGAGTCAGGCAGTGGAAGAAGTACCAGCCTCCCAGAGAGAGAATTGGGCTTCTATTCCATGATTTTCGCATACAAAAGAATAACCAGGCTGGCCTGAGAGTTGTTGGACCTCTCCTCCCTCAGCCTCTCCCTCCCTCTTCAAAAATTCAAGATGGTTACGCCAGCACTCATTGCAGAGACACTAGACCAGAGAGATTGAATGTGCTCTCTTGATCTGAAGGACGCTTAGCTACTCGACCCAATTTGGCAGCCCTATCGCTCCTTCCTACGCTTCAGGATCTTGCGTTGTCATTTCCAGTAGAAGGTGCTAGCCTTTGGCCTCAACTCAACCCCCAGGGTGTTTACCAGACTCATGAATGCAGTGCCAGCCCTGCTCAGGGCCCAGGGCCACCATGTCTACCCGTACCTGAACGACTGGCTCGTCAGGGCAAGATCCCCGGAGGGCGTTGTCCACAGCTCCTCCGTGCTTATGAGTATGCTCCACGGCCTGGGGTTTACCATCAACCTCAAGAAGTCTTGGCTGCAGCCCACGCAGAGCCTCACCTTCCTGCGCCTCATCTGGGATACGAGCGCCGAGAAGGTGTTTCCCTCGGAGGACAAGATTATGGCCATCAAGCGGGCCCCTAGGCACTTCCTTACCAGACCAGTGACTTCGGCTTGGTGGTACCAGCACCTACTGGGTATCATGGCAGCAGTCCTCTTGGCCGTGCCACACAACGGCTCTGGATGAGGAGACTGCAGCTGCACTTTGCAGCCTCATGGAATTCGAAGGGGGAGCATCCAAACGGAACTGGTCAGCGTACAGCCTTCTCTCCACTCAGACCTCACATGGTGGTCCAAGGACTGTAATCTTCGGATGGGCAGGCCCTTCTGGCAGCTGACTCCACAGGTCACCATTACTATTGACTCCTACCTAGAGGGCTGGGGAGCCACTGTGGACAGCCACAGTGTCCATGGAGTCTGAAACCGGCAGGTGCAGGAGTCGCTTATCAACTGGCTGGAGCTCAGAGCCATTTGGCTAGCCCTCAGGGCCTTCCTTCCACTCATCGAGGGCAGGACCGTTCTTATCCAGACCGACGACTCCACCAGCATGTACTATGTCAACAAGCAGCGGGGGTACCAGGTCCCCTCCGCTGTGCAACCTAGCAGTCAGCATGTGGGAATGGGCCCTGGAAAACATCTGCCTCGGGCCGTCAACCTCCCGGGGGAGGCCAACTTGGAGGCGGACAGACTCAGCAGACTCGGAGTGGACAATGACGAATGGCAATTGAACAACCGGTTGCTGCAGGTGGTTTTCAACACATGTGGCCATCCTCAGGTGGATCTATTTGCCTCCTGGAGGAACAGGAAGTGCCATCAGTTTGCGTCTTGGTAGGGACTAGGCCCCGGCTCCCTGGACAACGTCATGCAGATTCCTTGGGTGGGCATGACATCATAAGCTTTTCCGCCCACACCCTGATCCCCAGGGTACTCCGCAAGACAAAGGAGACTAGTCACCTCAGCATCATAGTGATAGTGCCATGGTGGTCGGCGAGACCGTGGTTCTCCGAATTCCTCAGCCTCTCGGACCGTCCACCCATTCATTACCTGCGGGGCCAAGTACGTCTCCTGTCCCAGCAGGGAGGGCAGGGTTCTCCACCCCGCTCCTCAGAAGCTAGCCCTCGCTGCATGGTTTCTGAGCAGCTCACCCTCAAGCATCTGAATCTATGTCTGGGTAACCTGGTGATCATCCTATGCACTAGGAGCCAATACAGGAGTAAATGGAGCAGGTCCTGTCACTTTCTATGGAAATCAACCCCCTGACGTGCACACTGGACGACGTGCTCCCTTTCTCGGGACACCTTTCCCACTCAGGCGTACTTGTGGACACATGTCGCACCTATCTCGCAGCCATAGGGGCCTACTGAAATTTGGAGGAGGTGGTCTTCTCTTCTTCCAACCCGATAGTCAGGAAACATATGGCGGGCTTGTTCAGGCTTTACCCGCCCAACAAAAAGCCACAGCCTGTGTGGGACCTCAATGTGGCGTTGGGCGCCCAGGCGCACAAACACTTCGAGCAGATGGCATCCCCAGACTTCAGACTGGTCACCATCAAGACAGCTCTGCTAGTAGATCTCACATCCACTCGCAGAGTCAGCGAGATCCAGGCTCTGGTGGCTTCAGAACCCTATACCTCTTTCCACTGCAAGGTGGTCCTGGGGACTCACCCGGCATTCCTACCTAAGATACCCTCTGTGTTCCATCTAAACGAGGTAGTAGTCCTACCTACATTCTTTGCTGACTCCAAGGACCAGGCTCAGAGAGTCTTGCACTTTCTGGATGTCAGACACGCTCTGAAATTCTATCTGGATAGGACCAAGGGCTTCCGCAAGTCGGACGCACTCTTTTTCACCTTTGGATGCTCCAGACCCGGTTATCAGGCATCCAAGGCCTCTGTCGCGAGATGTTTGGTTGCGGCCATCAAAGAGGCATATGAGGGGCAGTGCAAGCCGCTGCCAGCCAACATGCACGCCCATGCCGTCAGTGCCAAGGCCCTGGCCATCGCATTCCAGCAGGAGATTCCGTGGCAGGTAATAAGCAGGGAAGCTACCTGGGCCACCCCTTCAGCTTTCTGTAAGCATTACTGTTTGAACGCCGGCTCGAAGTCTGACGCGGCCTTTGGACAGGCGGTTCGATGGAACTTGGTTGCTTAAGGAGGGTTGCTGCTCCACCCTGGGGCTACATTCATTTGTAATGGGGCTACATTCAGTTGTAATGGAGGACGGGATGTAAGAGTAATTACAGGTTACTCATCGTAGTGACTAACATACTCCTAGGCCCCTTTCCTCCATACGTCCGACCATCCTCCCCCTAATAATACTGGTGTCATTAGGCAATGGTAAATATTGTCGACGCGTCAATGTGGACTGAGGAGTGGCGTTGGTGGGCGGAGTCAGGGTAGCACATGCTCCCAGGGCTGCACGCCTCTAAATTTAAAGGGGAAGAAGGTTTTTCTGGTGAAAAAGATTCTGTCTCCCGTCCCTAGGAAGGGACGCCTATGCAGTATGGAGGAAAGGGGACTAAGGACTAGTCACTACATTGAGTAACCTGTAATTTCTATACCCATGTTTTTACCACAACTTGGCTCTTACATTTTCCAACCATAGAGGTTCAACCCACAAAAGTAGATGCACTACCTCCTTTGCTTTTGTTAGCAGTGGCCAAGGGCTGGGTATACTCTCTAGAGACCATTGGTTACAGAGGACATTTCCAATCGAAGTAGTAAAAGGAATGACCAAGTAAATTATATAATGAAAATAGCGCTCAACTACAGACCTTGTACACAATAAAAAAACACCCACCCTGTAAAAGGGAGAGAGAGAGAAGGCTGCCTGGATAGATGGGAATTGCAATGCAGTGGGGATGACAAAAATAGACAACTAGTTCAAAGACAATTAATGAAATGCAAAGATGTTTAAAAATCATTGTCCTTGTTCCAGCATAATGATGGAGGACTTAAGCAGTCTCTGGGTCCTAAGGTGAACCCTGGTGTGAGGGTATCTAGTGTTCCCTAGACTGGCACCAAATGCTGGTTCATTGATTTTAGTCTTTTGCTGTTGATGGTTAGACTGCATTAAACTGGATTTTCTGATGTTTTGCAGAGTTTTCAGTCAGTTTGATGTTCTTACATCACTTAAATGGCATAGGTGAAGGGTGGCTTGATCAGAAGAAGCGATATTGGATCAGGTTGGTTCTATGTCCTGGAGTCAGTTTGACAGCAGCATCTCTAAAGTGGCTAGCAACACCTCCTGGATCAGTTGTTTGACTGTGCCAAGTGGTGCTTGATGGACCAGGAGGCAGCCTGTTGCATAGTGGCATGCTAGTTCGATTGGCAGACCAATGTTGTCTGAAATGGTTTTACATTTTTTTTTATTGCTTACAGTGTGTTACAGTTCATAAAAACATTTCAGACTTAATAAACATAACATGTTTTTAGTTTCTGCTCGTAACAGCAGCAGACGCAAGTGGCATGCCTTGGCTATTTACAACCTGGGTATGTTCCAGAGATCCACATAAACTGTATCTTTTAGGTATCTGCGTTTCATTGGTCGGTGGGGCACAGAGCTTTGTTCTTCCTTCAGTTGGCCCTTATGTTCCTCGGGACATTAAGGTAAGAGAATGTCTCCCTTCTGGATTCTCCGGTCTTCACTCCCTTGGTGGAAGGCTTTGAGTCCCTCAATCTCCAGCAGGCTAACAAACATAGTGGCCCTTGCCCATGCTAAATATATACATGTGATTATAAGGGTATATGTTGGATTCAAGCCCCCTCTAGGGTCTAGTGCATCACCACCACTGTGCAGTGTCTTCCCCCCCTTGACTGCAGTTTCATGGAGTTTTGCTTTTTGGTAGTTGCTGGCTTGCAGTTGCCTAGCATGCCACAAGACCAAAAATGGTGGCAGTGAATGTAATTTCCCCTGAGATCCCAGTGTCTTTTTTCCTTTTTTTTTGGATTGTTTACGGTTTACAAAACACTTTACAGCACATACGAATTAAACAAAACACAATTTCACATTATCAAATTCTTAAGATATTATATGTCATTAAAATGCATTTTTTTCAAAACAAAATACAGAAGTTCTAATAAATAGCAGCATACCAAAACAGACGTTTCTAACGGTAGAACCTGTCAAAAAAGATTTAAAATATTAAAAGCACAACTAATTCCACTCATTAATACATTGGGACCAGATAGTCTTCACTGTAAGCACCTTGTGCTACAAAATGTGTCATAAATATCGTTCTCCTAGCATGCTAAGTTTCTTCAATGTTTCAATTTTCCCTCCTATTTTACAAAATCTGCAATTAGAATGTTCTATTGTGACTAATGTTCTCCAGAGAAGTACCACACGGGTCGGTAAACTGTTCAAGCATAGCTTTAATAAAATAGACAGATACCAACGGTTTGTGAATTGTAGCAAAAGGGGGAAAATAAACCCTCACCTTTTGTGCTCTCACCGTAAGTGACTCAAAGAAGTATACCTATGTAATGGTATGTATCCAGTCTTTTTCATATAGAGCCTTTTTGACCTTGTCGAGGTAAGTAACCAAAGATAGATCTGCCAATGTTGTTTCACATTGTTCTTGTATTCGCAGCAGAAAACCATTTGATTTACATCTACAGGTTGACTTTACCATTATTTTCCCCAAATCTTAATAGAGAGGGTTAAGAATCGGATTAATCATATTCCTAAAAAGAACATTAGCCTCTAAAGCTCACACACAGCCAAAATCCCCAATTCAAATTGAATGGCCGCAGCCAGTAACTAATTTGGTAGCTTTAGGACATGTCTCTACATTGGTCAATCAATGATTTTTAAAAAGCCAATCAACCCCATCAAAGTATAGCACCATCCCATAAATGAGTTTGAGGACCACCTTGCCCTCATGGAAAAATAACTGATGATTTTATAGAGAATCGCCCGTATTTTTGTTCCATTTTACAAACCTGGTTGGTCAAGTTACAAAGCTTTTTGTCTCAGCAGAGTTTGAATCCCCATTTAGAAGTTTTGAACAAAAGGGGGAACCCAAATACAAGACACTCCCTGCATTAGCCAGCGTGACCCCTGCATATTCCATATCAGAGTCTTGTGCTTTCTTCCCCTCTACAGCACCATGATGCAGGTCTTGCCAGGGTTGACTATCAGACAGTTTTCATCTGCATATTTCAGAAATGTATTCAACCGATGCTGCAGTCCCACCTTGGTGCCATCAAAGAGATAGCAGTAATCCGCATAAGCCAACCAGGGTATTCGGGGCTCACCCAATTTCGGTGCGATCAAACCAGTAATTGCTAAGCATTCATCAATATCTGAGAGATATAAATTAAAGAGGCAGGTGGCGTTTGTATCCTCCAGGTTAAATCTGACACGAATCTCCGCTTTGTCACAAGGTGCCATGATAAGTCTCATCAAACCCACTGGTAGCCTCTCACGTCGACCGCTTAGTCCAAAGGCGATTGTGATCAAGGCGATCAAAGGCCGCCAAGAGGCAGGGTCGGACTGGGACAAGAAATGGGCACAGACACCCAAAAAAAGTGGCCCACCCCTTGCGACCCTTGACCTCTGATGACATCAACAGAAGTGATGTCACCTTTCCTCACCCCAAAGTGACATCCCGGGAAGTGATGAAACACAGCCTTTCACCCCTTGACAAAACAGAAGTGACATCAGATAGCATTGTTCCTAAGTACACTACGAAAAATATGGTTATGATTTCACTAATGTGATATACATTTCATACAAGAATCGATCTCCATATGTATCCTTAATATCTGTGAGTATAGATCCATATTGTCAAATTACTGTGAGTGCAAGCAGACGTCCAATGACAAATGAAATGTTATTGTATAGCACTTACGCTTAAGCTCTAGAACAAATATGCATACAATATCACCCAACCTATGTTGGTACTCATTTATTGACCTAAAATGGATGAAAGGCTGAGATGGCCTTGCTGGGATTCGAACCTGCAGATCACACACACATTGCAGCAGCGAGCACTCAACTCACTGAGCTATCATATCGGCTATAGTAAAATAAGCAATTATTCTGTAGAGGATACCATTAAACTGGTAACTGAGATTTAACATCAGAGCAGTTAAGTTCATCTGCCAGTCTGGTGCAAAGTTGGCCGCATGTCAAGCCTGCATGCATCTACTTTCAGGCTTCAGAGGTTGGCAAAATAGGGAAAGCAGCACACTCACAGGACATCCCATACTCTGAGCATTCTTTACCTCAAACATCCTGAACAGCATGCCAGGGAGATGGGAAAGATAGACACATTATAACAAAGCATTCATTGTGGCACAATGAAATCAATGGTCACTTGATGTGCCGCACTCTTGACTGGGTCGCTGACATGAACTGTGCACTCAACGTCACCTCCGTGTCGCCTTGTGCATGGTTCGATCACCACATATCATTCTCCATCAATTCCAGTCCACCCTTAGATAAACCAAACCTTGCCCTCCCACTGCCACACGCAACAAAAAGGATATTACGGTTCAGAAACTACTCTCACTTATCTTTCCTCTTCTAAACTCTGCGTCTACCACTTGCTCCGACCCTACAGTGCTAGTAGACACCTATAACCGAACCTTGATAAAAGCCCTCAACACCATTGCCCCCCTCAAATTGCACAAACAAAAACTGCGGCTCCACCTTAATTCCTTGTTTACCCCGCACTTACATAATCTGCGCAAAGAGAAAAGGAGAGCTGAGGCTCACTGGAAGAGCTCACCTTCGCTAGTCAATCAAAACATCCTTACAGTAGCTTCCCTCACCAACAAAGAAGCCATTCTTGAAGCAAAAAAGGAAGTTTACAACAAAAGGATCATTCAAGCCCAATCAAATACCATGGAACTCTTCAAGATTCTTAAGGAACTGCAGTCTCCTGTCGCCCCTCTTGATACATGTACCCCAGACACTGAATAGTGCTCTAATATTCAAGACATTGCTCGACAAAATTACCATGCTCCAAGACAAAATTAACACTAAAAAAAGCCACCTCTCTGATTCAATGGGCAAGCCGCCGTCCTACAATATACCGACTCCTAAACACTCCTTCAAACCATTCAGCTTCTCGCCCCTCTCTATCAAGGATGTTGAAAATATCATAACGAAGCTCAAGCCCTCCAATTGCCAAGGTGACACCTGCCCTGCACCAATTATAAAGGAAGCTGCACGTGACCTTGCCCCATTTATTAAACCCTTCATCAATGCCTCCTTCAAATCGGGCACTGTACCTGACAACCTTAATGATGCCTGAGTCATCCCTCTAATCAAAAAACCTAACCTCGATCCGAGTAACCCTTCTAATTACAGGCCCATTACTACGGTGCCTTACCTTCTCAAAATCCTGGATCGGGTGGCTTATCTCCAAATCCAGGCTTATCTCGAAACCAACAATCTACTTGGACTTGGACAATCTGGCTTCCGTCCAGACACGGTACAAAGACCGCTTTGATCGACTTAAAAACCCAAATCGAGGAACTGAAAGACAAGGGCAAACTGGCACTCCTGCTACTCCTTGACCTTTCAGCGGCCTTTGATTTGGTTGATCACCAAATCATCTGCCATCACCTCAAAATTGCGGCCCACTTTTCTGATACAGCCGCATCTTGGATCCGCTCTTTTCTGGCTAACAGAACGATGAGGATTGTGTGTATCTCCTACACTCTATAACGTGTTTACTAAACCGCTCTTCGATATACTTGACTATCTGTGTGTCTCCTAAAATAATTATGCGGATGGCACCCAGATACTCATCCCTATCACTGGCGATTATGTAACAGATACAAAAGCCCTCAATGCTGTTTACTCTGTCATCCAAGCTTGGATGGCGCATCATGGGCTATGCCTCAATGATGAAAAGGCGGAACTGGTCATTCTTGGCTCCCAATACAAACTCACTAAGCTTGACCCCCAAATTCAAGTCCTTCATCATTGACGGAAACAATATCAAAGTATCCAACGACACAAAAACACTTGGAATATATCTTGACTCCACTCTATCCCTCAACCGACAAACTAACACAGTTGTCTCAGTTTCCTCCTATACCTGTAAACTGATCACTGCTTGTCGCCCATTTCTGACTACGGAGAACCGTCTGATTCTAGCCAGGACTCTTATCATGTCCAAAGTCGATTATTGCAATGCCCTTTATCTAGGGACTAGTCAAAGGAACATTGAGAAACTTCAGTTCTCTCAGAACAACACCATAAGGGCAGTGTAACGCTCACCTGATTCCCGTAGAGGCGCCGGTCTTGACTGGGCGTATACCGTATCTTCAAAGGTGATGTGTAACACACGGCTGGCTCTTTGGGCTGGACCTCTGTGCACTGTATGTCTGACTCGACGGGTAAGATGTCTGCAGATAGAAAATATGGGATTAAGGAACTGGGTTATTGAATGGCTCTCTCTTCTTCCCTTTCTCTTCTCCTGTAGAACCCCAAAGGTTAACGCTGTCACCTTAGGTAAGTGAACGCCGTGCTCTCCATCTTCCTCGGGGCAGGGTGCTGTAACCAGTTTCTTCACTGGATAAGGGGAGCAGGCCTCTTGACTTCAGAGGACTGCTGTCCGTCGTTTACTGCACGAACGGTAAGTTTCGAGTAATTCTAATGTCTTTAAAGTCTTTAGTAATGATGTTTCTTGTTTTGCAGGGTTCCGGCGATGGCGGATGACGGGCTGAAGTGAGTTGAAGATGGAGCCCGTGTGATGAATAGAAGCGCCTGGAAGCACGTAAGTAAGCGCTTGTTGCCTGCTTCACGATGCGCTCTAACTGTCTTTTTATTTTGCAGGTACAAGTTCGGAGTGGCTGCAGGGTGCCGGAATACCCACTGGGTTAGATGTGGAAAGGAGTAATGGCACGTGAGTATTAAAGTTCCCCAATGTCTTTAAACGCACCTTGTTTTGTCTTTCAGATGCGGGATGCAGCGCTGAAGGCCTCCGGAGCGTGCGAAGAGTTGGTAAGCTTTTGTCTTTCAGATGCCGGAATGCAGCGCGAGGCGTTGGTGACAGCCGATGGACCAGGTAAGTGAAGAGCTGTCACTGAAGACCGTAATGCTAACCTGTTCTTTCTTGTCTTTATAGGTGTTGCTGAAGACTGGATTCAGGATGGTAAGCCTTTTTCCTTAGGCCCAGGATCAGATGCAGAAGACACGATGAGCGTTCTGCTGCAGAGGATGCAGAATAACGCAAAGCAAGATTCATCCATCGGGTGTGGTTTAAATAGCCTCCTGTAGTGCTCAGGTGTCTCCTTCCACAGCCACGCCTAGGTAAGAAAAGAGTTCCTGCTTTCCAGAAGAGTTCCAGTGTTCTGAATCTAGGGAGTGGCTCCTGCCCCACCCAACAGGAAAAGTAGTTCCAAACAGAAGAGGATCAGAGGCTCAACTGGCAGGCAAGTAAGCAGCATGGTCTGCTGCAGGTAAGTCCACCCAAGCATTATGAGTCCGGCGCTTCCAGCGCTGGGACTGGGCATATTTATGAGCCTGGTGCCACTGGCGCCAGGACTGGGTCCAAAAGGTCCCAATTGGGACTGGTTGGCACTCGGAACCTGGGTTATGGATCTGCTTCCAAGGGAGTTGGGAAAACCCTGACCTTTTGGAAGCAGAGATCATGACAGGCAGCACTCAACATTCCCAGGCGCTCCCACACCTCTAACACCAGACCCAGCTTGCGCTGGCTGCCCATCACTCACCGCATATCCCTCAAAGCACTTATGCTAACACATAAACCCAGAACGCAGCCCCGGCTTACCTATCCACACACAACATACTGCAACCAGACCACTTAGATCAGACTCACACTTTGACTATTCCCAGTTTCAAGCTACAGTCAGCCAGTGGTACGAGCTTCCCAGTGCTTGCAGCCAAGCTTTTGAACACCCTACCTAATGCTCTCAGAAACGTGCCTCGCATCCATTCCTTCAAATCTAAAACCAAACTGTGGCTACATGAACGGGATGCCTTAGACGCCTTTTTATAATCCTTTACTTCGCTAACCCCTGTCTGCTTGCTCATTGACTGTTTTTTTACTGTATACTCAGATTCGGTCCTTTCTGTATAGTCTATGATCTAACGTTTTGTAAATATATGTAAATTGTATACTTCACCTATTTTCTGTATATTGTAACCGCTTTCTTAAACATGCGCCCAGATGCCCTGGGGCAAGGCGCGCAATACAAATAAACAAAATACAAATACCAAATACAAATGGTCAAATATTTCTACACTGTACAGAAGCTTTTAGGCACAAGGATTTTGTCAAGTGACCGAGGACACTCAGATGGAATGTCTTGTGATGATCGTAACAGAGACAACGGCAGAAAAAACATGCTATTACTGCAACTTGCAAAATGCAAAATACATAGTCCGAAATGGATGCTTATTCTACTCTAAAATTGGTTGTTTATCACTAATATCACAAATACATATTTATCACTTATACAACAGCACAGTCACTCCAGAGGGTACCGTGCCCCGTGGAGTGGCGACACGGTGACAGCCGCCGGCACAGCGGCAGCCTCAGCCCTTCAACTTAGCATGCAGCAGCAGCATGTGAATAATGCATGCATGCATCATAATTTATGATGCACACATCATGCATGCAAATCAATCGTCAAAGCAAGGTAACGTGTTTTTTTCATGTTTTTTTAAAATGTTTTTTTTTTTTTTTTTAACTGGACCAGGCATGGGCAGAACCCGGCCCCCACTCCCCAGGGAAGATTTCGGCCTGGCCACAGGGCGAGAGGCCAATCCGACCCTGTCAAGAGGCCAATCGAGGCCACATAAATATCGTCAGTGCACCTACCCCAGGCTGTTTCTTGCAATGCCCTTGTAACCAAACCATTCAAATGTATCGAGTGGCCTGGCCTAAAGCCAGTCGGAAATGTATTTATTCGCTGTGTCGATGTAATCCACTAATTCAAGTGTATCAACAGCATAGAACTGAGGATAGCACAGGGGCAACACGCTGGTCTTGGAAGCAAGCCCTCGCAGAGCAACAGAGGTTGGAATCCCGGATCCGCGCTTGGAAACCGTACACGGGTATGGTATTAGGCGTTTTATAAAAAGCCAATTAGATAAATAGACGCAAACATTTTACAGTCAGAGTCTGAGTGCGATCGGACGATAAATCCCATAGTTCACTTCCCCTCTTTTAAATATGGCTCCCACATACACAGTATGCCAAGAAAGCGTCAGGGCCCCGATCTTAATAATATTCCCGAACACCATGGTCAAAACATGGGCTCATAAAATTGGTAGGTCCTTAAAGGTATTATTAGTTAGACCATTAGTCCTGCGGCCCGGGAGATTTTAGATTTTTATTATCAACCTTAATACATGTCATGACCCTTGCCCCTGGCCCACACTGGCAAGTCAGCCTTCCAGTTAGGGCCAGGTCAAAGGCCTTAAAACCTCATCCAAGACTCTCTTGAAGTCAGTCCTGGCGCCTTTGGCACCAGGCTCATAACCATCATGAAGACCAACATCAGAATGGGACTATTTACTTGGGACTATTTAACTTGGGGGGTGGGGGGGGGGGGTTTCAGCCAGCATGGAGCCACACACATAGCACAGTTACAAGGAACTGAGCTATGCGGTCTAGTCTTTTGGGTGTGGCAGGCCTGGTACTACTTTACCTGGACTACTTTACCTGAGACTATTTAAACCACACCCAAACAGCAGAACATGCTTTGCGTTATTCTGCTGTGGGCAGCATAACGCTCTCCGTGTCCAGATCTTTGATGCCAGTTTACCTGAAACCAAGGACCTGCAGAGAGAGAGAGAGAACACTACGAAACTTACCTGGAACAGTATCCTGTTTTCAATCCATTGCTGGCTTCAGTTCCACTCACCTGAAGGTACGAACTCCATCACCCGGCACCGCATGCATCCTGGAATACCATAACCTGGAAAGAGGAGAAAGAAAGACAGCATTAGTAAGCGTTTACTCACGTTTCCTCCCGAATGAAGAAAGCCACACAATTCTTACCTGGGTAGTCATCTCCTGGTCAATATCATTGCTGGAACATTACAGCGCTCGGCGAGGAACATCACAACCTGCAAGGAGAGAAAAGAGACAGGTTAGCAATATAAAAGGCGAAACAGCCCTGCGCGTTGCGCATTACTCACCAGACATCATCGCGCACACCGCGCTTTCGCCTACTGGCCCATGCTCATCTTCAAACTGCATGACAACACCAAAATACCTTTCCATACCTAACAGGAAAGAAGCAAGACATTATTATTCAAACTAGTAGGAACATAAGAACTGCATATAAAAACTGTAAAGCAGAAAACCTACGGAGTCGCAGCAGGCCTGGATTCCCACAGGGGGGGCTTGCACCGGTGAAGTAACTTGGGCGCTGCTCGCCCCCACATCTCCGTGCCCCTGCCATGAGGAGCAGGACGGAGAATCCACCTTTTACAATATTAAGGTGAGGAGAAGGCCCAAGGGGTGGAGGAGTTGAGGCCAAGGGAGGTGGGAAAACAAAGACATTCTGGTATTGAATCCAGCTCTCCTATATTGCAGACCCATTTTTAACCAGAGGCATTACCAAGGGACCGGGAGAGGGTTCGAGAGTGCAAATCATGCAACCAGGGCTGGGTGGCGTCCCCGTGGATACCAGGTCAACGTAACAATACCACCTTGTGGTCAAACGTAGATGGCCGATCTTTATTTTCAAGTGTGGTCAAATGTGTTATGTTCACATCAATATCCCCCAGCTTTGACCCATAAAGTTTGGTGAAGAAAGTTACCCATTGAGACTCAGAAACTGCGTTCAACTGGGAAGCAGTCATGAACGGATCCTGGGTATTAATCAGGGCCCAAAACGCTCTTGGGTCCCTCTTAAGCAAAATTCAAAGCATTGCTTCTGTGTCGTGCTGTAGCTTCACAGCCCTTCTAGATTTAGTGAAATTTGTATACCTTTGTTTAAGAAGTCTGATTTTACGTAATTTTGTACCCAGGTCCCAGTAAGAACAGCGAATAATTCTCAACTCCCGCTGCATAAGCACCTTTTCTCTAGCCTGATGCTGATCATACACATGCTGATGTTTCACAGAAGGATTACCAAATCTCCTCCTCAGATTTAAATCGGCCCTTACCATCAAAGAATCCAGGAATGTATCAAATCAGTTGGAATTAAACATCTATAACTTCCATTCCATCATGCTGGAATTTATAAGAGCCTCTAGCTCCATGTTCAATATCCCAATATTGTGCGGTGACCAACAAACTGCTTTTCCCTCCCTTACTAGTCTGTATTTTAACAGGGCAACTTGGAGGGTCCTGTTCACAATAATTTTAATCCCATCTTTCAACATTCTGTTATCACTCCAGTCATTGTTTTATCTCAAGGCCCATACAGTGGTTAAACAAGAAGGCATCAACAAAGACATATTGCAACAAAAAGGAGTCCTAACCGTTCAATTCTTTATGCGTACACTGCATTAATTTTCTGATAGTTCACAAAAAATGTCCATTAAATTCCCAATTCAAATATCAGCTAAAGAATAGTAATTTGATCTTTTGTAAAATTGGATAAGGGGAGGGAGGATTTATTTGCCCACCTCTTCATTATCTTTATTTCATGGTTATTTCATTTGTTCTTAAAAAGACATACTGCTTACTGCAACATGTTTCTATACATAGTGAAAGAAAAGCATATGCATGAAGCTAGCAAAATCTTCTTTCCCTTCCATCAACCATCATATACTTCATTATTTGAGAGACAGTGAAAAACAAGGATATAGTCAGCACTTACGGAGTACAGAAAGCCAATATTCAAGTATAAAAGAACATAGACAAATACAGTTTTTAGTATATGCAGATTCACATAGACAACAATACTTCATTTTACATAAATGTACATATTGGTGACCCAAAGGCAACAATATGGTCCATGTGTCTATATTCTAAACCAGGGTCATCATTTGTACTGGTTTTTATGTATTTATGTTCCTAGATTGATACTTTGTAAGCAGGGCAGAGGTTGTGTTTGGCTAACGTCACTAGTTGTTAGTACAAGCCAAGGGCAGGGTGCATGGTGTAATTACTGTCCCTTCCCTGAGATTTTTCAGCAGTGAATGATTTGACACACCACCTTCTGGACCATTAAAGGGATGAACCCCTGAAGTGGAAACATCAAATGGTGTGGTTATCTGTAGCTGAATTGCTATCGTAATATGGACTGAGTATATATGTGCTCGGATGCTTAAAGGCAAAGTGAATTGCGAAGTGTAAAGGTTTGCTACAACTTACCTTGGATACCAGAGATCCAAATGGGACTGGTCTGGCGGGGTTAAACGGAATGGAGGTGTAGCTCCGGTCTGGGACAACATCCTGCACGGAGGGTCTCCATGGAGAGGAAAATAAAGACCAGAAATGTATATGTACCTCATATATGGGGGAGTACCCTCATGGAGTTATGATTACCTGTACACCAGATGGTCAAAGATAATGTTGTATTTAATTAACTTATATGGGCGAATAGCTGACCTCCAGTCTTCTCCTCTGCTGCAGTTTGTTGATTTTAGGTACAGTGTAGTGATGTAAGGTACTATAAGAGGAATAGTAAAAACGCCATATGTATGCATGTACTACCTAGGGGTAGTATAAACTCAGCATGGAAAATAAACAAGTGCTATATATTGCAACGGGTCAAGAATTACCTGGACTGAAGGTGTATGCAAGGTAAATTCTGAAGATGAATGCAAGGGCCCTGGTCGGTGGCTGTGCGCCGTATTAGTTGAAGCATGTCCTCTTCTGCTGCAATAATGGGAGAAAGGAAAAGGCCACGGCTAAGCAAACTGGCTAATACATTAAAGCCAGAGTAATTTACTGTTTCAGTTCTTGTATGAAAGCACGCATCAGCGGGTCAATGGGTGGGGTTACCTGGTGTGGAGGAGCCCCAAAGTCTGGTCTGGACTCAAGTTGCAAGTTTGCGGTAAGTCGGGATAGCTGTTGCATCGGAGCTGTGTTGTCATGGCACTGTTATATCAACACGGCTGACGAATGCGTAGGAACGCCGTCAATGTGTGTCAAGAATGTGGCCATCTTTGAAGGTGGTGTTGTATACCTACGTGGCTGCGAGCATATCGCAAAAGCTATAGTAGAATGGTGCTCCCCTAAGGGCCACACAGATTATAAAACTAGCTTCATATGTATGAAAAGCTGGGGTCATTTTTACCGGTTTATAGTTGTTAATGCACATTTTTGGATACTGGCATGTTGAATCAAGTAGATAAAAGCAAGGCCCAACCCATTGCCCTACCTTTCCCAATCTTATCGGAGATTGTGAACTTTCCCAGTGAAGGAGTCTATTGATCATATCTGGCTCCTAAAAGGATGTTAGTATATTTCCCTGGTGTGTTTTGCGTAATTGTTAGAAAGGTTGTCGTCATCTAATTTAGAGGAGTTTCCTCTTCAGTTATATTGCAAACCCTCTGTTCCATGTCAGAATTATTGGATCCAAAGCATTACCTCACCCGTTGAGACATGCAAGATCCAGTGCGACAAGTTACAATTACCATTTTATCCCCCATTGCTGTTTAGGTTTGTCGACACAAATTCGAGCAGAATCTCCCAAGGTTCACCATCCACCCCTTGCGTACACCAATCTGAATTTAAATAACCTACAATATAACCCTTCCATTCTGAATTACCTCCTGCCAATCCGGGATGGTTTCAGTAATAACTACCCGGAAAGAATCAAGGTCTGCCACACCTTATGCCGATAGACATTTACAAAAAGTATTTCCAAGCGTACCAGCTCTGAATAAACAGTCGGAGCCATAACCCCAAAGGACAAGCCATCGATTTGTCTAATTATCGGACCAAGAGTAGATTTTATGGCCATCAACAAACCCCCCCCTGACGCTCTTCCTGCCTTACAAGTTTTTGCCAATTGAACAAAGACCTCGAAACCATCCAGGGCAGGCTTTTCAACCAACCATGTTTCTTCCAGCAAAATAAAATTGCTTTCCTTCAACATAGAAATAGTTTTGGTTGGTTTAATAGATGAGTATTTACACTTGTGTTCCAGTAGAGGATTTTCAAGGATTTGTCACCCTGCATCAATCTTTCAGTCGTCATGAAAATGGGGGTACATTTCAATTCCATTGGGCGGCCTGGACTTTACCCCATTCCTTTTCCCGTCTGTTAGAGACTTGGCTACATTCCCTTGATTGCCTCGGTCTGGACCTATCAGCTTGGAACACATCCTTCAGATTACCCCAAAGTTGGTCCCTTCAGTAACATGTTGGGGCACAATGAATTCCACCTTGAATCCCAGTCTTTACAAATGTCCACATTTCGCATACAACAAATTCGTAACCAGTTGAGTTACACTTTGCCAATTCGGCCCGTCAACAGGCTCAAATTTGGAATTTCAGCATAGATTTTTAATACATTAACACCATTCAAACATACAGGTAAATTTGAGCTCAATTGACTTGTCATTTGCAAAATATTTAGGTGCAGATAGTTCGTTCATTCATTGAAATGACTTCCATGAAGGCCTTTTACACCACAGTCATTTCCATGTATAGGTTGTGCCAAGGCCTCACTACCTTTAGCACCTCTCAAAATACTATAGGATCTATCATTTCCCAGCGCCTGTGGTTTCCTATCCACAGCAGATTGCATTGAATCTCTGAATGGACCATCCATAAGGAATCGTGATCTAGTTGCTTTAATAAGGAGCCTTTAAATTGATTCTTGGTTGGATGACAATTACCCACACCCCTGCCTTGTGTTGCGGCTCAGGGCCACGGGTTCTTGGGGCACCTCTGGGAAGTAATATTGTTTGAAAAAACAAAGGTTCAGCAGTTGATTGTCTCCTTGATAACCCCTGGAATCAGTCTCCATTCAATTCTCTGTGAGTCAACCATTTCCATATGTTTTGGTTTGGGTGAGGAATCCATCCCTAAGTCTTACTTTCGATTACATTTTCCTTGTCCACCTTCAATACCCTCTGTTTGAAGCCCTATAAAGCCCATCATGCGATCAGTTTATGTTCCCAATTCAAACCTCTTCAGTTTCTCACTCAAGGCCACATTTCTTTAGGAATATCTTTGGCTCAATGCAAGGGGTACTTACCACCCCCTCCGGTTGCACATTTTCAGAGTTTGTGCACAATTGGTTCAATCAATGTCATAATTTACTCTAAAACTGGGGTTATCACCCTATGGACACGGGCCCCCTTGATAGCCCTTAATAAGTAACTCTGGCATGGGTAAATTGCAGCGATATTTACGAGACGTGGTGTTACGTCTTTTAATGTTTTGGCTTCTTTGCCTTTTACCCATTTTCTTTATGGCTATTATACTTATCCCCATTAGGGACCTCATCGACTGCAAGTCTTTACTCATCTCCTCAGGTTCTACAGCTTTAGGACTCACAACTATGGGGGAGAGTAATGCCTCATTCTTATCCGGCGACCCCAATGTCGTTCCCACCACCTCTATTACTTCATTGGGGTCAGCCGCATTTGTTATTAATTTGTTTTCCAACCTACCCGCAGCTATTGAGTCTTCCCCAAACAACCCTACTCGTTGTTTAGACATAATTTCGCAATTCTTTTCCAAACCCTCTTGTCTATGCTAAATCTTCGTCATTAATTCAGTTTACGTTCTCACTTCACTCCAAATATTGTCATAAAGTTTCACATATGAGCTGAGCACCATATTTAAAGTAGACACAGTAGGCTGTGTAATTCGATTTCTATCAGCTGCTTCCCCTCGGATATGGTGAACAGCCGCCTCCTCAGTGTCTTCTACCTGATCAGCTTCATAGGTCAAGGACTTTCAATACCTCTTAATTGTTGGTTTCTGTGCATTTGTTAATATAGTTAGATCATTCCGGACCCCTCCATCGAGGCGTCTCATGTCTGCTGTATCACGCTATGTGTTGCTAAATCCAATTCTGTGATATAGTTATTCACCACTGCCAAATCTGCAAATTCTATAATATTGAGATAATGCAACTCGAGCTCTCTACGGACCATAGTATCCCCATTTATCAGTGAATGGTCTAGTTTAGCTATCCCCCTATCAGGGATTATGGATTTAACTTCTGTACTCGTACATGTATTTTTATTTAAAATATTCACAATACTCTGACCTGCAATAGGAGATGAGAGAGTTGTTTGCCTCTATTCTTTTTTTATATTACTTTTGCAGTTGGGTGTTTTTAACGGGGCTCATAGAATTCAACAAGCCCGCACCCACTGATTCCAGTTTCATTGCAACAAAATCAAATAACTTGGGACATAATGTATTCGGGTCATCCTCATCCAAATTTTGTTTAAGCGCTGCCACAATCAAATCTTCCTGACAACCAATCGATTTTTCTTTAATCACCTAATTCCCCTTGGTCACATGAGGCACAGATCCCACAGGAACTTCACTTATTTCCATAATTTGTATTTCAGAGTGTTCCGTTGTTACTGATTAATCCCTTGCGCATCATTCACAAAGTAGTGGTAAAAAAGGGGAATTTTCTCAAAAAATACTTTTCAAATATTATACAATAAAAAAAATCATGATTTGATGCATTGACT
Organism: Ambystoma mexicanum; assembly: GCF_040938575.1. Classification (NCBI taxonomy): domain Eukaryota; kingdom Metazoa; phylum Chordata; class Amphibia; order Caudata; family Ambystomatidae; genus Ambystoma; species Ambystoma mexicanum. The sequence goes on along the minus strand of NC_090923.1, from coordinate 227,928,726 downwards.
ACAAAATAGATATAAATCAATATTACTGCAACGTTAATATTAATAAAGCAGCAGAGTTAGTAGAGAGTTTATGTACTGCCTTCAAGTTAAAAATAAATGTAGCAGCAGCGTTGGTATAGTAGCTGCAAAATTAGTCTGATATAGCAGTGACGTTGAAGTTCAATTAAGCAGCCAAAGAAGCGTGAAGCTGTGGGGTTAAAGGAGGAGAACGATAGATCAAAGGCAGGCCTTCCCACAGTCGCTGTAGTGCACGTGCTGTAATGCTCGCACTTCATATCAAAGGATGACCCCTCCCACCCCCCTCAGTCCACAAAACGCCACCAGCAAAGATCAAAAAAGTACTTGAGTAGCCGTACGTATCCATGTATAAACTCTTGTTTATATATATTTGGAGTATCGTGCCGACACAATCCTACCCCAAGTTAACAGCGCTGAACACTGCCGCCTGTTAATTACCCAGTTCACGTACTCGTGAATCAGGAGAAGGCTTATAGTTCAATCAAGAAAGATGACAGAAAATAAGGTCAGACTTGGTGAAAGTTGCCTTGCGAAAATGCAAATAGACAATAGGCAAAGGCGATAGGCCAAGGACCTGGTTCCTAATGCCTTCCAGCCTATCTCTTGCCAACCACTGCTACCCGCTCTCAGCTCCACTCCGTACTGTGTTACATGCGTGAATGAAGGATATAAGGCTTCTCTCTTGCAAAGGACTCAGAGAAAATACCTTGCCGGAGTCACTCACTGCAGCTAATGCCACCCACTCTCAGCTCCATTCCGCCAGTGTCTTATGTTAGACCATATCTCCAAGAATCAAGCACCCTGACTGCATTCACTTATCCCTTGCCCTAATCATACCCTCGTTATATAATAGGCTCCAAGTGTCTGTTGTGGTGATCAGCTCAACCTTTAGTCATCTCCCGGTTATAAATACCTGAGAGCTGAATGGGTTACTTCTTTTTCAGAAAGGACCCTTCTGCTTTGGGCTTATACTAGCTGTTTTCAGTTCTGAGTGAAATGGTTGTTTTTCAAGACCCTGCGCTGTCCCTGTCCCAATCAATGCATACCAAGTTTATCACTTTTTTGTATTGATAAGCCTATTATGGTCATGCATTATTCTTTACATATAGCAGTATTTCTTGTCAGTGTGCTCCTGTTTGTCTGAAAACACCTTCAATCGTTTTTGGCAGTACATTGTGCACATGTATGACACTCCATTGGAAATACCAATGAAGTTTTAACATAAACCATTTTACGCCATTAAACCCTAATTGTCAGGCACAGTTTAGGATCTAGCAGTCATCCTGATTAGTTTCATATTTACTCAAGCCAATATGTTTTGGTATGAAAGGCCCACAGTGATAATAGACACGTGAATAATATTAGCTCAACCCTCCTAAGGCCAATGTGTGCTTAAAGAAAGATGACATGGAAAGACATTACAGTTTCTCATACGCACACTTCAGGCTGCATTAAACTGCATTCAACTGTTTCTCGAAGTCCGCCATTTCACCTTACAGCAAATGCTTTGTCTTTGGACTGTGCATCACATTACTGTATGCGTTTCTAGCATATTTTCTATCGGTTTGGCTGGTTGGTTTGACAAGTTTACTAGAAATGTCTTGCATAGAGCAAACATACATACAACGGAGGCAATACTGTGTTTATGCTACCTTTTATAAAAAGTTTCAGTAATTGTATTGGTGCAGGTGGGCCAGGTAATGGGTGTAAATTCCTTTCTTTAACCACAAACAGCGGGTGGAGAGCTCCCGTGTCCCCCACTCACTATCCCCACTTTCCACACCCCCTCGCCCTCACTACCCTCCTTACTATATCCCTTTTCTATAGTGGAAACAAATTTGACAAATGCATTAGGCGAAAATTCAGCAAAGGCCATCATTTTGGCCATAAATGTTTACTTAATCAGTCCTACAGATAAAGGGCATAGCAGTACTGTTTCTTCCTAAAAATAGGTAAAAGCTCTTCAAGAAAAAACAGTGATTAAAAAAAAAATCACACCACAAAAGAAACCAAGGGCATGTCTGGGTCTGCCCCTACTTCCACCATTTAACACCTGAAAGATTTGAATAAGTGTGATGCTGGAAGTGCATTGGATGGATAGGGCCTGCAAGTCCTTGTCCTGTACTCCCTTATCATGTGTGTTCTGTGGTGTTTTTGCACAGGAGCCCAGGTGGGCTTCCTGTTTTTTTGTTGTGGTGCACAGAGACCCTTGGTATGCCCTTATGGCACCCATGGGCGGGGGAACAACCCTGTACCCCTAGTATATGTTTTTGGGCACCTCTGTGTGGCCCACAGAGCAGGGTATGGGCTGGTGGAAGCTCCATGCTGAATTTGACAGGTGCTCGGGGTATCCTCCAATTTGGGATACCCAGGCCCTGCCATCGGAATCAGTGGATTCATGATAGAAGACAGGATGGCCCCTGTGGCCTCTTGGCTTCTATAACCTGTTACCTTGTTTTCCCAAAGTCCTGGGAAGCCCTGACTCTGCCCCTTCTCCTGACTGGCTGTTGGGTGGAAGAACCATGTATGGCATTGTGGGGAAGGCCATTACAGACTGGCTGGAGCCTCCCCATTGACTCTATGTTGTGGGTACACCCTTAGGGTGGGACCTGTATGAATGGAGTGAATGACCAATATGCATTCCGTGTTATGGGTGTTTGGTATCTGTGTGTGTGACACAAAGAATGAGACAGCCCTACCTGAAACTGACATTAATGCAGTGTGTTGTGCTGAAAGGCTGTGTGCTTGCCCCGATCCACATTCTTTGTTATGGGTGTCTGGGTGGAAGTGAATGGCCTGAATGCACTGTGAGCCTGATTGGCTGCCTGCCTGCATGAATGCCCTCCTGACAGATTGGCTGACTGAGCTTGGCTCAGCAGTGTGAATGAGGGACATATCTGTATATCTGGTTACCTTTCACCAAATAGTACAGAAGCTGATTTTGGAATTTGAAGCTGCTTATCCCTGAAGCCCAGCTCGAAGAAAAATTGTTGCTGCTTTCCTTTGACGAAATCCAAAAGCTGTTGAGTCTGTCGAGGACTGATCCGAGAGAGGACCTGGCTAGGAGAACTCTCCCCAAGCTATGAGGGAACATCGTACAGAAGATGATCTTCATCGAGAGGCACCCTGGAAGCCAGTCCCAAAAGGGTGTTTACTGGAGACTGGGGTCCGCTGAGAAATCTTGAATTAAAGCACCAGGACATCGAGGCCATCGAAGTCCATTGCCGTCGACAGGGGTTCGGAGTATTTCTGTAATCGCCGGAAGCCAGTGGAGTCGTGTTGCCCAGAAGGAGGGACAGCTTGACGCTGTGCTGCTCGACGACCGGAGATGCAACACTCCACCTTTTGCATAATAACATTTAAATGAAAAGCTCCTTGCCATCACCGTCGGCCGCTTTGTCCCGCCAGAGAAAGTTAAGGTCGTTGACGGCCGAGGAGAATCTGCCGCTGTGTTTCTCGCCATCCGAAGTCCACAAAGACGCCATCAAGTGAAGATCCAAAGTCCAGCCGTGGTTGAGTCCTGAACACTGACATCCGACGCCGACCCTTGATACCCCACTGCCGGGCTTGCGTTCTTCGAGTCTTGTTTGCGGCACCAAACACTTTTCTTCGAGGACTCTTGACACCAGAGTTCACCTTCTTCGAGGACTCTCGATGCACTGTGGCACCTGCTTTAAAGGGAGTCCACCCTCGAGGGACCCATCGATGAACCGTCGGAGAAACTCTATAACTTGGATACATTGGGGTAGTGAAATATTTTTGACCAGGAAACAAGGCTATTTAAACATATATGGATTGGCTTGTTAATACACTTTATTACACATTGCCCAGGTGGGGGGGATCCTCACACAGAACTGTGTCTTAGTAGCTAAAGTACTATTCTTCCATTTTTTAACCCAACTTGCCTTCCTTCCTATATCCTATCATGTTACTGTTTGATTTGTATGCCATTATGTCAGCAGTTGGTGCATTTTAAAGGAGTCAATAGTTAAGAATGGTACCACATAGACATTGTATATATTTGCCACATTAGATTTGCCAAAGTACAAAGTGTTATTAATTGATGTATACATCTTGAACCTTATTTTTATTTAAAGAACTGTGTTAGCACATAACGTAGTGTATGAACATTCCTTTGTGGGGGGCTCGGGGACTACACTGTACTTAAGAACCAGCTTGCATCACCTCCTGAGAGCTTAAGCCTTGATTATTTGTCCATTCTAGCATAAAGAGAATCTTGGCTGGGGTGCTCTGTGCTTCTGCTCTGACATATAGAGGGCAGGAGTACAGATACCCCCTCCAGTCTTTACACTATAAGCAGCATTAGTAGTGCAGTGCCATAGAAGGAGCTCTAACACTAGATTTGAAAAGAAATGTTAAGGTTCAAATGCATCTAGTCATTTGCATGAAAGTATGGATTACAAAAATGTTTTACAGTTGAAAAGTCATTTTAATCTCCTACAAATACCTTCACTGGAAAATATATTTGAACTCCTTAAAAATCCTTTCGCGGACTGGCCACCATGGGGCACATGGATGAAGTCAGCCTCTGTATGAGCTCCGACCTAGCGGTCCCTAAAGTGACTTGAGCCCCCACTAAGAGCCCCCCCCACCCCGGTATAAGTGGAGCGCGACTGGCCTGCACATATCCCCCCACAAGGTGAGTGAAAAAATGGGGGAAATCGGTTAAGGAATCTTGCCGAACTGAGGAACTGACCTACGGCGCTTTGAAGAGACGGCTGGGAGAGCGGACAGGGAAAGTAAACGTGGCCCGTGAGCTACGTGAGGTGAAGGAGCACCCACACAACCCAGTGCAGGGTGATTGAACTGAGGTGAGCACCCCAGTGTGTACCCCGGCCTGAACCGTATGATCTGGTGGACCTGGAGGAGACCGTCATACGGCCAGACTCATGCAGAAGCTGTGAAGCAGCACACGCTCCGACGAGACAGCAGCAGTGAGTTGGTGGTTGCCCCTCTCCCCCCTTGTTACTCCCCTACTGGAATTATTCACTGGTGCAGGGAACCGGCCCTCGGCTAACGTTACTCGCTGCAGGGTGAACAAAGGAGACTCTATCCGCAGCAGTAATAGCAGAAGCGCCCCGTCACCTTCCGTTGTGTAGACCAGAGCTGCAGGGACAGCTGCAGCCGGCACGGCCTCCATCCAGAACACACATGATGACACCCGTGATCTCGGCTCTGCGCAGAGTGAATGATAGCTCATGAATCGGGTCATTCACTCGGACTTAAGTATTCATCCCGAGAATCACCTGCAGACCCGTAGTAGCTGCCGCCCTCCGGACCCGACCTTGGCAGCAGTCACGACTCCTCCGATTCACTGCAGACACGTGCGACTGACTTTAAGACTCGAACCACAGCAGCGCGGAATGATGTGCCTTCAAGGATGGAAAGGCCGATCTCACTGCACGAAGCATTGGTAGCAAAAGGACACAGTAAATGCACAATAACATAGATCCTCCCTCACCCCCTTTTGGTCAATGCAACTCGCCCCCATACTGTAATGTGGGCATCTGAGAACTTTTCAATTGTTATTCTGAGCCCTGTATAAAACGCAGGCACTTCCCTGAACACTATAAAGCCCTGTGGAGGAACACGAGCCCCTAAAACACTGGGTCAACACTGAAGGAGTTCTGCAACGTGTACTGCACGTGCTCGCGGACAGTAAAGGAGCACCACCCAGCCTCAATTGGCCCGGGCTGGAATAGGGCAAGTGACAATTCGGGTGCTGTGCAACGGTGACCGGGTGGACAGCAGCAGGTCAGTGAGCACGCCTTCCCCTGCACTCGCGTGCACTCCAGGTTGGCCCGGTCCAGCAAGCCACCAGCCAACCTCAGGTTTATACCAGGAGATTCCAAGTGCTCCTACACGGCACAGGTAGGCACTACAGTGGCTTCACCCCACACGCTGACCCGTCTCCGCTGTGACACGCTCCTAGGCCCGCCTCCCGGGCATCCTGGTGCAAGAGGGAGACCAACTCACACTCTTGAATCAGTAGAATTACTGTTCCCGCCTATACTGGCAGACCGTGGAGGCATCAGCGCACTGGACCGAAAATACCTCTCTACACGCAGGTCACTGCGGCGGACCCCTGGTGAAGCAGATAGGTGACTTAAACAGCCGTGGATCTCTCAACAGATTGGGCTTGAACACAGGCACGACCCCACTCAGACGAAACCGGTGGAACCCGCTGTGGGCGGCACAGGACGCTGAGTTGGCAAAAAAAAAAATCACAAAGGGTTGGGCCCCCAGTCTTGGGGCGTGTGCCCTCCTTCAAGCCCCGGGGGGCAGGACCCTACACCAAGTGTGATCCAAGAAGTGAGGAGGGAACACACCACCGACAGGTACCTGGCACAGCAGCGGGAGAGTGCCAGCTGATATCATAAGGCCCACACTGCCAAGAACGAGTCATCTTCAGTATCACGAGTGGAAAGCACCGAGTAGCCATTTGATTGTCCCGGTGAACCTAGTCAAAGCGAGGGTTGGGCCCCCAGCATTGGGGCGTGTGCCCTCCTCCTAGTCACAGGTCAGAGTAAAGGAAACGCCATCATGGTCCCGCCACAGAAAGCATCTAGCAGACTCTTGTGATTTCAGAACACCGAATATAGGTACGATGGTACCATCTAAAAAGCAGAAAAGTCATGCCCGGACACACTCTGGAGAGATTCGATTAACTGATCGGCTCGCGGCTGAACATCGGCCAAAGGAGGCATGACTAGAGGGAAACCTGTTGGAGATTGTTTAATTTGATTTATGTGTTTGGGGGTGAGGGGGCAGGAGGGGGCTCAACGTTATTGAGATTAGTTAGTGAAGGGACCGTGAGGTATCTGGTCCCCGCTGGTGGTTCGTAAGCGGCCTGGTGATGTTAACCTGGCAGTTTCGGATGCCCTTGAGGGGTGAGGGAGGGAGGGAGATGGGTAGGGTGGAAATCGGCTGGAATGGGTCCTCTTTTGGGCAGATTACAAGTGGCTGCATGTGTGATGACTTCCAAGCTGGGTCGCCGATAAAGAACAAAGGCTTAACAGGGGCGTTATGGAAGAAAGGACAGTAGATCAAAACATTCAGAAGAATAGCCGCCTAAGAGTGGGAACTCTAAAAGTTAAGGGATTGAACTCTCCTGCGAAAAGGTCACTAGTGGCCAGGGAGTTCCGAAGAGGTCAGAGAGTGGGGATGGAACATTGGGGCTCAGGCCCTCTAAAAAAGGCGGCAGTGGGGATTCCCGTGCAGAGAGATCTGAATCTGGAGATAAACAAGGTGTGGGCAGATGTGGAGGGGAGGGCTCTCATGATTGTGGGCACTGTGCGTAAAGTCACATTCACATTGGCAACCGTGTATGCCCCCAATACGGGTAAATCCCGATTTCAACAGCGAACGCTCCCAGAAATTATGCAAGAGGCCTCCGGACATGCAATCTTGGGGGGAGACTTTAACCTCTGGGTGGATGTGAAATTGGATTGGCAGGTGGGTAACCCTGATGCACATGATCCGCTAGGTGGGGGTCCGCCTGGGGGCATGGAAATGTTGGATATTTATGGGCTTAAGGATGAATGGAGGAGCCTCACTCGAAGGAGAAGGGCTACTCCTTTTACTCAACACCCCACGAGACATACTCCAGGATCGACTATATGTACATCACAAGGGGTTTATGGGACGCAGCAGTGGGAACGAGATCTCACCGATTGCATGGTCCAATCATGACATGGTCACAGTATAGTTAGACTGGGCAAGTCTTCCGCACAAGAGATCAAAATGGAAATGCAATGAGTCGTGGAAGGATCCAGTCTTCCGAACTGAAATGGAAGAAGAAATAAGAGAATACTTCAAAACTAATAACAAGGGGGAGGTGCCGGTCTGGGAGGCGGGTAAGGCAACATGACTGGGGATACTGATCAGGGAAGGGGCTAGCAAAAAGAGGGAACAGACGCTAATAGAGGGTAGACTAAGGGAGGAGATAGCCCAGCGCCGCACGGAATGCTCTAGAAGAGAGGGAAAATAAGATTCAGGAAGCCAAACGTAAAAGAGAGGAATTCCATATCCTAGTTGGTGGTCAGATAGTTCAGAAACTATAGCTTCTTAAACAGAAGTTTTATGAGAAAGCGGATGCATTACTGGCGGCCAGGCTGCGTTGACAGCGGGCAGAGAGATTGGTGAAAAATAGAGGGGCAGGAGGGTACCTGGAGCTCAGAGACGGAAGGTATGCTGGAAGCGTTCGCAACATTTTACGAGACCCTATATAGCTCTGAGACCGACCAAGCAAGGTCTGAAATTGATGAATATATAGAGAACGCGCAGATGCCAAAGCATTCTCAAGTGGAGGCAGACGATCTCATTGCCCCGATCACTGCAGAAGAGATCATGAGGGCCGTGAAGAGAATGCCATTAGGGAAGGCCCAGAGAGAGGACGGTTATACGGCAGGTTTCTATAAATCCTTTCTTTCGTCTCTCCTCCCCTTCATGGTGCAGGTGTTCGATGTCCATGAGACAGGCGTGGCCCCAGACTCTTTCTCCCGAGCACTCAACACAGTGATTCCCAAAGAGGGCAAGGACCTCAAAAAGTGTGGTTCATATCGCCCGATATCGTTACTAAACAATGACGCTAGGATCTATACAAGGGTCTTGGCAGCGTGGCTTGAAACATGTATGCCTCGCCTGACACATTCGGACCAGGTGGGATTCATAATGGGACGACAGGGCGTAGATAAAATGCGGAAGACATTACATCTTGTAGTTGTGTCACGGTACATGACCAGGGACCCCGCCGTCCTCTCTATAGACACAGAGAAAGCGTTCGATTGGGTAGAATGGGGTTTCTTGGAGGCAGTCCTGGACAAAGTGGGATTGGGTCCTCGGTTTAGAAAAGGAGTCAAAGCAGGGTACACTCTCCCCCCCCACCCCCCAAAAGCATCCGTAGCAGTTAACAGCAAATACTCCAGCTGGTGTGACCTTGGTAGGGGCACACAGCAGGATTGCCCCCTCGCGGCGATACTGTTGGCTCTCTCTCTTGAGCCGCTGGCTCAGAGACTCTGAGGAGACCAACAGGTGGAGCGGCTTAGGGTCGGTGGGAGAGAATACGAAGTAGCCATTTACGGGGACGACCTGCTGCTGCACGTACATAATCCCCTGACATTGAAAAATCACAAAATGAGGCTTACTACAAAGAAATGGAATTAGCCAGTCACAAGGTTCAAATATGCATTTATTCACAACCCAGGTTGGGGTCTCAGCACCCCACGATGTATGCATACAGACATCATGGCGGGAGAGAGCCCAGAACAAAAAGAAACTCTAGCATATATACAATACAGGAATAGCATACAATACGTTTGTCCAGCCCCCTCATTCACTAGGGTCCATCGGGTTCATGACCTTTCCACGTAGGTAGTGTTACTAAAGCAACGAGTATGCATTTTCCCCGTCCTATTGACTATTTACTGTCTGGGAACAGGGCAAAACGGTATGTGGGGGCATATCGTGTTCCCTGGTACACAAGTTAACATTTGCTGTACAGCTTATCTGTATTGCTCCTGGCGTATACGGTCCGTCTGCTCTAAAGCTTGGGAATAGGGTTTTCTTTAGTGGAACACGTTGCAGCTGCACATTTATTACAATTTACTGCTCGAATAGGAAAACATGGTTGAGACAGGCGGGCACCTAATTCATAGATTAGCGATGCTTCTGCAGAGGCTTCAAGGTTCTACAATGTAAGACAAACAAAACTCAGCAGAATGTGCATTCCTGCCTAGCAATTAGCTAAAGGTTCTTGCCGCAGTCTTCCACCGCTTTCGGAATGAGAAAGGCGATATGAGCAACTAACTGAACTGAACATTGCATCCAAGATGGGAATAAAACAAAATGGCAGCGTGGCCACCATTAGTGTGGCGATAGGTTTATAGTGCAATGTGAATGTGCTTAGGCCAACATGTACATTATAGGACACTTAGACTATATGTATTTCCACAACGTCCATACCTAGGGCGCTCCACTTGATTGGGCAGTATGGGACACTGGCTGGTTTTAAGATGAATAGAGCCAAGTCTATTCTATTCCCACTCCGGGGGTCCGACCAAGGTGAGACAGAAAAAGTTGCCTCACTGGGTCTCTTGATAGGAGGTGACACTCTCAGCTATTTGGGGATAAATCTAACAAGGGACCTAGACACACTATATGAGGCCAACTATCCCTCCCTTCTCTCAAGCTTCCGGGCTGATCTAGAAAGATGGGGAAAACGTAGAATATCATGGCTTGGGAGACTCAACAGCATGTAGATGGGGTGTCTGTCCAGATTCTTCTACCCATTTCAGATTCTCCTGATAAGCCTTCCGAAATCTTTCTTTGGTGAGGTAAAGAGGGCAATCCTGAGATTTCTGTGGCAGGGAAAAAAGGCAAGGGTAGCATATGAGGTCTTGACGTTGCCCAAAGACATGGGAGGGGTGATCTTACCGGATCTATGGAAATATTACGAGGCGGCGCAGCTGAGAGTTTTGGTTCCTCATCTCAGGGAGCAGAAGGGACTTTAATGGGTTAGACATTTCCAACCTTGCCCCGCCACGGTTGCGGAATGGCTATGGGTCCCAAGAACCAAGCTCATTTGCAGAATTAGGGACCATCCTATATTTGGTACTATATGGGAAATCTGGCGGGAAGGGATGAACACGCAGGGCATCACTACTTGGCCGTCTCCCCAGAGTCATATTTGGGCACCCAGAGTCAGGGATGACATCCCTAATCACGAACGCTTTCAATCATTGTTTGAAACTGGTTTGGAGAGAGTGGGTCAACTCTGAAGGGCGGGGTCTTTTGTTACGATCTCTGACTTGGGTAACACACTAGTGATAGGCCCTCTACCGGTATTCCCCTTCCTCCAGCTTAAAGGGATCCTTACAAGGGACATATGGAAGGACAAGGTCCAGAGGCATCCCAGACAAGAGGTCAGACTCTAAGGGCCTAATTTCCACCATGTATAGAGCCCTGATACTTGTAGGAAAGGGGTAAACTGAAGCCTTGCGGCTCAGATGAGAAAGGGAACTTGGCTCAGAGTTAACCCCCGACCAGTGGGGGAAAATATGCAAAGGGACCTCACAGATGTCGATAGTATGCCAGTATAAACTGCATGCCATAAAATTCATGCACAGATGGCAATATGACCCACACAGGTTATCCAAGATGTTCCAATCAACTAGTCCTTTGTTCTTGCGTCAATGCGGTGAGAGGGCGGACTATTGGCACATGTATTCAGGTTTACTGGGACGAGGTGCTGGGTTGGATTAAGGACCCACAGGGGATCCAACGTACCCCAGAACCCCTTCTCATACTATTTGGGTTGGGGGAATCGGATGTGGAGCTCACTCCTATTGGCAGCTCAGGCTTTTCTGGTGATGCAATGAAAAGGGCAATTGCACCGGGAAAGAAAGAATGGGTTAATGTTGCCATCAATATTTGTACAATGGAAAAAATTACCACAGCTCTGCATGGGAAATGTGGGATGTATGAACTGCTATGGGGAGAAATTGTGATTTATTAGTAGCACTTAGAGATTGCAAATGAGTAAAGGAAAGCGGGAGCAGCCCATGCAGCCTAGTTGACTATGTTCAGTTAATCTAAACTGGCGTTTGGGATGAGTCCCAAATGAGGAGGCTCATGTGATACATAAGACTCTGTCTCGAACAAGCAACCGAGCCACCGGCTAATACCAAAGGAATGTATATAACAAACAAAACAAGGTGGTGTTTAGGAAAGTTGGTGGGGGGTAAAAGGTTTAAGTGTTTAAGTTTGTATTGTATCCCATACAATGTTATTCGTTTTCTATGTAATGACTTTGGAAAACCTAATAAAAGAACATTTTAAATGTTCAAAAAGTTCAAGGAAAGGGAGTAAAATTCTTCCTCTTCATAATCTTATCCATATCCCTGAAAAAATGTTGTTTTTTTTTAAATATGCACACTGCTGGTTAGGGTTGGCTGGGTGGTTGGGAGGTGGTCTGAGGTGGTTAACTGAGCTTCAGAATGCCCTTTCACTGGGTAGCAGGTTAAGCTTAAGGTTCATCTTAAATAATTCATGTGATTTGAATTGCCTTTATATAAAGGGGCGCAGGGTTTCAGTGGTGAAGGACCAGTTAGGAGCTGAAGCTAGCAGGAGGCTGTGCGAAGGCCGGGTAGTGGGACTGAGAGCAAAGCTTATAGCAGTTGAAAAAGCAGAGCGCACAAGAGGGTGAGTTGAGGGAGAAGTAATATGCGTGTTAGTTGGTGACAGGCCTTTAAGCGATTTAATGACTAAAAGTAGAAACTTGAGGAGTGAATGATGATGAATAGAGAGCCACCCAGCGGGGTAATAGGCAGAGGAGGGAAAGGTTCTAGGTAGTTTATAGAGGCTGCATGTGGACAAATGGAGTGATGGATGGATGGGTGGGTGGGTGGGTTTTAAAGAATACGAGTAGTAATCAAGTTTGTGGCGGGCCAGGATGGCTGTTGATTTTGGTAGTGTGATTGGTAAGGTGCACATGGATTTTCCTGCTATTCAGAAGATTGATACAAGCAGTATTGACTTATTTCATAAGTTCACTTCCAATTGACCCAGGTATTCTGAGCTCTGGATGATGGAGTTAGGTCAGGAGAAAATGATACAGTGAATGGGGTTGGAGGGGGAAGTGCTTGCATTGGAGGCAGGGAGGAATATGGCTTACGTTTTAGATGTTTTCTCATTGGACCACACCTTCCCTCAGGGCTCTACTACTAGATTTTTTTTTCAAAGTGGCAGCTGTGTGCTATCTCTTTCATTGGTAGATTCTATTCCTTTTTGCATTGCTCAGTGTAACTAAGCAGCTCTAAACGTTTTGTACTTGTGGATGTGTACTGCATTCTCTTATCTGGCACTCAATATTTTGATGCACAAATGTCTTAAGCAGTCCTGGATTCCATCTAACTCTCATTTCTTTTATTTCACTTCTGAACAAGCCGCCTCCTACCCCTGGGTCAGAGCCCCCAGAAGTGGAAGTCTCACCAGAGGTGTGTACACATACATACTTGTCAGTGACACACAAGTATGAGTGTTTGCTGTTTTTTTTTTGTGGCCTCATCTCCGTGTCTGGATCTTGCATGGTTGTTAGTCTTGATTTGAATAGTTTGGTCTGGAGGGTTTGGCTGTCATATACTGTCCTCTTCCGTTACAGCTATTTAGGGTCTCGTCCATCGTGGTTACTGTAGAATTATTTTTAAAGATCTTGATGTTAGTCTGCTCGCCTGTCCCTGGGGGTGTGTCCCTGGGTCATTCTTCTTAGCATGGTTTTGTGGTATGCTTTTGATCCACATGCCATTGCCAAATACCCCTTCTCCTGAAAACACCAGCAGGCCACCTCACTCTCAGACATGCACACCCTACACACATTCTTATCTGTAGTTGCTTTATTCTATTATGGCATACGTCCAGAGACCACCATCCTCCTTGTTATCTTAAAGTGGCTTCAAGGCGACGACGAAATGCCAGATTGTCTTGGACCGCCACAGCTTAAGAACATCCAGGCTTCTCCAGAGCCCTTGTAGTGTTTGTAACACCACTGAGTTAGTCTACCTACTTTAGCAGGAAACATTGTCTTGAAAAGATCTCAGACCTCCCTGTATCACCCTAGCATGTCATAAACATTGACATCTCCTTTGGGCTCTGCATACATTTCGGTTTTCCTAAGGCAGAATGATGAAATGCGCTCCTCCCAAATGCATTCTCTGTGTCATCATTTCCCTTAGCTTACATGCCAATGCTGTACTCTGCCAGATTAGCATTTGGACCGTGCTCTCTCAACTTTTTCTTCTACAACTAACAACCCTTTTTTTTTTTTTTTTAGCTCAAAGCAAATTAGAAGTGAACTTTGGAAGATGCCTAACACAAATGTGTGGATGTCTTCATCAGCATAGATCAGAATACTCACTGGGTGGGAAGGCAACCAGGATGCCTGCTCTGGGCAGTACACCCCCTCCCCTGTAGCCTCGTGAGCATCATTTGATTGGTCTTAAATCACCCATCGCAGTTGATAATTTCTCTTCTAGTCACACTACACCAACTTCAGCTATTGCTTTAGGAGTCCCAGGTGACCCTACATGACACCTTTAGGATACCAATTTTGGTGCAGTCTCTGTCATTTGTTTCCAAATCTTATTCTTTTGTTCGGTTCCCCCCCACACACTTGCACTACTTCCTTCCCACCTATGTCCATTAAGTTGTATGCAATTGCATTCATCTCCAGATCTTTAATGTTGCCTATTGTGTCATCAAGCACTACTCCGAAATGAGAGATTTTATGTTCCACTGAAACCATCAAGACCTCCAGATCCCAAGTGCTGGGTGCTGCCCGGACTGTTGATGCACCGAGTTACCAAGTTTGTATTAAATCCTATCCATTACTGCACTCAGATCTCAAGTGTTGGATTTTGTCTTTTCCATTACTTCGCCCAGCCAGTGGTCTGTGCTCATCCGTAATCTATACAGCACTGAAGACATATGGGGTTATCTCCACCTTGGAGCCTGTGTTCCTCATGAAGGTTCCAAGGTTATTCTCGTCCTTGTGGCACTAAGTTGTCCGCATCATAACCCTTTGTGTAGTTTTGCTGCCACATCACACAATAATTTGTACTCTGCTGAATGAAGCTGTAATGTGATGTTGTGGTACTCGGGGCACGATCTGTAGGTAGCTTTCCCCAAAGATACATTTAGTCATCTATGATTTCTCAGGCCATGCTATGCGCCTTGCCGAAGTAGAATGTTTTCAGTTAGTAATAATTTGTGAATGGACCAACTTGTGACAGCCTGGTCCATGTTGTTAATATGTTTAGTTCGAGGGGATTGGGTCCTCAGACGTATTCCATATCTATGACAGTAATCACCACAGCTGTGCTGCTTCGGAAAATCTTCGGGGTCTGCGTCCTGCATCGATGACGTCGATACGCCGCCCTCGAGGACGACCTCCGACGGCCGTCGTCACTGGATGTTATAAGTAGGATGCACGACGCCCGTAGCCTCAGTTCCGTTTCTTCCGCGAACGTGTTCGCTTCGGGAATCTCGACGCGCCTCGACTCTTTGGAGTTGCTGTTGCTTTCTCGGTTCTTCGAACCTGTTTGTGTACTAATTCTTCGTGAAGATGTCTACCTCGTCTTCCACACCGCGTCCGGGCTTTAAGAAGTGCAGGGACTGTGTGTCCAAGATGTCGGTCACAGACTTGCACGACGCATGCCTCTGGTGCCTCGGGGAAGCGCATGACACGGATGACTGTATCGACTGCCAGTCGCTCACGTCGAAAGCCTTGCGGGAGCGCAAGAATTATTTATCGGTAGGTAAGGTGTCCAAGCCCCAGAAGTCGAGGTCTGCAGGGATTTCGATGGACAACTCGAGGGGCGACTCTTCGCGTCGTCGTCGGAAGTCCAGTGGTCTCGGTCCCGAGTCGGTCTCGCCACTCCTCTGCCTCTTCGAGGCACTCCCGGAAGTGCCGTCATCGGTCGCCTTCCCTGTCCTCATCCGAGGACTCCACCCGTCGGCGGGTTGCTTACCCCACCAAGCATGCGATGCCAGAAGAATGGGCTTCCTTCGGGAAGAAAATGTTGGCGTTTCTCGAATTGCAGGGCACTGGTCCGTCCGCGCCTCCGAGTGGGGTCGGTCGTGATCAGCCGAGAGACGCCGCTCGCACGCCTTCGGGCTCGGGTGGATTCACGGGAAGGGTCCCGCTCGGACAAGGGGAATCGTTCTCGGCATGCCCAGTTCAGGTCCCGGTCCTCGACGCGCTCGAGACCAAGTGAGCCTGTGAAGTCTTCGAGGAAGACATCGACGCCTGTGGCGCCGAGGTCGTCGACGGACTCCATCGAGGCTCCGCCTTTGAGGAAGTTGTCGGCGCCCAGGATGTCAAGGGATACGCTCGGGGCTCCGCCCTTGAGGCCTGTGTCGACACTGTCGGCGCCGCGTCTGTCGTCGACGCCGATTCCCTCGATGCCGGCGCCGATTGACTCGACGCCTTTCGGGGCTGTGTCGACGGGGGTACCCCGTGGCTCAGGGGAACCACCTAGAAAGGCTCTGGCCAAGGTCAAGCATGGCTTTGGTTCCAGTTCTATGCCTTCTTACCGCCATCTGGAATTCATTTCAGAGGTGGATGAGGGCTCTGATGATGGCATGGTGCCTGACTCGATTCTCTCGGGCCATAGCCAGTTTGAGGACCTGAGGCAGTCCCTGCATGATGCTAGTGGGCTGGACACCTCTCCGGAGGTGGAGTTTTGTAGGCCTGAGCCTGGCACTCATGCCGATTCTTCGTACCGGCGACTTATGTCACGGGTCACCAAGTACTTGGGATGGTCTGCTCCCCCAGGGGAGTTTGTTCAGGATGACCTTATGGATATTCTCGACATTGGTCCACCAACTGACCCGGTACTGCCATTCCATATGACTCTGCAAAGAAGGGTGGCAGCGGCTTGGACTGCTCCGGAGAGTCTCCCGGCAGTGAGCAAGTCTTTGCCGCGAAAATACAGCCCAGCCAGTAGTGACCCCTGCTATTTGTGCAAGCACCCTACTCCGGAGAGTTTGGTGGTGCAGGCGGCTACGGCCCTGGCAAAGCAGGCGTCGTACCCTACCATTCCTCCTGATGGGGACAACAAGCGTTTTGACGGCAGGGCGAAGAAAGTGTTTTCTGCAGGGGGTATGGCACTTCAGGCGGCCAACTCCATTTGTGCCTTGTCTCGTTTCACGCACACTCTGTGGAACTGTGTTTCCTTGGCGGCTGAAAATATTCCCGAAGGGGATGAACGGGATGATTTCCTTGCCATGCCATGTGTGAGGCCGTTCAGTCCGGTTTGGACATGGCGGATTGCGTCAGCCGGTCCATGGCGGCGAGCACCGTGATTCGCAGGTTTGCGTGGTTTCGGAAGTCTGGGTTTGCTCCTGATGTGCAGCCCCGGCTCCTCAACATGCCCTTTGACAGGGAACATCTTTTTGGCAGCAACGCTGACGAGAGCCTTGAGAGGTTGCAGACCTCAAAAGCTGCAGCGAAGTCGCTGGGCGCTGTAGTTCGACAACCTCCGCCTTTTCGTCCTAGGGGACAGCAATGGAGGGGAGGTTCCTTTCATTAATACTCATCCTTTGGTAAAGCGAGAGGAGCTGCCAGTCAAAGGGGCCACCGTAGGAGTGCCAGAGGTGGAAAACAAGGTACTCGAGGTGCCAAGGCCGCTCGGGTTGTTGCCTCTTTGCCCTCAGGCAACGCCGCAGCCGCTTCAGCTCAGTCATGAGGCCATGTCCCGTGGTTCGCCGGTTGGGGAAGGCTGGCGCATCATCTTGCAGAGTGGCGCGCCATTACTTCAGATGTGTGGGTTCTGGAGATCATAACCCATGGCTACCGTCTTCCTTTCCGGCAGAGGCCTCAAGACAATCCACCTGGGAATCTCTCTTTGAAGAGTCCGGATCCGCTCCTTGCGCAGGAAATTCTATTCCCTGCTGGCGAAAGGCGCCATAGAACTGGTGCCTGTAGCAGAGAGGATCAAGGGATGGTATTCCCCATATTTTTTGATTTCCAAGAAAGACAGGGGATTGAGACCCATCATGGACTTGCGCGGTTTGAACAAATTCCTCAGGAAGGACAAGTTCAAGATGGTTACTCTCTCTCAAGTCCTCCAGGCCCTTCAACTTCAGAACTGGTTGGTATCTCTCGACCTCAAGGACGCTTATTTTCATGTGCCGATCCATCCAAAGCACAAGAAGTACCTGAGGTTTGCGGTTGCCGACTCGCACTTTCAGTTTCGGGTCCTGCCGTTCGGATTGACCTCCGCCCGAAGGTCTTCACCAATCTCATGGTAGTGGTGGCAGTGCACCTCAGGAAAGGGGGGATTCACGTCTACCCCTACCTGGACGATTGGTTGATCAGGGTGCCCTCTCCCGAGCAAGTCCTGGATCATCTGTCAGTCACCTGCCACTCCCTCCACAAGCTGAGCTTCTCCCTCAACTTAAAGAAGTCCCATTTGACACCAACTCAGAGGCTCCAGTACATCGGAGCAGTGCTCGACACGTCCCTGGGGCAGCGTTTTCCTCCCCAGGTGAGGGCTCATCACATTCAACAGATGGTGCACAAGTTTCAACTTGCCCAGACTCTCCCAGCGTTAGAGTTCTTGAGACTGCTCGGCATCCTGCATTCTTCTGGTGCCAGAGGCCAGGTTGCGGATGAGATCTTTGCAATGGGCACTCAAGCTCCAGTGGTCTCAGTCCTCCGGCAGGATGTCGGACCCTGTTCAGGTGCCGTCTTCGGTCACCCAGGACCTTCTGTGGTGGGCCGACGAAGGCAATCTGATGAGGGGGGCTCTATTTTGGCTGCCCTAGCCGGAGGGGACGATCGTGACGGACGGGGCTCATGCCAACGAGTTGACAGTCAGCGGTCGTTGGTTTCCGTCGGAGTCCAGGCTCCATATCAGTCTGTAGGAGCTGAAGGCCGTCAGGCTAGCCCTGAAGGCTTTTCTGCCGACTGTGCGAGGAAAGAATGTCCTGATCCTGACGGACAACACGGTGGCCATGCACTACCTCAACAAAAAGGGGGAGCGGGGCAGGGTCAATTCCTCTGTGCAGGGAGTTGATGCAGCTCTGTTCTGGGCAATCCAGCAGGAAGTTTCGATCTCAGCAGTTCATCTGGCAGGAGACGAAAACGAGACGGCGGACGCTCTGAGCAGGCAGAGCGTGATCTCTCAAACGTTTCCTCCAGTCCCCGGTCATCCCGCAAGTACTGCGGAGGTTACGGAGGTTCGGTTCCCGGATGATCCTCATTGATCCGGCGTGGGCCCGGAGGACGTGGTACCCGGACCTTTCTCGACTTGTCCATCTGTCCTCCACGTCGTCTTCCCTACCGAGACGATCTGCTCTCACTGGAGGGGGGGGTCAGGTTCTCCATCCAGAGGTCAGGTCCCTCAACCTTCACGCTTGGTTTCTGAAAGGTTGAGGTATAAGGATTGGGATCTCCCTGAAGACGTGATGGAGGGGATGCTTTCGCCCAGAAGGCCCGCAACAAAGGCCCTGTACCGTTGCCGTTGGAGGAAGTTCTGCGACTGGTGCAGGGTTAAGAATGTGGATCCTTTTGCATGTGAAATTCCAATGGTTCTGTCTTTTTTGCTTTCTTTGGCCCACAGGGGCCTTCAAGTGGGTACCATTAAAGGTTACCTGGCGGCGCTGCCCATATTTAAGCGCTCTTCTGAAGAGTGTTCCTATTTTAAAATTCCTTTAATTTCTCAGTTTCTGAAAGGGCTCACTAATGGTTTCCCTCCGTCACCTTTCCAGTTGCCCGGTTGGGATTTGAACCTTGTTCTCAAGTTTCTGATGGGTGCTCCGTTTGAGCCTTTGCATTCATGCCCTTTGAGACTGTTAACTCTGAAAACTGTATTTTTAGTTGCGGTCACTTCCACTTGCAGAGTGAGTGAGTTACAGGCACTTTCAGTTAAGCCACCCTTCACTGTGTTTCATAAGGACAGGGTTGTCCTTAGAGTTCGTCCTGCTTTTCTTCCGAAGGTGGTGTCGGAATTTCATTTAGGCCAGAAGGTTGTTCTTCCGGCATTTTATCCTCCTCCACATCCTGGTAAGGAAGAGGAGAGGCTCCATAGGCTTGATCTTAGGAGAGCGTTAAGCTTTTGTATTTCACGCATGTCCCGGGTCAGAGTGGACGATCAGCTCTTTATTGTTTACGCTGGAAAGCGTTTGGGACACGCTGTGACGAAACAGACTTTGTCTCGCTGGATTATTTTGGCTATCTCTGAGTGTTACCGCTTGGCGGGTAAGGACCCACCTGTCGGCTTACGGGCCCAGTCTACCAGGGGTATGGCTGCCTCTACTGCCCTGCAGAGGGGTGTTCCTATTCGCAACATCTGTGATGCAGCCACCTGGGCTTCAGTACATACTTTTGTACGTCACTATTCCCTTGATTCCATCCGGGGGACGGATCTGGCCTCTGGCCAGGCGGTCCTTTACTCCGCAATTTGATTGGGCATGCTAAATTTCTGTTTTCTAAATTCTTTTTCCCACCTCCTTGCATTGGTACTGCTTTGGGAGTCTGTCATAGATATGGAATACGTCGGAGGACCCAATCCCCTCGAAGAAAAAGTTACTCTCTTACCTGGTAACGTTCTTTCGATGGGATGGTCCGACGACGTATTCCATATCGCTCTCTCCCTACCTTCCCCGCTACAGAATTTCTTATGCGATTGCAGTTTCCGCAAGGCTTTGTGTGTCAGACTGGCAGAAGACTGGTGGCACACGTTCTGGGAAAAAAATACAACTGAGGCTACGGGCGTCGTGCGTCCTACTTATAACATCCAGTGACGTCGGCCATTGGAGGATGTCCTCGAGTGTGGCGTATCAAAGTCATCAAGGCAGGACGCAGACGCCGAAGATTTTCCGAAGCAGCACAGCTGTGGTGATTACTGTCATAGATATGGAATACGTCGTCGGACCATCGCATCGAAAGAACGTTACTAGGTAACTTGTTCATTTGGTTGCAAAATCCTTCCTTCTCTTCATGCCAAATTAGTGTGCTCTGTGCATGCTCAATTTATAGGATGTTTTTCCCTCCGGTAAGCCTTGTGTGTTTGGACTGAGGGAGTCTGCCTAGTCCAGCTCTATTGCTATCTGTGCATGTTACAGTAGTCCTGCCTGGTACCTGTCACTTTCATAGTTCTGTGGAGTGTATCTGTCTTGCTAGTTCTTTGGTTCATTACTGTAAAAAGCCTTTCTACGTACCCGACAGGAACTTGATCCAAACATTTCCATGAAACAAATGGAGGATGAGAAGAGGGTATGTATTTGCAGCAAACGATCCTATCACTTGTCACCTGCCCAGAAACTCCTGCGTTCTCATTGTAAACATGCATGTCTTCTCCACCCCAAGATGGTCGTGAGTGATCCCTCAGACCATCCATTTTCACCCCTGAGAGTGACTCATGCAACTTGTAACTCATTATATTTCCTCATACTTTATTTCCACACACATTTTCTCCCCTCCTCCCGACCACAGAATATATGTGCATGAACCCTCTTACTTGAGTAAACTTGTTGTCATCCAGCAAGAAATGCTTTGGTAAAGTTCCAGCTACCCTCTTCATCGTGTATTCCACTCATTTGATCATGATGGATATTAATCTCCAGCCTGTTCATATATGTTGGTTGCAAATGTGGTTTCCCACGACCCCAGTGATTAAATCAATTAAGGATGATTGTTAATCTCGCTGGTATTTTTTAAGCTCATCCTTAAATTTCTGATGTTGATGTTCAGTTTCTTTGCAAATGTGTTAAAAGTAAAATAAGTATGACATTGATCCTTTTTGATATCGAGCCCCTTGGCTCTTGCATTGAATCTGACCAGATCTCTTCCTATTGCGGGATGCTGGCTAATTCACTACCTGAAGCCCTGCCCCTGAAAGACAGTTCAAGGGTTTGGTGCGTGCAACGTGATGCTTAAGCCCTGAGTGAGTGAGATCGTTTATAAAGAGTGTACTGCGAGCAAAGTCTTCTCTTGGCTGTTAGTCACTGCTGAGGGTGCAATTGCAGCTTAGGGTAATTAGTTACTGGAAATAGTTTTTAAGCGTGCTCTGAATTCTAGGCATAGGTTCAGTAGAAATGTTCTATTGACATGGGCCCCATATAGAAAATATATCTACTTCCCCAGGAGCACTGTGTAAACTTACAAGGCCAGCATTAGTAATCCGTTTGTCTTCTGAGATAGCTATTTACAAATGTATCCAAAGCTGTCATGATCTCTGCTTCCAAAAGATCAGGACTTGCCCGACTCCCTTGGAAGCAGACCCATAACCCCAGTTCCGAGTGCCAGCCAGTCCCAATTGGGACCTTTTGGACCCTGCCCTGGCGCCAGTGGCACCAGGCTCATAAAGATGCCCAGTCCCAGCGCTGGAAGCGCCGGGCTCATAATGCTTGGGTGGATTTACCTGCAGCAGACCATGCTGCTTACTTACCTGCCAGTTGAACCCCTGATCCTCTTCTGTTTGGGACTACTTTTCCTGTTGGGTGGGGCAGGAGCCACTCCCTAGGTTCAGAACACTGGAACTCTTCTGGAAAGCAGGAACTCTTTTCTTACCTAGGCGTGGCTGTGGAAGGAGACACCTAAGCACTACAGGAGGCTATTTAAACCACACCCGATGGATGAATCTTGCTTTGTGTTATTCTGCATTCTCTGCAGCAGAACGCTCATTGTGTCTTCTGCTTCTGATCCTGGGCCTAAGGGAACAAAGGCTTACCATCCTGGAATCCAGTCTTCAGCAGCACCTGTAAAGACAAAGAAAGAACAGGTTAGCACTACGGTCTTCAGTGGAGCGCATCTCTTACCTGGTCCATCGGCTGTCATCAACGCCTCGCGCTGCATTCCGGCATCTGAAAGACAAAGGCTTACCTACTCTTCGCATGCTCCGGAGGTCTTCGCACTGCATTCCGGCATCTGAAAGACAAAAGCTTACCAGCTCTTCGCACGCTCCGGAGGCCTTCGGCGCTGCATCCCGCATCTGAAAGACAAAAGAAGGTTCGTTTAAAGACATTGGGCAACTTTATTACTCACGTGCCATTACTCCTTCCCACGCCGAATCCAGTGGGTATTCCAGCACCCGTCAGCTTCTCTAAAGCTCCGAACTTGTACCTGCAAGATAAAAGGGACAGTTAGTGCGCATCGTGAAGCAGGCTACAAGCGCTTACTTACGTGCTTCCAGGCACTTCTATTCCTCACGCGGGTTCGATCCTCAACTCTCATCAGCCCGCCATCCGCCATCGCCGGAACCCTGCAAAACAAGAGATATCATTACAAAAGACTTTTAATACATTTGAAGTGCCCAGAACTTACCGTTTGTGCAGTTAACGACGGACAGCAGTCCTCTGAGGTCAAGAGGCCTGCACCCTTATCCTGTGAAGAAACTGGTTACGGCACCCTGCCCCGAGGCAGATGGAGAGCTCGGCGTTCACTTACCTAAGGTGAGGGCGTTAACCTTTGGGGTTCTACAGGAGAAGAGAAAGGGAAGAGGAGAGAGGCACCCAATAACCCCAGTTCATTAATCCCATATTTTCTATCTGCAGACATCTTACTCTTCGAGTCAGACATACAGTGCACAGAGGTCCAGCCCAAAGAGCCAACCGTGTGTTACACATCACCTTTGAAGATACGGCATTCACCCAGTCAAGACCGGCGCCTCTGCGGGAATCAGTTGAGCGTTACAAAAACCTATTTATGGCCTGCTATCTATAATCACAAATGTAGAAGGCACATTACCTTAAAGAATAGGCATCTGCATCCAGACTCAATGTAGTCTCTAGTGGATAAACCCAGGATTAGCCTAACTGCTGCACACTGTGTCACTTGTAGTTTATCTTTGGAGGAACTACGGAGTCCAGCTAGACTGGAGTTGATCAAGTTACTAAACACACAGCCCTGTCCTCCAGATCAATGAAAGGGGGAACATGGCATAGTTGATTGAATTGGAAAAAGAACAAGTTTTCTTTACTCAATTGATCAGGGACATCGAGTCCATCAATAGGGAGGGTTATATAAAGGGGAAGCAGTCAGAGAATCCCAGTGAGAAACGAGGAAAAGTATATTGACACAGGATTTTCAGTGAGCTGGAATGGGCCCGGTGGCTGAAGAAATTCTAAGCGGTAAGTAGTGATGGATTGTTAAGAAGAATATTTGGCTGGAATATCCATGGCATTGCTCGTGGCATGGATTGTCCTGTGTATCGGTTCTCTTTGTGATTTCCACCATATAAAAAAGCTTATTTGGTATGTACATACAGCCACAAAAATGATAACTGTATTTTCTTTCATATTCTCTTTGTGTTCTTGAATAATTTCTTGTTACAATCAGTAGGGCTGTTTCTGAACAAGGAGCATCTCCAAAGAGCCCTTCTGTGGATTGCATCCTCCCACAGATTACTCATTTGGATAGATATTCTCCAGGCCAGTTGCTCTTGGAAAATGTTGATGGCACCTTTACTCTCATGCTTCAAGTCTATGGACACATGACATTGGCGACCATACATATAGTATGCACTAGGCCACCATTCCCACAGTTCCCTTTTTCCGCTCTGTGTTCTCGAAATGTTTGCGGAAAAATAAATGTTGGCACCACAATGCAGGGCCCCAAACAGTCGGGCTTTAATCGCAGTAGGGAGTGCTGCTCCAAGATGCCCATTAACAACCTGCACAATATTTGAGTGGTGTTTAGGGAAGCCCTTGGAGTAATGCAGCTCGTGTCCATCTGACAGCCATATTGCCCTGAGGGGAATGTGCAGCGGAGTTGGCGCTAGGCTGACCCTGATCGAAGTCACCTGCTTGCTCATCCTGGAGTCTTCGTAGGCTGACACGCAAGAGCCAATACCAGAGACGGATGGGAGGGCAGGCACCATGAAGGTTAGAAATCCCATTCTTGTGAGTTCACCACTCTTCTACAATAAAAAGAAAAGAAGGCAAAGACTGGACGATAATGAATGTTCGAGTGAAGTGGTAAATCTTATCCATCGAAGGGGGCGTTTAGGGGAGGCGTTTGAGCAACACATGTTGATAACTTTTTTGGAGGCTGCGACCGGTACAGATTCTGCCTCGACATCGTAGATGATGGAGGGATATTATGAAAGCTTGGAGTCGAGTTGCACGCCCCCGAGCTCAGCCCCCTCAAAGACTATCAGCATGTCTAGTTCAACCGCTACCTCTGCTGGTGCCAGTGTGTAGAGTTCGACGCAGCCACTGCTGTTCAAGCCCTGACTGCTCTGCAACTCCTGCGCTACATCCCGACGTCGAGGCATGCGCATTTTCAGTCAATGACAGCCATTTTCAGTGACTAAGGAATAGTCCCTTTTCGGTTCAAGCCACTCTGCCGAGCAGGCACAACACTTTACCAGACTTCACGAAAGACCATGCTGAGGACATGGAGCTGGCTTCACAATTTTGCGTTGCAAACAGCCTCGACACGTCCCCTGACTTTGTGATGCAGCAGGCGGTGCTGTACAAGCACCCCAATGCGCAGGTGGCATGAATTCATCTCCAATGCTTGGGTGCAAAAATTGGTCCGTCAATGTTGGGCAGAAACCTGTGCAGTTCCCTTAGGGACCACTGCAAAAGATTTAGGACTACAGGTAGTTGGCAGTAAACCCAATTGGTAGCAGTCATGTACCACCCAAATGTACCAGGTAGCTGTGGCTCAAGATGAGTTAGGCAGTATGCAGAGTATACACAATAGGTACAGAGACACAGTAGTACAAGCAAACACTGAACAGAGCTTTGGTGTAAAAGTATATAATTATTTATTTAAAGACACACTTGTAATTTACACTAGCACAAAAAGAGGTAAGTAAATTCAACACACAATCACTATTACTAGATGTACATCCCTTATTCCTTATTAGACAAGTCTTAGTTAACACCATTTATTTCCAGACAGAGGTGAGCGCTTAACTAAAGATGGTACTCCAATAAGTTAAGAAAAAGGGAGGGAAAAGGCAGAAATTAGGAAAAGCACACAACGCAATACTTTAGAAGCACCCAGCAAGGCAGGAAAGTCAAGTCTACTTGTGAGCAAAAAGTTCAAAGGCCAGGCTCCCTCTTTGAGAGAACAGAGCACCAATGCGCCCAAGATCACAGTTTTAAAAGTCTTGAAAAGTCTTGCCGGGAGTTCAGAAAAGAATTAAGTCAGCTCAGAAAAGTTCAGTTAGCCAGCCTAGGCTCAACCCAAGTGGTAAGTGGGAGCTTTTAAGAGTCACCCCACACAGACCGTTGCGAGGGAGGCCAAGCGGACACAGTACTTTTAAAGTGGATAGGATCCTCCAGCAGGGGCAGTTGTTCCTCGCAGCGGGTGCAAGTCACAGCGTCGTCCAGAGGAGGAGATGGTCTCGACGTGGAGGAAAGCTTAAGGTCGTTGCACTGCCAGGGAAGAAACCAGCCGCGGAGTTCTCCGGTTAAAAGGTAAGACCCTTTTATTCGCGATGGTGGAAAAACCATGGTATTCCGGTTGCCGGGGTGCTTGGCACAGGCAAGGCGGCCACGAGATGATCCGGGAAGGCGAAAAGACAGGCAAACTGGTTATCCCAGTCAAAGGAAGAAGACTCTCCGGACTGGAGATCTCCTCTGTTGTCGGGAAAAGTGGTGAGACGGTTCAGAAGGGCTCCACCAGTGGTGTCGTCGTTGCAGGTCGGCTCAGCTTCTCCCTCTTCAGATTCTTTAGGTCCTGTGGCGACTTCTGAAGTTCCAGTCCCCAAAGCCCTGCTTTTATGCAGCAAACCCCCATTCATTCAGCCTAGCTGTCAATCAAACATGAGAAGTGGTGAGCCGGGCGCCTCACCACTTCGGCCAATCACACAAGAGTGCGACTTGAGTTGCCAAGGCAACTCAGTCCAGGGTGCCTAAACCCCCTCCCACACTCCCTGTGGTACACAGACAGAGTGGCACCACTTTTGGAGGCTTCTGTGGAGAAGCCCGCCAAAAAGTGGAACAAAGGGCTCGACTTGGGTTGGAGTCACAGAAGAGAACACAAACGCCATTTTGGAACCGAGTTTTGGCAAAAATTACCAACCGGTGATTTTATATTAATTTAATAAACTGGCGGTATGTTCGAGGCTATATTAAAAAGTGGTAGCCTCGAACAATGGGAAAATCCCATAGGAAAATATTTGCGTTCGAATATAAAAAGTAGTATCCACTGCCACCAGCCAAAACTCAATCGGGGGGGACGGAGACGTGCCCCCTCGAACAACAGACCCCGGGGCAATCGAATTACCCCGACCAGTACGTCCACAATATGATGGTTTGTACTGGTTTCTGTTCATAATTTGGGACTAGTAAAGCCAATGGTGACTTTACATGCCCTGGGAGACAGTAGTCAGTCCCAGGGTATGGAGTCTATGTTTGGGGGTCGCTACGACACCCCTGGGTTTACTGCACGGAGGGTGCTGTGTAACCCACATACCAAAAACACATGAAGCCTTATGGGGTAAGGGACCCCATAGCCCATAAAACACATTCAAAGTCAAAGGAACACCTCAAATCATGTCTAAGAGTGCGAGAAAAAGAGTCTCACTCTTAGCAGGAGAAAAAAAAGAAACCCCAAAAATCCAGCAAAGCTGCTGGGGGACTCACTAGGTTTGGGAAATTAGCCTTTACAGGCAATTCTCCCTAACATTCAAGGCTATTGTCTAGCGTTCCTTTGCAAGCCTCCAAACAGACCACCCATGCCCCCTGGCTACCCAGAGCGTTAATTTGGGAAGGAGTTGTACACCCTGTTGTCAAAGTGCACGGTGGAAGAGGTCCCATTTTCGGGGAAGGTGAGCGGAAGGTATTCTCTCTACTCCTTAACACCCATGAAGGGCCAAGCATTCATCCCATCATGGACCTCTGGGTCTTGAACAAATTCCTGAGGAAGGAAATGCTCTGGGTGGTGACATTGAGAGATCCTTCAGGCTCTACTGGGCCAGGACTGGTTGACCTTATTAGACCTTTAGGATTTACTTACTTCCATGTTCCAAGTTCCTGAGGTTATTCTTCAAGTCTCAGGGTGTTTAACCAAGCTTATAGTCGTAGTGGTGCCCACTTCCGAAAAGAATGAGTTTGTCGTCCTGATATTGAGCAACTGGCTCATCCATGGCTTTTCCCCAAGCATGCATCGAGACATCTCAAGGGCACCTGCCTGCTGCTACATGGCTTGTTGCTTCTTCCCGCTGACCAACACACCACCATCCCAGAAGCTCAATTTCATTTGGGAAGTCCTGAACTTGTGGTCAGGAAAATATTTCCATCTAAGTGAAGTGTTGCCAACATTCAGCAAATAGTCATTCTTGTTTCGGAACACACACATGCTACCAGCTATGCTCCAGCTTTTCTCTGGCTTCTGTGAGTAATTATAGTTTTCAGACAACATTTTAGATGTTCTGTGTTTTGAGGACCAATGATTTGACATGGTGGTCCAGCTAGAAGATTTTGATGGTGCGGGAACCATTGTCTAAGCATTGGCCAGAGGCTCTGGTTTTCACGGACACTTCACACTAAATATATGGGGGCTAACTGCGGGGAACTGCAGGTTAGGTGACTTTGGTCAATGGCCCACTAAGAGCACCAATTTCAGAGGAAAATTCCCTCCAGCAGAAAACTTTGCACTTCCTGTTCACACTCGAGGCAAACAGATCAGCTTGAGGAGGTTCGCAAAGGGTAAAGATCTCTGGAAGAACTTTCTGGCACTTTTCTCACTCGTGGGAGACCGGGCTCTGGCTGTTCAGGGCATACGCCATCGTATTCTCCTTCCGTGTGAGGTGAATTGCTGTTAGGGAGAACCTGTTCTGTAATGCCTAGAACCTAAGCTGCATCACCTCTCTGCACAGGGGGAAGTGACCCTACACCACCTCTATTGTTGATGTTGTCCATGGCCACTGTGTTGTACGTCATGATCAGGACAGTCTTCGGCTCTATGGAGGGCAAGAAGGCCATCGGAGCCAGTCTGACTCCCCTCTGCTCCAGCAAGTTTATGTGAAGTTGTGTTTCCGCCAGGGAGCACAGCCCTCTTAGTCAGCTTTTTCAGGCGAGTCAGGTCATTCAGGTGAGTGCCCCAGCCTTTCAGAGATGTGTCAGTTACTACGGTTGCCTACTCTTCTGCCATCAAGTTCTCTGTGCAAGCCCACCACAGGAGAGCCTGAGCGACTCTTCTCAGGACTTGAATCAAGTCTTTCATACAGCCAGAGAACTGTTGCCATTGAGACTTAAGGGCGTAATGGATTGATCTCATTCTAAACCGAACCTCTGGCACCAGGAAGATGCAGGATGCCATGAGTCCGAGCACCTGCAAAATGTCTAGGGCTGACAGGTATTGGGGGTTCTGGAATTTGGTGACCAGTTGCAGGATATGTAGAGCCCTGGGAAGGGAATAGGGGTGGAGGGGGAATACCTTGCTTGAAGGAGAACCCGGGACAGCTCCAATGAATTGGAGCATTTGAGAAGGTGTCAGCTGGGACTTCTTAAAATGGAGGGAGAAGCTCACCGTTTGGAGGTGGTGGCAGGTGCGATTGAGATGATCCAGGACTTGTTCCGGAGACTGTACCCTGATTAACCAATCGTCTATGTAGGGACAGATGTAAAACCCCGCGCCCCCTCCCCTTTCCTGAGACCAGCTGTCACTACCGCCAACAGCTTGGTGTAGACCCTCAGGGCAGAGGTATGCTGAAAGGCAGAACTCAAAACTGGTAGCAAGTATTGCCTACAACGAACCTCGGTTACTTCCTGTGCTTTCAGCAGATCGGCACATGGAAGAGTAAGCGTCCTGTAGGCCGAGTGGCACCAACCAATCCCGAATTTCTAGGGCATGGAGGATCTGCAAGAGTGTTACCATCTTGAATTTATCTTTCCTGAGGAACTTGTTGAAGCACCTCAGGTTCTAGATCGGTCGCAGACCTCAGTCTTACTCTGGGACCAAAACATACTGGGAGTGTATACAAAGAAAAAAGGCACATCGCTAGGCTGTGCAGAGAAAGTGAGAAAATAGTCTTTGGAACATCTCATTCTGTAATGCCATACAACCCTTCATTTTAGATCTAGATATCATGCCAAACTCATCTTCTCTTTTCAGAACCAAACCAATTCATTAACCGTATGACCCTGTTTTGCAAAATGTGGGTCAGTGTGACTGCTAAAGTTCCTTTCCGAATTTTAGAACCGTGTTCATTAATTCTGAGGTGAACTGCTTGTGTGGTGTTACCAATATACATTTTTTTCACAAGGACAAACTATAGTATAAATCACATTAGAAATTCTGCACGTTGTGAATGATTTTAGGTGCCAAGTTTTTCCTACACTTTCAAAGGACTGAACTTTTTTGGAAAACATGCATGCCACATAAGACTGACAACGATAATGTCCTACGACTGGATTATTGGCCAAATCCAGTTGAATGGCTGGATTCCTATTGCCTGAAACCAGTATCTGCTTAAGGCATTCACTTTTTTTAAAAAAAGAAAAT
This sequence comes from Ambystoma mexicanum, assembly GCF_040938575.1. Taxonomy (NCBI): domain Eukaryota; kingdom Metazoa; phylum Chordata; class Amphibia; order Caudata; family Ambystomatidae; genus Ambystoma; species Ambystoma mexicanum. Next base: position 227,898,722 of record NC_090923.1, on the reverse strand, counting down.
AACGTCTTGCCAAAGGAGCTATACAAAGCGTGTAAAATATGGCAGTTCTTCAAAATAGAGCCACGTATAGCCTGGCAATGTTGACAAAAAGTCAAGGCACAAACTAATAAATAATTATTTCTGCGTGATGATTAAATCACATGATGTCGGTACAATTTCTCCAAAGCCGCAGAAACATACCATATGGTAAATTGTTGATCAGTCTCCTAGGATGTTGGCTAGGAAAATGTGAACGTGTGTTCCGTTGACTTTCGGAATAATTCAGTCTCCAAACAACCTTCATAATGGAAAAGGCGTTAATCCAAAAATGGTATTGTCAAGGAATCCAATTCCCATGTGAAATGTAAATTGTAGTCCATGTGATTCATCCAATCAACAAATTCCATGAGTTTACTTTTGATGTCATTAAATATGATGAAAATATCATCAATGTACCTTTGGTACAAGCCTAGAGATTGAAAGAAAGGGTTGTCATTATTTGGGATGAATATGCAGTATGGATAAATTAGGTGCAAACGTACAGCCCATAGCAGCCCCCTTACTTTGTAAAAACAAGAGGCTCTATATCTAATGGGACCAACAACTGCAGGGATGGATCAAAATCCAATCCCTCCACCAAGTTAATGATGTCCCTGGAAGCCGACTGCAGATGGGGAAGTAGCGATTCACTGAAAAAGCTGCCTCTCTGGGTGACAGCAAGTGCGCCCAAAATAACACACCCCTCTGGGATCCTTCCGGGGTTGAGTGTTTCCATTTTTTCATTACACTTCTCTAGCCATATATCTCGTAATGGACAGGGCAGTCATTAGTTGTGCAATTGATTTTCTGACCTTAGGTGCCCTCACTCAAAGTACCACATTTCTTGGCTGCTGTGAACTTTTTATGTGGAGTCAACAATAATGATATTTTGACTAGAGAGCACTGTATTCTATGGAAGTCCCATTGTCGGTAAGCAGCCTTCTGCTGGGGAGCTGTCTCATTGACCTGGTAATAATCCTGCCTGCAATTGACAAATCCTTCTTGTTTACAGTCTAGTGTTTATTCTTCTCAGCTGTGATTTAATGCCTTCACCAATTCCCAAGTAATTTCTGGGTCGTTTTGTATACAGCACACATGAGTGATACTCTGTGTGTGGCTTTCCCAAGCCTAATTGTGTTGAGGGCTTTCACTGTCTCGTTTGCACTTGATTGAGGGATCACCTTGCCATTGTTCAACCATTGGTTTTCAGGGACTGTTCCAGTTAATTGAATATATCTCATCTAAATTAGAAGCACATTATCCATTTCTGCTTCATTTTTTTGTAAATTGTCTTTGCCCATGGGAAACCATTGCTGGGGGGCAGACAGTCATTTATTTCTGTATTTCGATTTGGATTTAGAAGTTATTCTTTGACGAAGACATTATAAATTATTGACATATGTCGAAACCGGTTGGGTGGTGTTGAAGACGGCTGGATTGGCCATAAGATGGAAATATGAAAAGTCAAAGCCTTTTTTTTTTATTCCGTCTTTTTAAGTTTAACATTATTTGTTCTGTTTTCAAATATTGTGTTCTTATATTTAGGTTGGTTATTAGTTATGAAATGATGTATGATTGTGGACTGACATTTTCGGAAGTGTCTCCAGTTTTTGGGTTGTTTTGAAATATGTCAGGTATATTTATCGGTGCTCTCTGCTCTTAACATATAGGCTGTTAATTTATGCGATTCATTTTTGTATTGAATAATTTAAAAAAAGTCTATTAAGAAAGAATATTTTTGCCTCTTTTTCTGAATATAAGAGGAATCCAAAGGGCATAGCAGCCTGGATCAAAGGATAAGACGGAGGGAAAACGGGGATCAATTGAACATTGTTTAGAGAAAAGAATAACCCCCGAAAACCTACTGAAGGAGTTACAAGGATTGGTACAGAAGGTGACAAAAGACTAGTTGAAAATAGTTTAGTAAATGAACTTTGGCGTGAAGAAGAAACTCTTTGGGAAGAGCCATTCAGGAGAAGGGAGTCATTCTTCTGTCTACATTTAGTTGGTTAAAATAGTGGTATGGTCAGATGGAACTTGTTTTTGGACAGCAGACTATTTTTATTGGAGACATACTGACGAGCACCTTAGTTATTTATATAGGCAGGGCATACCCTCAGCAATAGGGAAAGGGAGGCATTATTATAATTTAATAAATAAGCAGTAGAAATGTCAACAAAGAATCCACGTCCTTTTTGTTGGCTGCCACAAGAGACACATCTGTGCCAAGGATATTCATGAATTGCCCTTCTCGGCTGGCGACTTATCTCAGATGATCGAGTATCCATGTATATCCATGCATCAACGATTTGCTGGTCTGGACCCCTTCACTCCCTTATGCCCATGAAAACACAAGGACGACTATACCGTATACATCAATTACGGCAAGTCCTTCTTACACCCCTCCCCGGCAAATAACGTTACTGGGAGCACAACAGAATAGTCCTTGCACCGCTACCAGTCTGCCCACCGGGTTCAGACTATTCTTGAAAAAATCCACATGCTATCACTGTACCATTCTCTTTGAGGTGGGGTGAGAATTTAGAATGTGGAAGGTAGAAGAAAGATGCTTGAGTGAAAGTCAGTTGAGAGGAGACCAGAGAAGAGTCTGGTGGGGTGTACATGTGTTCTTAATAAAGAAAGCTGTAATCACCTACCTGTTCCTGGATCATTTAATTGGTGACAAGGTTCAACACAACAACCCCACCGAGTAGCCGTGGTTGAAGGGACCCATGTGAAGTCTGGGCCATCCTGCTCTGTGGGCCTGCCCTGTACTGCCACTACGTGAACACCGCGTTCGGATCGAGCCATGATCAGGGAGTTGAAACCAGTCTCCTCTTGAAGTTGCCCTGCCTAAGAAAAGGTGAGCAGCAGCCTTGCCTCCCGGCCCTTCATGTGTGCTCATTGTGGGCTTTTTTTGTTTGCGTCTCAAACTAGTGAAGCAATTCCCCCTTCACATCCAGTGCTACATTCAGGACGGAGGTTGTCCTTCCCTGCGCGTGAGACCCATGTGCGTTGAAGCGCAGTGCAAGTATAGCAGGGTGCCAGTAACCCCAGCGCGCGCTGAGGAAAGTTGTGCAGTGTCTGTCAGCTGAAGCCAACACAGACTGCGCACCGAGGCAGCATAGCAGGAAGTAGGGCGAGCAAACTCAAGGGGATAATGGAATGCAGCAGGTCAACTTGATAGTTACCTGGGTTATGGATGACAACAGTAAAGGAAAGGACCTTGCTGTGCGCCATTTTGGTATCCTGGGTAACCAGTGACCACAGGAGGATTGTGCGTTGTTTAAACTTAGTGCACCCACTAATGCCTCTAAATCATTTGCCATGATAAAACGCAACGTGAGGAGAGTGTTGAGCACTGCATCCGTCTCATGATCGATGAAATATAAACTGTCAAACTACTATCATCACATTGTATAACAGACTAATCTCTATTCATATGAAAATTAAATTGTCTACATAAACAAGCAGAGTCCATTAAAGGCACAGCAACTGCTCCACAATTGGTGAAATATACCATTAAAGTCTAACTATACAAAATATACCTATCCACATATAAAATGAAAAGAAAGAAACATTTATTTTTGTGGGAGCAGGATTCAATTCATATATCGTGTACAACAGTTATACTTTGCTGGTTGATTCGAACTACAGTATTGCCTACATACAGTGACTTCACTAGAGTGACATGGCTATATAAGGGGTACCACCTCCAAATTATTTTTTGGCCATTCAATGGGAACCCAGCATACCCTGGAAAAGATGGAAAAAATATATTCTAATGCATTGTATGGGGAATTATGACCAAGAACAATTTGAGAATTTGCCACAGTTATCTGAGGAGGAGTCGGCAAATCTTTCAGAGTATGACGACGGCGGTGACGGGACGGAGCTCCCATCGCCCCCAGCCCGGGCCTCCCCGCCCGACGAGATCTGATCTTTCCATGCAATGATCGCCAGGGCATTGTCATGATCTCTGCTTCCAAAAGGTCAGGGTTTTCCCAACTCCCTTGGAAGCAGATCCATAACCCAGGTTCCGAGTGCCAACCAGTCCCAATTGGGACCTTTTGGACCCAGTCCTGGCGCCAGTGGCACCAGGCTCATAAATATGCCCAGTCCCAGCGCTGGAAGCGCCGGGCTCATAATGCTTGGGTGGACTTACCTGCAGCAGACCATGCTGCTTACTTGCCTGCCAGTGGAGCCTCTGATCCTCTTCTGTTTGGAACTACTTTTCCTGTTGGGTGGGGCAGGAGCCACTCCCTAGATTCAGAACACTGGAACTCTTCTGGAAAGCAGGAACTCTTTTCTTACCTAGGCGTGGCTGTGGAAGGAGACACCTAAGCACTACAGGAGGCTATTTAAACCACACCCGATGGATGAATCTTGCTTTGCGTTATTCTGCATCCTCTGCAGCAGAACGCTCATCGTGTCTTCTGCATCTGATCCTGGGCCTAAGGAAAAAGGCTTACCATCCTGAATCCAGTCTTCAGCAACACCTATAAAGACAAGAAAATCCAGTCTTCATCAACACCTATAAAGACAAGAAAGAACAGGTTAGCATTACGGTCTTCAGTGACAGCTCTTCACTTACCTGGTCCATCGGCTGTCACCAACGCCTCGCGCTGCATTCCGGCATCTGAAAGACAAAGGCTTACCTACTCTTCGTGCGCTCCGGAGGTCTTCACACTGCATTCCGGCATCTGAAAGACAAAAGCTTACCAACTCTTCGCACGCTCCGGTGGCCTTCGGCGCTGCATCCCACATCTGAAAGACAAAACAAGGTGCGTTTAAAGACATTGGGGAACTTTAATACTCACGTGCCATTACTCCTTTCCGCATCTAACCCAGTGGGTATTCCGGCACCCTGCAGCCGCTCCGAACTTGTACCTGCAAAATAAAAAGACAGTTAGAGCGCATCGTGAAGCGGGCAACAAGCGCTTACTTACGTGCTTCCAGGCACTTCTATTCATCACACGGGCTCCATCTTCAACTCACTTCAGCCCGTCATCCGCCATCGCCGGAACCCTGCAAAACAAGAAACATCATTACTAAAGACTTTAAAGACATTAGAATTACTCGAAACTTACCGTTCGTGCAGTAAACGACGGACAGCAGTCCTCTGAAGTCAAGAGGCCTGCTCCCCTTATCCAGTGAAGAAACTGGTTACAGCACCCTGCCCCGAGGCAGATGGAGAGCACGGCGTTCACTTACCTAAGGTGAGAGCGTTAACCTTTGGGGTTCTACAGGAGAAGAGAAAGGGAAGAAGAGAGAGACATTCAATAACCCAGTTCCCTAATCCCATATTTTCTATCTGCAGACATCTTACCCTTCGAGTCAGACATACAGTGCACAGAGGTCCAGCCCAAAGAGCCAGCCGTGTGTTACACATCACCTTTGAAGATACGGTATACGCCCAGTCAAGACCGGCGCCTCTACGGGAATCAGGTGAGCGTTACAGGCATCGAAGTTTTTTCAGCTCTGCCCCAAAGAGAAGGAAGGAAGGTTTCCTTTACCAACGGCGCAAAGCCAAGAGGAAGACAATCCTTGCTGTGCCTCTGCTGGATGACATCTGGGACGAGGGTCTGACCCTTCTCAAGAACCCGTCTACGACGCCTGCCAAGAGGGATCGGTACGAGAAGAAGTACCAGGTCCCCGACGCTGCCCCTTTGTGTCGTCTCGGCGGCAGCCAAGAAGAAAGCGGGGGGGGGGCATCAGCCTCAACGTCAACTTCCTCGCCGGACGGAAAGACGCAATGGGACGACGAGTTATCTCGTCGGCGGGAACAACGATTAAGGCGGCCAACGCCCTCGCGATCGTGGCCCGCTTCAACAGGGAGTTATGGTACAAGATCGCCCCCTGTTGGACTTCCTACCGGATGACAAGAGGGCATAGGCCCTGGAGATATTGCAAGAAGGCGAAGTGGCATCGGATCACGCCATTACGGTGGCAACGGGCATTGCCCACATCGGTTTCCGCCAGCTAGGCAACAGCGTTTGCCTTAGCCGACAAGGGTGGCTCAAGTCGACGGATTTCCGCCAGACGTACAAGCCAAGGTTTTGGACATGCCGTTCGACGGAAACAATCTGTTTGGGAAAACAGTGGATGAGTCCCTCCAAGCCATCAAGGCGGGCACAGAGACAGCTAAGGCCCTAGGCGTTCTCCGGCAACGAAGACCGTTGTCATGATGCCTACCCCGGGGAACCAGACCAGGTCCAGCAACCCCGGAAGCAGGCATCATGTTATTTTGAGCAAGCCCAAAAACCCCTACTAGGGGCTGTTTGGGTGTGGTCCTGGCGCCTATGGTGCCAGGCTCATATGGAGAGTCAGTCCTGGCGCCATAGGCGCCAGGCTTATAGAGTAGAACTTACCGGATGCAGACCATGCTGCAAGCTTACCTGATGCAGACCATGCTGCAGAGCTCCAAGCCAAATGAGGCCTGGAAGGGACTATTTTACCTAGGGACTATTTTTTACTCGGGTGGGGCTGGGGAGGAATACTTACCTGGGACTACTTTGGAGGCTATTTAAACCACGCCTGAAGAGCAGCACACGCTTCGCGTTATTCTGCATCCAGCAGCGTAGCGCTCACCGTGTCTGCAAGCCTGCATCCAGTCTTCTGCCACGCCCGCCTTGAGTCTGCGGCTCCTAGAAAAGGGAGGAACAGAAGGAGAAAAGGTTAGAATAAGAGCAAAACCTTTGAACCTTACCTGAATTCCGGATCCACTGTGCCTTCGAGCTGGAAGAAAGAAGCATTTTACGCACGCCGCCTCGCCTGCAGCAGCGCCGCGCTGAACTCACCGGCCTGCTCAGCATCCTCACGATCCACTGCATCCTTCTGCACGTTCCTGCCGCACTCTGGCACGTAAGGGAAACACAAGAACAGCAAAGGTGAGCCCAGGGAATAAACAGAGGCAATAGTGACTACCCCCATAGACTTACCTGATTACCGTTGGGGGTACTATTCCTCTTCACGGGTCGGCGCAGTCTCCATTGCATCCTCGCCGTACCCCGGCCCCTATGGGGAACAAAAGGACAACAAGGTGAGACGAAGGGACAAACCAGGGGAACTCTTCTCACCGCAATAGACTTACCTAATTTTACTGCCGGAGGCATTATTCCCCAAACTTAATATTTTCTCTCCACACCTGAATAAGGGAGCAAGCAACAGGTTACATTCTGGCCTTATTTTTATTGAACTGTGTAGGATAAGCCAAATCCTTACCTGAACTTTGGCAGCTACCACAAGGAACTCTTCGCTGGGGTCAAGCTGCAAACTGCAAGGAATAAGACAAGAGTGAAAGTCAGACATGTGAACTCTTAAGAACTACATACTTTTTGGAGTCAATATTGTTCTGGAACTCACCAATTCCTTCGAGCCAGTGAAGCAACTGGTTATCAACGCGCCCCTGCGCTCAATGCAGGATGAAGAGCTCATCTCAAACCATCAGGTGAGACTATAAGAGCGGACATCAAAGGTGATCTGTGGGGAGAACAGCGGGGGTGGGGGGATTTACGCTCAACTCCACGGGTGGTTAATTCCCTTTCTCCATTTGCAGAAGAATATTCCTAAGGGCCAAGCAAACGAAGCTAGGTGGGCCAGTCCAGTCCGTCATCTCGGCCCTATGCGTCACATTGGTGGAGACCGCAGCTACCAGTTCAGATCGATGCCTCTGTGGGAGCCAGGTGAGCATAACGGCCGTCCTTTCGGAGCACCGGAGGCAAGCCGGGTGCCTCCAAAGGATTCGGCGGTGGCTCCTCTACGTACCGCCAAGCGGCCCACTCCTCGTCTCAGGAAGAGTATAGAGGACGAGGCAAGTTGGGTGGAACCCGCCGTCGTCGCCAGGGAGGCCAAGGCGGGAAGGCGTCCTCCAAGCAAGATTGAACCGACAGCGGTGTCGGGCCCCCACCGAAGCACCCGGTGGGAGGCCGGCTGGCGAAGTTCGTCAGCATGTGGGAGTCCATCTCCACTGACCGTTGGGTGCTGGACGCCCTGGCCCAGGGGCACGCCCTCGAATTTCTAAAAAAGTGCCCCCGCATTCCACACGTGGCCAGGAAAGAAAATCACGTCCCTCAACTGCTTTTGGAGGTAAGGGCGATGCTCAAAAAAGGTGCCATTGAGCTCGTCCCGAAGAGGCTCTGGGGCTCCGGAGTATACTCAAGGTACTTCCTCGTTAAAAAGAAGACAGGAGGATGGCGCCCCATCCTGGACCTGCGACGACTGAACAAGTACATCAAGGCACAGAAGTTCTGGATGGTCACCCTCCAGCAAGTGCTGGGACAGCTGGAAGAGGGTGATTTCCTGTCGTTGTTGGATTTGGAGGATGCGTACTTCCACATCCCCATTCTAAAAGGACACCGAAAGTTACTCAGGTTCGTGGTCCAACGACGGCACTACCAGTTCAAGGCCCTTCCGTTCGGATTGAAGTCGGCACCAACAGCATGTTCACCAAGTCCCTCGCACCGGTGGCGGCGCGGCTGTGCCTGCGCCTGCAGGGGATCCACGTCTACCCCTACCTGGACGACTGGCTCATCCGAGCAAGGACAGGGGGCTCGCCGTAGATCACACAGCGAAGACTGTCCAGCTGCTCACGGACCTGGGATTCTCCATCAACTTTCACAAATCCCACCTGGTCCCGTCGCAAGTCGCACTGTTTCTGGGAGCCAAGCTCGACATAGTGGCGCGTCTGGCCTCACCGTCGGAGGAAAGGACGAAGGCCATCCTAGGCAAGGTGCAGCGTCTGCTGGCCACAGACGTGGCCAGGGTGAGGTCCATCAAGTCCCTCCTCGGGATGATGTCCTCCTGCATACATCTTGTGCGCCTGTGCAGGCTTCGGATGCGCCCTCTGCAAGAGTTCCTCAACGCCTGCTGGATCCAAGCGACAGGCAGCTTCGAGGACAGGATCCCACTCAACGAGACCTTCCGACGAGCGATCCGGTGGTGGGGCACCCGCGCTCATCTGACGGCGGGCACAGACTTTCAGACCCCATCCCACCAGGTAACGGTGACGACAGATGCCTCCCTGGAAGGGTGGAGAGCGCACACCGGAGAACTTCACGCCAGAGGCCTCTGGCTCCCGGAGGAGAAACTGCTTCACATCAACATCCTGGAGCTCTGTGCAGTGTTCTGGGCCCTCAGGTCCTTTCCCCCGTCCCTCAAGGGCAAGGTGGTGAGAATCTTCACCGACGACCCCACAACAATGTTCTACATCCGGAAGCAGGGAGGAACCAGATCCCCAGCCCTCTCCAAGGAAGCCCAGGATCTGTGGAATTGGGCCGTCGCCTAAGGGATGTTTCTATGGCCCTTTCATCTGGCAGGGATAAAGAACACCATCGGCGACTCACTCAGCAGGGAGCTGCGCTCGTGCCACGAGTGAGAACTACGTCAGGATCAAGTGGATCGACTCTTCCGACGATGGGGAAAACCGCAGATCGACCTGTTCGCGACGGCGACGAACTCCAAGTGCCAGAGGTTCGCCAGCAGGTTCTCCCAGCCGAGGAGCATTGGCGATGCCTTCTCGTTCCCCTGGAACGGCCTGTTCCTATATGCGTTCGCTCCTTTGCCGTTGCTGCTCCAGCTCGTCAACCAGCTCAAGAGGTCCTGGTGCAGATCTGGCCGAGGCAGATCTGGTTCCAGGACCTTCTGGACTTGTCAGCGTCCCCACCAGTCTAGCTGCCGACGGACCCGAATCTTCCCTCCAGAGAAGGAGGCGCCATACTTCATCACAACCCGGAGTCGCTGAGCTTGCAGGCCTGGCTCCTGCAGCACTAGAGTTTGGAGGGTACGATATCCCGGCTGACTGCAGAGAGGTCCTTGCAAAGGCCAGGGCGTCCTCAATTCTCGAGTGCTACAGACATAAGTGGAAGAGGTTCTCTGTCTGGTGCCGTGCACATAAAATTAACCCTCTACGGATTACGGCCCCTCAAGTGCTGCCGTACCTACTGTCGCTGGCCAAGGCTGGACTGGCTCACCCCTCCATCAAGATACATCTGGCTGCGATCTCCCTATACACCAGAACCACAGGACGGGCGTCCTTGTGGTCCCATCGCCTGGTGAAGGAATCTATGAAGGGACTGTCCCTATCGTTCCCGCCGGTGAAGGCCCCTGCCCCGGCGTGGGAGCTCAACGTGGTGCTGACCAGGCTCATGGGGGCGCCATTCGAGCCCCTGCATTCGGCACAGTTGAAGTTCTTGTCGTGGAAGACTGCGTTTCTTGTGGCCATCACCTCCACACGACGAGTGGGAGAGATCCAGTCCCTATCCTGCAAGCCTCTATACTTGACTTTTCACGACACGAGGGTGGTGCTGAGGATGCACCCCTCCTTTATGCCCAAGGTGCCGTTGGACTTCCACCTCAACGAGCCCTTGGTGTTACCTGTTTTCCCATCGCCTTCGTCACCGGCCGAGAGGACTTTGCACTCGCTGGATGTGGCTAGAGCGTTGAAGTTCTACATGGACCGCACGAAGAGTTTTCGGAAGACATCACAGCTATTTGTGAACTTTGGACCTGTAAACCAAGGGAAGGCGCTCTCGAAGGGTTCCATTTCCAGATGGCTCTCCGGCTGCATCATGCACTGTCATCGGTCGGCAAACCGACCGTTGCCTGGCTGTCCGAGAGCCCATTCGACCAGAGCTATCGCTGCTACCACGGCGTTCTTGTCTGGTGTGCCCCTGTTGGACATCTGCAGGGCTGCTACATGGAGGTTGACGCACACCTTCACGAGATTCTACTGCGTCTACCGGGATTCCAGGGAGGAGTGCAGGGTCGGCCAAGCGGTGCTGCGCAACCTGTTCGCCTAAGGTGAGCCTGGTGAGGAGGTAAGAATTGCTTAATGTTGAGTTTTTGATGTAATGCTTAATGTTGAGCCTTTGCCACCTCCCATTAATTGTGCATGTGTGTACTGCTATGCATTCTTATATTCATGAGCATGTGAATCCATGCCAGACCCCATGCTGGAGAAGGAACAAGTTACTTACCTGTAACTGTTGTTCTCCAGCATGGGTCTGGCATAGATTCATATGCGAACCCTCCCTCCTACCCCTCTGCGGCTCTTCACTTGGTCATACTGCCACTTTGCGTGCTACCAAATCTGAAGATGGCTGCCAGAGGTGGGGCTTAGGGAGAGGGCAGTCATTGGCTGGGGGCAGTATGACCCAGAGACCAGTGAATGGTTACTACTGAGAAAGACCGATCAGAAACGAAACTGATACTGATTTTTTCTTTACCGAGGATTCCCGGCCTGACGACGGGGAATATTCATGTGCATGTAAATCCATGCCAGACCCATGCTGGAGAACAACAGTTACAGGTAAGTAACTTGTCTCTTCTCAATGTCAGACCTGCATCCATGAAAAGATCTAAGCCCTTTTTTAATCTTGCATCATGCTCTTCACAATTCCTTTCATACACCAAAACATCATCCTGAATCCACAGGGCCCCTTTTATGAAATAGTTGATACATGATGTGTTGAAATCCAATCGCAGCAGACACCAAACCAAAGGGCATGCGCTTACATTGAAACAGACCCTCTGGAGTGATGAATGACAAAATGTTACTCAAAGTCGGATGTAAAACAATTTGATAGGCCATATTTAAGTCCCATTTACTAGCATCTCTGTTATGTTGGATAATCTATCGATGTTGATATCTATCGGGTATTACAAATGTATTCACCAATCTCAAATCATTGCAATGTCTTAGCTTACTGTTGGGCCTATGCACCACTACTAATGGAGAGACCCATTCAGAAGACTCTACTCTCTCTATTGCTCCTTGTCTTTCCATCATTGCTAGTTCTTCCTTCACAGCAGATCTGATGACTAATGGCACTGCTCTCAGGTTTTGTACAACTGGGACAGAATTGACCTTCATTCTAATCTTGTGCATGAATCCCTTCAAATTGCCCAACTCGTCTCAAAACTCTACATGTTGCATTAAACTCTCTGACCATTTCTAATGTATGCAATCGACTACATAAACTGTCTTTTTGGCATTGAGATCACTACCAGTCTTCCCACCAGGTCCAAACCATTCTTGAAAAAACCCACATTCTATCAAGCAGACTGATCATGATAGGCAGCACTCTGAAGTTTCCCTTAGGGATGGTGTTGTCCTGCCTCCCCATACAGCACTGCCGACTCCATATGTGGCTTCTTCAGGAGTTCCTAGATGCCAGCTGGAAGTAAATCCCTGGCGATTGGACTTACAAGGAATTCCTCACTCGCCCTTTCTATGACACCCTTCGGCTGGAGATCAGTGGGCACCAATCTCACACAGGGAACACCCTTCCTAGTTCACTGTCATGACCAATGTATCAATGGAGGACTGAGGAGCCCGCACTACTGATCTAAACGCACAAGCTTGGACACAAGCCGAAAAAAGTATGCAATTGCACATCCTGGAGTTGAGGGCTGTGTTCTGGGCACTGATGCCCTTTCACCTTTGTCTCCTAGGGAAGGGGATTCCGGTTTTCACAGACAACACCACCATCATGTTTGATATCTGGAAGCTGTGCAACACTGATCGCCCATACTCCATGAAGATGCAATCCCTCTGGAAATCGATTCTTGCCATGGGATGGTCTCGTCCCCCCATCATCTGCCAGTTCTTCATGTCCTCCAAATGATGAGAATTCCAGAGATAGATCTCTCTGCCACCAAGGAGAATGCCCAATGCAACTTGTTTGCAAGCAGGTTTCCCGAAGCCGGCAGCCTGGGGGACATCTTCACATCTTGTGTTCTGAGGGATTGGATCTCTCATCTGATCCTCCCATCTTCAACCAACTCTCTAGGGTCAAGGGTGCAGTCCTGCTCCACGACCCGGCCTCACTCAGTCTGATGGCCTGGCTCTTGCTTCCTTGGAATTCTGGAACATTCCCATGCCCAAAGACTACAGAAACATTTTGACTTTCTGTAATAGCAAGTGAACCAGTTTATAAGGTGTACTGCTCAAAAAATAGATCCCTTCCACTTTCAGCCTCAACAAATGTTACCATAACTGGTCCGATAGGCCTGACAGAAGCCACTATCGGGTCCACTTGGAGGCTGATTTCACATTTTGCTTGCATCTCCACAGCACCTTCTTTGTGGTCTCACCAGCTTGTTAAAGAATTCCTGAATGGTCTCTTATGTACCTTCCTGCCAGTGTTGGAATTGGCCCCTGCTTTGAAGTTAAGCATTGTCCTGTCCAAGTTAATGGGACCTCCTTTTGAACCCTTGCATGGAGCAAACTTCATGGTTCTTTCATGAAAGATTGTCTTCTTAGTGGCCATCGTCTCAGCCAGGAGGGTGTTGGAGATCCATCCAGGCTTTATCTTGCGGTCCACCTTATCTTGCCTTTCATAAGTCAATGGTCCATTTACGGACAAATCCCATGTTCATGCCCAAAGCGACTTCGTTGTTCCATCTCAATAAGCCTTTATTTCTGCCTGTTTTCTTTGGCTCTCCTTCCACTCAAGCAAAGTGTTCTCTGCATTTGTTAGAGGTCATGCAAGCTCTGAAGTACTATGTTACCCGTAGTAAGCCATTCCTAAAATCATCTCAACTGCTGGTAACCTTTGGCCCCTTAACTGATGGCTTGGCTAACAGGTTGCTCCCAATATGACTTAAAGCGCATTCCAAAAGGGTTGTTTCTTCCACTAAAGCTTTACTTTCTGTTGTTTCGCTGCTGGACATCTGCAAGTCTGTTCACACCTCCACAAGGCTGTACTGCATAGACAGGAACTCTAAGAAGGTGTCCAGGGTTGGACAAGCAGTGCTTCATCTGTTCACCTGAAAGTGAGCCTCTTTTCCTGAACATGACTTATCCTCCTCCCATTTTGCATTATATGCATATATATATTTGCTGCTTTTGTAATTTATTCCAAAAGGATGTCTATCTATAAATGATCCAATGGCGGATAAGGAATAAGTTACTTACTTGTAACTCCTGTTGTCCATCTTTGGTATCTTTCATAGATTCAAATGCAACACTCCCACCTACCCCCACTTGCAGCTCTTCTAGGCACATCTTGGTACTTTCACATGCATTATGCTAATCTGACGATGGCCTCTAAGGATGGTGCTAAGGCCTACTAGCTAAGATGACCCAAAACGGAACACTAAAGCCACTGCAGTTATTCAAATACAAACTGCTCTGTTACCAAGGATTCACACTCCAAAATATGTGGACAGTAAATGTCTTCCAAATGGCAAAGAACCGCTTAATTTGAAAACCATTTAGAAGGAGAAAAAATGCTGTGCTTGCTGTAGTTGTAATTAGAGAAGTTTGCATGCAAGAGATTATCCGTTTTCTTTACATTTTAATGATTTAGTATAATACTTAAAACCACAATTCTTGTGATAAATGAAACTCATAAATTCAACTAAATTTTTGTTAAAAAAATTGAACAATAAGTCAAACAAATTGCATATAGTAATCATTACATGACATTCTGTGAAATAAAACATACAACCATCTCCTAAACCAAGGTATTGATGTTGACTAATAAAGAGCAGTTAAGTTGAGCCGATGGAGCAATTAAGTAAATGATAACCATTTGTTAGGCAGAATCATGTGCAGTTCCCTTAGGGAGCACTACAGAAGATTAAGACTAAAGATATATGCAATAAACCCCCTTTGGTATCAGTCTGTACCACAAAGATTTAGTTGATAGCTTTGGCTAAGCAGTCAGACTTATCTCAAGAGGGAGATGAGCAGTATTCGGGGTTTACACAATAGGACTACAATACTATGGAACAAGGAAACACCGACCAAAGCTTTTTATCAAAAATAAGATATATATTTATTTTATACACTCTTAAGTTCACACACACATCACTATCATTAAAGCAAGTTAAAACATTCACGGAAAGTATACACAACTCCCTATTTAATTTGTAGACAAGTTTGAGCAAGAGTGAAAACTGAGCAAAATGGCACAGTGTAAACCAAGCAGAAATGGCACTCTAATAATTTCTTCAGAGGGAGGGAAAGGACAAGTCATACAGGGTTAGACTCCTAAAAACACCAGCAGCACTTCCCAATTAGATTGTGAACAAGTTAAGCAAGGGAATACTTTAGTATAAGCAATAATTTGGTGAAAACCGAGCAAAATGGCACTTCAGCAATAAAGAAAGGGGAAGAAAAAGGTAGTTCTAAGAGTTTAGGTGCACCAACACATTTCTTTGTGAAAATCAATCTGAAGAAGGCAGTTTTAACAGATTTAGCCAGAGTCAATAGGCCTGTGCCAGAGTCAGTGGTACAAGGCAAAGTGCCTAGGTTCAAACTGTTCTAGTAGCTGCAGTCAAGTCTTTGTTTAACGAGTTGAAGAGGTGGTTGCAGATGTAAAAAGATAATGTTAGACGAAAGGGGCGGCCAGAAGGTAAGTAAAGGATTTAAACACTTGTAACGGTAACCAATGCAACGGGAGGCCTGGCGGAACAATGTACCTTGAAAGTGGAAGAGGCTCCTGTGGTGGTGGTAGTTCCTGGCAGTTCCTGCAGTTCGGGAGATCCAGCAGAGGAAGAGAAGCTCTCGTCGTGGAGGAAAGTTCGAGTGACTGCACTGCACAGGGATGAAACCAGCCGCAGTGCTGCCAAAACGGAATAAAAGGTACGCTCCTTTAAATCGTGGTCGTGGTGGACGGGTGCCTGGCTATCCGGTCTCCTAGTGCTTGGCACTGGCAATTCGTCCAAGGCAGGTCCTGGAAGGCGATTGCCGAACTGGTTGGCCCCACCAGCTCAAGGGAAGAAGACTCTTGCAGGCGAAGATCTTCTCAAGTCATTGGAGAAAAGTGGTGAGGATCTGCAGCAGGGCTTCACCGGTGGTTCAGTCGTTGCAGATGTCTTCAGCTTCTCTCCTCTTCGGGTTTCTTAGTTCCAGTGGCGACGTCTTGTCCTCCAGTCCTAAGGACCCTGCTTTTATTCAGAAAAACCCCATTCATTCAGCCTAGCTGTCACTCGCACAGTGGGGTGGCTATCCTGGTTGGGTAATCCCCCACCCCCGCAGCCTATCAGGGCAGAGTGCGACTTGGGTTGCCTAGGTAACCCTGTCCAGGGTGCCTATTCCCCCTCCCACACATCCTGTCTACCCCAGACTCGGTGGCGCCGAGAGGAGGGCTTCTGTGTAGAAACCTGCCAAAAGGACGAACAAAGGATCCCTGACCTGGGTTAGGGTTTCAGAGAAAGACACGAGAAAGAAATATTATCAAACATCTGGCAATTAAAACCTACCGGAGTAAAGTTAATATTAAAATAAAACAGCAGTATGTTAGAGGCTGTCAGTAAAAGTGGTAGCCTCGAACATTGGAAAAATCCCATAGGAAAATATTTGCGGTCGAATATTTACGGTAGTAACCACTGCCACCAGCCAGAAACTTTGAAGAGAGGGACTGTACAGTTCCCTCTCGAAAATGAACACCAGGGAAAATCTATTAACCCTTTGCAGTACTTCCATAGTAAGATGGGTTGTACTGGTTTTGTTCATAACTATTGACTAGTAAAGTCAATGGGGACTTTACATGCCCTGGGAGACAGTAGTCAGTCCTAGGGTATGGAGTCTACGTTTGGGGGGGTCACTATGACACCCAAGTGTTACTGCACTGAGGGTGCTGTGTAACACACATGTAAAAAGATGATACCTATGAGGGTGAGAAAAACCCAATAGACCATATGCACAAAAATAGCCTAAAACACACATCAGCATTATGTCTAAGAGTGGGAAAAAGAGTAGCAGGAGAAAAAAAACAAACCCTTCAAATCCAGCAAAGGAGAATTAGCCTTAGAAGAGAATTCTCCCTAACACAGATTAATTTAATAGTGACTCATATGATGGACTCAACAAATCAGATGTATTGCAATCAGAATTGTTCAATACATTGTGCCTAGTTAATTCAATTGCTTAGATTATTAATGGCCCATATTTTGTGTACACTCAGATAACCCTCAATGGCTAAAGTGCTCATGAATTGAGGGTTGTTCAGTTAATCGGATGAATTGAAATTAGATTTTTTTAAACCGATTATGTATAGTTCAGCACATCAGTTGAATGCATCCCAATGCATTCCAATAGATTAGGTGTTCCTAAAGTAATCTGTTGTTCCAGTAGTCCAGTCAATAAAATGAATTGGTTGACATAGCCTACCACTAAACATCTAATAGCTACGATTCAACATTCAAACACTTGATGGACAAAAAAATGAAGATGTGATCGCTGTACTAGCGATGAATCTAGCGCCCATTTGGTATTACTTATCTGACGTGGAGAATTCATCATTAAAATGTGCAGAATTGATTGTCAATATGGAAATTCAATTGATGAATAAATCAATGCTTGCAGTGTGTGATGATCTAAATTGAATTGAGTGTCGGTTTACTAAATCATTCTTACCTATCATGTAGACTTTGAATGTAAAGGACTAATGTTGACAATCTGTTTAATTTTCATCTGTATATTCTCTTGTGGTGCTGAAAATAATGCAACAATAGGAACATTGTATACACTGAAAGGCTATTATGCCAGGTTGCCGTTGGTATTGAAATCATGCCTGGCCGGCATCTTTCTTGATATGGCTGCTTGTCAGATGGCCAACCTTATTTAAAAATAAGTCTGTTAAATTCTCTCATACAGTACTTGGAATATTAATTACACCTCATATAGATCCAAGACAGAAAGAGGGTATATTTAAAACGTAAATCTACTTCATCAAGAGTGCTTTGCCATATAAAAAATAATATTTAAAGATAAGGAAATGCTTAAGATAAGCATGTAATGCTACCCATTTGACAGCATGCTTGTAGCATTCAGGTTGTGCCATCCTTTATGTTGCGTTAGTGGTGCATACAAAGGAACGTGTTGTAATTTGATGACATCACACGTTTTTGCACGTCTAAACAAACCATTTAGAAATGATTTGTACATAGTATTACAGAATGATTATACTTTATAATAAAGCTTAATCAATAGGAAGTGTGTATAGTCAGGCATCTAAATGTACCAAGTTTTATTGGAGCCATTTTAAGAGAACTGATATGGGCATTAGCAACCTATATGTAGGAATTGAGCATGTAGACCTATCCTATTTACCGTCCAAGAATGGACTTTTCCGTTTCTTCATTAATCTCCACCTGGTCTGATTTCAATCTGAATATCCAACTGGTTCATTGACTACTTTTTTATTTTTATTTATTTTTTATTGTTTGTGGTTAAACTAAACCTTTACAATTTTAAAACCATCTTAAAGGTGTTTAATTTTACATATAAAAAGAAAGAAAACCGCATCTTACAAGTATTACATACAAAGCTGTTTAAGTTCTGAGTATAAACATAAATACATTTTTCAGTCTGTTCACATAGTAAAACAATCCATATGCATGTTGCACCAGAAACCTAAATCACTCATGGTTTAGGGTAAAACACATGTGATTTCTTGCATGGTTATGAATTTACCCTGTTGAGTAATCCTTGTTCGCTAGCCTCAGAAAGCTAGATATGGCCTTGCGTGTCCCACTATGGTACACCAGGTCAGTTCAACATTGTGCATTAATTTCCATATCATATGATCATTCGTGCTCCATTCGTTTTTTCAATAATTTTTAAAAACTAGAGCAAAAACAAGGGGTTTGTGCTCTCCCTCCATCATCCATATCCATAAGATCTCCAGCGAATCCTCAAAATGAATTACAGCAAATTTCATTAATAGACGCATTTTCGTATCAGTAAAGTGCGGACATTCTAATAGTAAGTGCTTCAAAGTTTCCAAAGTACAATTACAATTTTTTAAAATGACAGAAACCATTAACTTCACTGGAAGCGTGTTTTCCCCAATGCAGACACCGCTCGCGGGTATGAAATTGGTTAAATTTAAAGCGCATATAGTATGTTCTTGTAAGCATACATGGAAAGATGTTAATATAAGTACTATGAGGCACCCTTTTCCGCGTACACTTTGCATATTCATGATACGTACTGTAATTGTTAAGTTCCCCCAAGGTGTACGTATCCAGTCTCTCTCAAAAAGTTTGTTTGACATATCCTGGTCTTGTACATATGTCTATATTTGTGACCTTTAAGTCCTCAAAAGTGCTTTCCAAGTGTTTACATGAGCCTGTATAATTGGCTAGCCTAGTAGCTTGTAGCCCTCGATACAGTGAATTATTAGGGGGGGCTCTAAGAATTTCGAATAGTTTGCTAAGGCATGCCACTCCGCCCTGCACGATAGCTATATTAGTCCAAACTCGTGACGGATAACACAGTTAGGAATGGAAAGTGTGAGGTGTAGCCAGACACCGGTCGAGTGCGTAAAGGAGCACAGCTTCTGCTTTTAGCAGTAAAAAATCTCTCAACGGTATTAAGGAAAATTTGCAAAGTTTTGCAAATATGATTTTCATCTGTGATTGTAGGGGCCGGGCCTTTAAATGTAATCGTTCATTCCAGAACTTAATGGAGGAGACATTACTCATGTGGTACCCTAGGTACATGATCTCTGTACCTTGAACAATATTGACTCCCCCAAGTTTCCATTTATAGTTTTTTTTAACTTCTTTCCTGCATTGAATACCATAGTGCAAGTTTTAGTAGGATTTGGGCTGAGATTATGGGAGTAAGCAAAAGCCTCAAACTGATATAATTTTACCTGTAACCCAGATGGTGTAGGGTCTAACAGAAAGATAACATCGGCAAATGCCAACCAATGTAAACGTAAAGGACCAACCCTCACAGCAAACATCCCTTCTTTATTCTAACGTTGTTCAAGGTCACACAGATAGAGGTTGAAGAGTGTAGCTGCTAAGTTGCATCCCTGACGAGTAAACCTTATCTGATAGGCTGTTAAATTATATAACTTCGCAGTCCAGCATGTCAAAGTTTGGGGGGATGCCTAATTTACTCATTTTCTCCTAAAGCATGTTCCTGTCTACCGTATCAAAAACCACTGTCATGTCAATGCACGCCAAGTATATGGGGCACGGCTTCTTTTCTCTTGGTACCTTCTAATAGGTGGGACATAATGGTTGCATTTAATACTGTGCTCATCCCGGACCTAAATCCAGTTTGCGACTTTGACAGAATGTAGTGCATGCACAGATGTTTTTCTAATTCATCAAGTAGCAAAATAGCAAATATTTTAGCAGCGACATTGATTAAAGTAATAGGACGATAATTCTCAGGATTGAAACGATCGCCCTTTTTGTATATGGGCACAATGGATGAAGTCCCCCATTCATTAGGTGTAGTGCTAGCTGCAAGAATGGCATCAAATTTAATTTTTAATATGCCTGCCCAAAGGACTGGGTCCGCCTTGTAAACACAGGGCGGTATACTGTTTGGCCCAGGAGCTTTTGAGTGTGTCAATTTGCTAATTGCCCATTCAACGTCTAAAGCTGACCAGTTGGTGTAGTGGCTCTCAAGCCCTCTATTTAATTGAAGGTTTGTGCCAGTCAAACGTTTGGGTAGTTGGTACTTTTTGGATCTATAATTCACCCAGACCTCGGCAGTTATGTTACTCTCAGTTGTTGGAATGATCTTTGAGTTTGCGTTCGCAATTGCCAACCATATTGATCTTGTGTCTCGTTTGCAAATAGATTTGATGAGTAGGCAGTCCTCATTTGTATTCTTGAGAATCTGCTGAGCTTTGATTTTGTTCTTATACACTTGAAATATCTGTTTTTTTTTGGTAAGAGTACTTTACATTGGTCACTTGAACACGGTTGAGTGCTCTCAATTATTTGTTCCTGCTACGTTTTAACAATTTAATGTTGTTGTTAAATTCAGGGGTAGTATTGGGTGTCTTTTTAAGCTGCTTATTTGTAAGGCAACCCTAATTATCTCATTGATGCGAGCATCGATTAATGCTGGTTGTGACATAAGTTGG
This sequence comes from Ambystoma mexicanum, assembly GCF_040938575.1. Lineage (NCBI taxonomy): Eukaryota > Metazoa > Chordata > Amphibia > Caudata > Ambystomatidae > Ambystoma > Ambystoma mexicanum. The sequence continues at coordinate 227,877,855 of NC_090923.1, read as the reverse complement.
ATTCTGTCATTATGAATATTCTTTAACGCCTTAGATACTGTAGCTATCAGCTGATTGCATAATGATGCATTCCATCGAAGTGCAGTACTACCACGCGTAATTTCTGGTAGTTGTAGAAATGTGTCTACTGGATGGTCTGTGAAATTAATACCAGTAGATAGTTGGATGGGAGCATGGTCACCCAGAGTAATTGCATGTATATTTACACGATCCACTTGGTGCGCAAGTGCCTCTGATACCACAAAGTAATCTATCAGGGATGTGGCCTCCCCGCGTGCCCATGTATAAGTAGGACCAGTCTCTGAGAATTTTGCAAAGGTCAAGTCGCAGTTTTCAAGAAGAAATGCCTCCCATTTCAAACCTCTCTCTTTATCCCCTCTAAGTTGCCGTCATTGAGCCGTCTACTAGTGACAAGGCACAACAAATTAAAATCTCCCCCCCCATTAATGATTTGATGTTCTGAGTTCTGAATGAACGTTTTTACCAGACATTGATCCAATTCATCAAACATCTCTTCAAGTTCCTGTTTCAAAGGCTTTCAGTACAGGGTGATCAATACTATTGGTCTCTGTATGTTTGCCCTTCGATTCAGTTCAATTGCTAATACATGATCAGTTGAGTACATTATTTGATGTGTACAGTTTATATTATTACTAATTGCAATTGCCTAACCACCTACTGGGCGGCCTTCCATTGGTTGGGTGGCATGAGAGAAGTACGTGGTATAACCCTGAAGTACAAGATGATCTTGTTTCTTGGAAAAGTATAATTGGTCTCGATTTAGACATGTTGTGATAAATCACCCAACCATAAAGGTTGTTAAAACCACATGCGTTCCAGGATATCATCTGAAGTTTGTTGTCTGGTTCTAGTTAAGAAGGATTGTTAACAGGGTTTACATTAAGCATGGTTCTTAATAAAGGTTTGACCCAGGCTAATTCCTTTTTACCGCCGGCAATCGCCAGCAGTTGCGAGATACAGAGTTCGACTACTTTTAATGTCTAAATCTGGGCGAGCCTTGTCAAAGCTTCACAACAGTAGGTATTTTTCAGTATTACCTTTGTAATATCTATGAGATGCTATTCTTTGGCTTACAATTCTCACAGATCAGACAATTAAGTGAAGTCTGAATGGGCATTCTTTGTATTTTTTGCAATAAATAATGCCCTTGCTTTTACAATTAGTTAATTCACATACAACTGTTTGCCTTCTATCGTGAAGAATTTCATCGGTTTGGTGAATTTGAAACAGACACATGAACCTCAAAGATGATGTCCCTTGGCAGCGTTAGGGGAGATAATAGTTCTACATTTGGAATGGGGAGTATGAACTAATTCATCTTTGAGGGCGTTTCCTCTTTTTAGGGCAAATAGTGGAATCAAATCCAGAATTATTTGATATTCTGAGTTTTGGGATTAAACATGAGTACACAGTGTGGTTACTAATTAATTAAAATGTTTATTTCCCACATATTAATGGCCAGACATTTGCAAGAAGGCGGTGAGTACAGGACAAGCTCCTTTGTTGCTAGAGGTGGGAGCATAGTGTTGAATAAAAGCAGAGGGGTTGATGTTGTAAGGAAGGCATGCTATCAACAGTAAGACAGACACAAGTAACCACAGTTCAAGGGTGCTTATTGAAACTTCAAAAGGGTTTGAAAAACACCCATCTAATCCTAAATCTAAAGATGGGAGCAAGCTACGCCCATCAAATAATAACGCAGTCCTAGTGGTGTCTTGTCAAAGCAAAAGTGCCTATACTAATAAACATACTGCCAATCCTCTCTAATTACAAATAGTGTGGGAAGCAATGTTATGTAAAAGAAAAGTGTTCAAGAAATAATGTCTGGACATTCAGGCCGTTGGCCTCTCTTCCCCACGTTTTCAGCACGGGACAAGGCGGCACACTCGAATTTAGCACAGTCTCTGGCTTCTCTAGCACAAGGGTGCAGTTCAAACATTAGCATCGAGGCCTACTGTGCCCAGTTCTCTTTGCCTTTCAAAGTCTCTTCTTTCAGAAGGCCTGATGCGACATACAAAGTTATTTTCCTCTTAGTATTTCACTTATACTCGATTTATCAGGTGATTCACTATTCACCACGGATCCCCCTCAGCCGGGCTCAGATCCGTTGTAACACATAGTTCAGTCATTCTCCCTCCACCGGGCTCGGACCAATTTAATTCACTTTACCACAAACTTGCTTAAACCCAAAGCTTTGAATTGATCTCCCTCGTTTGAGCTCGGACCAACTTTATCTACTTTGTCATCAACCTTCTTGGCAGTATCAACATCGAAGACTCTCGATTGTGCACTGAATTTTACTTGACTCGCTGCAGGACCGCTTTGATGCACAGTTCTTTATCACTCTTTCACCTTTTCCAACTCTGTTGGAAGGTGATACCTTACATAGACCTTCGAATAAGCATGCACACAGTGCGTGACCACTTTGTCAAAGGTATTGTATCTTGGTTACAAAGTTCAATCACTCATCTGTTGTTCAATGTTATCGTTTTGGTTAGCAAATGCGTTTAATACACTTCAGCACTCACCATACAATGTTGCCGCTTGCAACATTGGCTTCAACACAGACCGGTCTGGTATCTGTCTCCACTACTCACTGGCAATGCTTTGCCTGGCAATGCTTTGCCTGTTGTTGCCAAGCACAGTACCACAGCAGCTGCTGATCCTCTGCGCCTTGATTATCGACGCGTGAGGGCCCCGGATCCCTCCATCACACAATGCAGGTTTATTAAGCCTGTTCTTATGGTTTCTAGTCTCGAGGTTTTGTGAAAGTAACGGTACTTGTCGAAAAGGTTAAGGTCCCTTCCCTCCTTGCGACCCCCTTCTGTTTTGCCGTCTTTCTCCCTGTGTTAAACTGCCATCTTGGAACTGCTGTTTACTCATGTGCTTTGCCTCGCTCAGAGTGTGCTCTCGTGCTGCGCCTTTTCAGTGTGGGGAAGTGTAATGGAAGTCAGGTGTGCGTGATGATCAGTAATTGTCTGAACCTGCCTGACCATTGTATTGGGACACGTCCGGAATACAGCTCGGGTGTTAATCAGTTTTCTCTCATAGCAGCTGTCCATGAGTATGTTCGTGTTGTGAAAGAGGCGTGGGGGGGGGGTTGAGTTCCCAAGTATTCTACCTGGTAGGATTGGATAAAGGTGGTACAGGGAAGGGAATACTGCGTCTCACCATTCGGTCTCCCACTCCCCGAAGACCCCTCACCCTGATCCTCCTGTACTGGTCCACCCCCAGGAACTGGATCCAAAAGTGATGGCCTCCCCTGGCCACCCGAATAGAGGATTCTCAGGGTCGAAATTGTTTCTCACAATGTTCAGAGAGCAGCAGAGAACTGACATGGAACAGCTTTGAAGTAGTGACGAAAAGGAGAGCCCTCTATTAAAGCAAAACAGGCTTGAGCAACAACTATCGCAGCCTGGAAGCAAAGGAGAGGCACAAGCTGATCGAGTCTGGGCTTGCTTGCAAACCTAGCCAGGTGAGTGGTGCTTGCGACACCGATAAAGGAGACTACCCAAAGCATAGCAAAGAAATGGAAAGATGCACACTCAAATCCAGATGCATAAGACTCGGCCAAAGACTGTGATGTGGTCGCTCGCATGCCTCTGTCAGGAGGGGGAGGGAATCCGAAAAGCCACCTTGCGTGCTTGAGTTAGTGTGGGCAGGCCTTCTCCCTGCTCATATTTACCTGAAAAGGACATGGCAGGATTACCGCGGGAACCGCAACAGCTAGAATTGGGACGAATGCCGGAGGCAGGCACTGCACCACACCACACCACAGCCGACTGTGCAGCACTGAGGGATGCATCACGCAGCATAACACGAGACTGGAACGCCGCAGAGACTCTTCAAGCCACCACTTCATCAGGAATGGAGCTGGAACAGGAGGAGGAAAACACACTAAACTACCAGGGATTGAACATATTAAACAAATGCACTAAACCACCAGGGTTTGAAATGGACAAAGGCCTTCAGAGAGGCCTAAAAGAGCAACTGGTCCTTGTGAGGCATTGCAAGCACTAAACCAGAAATGCAGTCATACTGCCTGAGAAGGGGGCAGACCTTACAAGCCCTTAAGCCTCTACAGCCCTTCCCATCACCCCCCTGCCCTCTGGAAGTCAGGCAAGTGATTGGACTTGGTAAGTCTCCAATCCTGAGGTGGTGGGGGTATGGTATTTAAGTGTATGTAAATGGTTTATTTTGGGTTAGATGGGTCAGGACAGGGGGCGGAGGATGATGTCGGAGAGATGAGAGGAGGAGAGTGCAACATGATTGCGAAAGCTACCAGAGAGGTTTCTGTTAGTATTTGTGCATGGAAGTAGGGAGTGAGTGGAGTGTAGGAGTAAAGTAGCAGAGTAGTGGAGGGAGTAAGAGGTCCTAGTGGTAGACAGTGGTTGTAGTAGTGGTAGAAGAGAGAAGGGAGAGCAACAGTAGCAAAAGAAGGTGGTAGTAGAGCAGTGGTAGTAGCAGTGGAGGAGTAGCAGGGGCAAGGAGGTGACAGCATAGGAGGGAGGAGAGCATAAAGACAAAGGTAGTAAGAAGTAGCGACAGTGAAGGAATTGAGTAGCAGGTAGAAAGGTAACATCAAAGGGGAGGTAGGAAGGTGGAGTGTGCGACGCAAGGGATAATGGAGTGCTGGAAGGAAAACCGCTTGGACACCAGTGTAGACGAGGGCCAGTGGAGATTGTGCATGTGACAAAGAGTGACGCCGGGTGGAAGAAGGCACCCAGCAGTAAGCGGGACTAGGAGAGGGAGAGTTAGAAGAATCCTAGGGAATTGGGTTGCTAACGACATAGGGAAGCTGCACTTAGTCTTAAAAAGTACAAAAGACAGTAGGGGGTCACCTGGTACTAGCTACTAACCTCCTGTTACAGACGCCTTTTATTTGTGGCGGACATCCTGTCCCTGGACCAAGAGGAAACGAAGTCCAAACGTGTAAGAGATTGACAACACATGCTGCTAATTGAACTTGGAGTAGATCCTAGAGTGCATTGGGAAAGCCACATTACGAAAACCCACTGCATACAGGAGATGAACATGTTACCTCGACCATCTGGAGGAAAAGAATATTGACCAGGTATGCATGATCGGGATGTCAAAACATGCTGCACTTCAAAGTCATCACACATCAAACTTGTAAGGTGTGGCCCGGTGATATCTGACTGACCACGTGCTAAACTTATAAACCAGTTTAAAAATAAAAAATAAACTCTTTTACTTTCTAGGTCACCTTGTTATTTCATAGTTTGTTGCATTACCTTATCTTTTCTTTTTGATGGATACAATGTACCTCATCAACTCTTCTGTGCCTCTGCATTATTGTTAGTAAATGTATATCCATTCTCTATTCATTCATGTAGCAATTCCTTTGTTATTCTTCTGTGACCATTGATAAAAGGGTGTAACTGAGGTCCTGATGGCTCCCACGGCTGCGTAATAGTGATGTGGCTGAGTTGGTGCTGAGTCTCATGAAGTAACCTGGCTGAAAAAAATGATTGCATACTCCCACAGATTCCTCACCTTAGATGCATCTTGGAGAGCTGGTATTGAAAAAATGTTTGTGGCTCAGCGCCGACCCTCTTTGATACTTCAATATTTAGCCCCTGAAGTGATTGGGTCTGGGGTCCAACCTACATATAGGGCACACCTCAGAATTTGATTTAATCGCATGCTCATGCTTGTGATGATGGAACGGCATCGGAGGGACAGGGCCTCTAAATCCTTGTCCTTTATTGCTTTTTATCATGTGTTCTGTCATGTTTTCTGTGCAGGAGTTCATGTGGGTCTCCTGGCGGAGCAGCTCTTCCTTTATTTGGTTTGGCTAACAGACCCGTGAGATACCCTTATGGCATCCATGGGTAGGAGTACGACCCTGTACTCCTAGTTTGTTTTTGGACCCCTGTGTGTGGCCCACAGAGCAGGGTACAGGCTGGTGGCAGCTCTGTGCTGAACCGACAGGTGCCCTGAGCGTCCTCCATTTTCGGATGCCCAGGCCCTCTCTTTGTAATCAGTGGATTCCGGATAGGAAACAAGATGGCCCCTGTGGCCTCTTGCTTACTATCGCCTGTTACCTTAATTTTCCCAAAGTCCCGGGAAGCCCTGACTCTGTCTCTTCCCCCTGACTGGCTGTTGGGTGGAAGTTCCATATATGGTGTTGTGAAGAAGTCCAGGCCAGACTGGCTGAAGCCTTCCCAATGACTGTATGGTGTGGGTACGCCCGTGGGTGAATGGAGTGTGTGACTAATACGCGTTCTGTGTTATGGGTGTCTAGTATCTGGTGGTTGACAAAATGACTGAGAGCCCTGCCCGAAACTGGTATGAATGCAGTGTGTAGTGCTGAATGGCAGAGTGCTTGTCCGAATCCACATTCTGTGTTGAGTGTGTCTGGATGGAGGAGAATGGCCTGAATGCACTGTGCGCCTGATTGGCTGCCTGACTGCCTGAATGCCCTTCTGAGTGATTGGTTGCCTGAGTGTGACCCAGCAGAATGAATGGGAAATCAATAACTGCTAGAAAACGTTCAGTAGCTGAAGTCGAAACTGACATTGAAACTGATGCTTAACTTTGAAGCCCACTGGAAGAATAATTGCTGCTGCTGTCTTTCGCTAATCTGAAAGCTGCTGTGCCTTCAAGGAACTAATCCAAGAGAGGACCTGGCTAGAAGACCTCTCCCCAAGCTACAAGGGACCATCGTGAACCAGCTAATCTTTTCCAAAACTCCCTGGTAGACAGACCAACGAAAGGCTGCCGACCTGAGAAGGGGACCGCCATGGAGAATGAAGAGAAGCACCGGACTGCCGTCGACGACCGCCGCAGCAGCCGCAGTGCTCCCTTTTACCTAAGAAACCTTTGATCCAAGGACTCCCTTGTTCGTCATCGTCGACCGCTTTCGTCCTGCTGGCGAAAGTCTAGCCATCAACGACAGAGGAGAATCCGCCAATGGGTTTCCTGCCACCCGAAGACCGCAGACATGCTGGACGACTAGACTCCCTTGCTGGGCCAAAGTTCTTCATTAACTCTTTACGGCAATGAATACTCGTTGTTGAGGTGCACTGACCGATCGTCAAAGAGCACCGCAAGAACCGAAGCTGCTTCCAAAATGACAGTGTTCACCCCTTTTACCTCGTAGGATCTCAACGATCCGTGGCTCCTGCTTTAAAGGGAGCCGCTCAAGAAGGATCCGTCGATGACCCAACTTCGTCGAACTCTGCTATTCCAGGTACATTGGTGTTGTAGAACTATTTAGAAGGAAATAACTCTTGTGAACAATATATGGACTGGGCTTGTACGATATATCTTTATATACAGGTTGCCCAGGTGGGGGGAATCTCCACACAGAGCTGTGTCTAGGTAAACGGGGCCAGTATCCTGCCTATGGTTCTAACCAACTACTTTTCCTCCTATGTCTATTGTTGGTTCTCTCTATTACTGTATTTGTGTGACATTTGACCAAAGTACAGTTGATGTACTTTAATGAAATCTGATCGTAATTGTGGTACCACGTAGAACTGTGTATATTTGCCATTGTAGATTAACAGAGCACAAAGTGAGTTATTGTGATTGTGTATATAACCTTGAACCTTACTTATATAAAGGCTGTATTTTAACTAATACAGTGTGCGGACATTCTTTTGTGGGTGCTTGGGGACTACACTGTACTTAAGAACCAGTCCGCATCACCTCCTGAGAAGCTAGGCCTTGATTGCTCGTCCATTAGTACCAACAATAGAGAATCTTGGCTGGGGTCCTCTGTGCCGCTCCTCTACCATATAGAGAGCAGGAGTACAGACACCCCCTGCAGTCTTTACAGTCTGTAGTCCAACCTACATATAGGGCACACCTCAGAACTTCATTTAATCACATGCTCATGCTGTACTGGGAATGCCATCCTCAAAGAATCTTGGCTTCAAGTTTGTTTCATTATGCCGTGTTTCTCACAAACACCTTTGGGTTCGCGTGGTGCAGGGATTGAATATGCGAGACCACAATCTCTAAATGTTGTTCCTGCCAAGATAAGAACCCCAAAACAAACAATGAATGAACCGTGAAGGTGGCACTTAATCACCTTCCACCAAAATCTAGAGAGTCCCCCTCCAGAATTTGTTCTTTGGAGGTGAGCAGGGTGTCTAAACTCATCACAGTTGAGAAAAAGCCTCTGTTGGAGAGGGAGAGCCATAGTAGGGCCCACAAACATTAGCATTCCCCCTCTAGAAGCGAGTCACAGCACTTCTTCGCTCATGGATATAAAGAAAAGGAAACACTCGTCCCATTTGGACGAGAGTGTAGTAGGCTTGTCAACACCAAAGGTAAATGCCCCACAGCCTCCTCTTCAGCTAAAGAATGGGGTGCTTTATGGCAAACCATGATGCTCGATATCTTTTCAAAAGGAAAAGCGTGGATAGCCTCGACCATGGGGATGGAAGGTTCCAACATGCAGCTCGAGCCCAGCGTAACTTCAAAAAAGCATGGCATCCATACGTCACAAGGCTCCGATCACATACCAGAAAAGAAATTGGCATGCAGATCCTCAGCGTTGAAGTAGAATTCAACGGTCACTGAGACGGTTCAATTGCCCTTCTTAATGCAGTGTGAGACATTGTTCGAAAGAGCCATACCTATGTACTAATGCCTCAACTGGGAGTGCTGTTTTCAAGTGATGCTAGTCATTTGAGGAAGGGACCCGGTACCTGTTATCCTGGAACCCTCACGAATGTCTCGGGATTAGGCTCCTGAGGAGTTCCTTTTTAACAAGCATGACTTTTCAGAGTTGGCGGGCAATTTTTTGAAGTAAGTGGCCTTAATATTGTAAAGGACCTCGAAATGCTTCCATGATCACCCTAATGAGGTCTTTGACCAAACAATACATTAAGTGGTTGAGGCGTTGGAGTTGGCAGCACTGCCCAGCCAGTCCAATAATAGGACCTGATGGATATATTAAACTAGGGATCCTAGAAAGCAACTATCCTGCCTTTGAACCTAATAGTGGTTGGCCCAGTTGTGAATCTGTGACAACACGGGACGGGACCTTGCATAAAAATATAGTCCTGCCTATACTGATCTGTATTTGTCAAAGCATGTCACCCACGAATTTCTGGGGCAGCAAAGAGTATGGGACAGTGATTGACTGGAAAGCACACCTTCTTTTACTAGTTAAGGAATGTCAGTTAAATCACATATAAAGGAAACCAAATTGGTTAATAATGCACAGGAGAAACAAAGCAGATCTGGCACAAAAATCTACCACTAAATAATGGAAGTGAAAAGTAGTGTCCAATATTCGAGGACACTCCTGTGCCATGCACATACATAGTACTGAGAAATACCTCAGTCAACACTTGAAATGGATATGTATTGACTTAATTCTGCTTAGTTCAGTTTACACAATAAACATGTGGGGACTACACTGATCATAATCAGTTTTTAATGTCAACAGTAAATCAAGAAGTCACAATGCGTGCTTAAAATTTCAAGAATAATTGGGGGCGCTGTTGTGCTTGGAGGAGCATGGCTGCTTAAAGAAGAAGCTCAGTGCCGGGGCTCACATCCTTGTGTATATCTGCGTCCAAACAGCGACTGTGGGGGGAGAAAAACTGGTGGAATATTGAAGATATCCCTCTCCACCTGTCATCCAACTCCTAGACCATAACTCGGTCCGGGCCGAAGATTTTGCTGCCTGAATGGTGACCGTGGGGTGACGCTGCGCTGCTCCATCCCCTGGCTCCAGAAACGCTGTCCCCCTGTGAGCCGAGACGCCGCGTCTGCGAGGCCTGCAGAGGTTTCGGGGGTGCATCGTGGCATCTGCGGTCTCCCTGCCTCCCATGTTCACTGTTCGTGTACAGGCTCCGTTACCTGCATTTGGGGTGCTGGTGGGTGGCCATCACTACTGCGCTCCGGATGACGCCGCCCCCCTCGCCCCCACCTATCACCCGGAGCTTGGCCGGGCTACTGTGATTCCGGACCGGGGCCGGGGGTCTGGTCCGGACGGTTGGCACCTCATAGACAGCTGCCCTCCTGACTCCTGACCTGGAGAGCGGGTGCCGTTGCCGGGTGTAGTCTGCCCCATCTTGGCTGCAGCGGCCCCGGAACTACAGCGGGGGAGAGAATGAGGCCTGATGGACCCGCGGGGGCTGGAGCCTCCACCATAGCTCACACGGTGAGTCCAGCGGTTGTGGCTTTCTGCGGCGCAGTCCCGTGGTGATGGTCTCCACTTGCTTCACCCCGGGGACTTGCGCCCGGAGCGTTGGTCCCTCTGTTGCGATCCCACCGTCACGCGGTGATTGGAGGGATCACTGCATTCTCCATACAACTTGAGAGGATACAACTCATACAAATACACCCATCACCAGCTGGAACAAATATTACTGTCCTTGTGGTCGCCACCATTAACTGGTCCTATCGGCACGCACTGGTTGTTATCAGGTTTCCCTTCTGGTCTTACCAGGGAAGGATCATCACATCACCTAGACCCCTGGCCCACCACACAGCATAGCGGAGGCACCTCTCGTACTCCTTGATTCTGTTGGAACTACTATTGCCTGCTCATGAGTGCCCTTTCTGCAGTCACCGGGAAACAGTCTGTGTCATACTTCAGATTCCTGTGCAACATCGGACATATATGTTAACTGAACGGACATGCGTTTCATATGAGTGTTCCATCTACTGATATTTTAGCACTTACGTGATTGAACTCGAAGCGGTCTGCTTCCCCAGTGTACTCTAGTTGTACCGCTCCATCTAGTTTTTGCCCTTTGGTACATCTGCTGGCCCTGGGAGGCTCTCTGCATCTTCTCCCTCATACCCTCTCCTTCTGAGGTACTATTCAGGACCGCGTAGGGGACCAATAGACCCCAAACCTCTGGCCGCAGACCTGAGTCTAACCGTACAGCAACACAGAGTCCACAGCTGCTTACCCACGAGCAGACTGGTGTCTTAACACGTTATCCTGAATCCACTGTCTACTCAACACCTACTCCAAGCCGCCCCGGTGGCCACTTTTACCTAGCTTGTATGTTGTGCCCGGTCTGTGAAGTCATATGCGCCCTGTTCGGGCCGTCATCAACGGAGGACCCCACTGGAATCGTGACAAAAGGTGCCGGCAAAAAACAAAGCTCCATCAACATGTTCACTAAAGCACCAATTAAACCTGCCGGCAATGCCCCAGAACCGACCACATCAGATCTCCCTGAATCCACGGAATCTCAGAAAATGATGGAATTTATGCACGAGGGGTTCACCACCCTACATTCCAAACTGGACGATATGAATGGAACCATTTCCTCAATTAAAGCCCACATGGAAAAGACAAAGAGAAACAAGAGTGGGCACTGCAGAGGATGGCTTGGCTTCCTTAGGGCAGAGGTTTCCACGCTCTCCAGACAGGTACTCGAGGTAGCCAAAAAGAATGAGGATCTCAAATCGTGCTCTAGAAGCAATAATCTTCGTATCATTGGGTCCCTGACGACAGGATCTTGGTGACCATGGAAGACTTCGTCGGGCGAATCTTGCTAGAGCTACTAGACTCTCCAAAGCTTTCACCTCAATTTGCAATTGAAAGGGCTCACTGCGCTATCGCAGCTAAGCTGAAGCCTGGTGCGCCACTGCGCCATATTATAGCACAGGTGTTAAAATTATCGAGACCGAGATACCCTACTCAAAGCTGCAAGAGTTAAAGGGGACCTCTTCTTAGTATCCTCCAGAATTCACCTATACCCAGACTTTTCTGTGGCGGTCCAACAGGAACAAAAATCCTTCCTCGCGACCAAGAAAAGGCTGCGTGATCTGGGGGGTCAAATACTCCATGCTGTATCCAGCCAAACTTAGAGTCGAACACTCTAACCAGGTTTTCTTTTTTTACCATCCCGGAGAAGGCCTCCAAATTTGTTGATGAACCCTTCCCTGGCTTATTGCGCTTATTCGTACAACCATGATCCACACCATGAAAATTACTGAGGAATGCACGCCAGACCCGTGATGCCCACCGAACCCTGCTGCTGGTGGGACCCTTGAATCAGGCCTATCGCAGTAAAGTTTTACTGTTTTTTCTTTCCACTTGCTTGATCCACTACTGACGTTGAATACTATGTTTCCCCCGGCTATCCGCACTTGTCTACGCCATCATGTCAATGCAGAGTAAATTGCCAGGGAAGATATACTGGGCCCAAACGTTCTCTGCTCCCTGTGTACTCTGATGTTGCGAATTCCTCGTGCTAACCCTCATTTCGAACGCATACCTCTATCCGCTCTTGGTTTGTTCTCAGTCTTGCCCTTTGAATATCTGTCTTGCTCAATACTAGTACAAAGTGCCACCTTGATCCTTATTCTGTTCCCGGCTCGGAAGCAACGCCGCCCAACCAGTGCACAAGCCCCCAGGCGTTGATGCTGCTGTTTCTGTTTGATGGGAGTTGGGTTTTCACTCCTCTGTTTGGGAGAGGGTTGTGGGTGGGGGCGAACGGGGGGGGTGTTATAACAAAAAATTCTTGACATGCAAAGTGGGAGGGGGCTATGTATTTGTACTATGGTGTATGCACCTCATTAATGGATGTCTGAACCAACATCTAGTAGCCCCCATGACGTTTATTTATCCTGATGGCTGACCCCAACCTGGTCTGCATGAGCTGGAATGTGAGGGTCCTCAGGAACTACAGGAACATGCAGAATCTACAGTTATATGTGGAGCGTCATGGGGTCAAAATCCTTTTTTACAGGAGACACACGCTGAATCTGAAGGATGCGTTGGATTCGCTAAGGTTTGGGGCCCCCAAAGGTACTACACAGATTATTCCACTCAAAACAGGAGCATCATGATCCTGATTCATAGGAGTGTTAGGTTTCAGCACATTATGTCCCATATAGACCCTTCGTGGCGTTACGTCCTGCTCTACGGCAAGCTACACAATAAAGAGGTTGTACTTCTCAACTTATACGGGCCCAACATTGACGACACTGAGATCTACACACACCTGGCTTCCCTACTCGCCGGATTCCTGTTTGTACCGATCCTCTGGGGAGGGGATTTCAATACGATCCTTGATGTAGACTTGGCTAGATCGGGATCTAGGACCCGTTAGCTTTCCAGGGCAGCTAAAGTGATTCTGGAAGCTTTATCTCAATTAACCCTCTCTGATACATGGAGACCGATACACCCCGATTCCCGAATGTATTCATTCTACTCTTCGGTGCACGATTCATATTCCAGGATAGATAGGTGGCTCACATCTGACATAGTTATTAGGAACATCACACATATGTCAATCCTCCCCCGAACATACTCGGATCAGTCCCCGGTGACCGTTTCCTTCGATTGGGGCTCAGACCGTGGAAAGACTTGATCGTGGAAAATGAAGCCCCAATCCTTGTTGGACCAAGCCTTCAACTCTGACCTTGAATCTGCTATAGATGATTATTTCACATTTAATACCGGTTCGGTCCGCACACAAGCTACCCTCTGGGAATCATTCGAGGCCTACACTAGGGGAATAACCATCTCCAAAGAATCTGGGATCCTCTGATCCGGAGAGACATATCGAAGAGTGAAACTGCACTCTCCTCGCTTGAGGCCCAATATGCTCAGTCAGTCTCCTGAGATCCTTTCTAACATCGGTATAGAATTAGATGCATTCCGTAGGCATGCGGAGCGTGAGAATAAATTTGACATTCCTGGTCTCGCTAGGAGATATGGGGAGGGTGAATGGCTGGGCCGTGTATTAGCCAGGCTATTCCATCAGGAAATGGGTTCCCCTAATATCCCGGCTATAGAGAAATGTGATGGTTCTGTGGCGCTTCTTCCCCAGGACATTAATGCAGAATTCCTAGCTTTCTACCAATCCTTATACGCCAATGTTGTTGCAACTACCTCTGAGGTAGACGCTTTCTTGGATAGCCTCCCCATATCCATTCTTTCCAATGAGACTAGCAACACGCTTGATGTACCAATTACGACAGAAGAAATATCCAAAGCTATTGATTCCCTGGCTTCAGGTAAAACCCCCGGTTCCGACGGCCTTCCGATGAAATGTTATAAGCAATATAAATCACAGCTGGTCCCCCATCTTCATGCACTACGGGAGGAATCCTGTGGGGCGGGCATATTACCCTGTCCCTTCACGAGGCCGTTATAACGGTCCTACTTAAAGCAGGTAAACCCCCCCCTCCGTCCCACTCAATGCTGATCATATCGCCTTCTCTCCCTCGTCAACTGCGACGTTAAGCTTTATGCTAAGATTTTGGCCCTGCGATTGACTCCTTATATGTCCCACATTATAAATGCGGACCAGTCGGGATTTATCCCTGGAAGATCTACCTTCCTCAACCTTCATCGTCTGTTCAATATCATTAATCAAATTGACCCTAACTTTGAGGCTGTTGCGGCTGCCCTCGACATGCAGAAGGCTTTCGACTCCGTCTTGTGGAACTACCTCTGGCGTGTGCTTGTGAAATGTAATTTTGGGTCCCGCTTTCTGTCATGGGTCAAACTATTATACTCAGACCCGGTTGCCAGGGTCCGTACCGTGGACAGATGCTCACCCCCTTTTCGCATTGTCAGGGACACGAGGCAGGGTTGCCCCTTTCCCCCGCTGGATTCTCGCCATTGTGCCTTTAACAGACAGGATACGACGGGTCCATTCACACCGGGGTCTAAGATTGTTGGGTACGCCGGACATTATCTCCTTATATGCTGATAACTCCTTACTATTCATTTGCTCACCGGAACACAATCTCGGCCCGATCTTAGAAGACGTCTGCTTTGGCCAGCTATCGGGACTTAAGATTAACTGTTCCAAATCGACTCTTTTCTCCCTTACCGACGCCACCCTTCCCCCACACTATCTTATGGTGTTCGTCTGGGCACAAACCAAACTCACATATCTTGGGGCAGTGGTCCCCCGCCAATTCGTATTAGTGTATGAGGCGAACTTTCAGAACTACTTGACTACGCTTGCCAAAAAATGTTCGGGCTGGGTCAAACTTCCAATCTTCCTAGCTGGCAAAGTCAGTATCTGAAAAATAATTGTGCTTCCTCAACTCCTTTACCGTTTCCTTAATCTCCCTCTTTGTCCCAGTAGATAATTTTTTCAGTCTCTAAACCGTACGATTAACACGTTCCTCTGGCACTCCGGTGCAGTTTGCCTCAAACTAGACACACTAGCTGCCACTATGGATAGTGGCGGCTTTGGAGCTCCCAACTCCGAAAAATGTTGGCTGTCCGCCCAGGCGCAATTTTCATCATACTGGTTTAACACTATGAATCCTCCTCCACATGTCGTACTTGAACGTCGGGCGGTTGGGGGACGGGATATTCGTTCTCTGGTTCTTTCTCCCCCAAATCTTAGGTGCAATCCCTTAAATCTGGTGGGAACCACGTTCCTTGCTTTGTCTAAAATATGGACACTGTCCAACGTTGCTCGTCCCTTTCACAGCTGTCTGCCTCTCTGGAACTTCCTCTCGGATGCCCCTTGTATTCCACCGTCTGTAGTGCGCCTCTGGGCAGATTCAGGTTTTGAATCCATTCAAGATGTCTTTGATCAAGGCAACTTCCTGGAGTGGGCGCAACTGCCAGGAGACTTGCGGCAGAGGTCATCCATCTGGCTTCAATAGTCAGGCCTTCGCCGGTTCCTTAAAAGGAGCTTCCCGAGTTTTCCCATACCCCCTAATGATCCTATCTTAACCAAACTCATAAATACTAATGCCTCCAGCTGGAAGGTTACCAGATTGTATGCTCTACTACAGTCCAAAAGTACTCCTCCGTTTGATAAGCTTAAACGCTCTTGGGCAGAGAACCTAGGGATTGACATCACTGATCAATGCTGGAAACATATGTGTGCTCGCACTCACAATGTGTAATTTAATTTCCGCTTCAAACGTATTCAATTTAAAATCTTACACAGTTTTCATTACACTCCAATCAGGTTACACCACATGGCACCAGATCACTCCCCCAGGTGTCCAAGGTGCGGTTCTGAAGATGCAACTTACATCCATATGATTTGGTCCTGCCCAGGTCTTGCCCAATTCTGGCTGGAGATCATGAACTCACCCCATCCCCACTAAGATGCCTTGTTCATGACTTTCCTGGACATGGTCGAGACTCCAAGAAATTGGCGGGACTATGCATGCTTCTTGCCACGCGCTGTATCCTGCTACGCTGGTTTATACCCCGTGTATCCACACATTCACAGTGGCACGCTACCGTGACCTGGGCCTTGGATACGGTCGAGGCATGGACGGCCCAGCAACCTCCAATGTCCAAACCCAGAAATGTCTGGACCCCGTTTTGATCCTATATTTCCTCTGATCAACCAATGATATTGGTGCGTCATCTGAGTCGTCTTCTTCCATCAATGTTTCCACCTGAACTATGTATTAACTACTGTATTACATGTATGCTTTGAAAGTAACCCGGCACAAAGTCTCTTCTGCCTGATTGTTGTTACTGACCGTGTACGGATTAATGCTTGCTCTTCTAATGCTATGTCAAGCACTATAAATAAAGTTTAAAAAAATTGTTTTCAAGAATAATTATACAAAAATTATATTAACGCGTTTCGGGATATCGATCCCTTCATTAGGAGTAATATTTATGGTTTATGGTGAAAGTTGTACATCGGACTGGGTCCTTTAAAAGTCTACAAATAAGTAAGTAAAGTAAAACACTGATTCAAAATTGCTAACCGTGGGTTCAGAAATAAATGTTAAACGCTCCAGTTGTGGTTTCATCTGCATGAGTAGGTATTGCATCACCTTGGTACTGTCACTGGTGTGTTGAAATCTAATGTTCCTCATGGGAAAGGACACTCAAGGTTATGTTCGCCTGCTGATTGATCTGGGTATACACCTATAGTAAGAGGTAATGTTTCTATAAAGCGGGTCTAAGCGGATTTGTAAGTATCCAAGCAAGTTTAAGGGATGCCTACCTAGTGACACTAACTTTTGAAGTGTTGACTGAGGTATTTCTCAGTACTGTTGGTGTGCATGGGACAGGAGTGTCCTCGAATATTGGACATTACTTTTCTCTGCAACAAAGAGTATGTCCTCCAGACTGAGCGAGAATGGAGCCTGACATCTTTTACAAGAAAGTCTTCTGGGGATTCAACGAGGCTCTGAAAGCTGCGTACTAGCAAAGTACTTGGATTGCTTTCTCCGGCAGATTCCTCATCAGATAGATAACTGTGAGCGAAATCTTTCACTGCCAATTTTCACTCATTTTTCAATTGCCAGTATGTCCACTCCCAAGACGTCGGGATTCAAGGGGTGCATGCATTGCAACTCTAAAATGTTGCTGACCGACACACATGTGACATGCGTGTGTTGCCTCAGTACCGATCAAATCAGAGAATGGCGGATCTTGTCAAAAGATAAATCCGAAGTCGTCACAGGAGCGGGTAACAAAGTTCACGTTGGGGCATTGTGAGGAGCCAGGAATGAGATGCAGACACAGTGGAATCATGTTTGTGGCTACAAACTTTTATTAAAACAAATGGGGGTTGGTAAAGGACTCACTATCCCTAATCACCTCAGGGACCCTGCCATGTATACAGACACAGAGACACGGGCACGTATGGGGCGGCTACGGACACAGACAAGGCTGATGACTATGTGCCAACGGATGGAGAGCCAGCTGGCGTGAATAACCCGCTCAGAGCCTCTACGCAGGATGAGGTTGGCGCCTTCCACTCAATGATGTCCAGGGCCTCTTATCTTTTTCAACTGGTGCCTGAGGAGACGAAAAAGGAAGGATTCCTTTATCAGCATAGTGAGTCCAGGCGGATGACAATTCTGTCCGTACCCTTGTTGGACGATATCTGGGATGAAGACCTAGTGCCAGGCCTCCAGATAAGATACATAATAATACGTAAGCAGATCATTTTTACACTTCTAATTTAATTTACACTCTAATTATAAAAACAGTGTGTAAAATGATGGTCTATTTTACATCCATTCATTCAACCTTACAGTCAATGGGGTACATTACTATAAATGGTCAGTGGAAGCAGAGTCTTTGTTCAAGGGTGAGTGATTGTCATTACACCAATCACAGTTGTTCTAGCCTCTCAAATCTTCAAGACTACAATTAAAACATCCAAAACCTGACTCTCCAGGAAGTGCAAGTGCTGTTCAAAAACAAAACAATGAAAGTTACATTTGTAATTGAAATAGAAACTCAGCAAACCCAGTCTCTGTAAAAATCTATATAGGTATTTAACTTTATGTAGTGCTTCATGCATGGTTCGTCCAACATCTAGGCACTGTGATTATTATAACTCAGTCGATACTCAGTTAACTGACCTCTGAAGGATGTTAGCCAATAAGATAGCTCAGCCGGTTGAGCACTCGTTGCTGCAGTCTGTGTGTGATATGTAGGTTGTAGGTTTGAATCCCAATTTGGTGATAATTGTGATAAATATGTTCTATGTACAGCGCATTGCCAAAAGCGCTATATAAATAACCATTTGACCATGAGATTAGATACATAATTTAGCATGGAGTCCCTGCCTCTCTGCACTGTTGTATCATAACATTGGCATGCCATTAGGTAGTAATAGCTCCAGGAAAAAAGGACTTTCATTAAACATCAAAAGACAATTTTGCTCAAAACACACAATACAGTTAATGCTTGCTTTACTATGTAATTGGCTAGGATCTTGTGTTTTCAACATTTAAATATATACAGGAGAGATCAAATGGCCAGACCTTAGAGAAATAATGAAAGGTGCATTCTGTCACAATGCAGAAAGCTGCCGCCTAGTAATGATTTCCATATCGTTTTTGCACACGTCGGCTGGATGTCAAATACATTTTACTCTCTTGCAAAGGAGAAAAGTCATTTTTACTCTCTTAAAATCACATTTACTCTCAAAGTTTAAAAATGGGGAGTAAAATACTCCCACCTCAAAATCTTATCTGGAGCACTGCCTAGCGCTGTTGAAGAATCACAACACTGCCCACCCAAGCGGGACAGGCTTGAGAAGAAATAGGGTTCTAGAGTAGAGCTCTGCCAACCAGTCATCCTGGTCCATGATACCCCTGCACCAGCAGGGGAAGTAACTGGACGCTATGGGGAAGTGGATTATCTATACGGCTGCCAGCACCATTAAGGCTGCTAATGCCCTGGTCATATTGTCCCACTACAACCGGGAGCTCTGGTATAAGCTGGGCCTGATTCTGGACTTCCTACCGGACGAAAAGAAGGCAGAAACTGTTGAGCTGTTCCCGGAGTGGGAAGTGGCCACAGACCATGCTATTACAGTGGTGGGTGGTGGACATCGCGGACACCGGATTCCATCAGATGGGAAACGGAGGGTCTCTTCATCGACACGGGATGCTGAAAGCCACCAACTTCAGGCCGGACATTCAGCTTAAGGTGTTGGACATGCCATTCAACGGGGAGAACCTGTTTGGCAAGACGGTCGACGAATCTCTTCAAATCATCAATACTGATGTGGAGACGGCATGTTCACTGGGTACCCTGCCGCAATGTTGGGAGTACTTTCGTTCCTTAAGATGAAAACCTGGCAGGTCCTCAAAGGGCTACACTACTCCTTATCGACAGCTTTCCCACTCCACGATGTAAGTGGCATACAGAGGTCGCTCACAGGCATACAGCAGCAAAGAACGGCGCCGCCTACAGGGCTGAGCCCCGGGTAACATCCAAGTTGAACGAAAAAACTGTCAATATGGAAGTTTTGATCGAAATGGGTGTTACCGATTTGATCGAGAACAAATTAACCTAACTTGAGGAGCAGGTGCTTTGGGGGGTCCCTCTCCCCATTTTGGGATTTTGGGTGTTTCAGGAGTGCAGGGTTGTCCCCCGCTTCCATAGCATTGGCTGCGGGAAAAAAATAAAATCAGGAAATAAATGAAAAAAACAGGGCCCGAGCAATAAGGCTACAGACAGTTCACTGTGAACAAATGTGTCACGAACAAACAACCCAGATCCTAGCACCGAAACAGGCCTGAACCGGCCGTGGACTTTGGCCCCCACTTGTACACCCCAGTGGGAGGCCGGCTAGTGAGGTTTGTCAGCGTGTGGAACACCATCACCACTGTGAGAAACCTGAAGATGTCTTACACACTAGTCCCCGGGGATCTGTCATACAGGTGGCTAGGACACAGCCATCGCTATTGGATCCAGTTCCTGGGGGCATGGACCAGTGAGGGAGGATCACCTGGATGGGGGGTCTTCGGGGAGTCGAAGTGGGTCACTGAAGGGTGAGATGCAGTATCCACTTCCTTATGACACCTTTTCCCCATCCTGCCAGATAGGATATATAGAAACTCTACCCGCCTCTTTCCTAAACTAACACTTTCTCACACTGTGAGTGACAACGGACTAAGTGCAGAGCCGTTTGCCTGACATGTCCGAACACAGGGGCCAGGCAGAGTCAGGCAATTGGCAATTGCCGACAACAATACACACCTGACTGCCCTTTCCCTTCCACACAGGGATAAAAGGCGGAGCACGAGAGCACACTCTGAGCAAGGACAAACGCATGAGGAAACGGCTATTCCAGGGCGGCAGTTCAAACGGAGAAAAGCAGCGAGATCTGAAAGGACACCAAGGAGGGAGTTGCTCTTGCCCTTTTCAACTCAGGCCCACAAAGCCTCTGACAAAGAAAACATAAGACCCAGAATCGCAGCTGGCCAATGTTGTGACGGATGTCAGCGGTACATGGAACCGTCCTTGACTCCAGTGGCAGAAGAAACGTCAACGCGTTCAGCATAGCCGGTGAACAGGAAGAACATTTTGGGGGACCGGACTCTGTGGGCTCAAGGTTGCAGTGGCAACATTAGGAAGATAAATGTACAAAGGTCTTTTTTGGGAACAAACTTGGTACCAGAGAGAGTGGTCCGGCGCCACTTGGGTGCTCATTCAAAGGTCTCTAGCTAATAACCCTCTTCTGAACAAATAGAATGTGAAAACTTAAAAGTATCGGAAATACGAATACCAAAAGGCCATAGGGAAGGCCGGAGTGTAGTGTCAAGGTGGTCATAAAAGGGTCAAGCTAAAATCCTGTGTAAAATCGAATGTCCTTGTTAAGTTACAGAAGTTTTGACAATTGTAAGACTGTGAACCGATTGAGAGAATTTGTGAAACAGGCGTTTGCGCCCGGGTGAAGGGAATGCCGTGTGAACAATTAGTTTGCTTAACTAACACTTGCCACAAGCCAACAGTGACCCGGTGAGAGATGATTGTCTCAGTTTACAAGCGTGTAAAGTCTGAACCTGACTGAGGGAGGCTGACGACTGAGAAAAGGATCGGAGCCCTACTGAGGGGCATCCCAGAGTGAAGGGTAATCACCCAACGTGAAGAGTAACAGAAGGAACCTCTGTTTTGTTGTTTTGGTATATCAGGCCCTCTGAAGCAAGATACTTTACATGAAAGAGACTTGGACACTGAAGGTCCTTATCTTGAGAAAAGGAACTGTAAGCTTGTGCCAGAGAAGCACAGGAGTTTGCTGTGCTCAAGAGTCCCGCCTTGTCCTGTGCTAAAAACGTGGAGAAGGGAGACCCCTGCCATAACATTCTGAGGTATCATTTTGTGAACACTTCTTTCTTTTCTTGTGAATATTATCCCACACTCTTTTGTAGCATAGCGGTATGGATTGGCAATATATTTTCTTAGTATAGGCCCTTTTATTTGACCAGATTCCACTAATACTGTATTATGGTTTGATGGTCGTAGCTTGCTCCCATCTTAGATTTAAATTAGGCGTTTATCTCACCCACTTTACAGTTTAATAAACACCCTTGAACTGTGATCACTTGTCTGTTTTACTTTGATACCACGCCTTCTTTACACCACTGATAGATGGGTGCTGAACGCTGTCAGACAGGGACAACTCGGGGACAACTCGCAGGTGTCCTCGTATTCCCCCGTGTAGCTTGACGAGAACAGCACGTGGCGCAGCTACAGCTGGAGGTCCACACAATGTTAAAAAATGGGGCGATGGAACACGTTCCACAGCACCTCCGGGGTGTACTCCGGGTATTTTCTGGTCCGAAAGAAGACGGGAGGGTGAAGGCCGATCCTGGATCTGCGACACCTCAACAAGTACTTGGAAGTCCCAGAAGTTTAGGATGGTCACGTTGCAACTTGTACTCGGCCAACTGTAGGAATGTGACTTTCTGGGCCTGGAAGACGCCTACTTCCACGTCCCCATTCATCAGAAGCACCGCAAATTCCTGTGGTTCGTAGTCCAGGGGCAACACTATCAGTTCAAGGCACTTCCATTCAGCCTGAAATTTGCCCCGAGGGTCTTCACGAAATGCTTGACTCTGGTAGCGGCGCATCTTTTCTTGAGGGCATTCACGTCTACCCTTACCTGGACGATTGGCTAGTTTTGTCCTGCTCCTATGCTCTGGCGAGCCAGCATACAGCAGGGACCGTGCGTTTGCTGATGGATCTGGGATTCTCCATAAATTATCCAAAGTCGTGTTTGGCACCATTGCAGAAAGCTCTGTTTCTGGGAGTCTGACTCAACAGTGACTTGTCTGGTGTCTCCCTCGGAAGAGAGGGTGGTAACCATCCTAGGGAAGTTGCAGTGCCTGTCTTCGGTGCGGTCAGCTACTGTGCGAGGCGCCAAGTCGCTGTTGGGCATGATGTCCTCCTGCATCAACCTCGTCCTCCTGTGCAGACTACAGATGTGGCCTCTACAGGAGTTTATGGATGTGAAGTGGGTGCAAGTCTCGGGATCCTGGATTGACAAGATCGCCCTCAACGAGGAGTTCCGACGATCGATACAGTGGTGGGGAATGTGCTCTCATCTCACACCAAGGGCTCCGTTCACGTCCCTACATACCAGGAGACAGTCACCATGGACGCTTCTCTGTATGGTACGGGAGCTCACACTGGCTAGTTGCACGCCAGAGGCCTCTGACTGCCGGAAGAAAAGACACTTCACGTCAACGTCCTGGAGCTCAGGGCTGTCTTCTGGGCCCTCTTTCCTACCATCGCTGAGAGGGCAAAGTGGTGAGGATCTTCACGCTCAACACCACCACCATGTTCTACGTCACGAAGCAGGGCGGGACGCGCTTTCCAGGGAGGCCCAGGATCTGTGCCACTGGCCCATTCGTCAGGACATGTTTCCCGTCTCGCTCAGCAGGGAGCTGTGTTCTTAACCATTAATGGGAGCTTCGCCAGGACCAGGTGGATCTTCTAGTCCATGAATGGGGTCAACCCTAGAGCTACCTTTTCGTGACGGTGACGTCAGAAGTTCACCAGCAGGTTCCCACGGCCTTGGAGCATGGGGTATGCATTCTCGCTCCTGTTGGAGGAACTTTTCCTGTAAGCTTTTCCTCCGCTCGCAATCCTGCTACGAGTGATCAACTCACTCGCACAGTGTCACTGCAGGATGATACTAGTCGCTCGGGTGTCGTTGTGGCAAATCTGGTATTCAGACCTGCTACGTCTGTCGGCGGTTCCGTCCATCAGGTGGCCACTACTTCCGGACCTTCTCTTCAGAGAAGGAGGAACAATTCTGCACCATGACCCAGTGCTTCTGAACTGCACAGCCTGGCTCCTACAACCCTAGAGTTTAGACACTAGTCTTTACCTGTGGAGTGTAAGTACATCCTGGCCAAGACCAGTGCTTCTTCAACGTTGACATGCTACTGCCATAAGTGGAATCATTCTCTGTGTGGTGCCGCGCTCAGAAGATTACCCCTCTGCGTTTCTCAGCCCAGCAGCTCCTACCATACCTGCTTTCCTTGGCCAAGGCTGGACTGGCTCATGCCTCTCTCAAGGTTCACCTGGCTGTTCTATCCCATTACACAAGCCTTCTCTGTGGTCTCACCGAGTCGTCAAGGAGTTCCTCAAAGGACTATTCAGGACTTTTCCACCGGTAAAGGCTGCTCCTCTAGCTTGGGACCGCAATTGACTAAGCTCATGAGGATGCCCTTTGAGCCAATGCACCATGCCCCGCTCAAGTTTCTATCGTAGAAGACGTCATTCATTGTGGCGATCACTTCGGTCAGGCGGGTCGGGGAGATCCAGGCCCTGTTGTGCAAACCACCATACTTGTCCTTCCACGCTTCAGGGGTGATACTGCGTACACACCCCACCTTTATGCTGAAGGTGCCATTGAGTGTTCCACCTCAACAAGCCTTTGGTGTTGCCTGTCTTCTTCCTGAATCCACAGTTGCCAGCAGAGGCCCTTGCATTCGCTGGACATTGCTTGTGCCTTGAAGTTTTACATGGCATGCACGAAGAGCTTTCAGAAGATTTCTCAGTTGTTGGTTAATTTTGGACCTGTGAATCACAGAAAGGCCTTGTCGAAGGCTTCTCTTTCCAGGTGGCTCTCCAGATGCATCAGGTGCGGTCATTGACTGACTAGCAGGTCGCTGCCATGCTGGCCGAGAGCCCACTCCACCAAAGCCATCGCAGCACCAACAGCGTTTCTTTCTGGTGTGCCTCTGTTCGACATCTGCTACGGGCAGATCCATGCATACCTTCACGAGGTTCTACTGCGTCGGCAAGGATTCCAGGGTGGAGTCCCGAGTCGGCCAAGCGGTGCTATGCAGCATGTTCATTTGCAATGAGTCTATTCCAGAGGTGAGTGTTTATTGCTTCTGTTGAGCCTTGCCACCGTCGGTGGTTGTGTAAATGTGCTGCTCTGTAATCGTTTTTCATGAGCATGTGAATCCATGCCAGACCCCATGCTGGAGAACAATAGTTACAGGTAAGTAACTTAAACCTTTCTCGGTTCCCACTGCTCTTTTCCCTTGAGTGGTTAATCATCTGCACCTCGGCTTCTCCTTCCTGGATTCGGATTTGCCTTCATCTCCTCTGCCGCGCCGTGTTTCCCTCCAGCGTGGTGTTTTGCTTAGTTACGGGTTGCAGGGCAGACCAGCGCCTGGAGCTCTCTCCTCTCCTCTCCTTCTTTTTGTCACCTTCACCCGGGTCGTATTTAAACTTCCCGGCTTGATTATATATTTTCCAACAACTAGACCACTGTTTTGTTAGCCCATTTCTAGTGTTCATTACTCGGTTGTTCTTTCCTGCGTCAGTGGTTATTGGACCATTTCTTGAATGGAGTTGAGGAAGTGGACACTGCCCCTTGCCTCTTCCATGTCCCAGTTATCAATATATTATCCCTAATGGGAGTTTGGGGAGTAACCAAAGTAAATCTACAAAGAGTTTGGGAAGAGTGTGACAATATGGCATTAAGGCCTGTGGAATAGAGGAAACCTCTCTGAAAGTTAAGTGGAAGTATATGGTTTCCTACAAAAATGCCCTGGTATCTCCCTGACTTGTGCCTCCCCCGAGTAGGCCCTCCTCCATATAGCCACAGTAAAAGAGGGCAACTGCCGTCCTCTGGCCCCAAAGGGGAGGCATCCTTAGGGAAAGAGGTGAGGACATCATTAGATTCATTATTTCACCCAAGCCTGTTCGACTGCCAGATCGTTGAAACTGGAAACGGACAGTCCCACCCCATAGGAGGGCAGGTGCCAAAAGAAGGCAAAGAAGAGGTCACACTCAAGAAGCCACTTGTCTCCTTCTCATAAGAAGCAGCGTTGTTATAGACGCAGGCATGACTCTGACTCCTCAGAGGAGTGGGTTAAGCCCCACTCAGGCTCTGTTGCATCAAGGGCCGAGTGGAAAGCCGTTAAGGAGCAATTGCTCCAGATGATGAAGTCTACCACTGCGGGTGTAGTTAAAACCTTGATGCAGCAGGTCAAGGTGGTCCCAATAATGCAGTGTTCCAGCGTCAAGGAGTCGGGTGCGACTACAGGCTTCAGGCTCTAAACCGACCACCGCTAAGTGGACAATACCACCAAAGCCGCAGCAGTGCCGACAGCCTCAAAGCCATTGACAGCCAAGTCCTTGTCAGCGCTGACATTCGAGCGGTCGTTTGTCTACGAGTCGAGGTCATCGTTCTTTGACGATGATGGGGGATCAGTGGCCTCTCGACTTTGAGCAAGTGCTGGGATGGGTCAGGCAGCTGTGATTGAATTCACCGACTAGGTGGTCCTCATTTCTCTAGCGGAAGGTCTGCAGGAAGCCAGCGGCTTAGACACCTCGCCCGATCTTTGCATGGGTCAACCCTTATGGGCATACAAATACCCAGTACCGGAGAACAGTGGATAGGGTGGTGGATGCCCTAGGCCTGTGGGCCCCAGCAGCGCCTCTTTCAGCCTACCAGCTAGAGGGGCACCGACGGAAAGAGCACTGCTGTTTAATGTAGCCATTGCGGACCTCATTGCCTCATTGTGGCAGAGATCCTGCCCTACCCCTCTGGTGAATTCTGAACTGACGAAGAAATACAAACCTGTGAGGGGGGGAAATCCACTCTATCTCTCGGCCCACGGTATGCAAGAGGGATTAGTGGTTCAGGCCGCCACTATCAATACAAGGCCGTCCACTTCCACCTCGGATTTACTGACTGATAGGGAGTCGAAAAAGTCTGATACTCTTGTGAAGTAGGTCTTCTCCAGTAGCATGGTTCTCGAAGCCGTGAATGCTTTGTGTGCATTCGCAAAGTATATGCATGGCCCGTCGAGGACGATAGAGGAGGTGGCAGAGTACATCCCTGCAGGTTTTTTCTTCTGGTGGACGATGGTAAGGAGGTGACCTGCCAGGATCTTTAATCGTGTCTGGATGTTGTGGATTGCGTGGACAGAGCTATGGAGTCGGCAACAGTGCTGCGAAGGCAGGCTTTCCTGCACAGTTCAGGGTTTTCCCCTAATGTTCAGGTGAAGTTGCTTGACATCGCCTTTGATGGTGAATACCTGTTTCGCCCTAGAGCCACTCAGTTTTGGGAAAATTTAAAGACTACAAGCTTGCTGCGAAATCTCTGCGCAAACAATACAGTAAGTGGTTCAGGCGTTGGAGTTTGGGAGCCACCGCCCAAACCATCCTTTAACTTCTCCTCAAGATGTTGAGGCTTTCAACGGTTTATCCCATTCAGGAGGTGAGTGCAGGCCCCACAACCCAGGCATGTTGATGCATTTCCAGCGCTCTGAAAGTGACAGGGAGGCTTCTAGGGGCCGGCGCCAGCCACAAAGCCTCTTTGAGTTCTCCCATCATGTTCCCTGTTTGGTGGGAGGATTGGCGAGCACTTGCCTCAATGGCAGTAGGTAAACTCTGATGCCTGGGCATTGCAGCTCGTCCAGTAGAAGTACTGTCTCCCTTTTTTTAATTTTTAAACCTCCATACATACCCCTACTCCCTCACCCCCTCCGCAGCAGCTGGAACGGGTGCCTCAGGAGGAACTGCAAGCCCTGTTCAAAGATTACAGTGGAAGAGGTACTTCACAAACAGAGCGGATCGGGGCTGGAATTTCCTGATATCCAAGAAAGGGGGAGGACTGCATCCCATTTTGGACCTCAGGGCCTTGAACAAGTTTCTGAATAACAACAAATCCAGAATAGTGACGCTATGAGACATTCTCCAGGCTCCACAGTTGCAGGATTGGTTGGTGTCAGATATACAGGACGCATATTAACACGTGCCCATTCACCAGAGGCACAGAAGATAACTTTGAATCCTCATAGGGGCCAGACAGTACCAATTCAAGGTGCTCCCCTTTGGGTTAACCCCCGCCCGAGGGTCTTCACCAAGCTCATGGTTGTAGTGGCGGCTCAGGTGATTCGGCGTTCATGTGTTCCCGTACCTGAATGACTGGCTGATCTGGGGAAAGTCGTCGGAGCAGGTTTTGTCTCACCTCAAAGACGCTGGGCTTCTCCCTAAGACTTCAGAAGCCGCACAAGACACTAACACAGACTCCAGTTCATCTGAGCAGTCCTGGACACTTGAGAGTGTAAGGCAGATGGTTGATCTGTTCCAGAGCCCCGACAGCTTGCCAGCGGTCTCCTTCCTCTGTCTCTTAGGCCACATGGCTCCCTGCATTTTTCTAGTGCCACAAGGCTCCCTACGTTCTTCTAGTGCCAGAGGCCGGGTTGCAAATGTGATCTCTGCAGTGGCTACTAAGGGGTCAGTGGTCCCAGTATTTTAACACCATGAACGACATTCTTAGGGTGTAGGGGTCGGTGGCTTGAGATCTCTCTTGTTGGCCCATCAGAGACCACAGGGAGGCGAGGGAACCTTTTTGGCCTCTGTGGACCCCATGTTTGGGTGGTCATGGATGCGTCCCTGAAAGGTTGGGGTGCTCACTGCGACGATCTGCATGTGAATGGCCTTGCGTGTCCAATGGAGAGCTGGTGGCATAATCACAGGCTGAAGCTTTGGGCAATCAGGTTGGCCCTGAGGGCCTTTGTACTTTGCCTCAAAGGGAAACACGTCCTGACTATGGTATGCAATACAGTGGCCATGCTTTACCTGAACAAGCATGGAGGCAATGCAGCTGTGGATCTGGCTATTGGAGAACCAAATCTCTGTTTCGTCCATTCACCTGGCGGGGATGGAGAACGGGCTGGCAAATTCCCTGAGCAGGCAGAGCGCGGTCTTGCACGAGTGGGAAGTGTGCCAGGATGTTCTCAGGAAGATGTTTGCTTAGTGGGGTACCCCAATAGTGGATCTGTTTGCAATGGAGTCCAACAGGAAGTGCAGACAGTTTTGCTCAAGGAAATTCCTGTCAAGGGGAGCACTGGAGGATGCATTCTTAGTGGAGTGGGAATTCGACCTCCACTATGCTCCCCACTCCCCCCCCCCCCAACGCCCAATCTCCGTTATCCTGTGGGTTCTTAGGAGATTGAGGAGGTTCCAAGTGACCATGATCTTGATCGGCCCAGATAGAGGGAGGAGAACATTCTACTTGGAGCTCCTGGAGTTCAGAATCCTTCACTCTACATACGTGGCTCTTGAGAGGATGAGATGATGCCTGGGATCTATCCGAAGAGGTGCTTAAGGTGCTACCGGCTGCATGCATGTCATCTACGAGACGGTTGTACGCATGCTGATGGGGAAGGTATGTGGCGTGGTGCAGGGAACACAAACCCCCTACATAAAGGTAAAGTTATTGGATATGCCTTTTGATGTTGTGGGACTGTGTGGAGTGAGAGCCAATGAATATCTTCAAAAATGTTTAATTTTAAAAGTGACTGCAAAATCATTGTCTCGCCATGGAGCAGGTGCCAACGGCTTTCTTTGCCTCAACTACCTCTGCCTTTGTCAAGTATTGATGGATTCAAATCCTACTTATCCTTTACCCAAAGGGGTAAGATTCACTTTGCAGTCTTGAAATGCACCCAGAGACTTCACCCATCCGGGCAGAGGTTGAGGGCCCCAGGAATGCCTGTTCCTGAGATGTACTGTGTCCTCTGTAACTTCTCAGAAACCGGTTTAATGTCCCTTTGTTGGGCTTAGCTGGTATGGATGGGAAGAATATCTGCTTCGAAGGGATTGTGTCCTCCGACGTATTCCTTATCTTTGATAATACGTTTCCAGCTTGCTGGCCTCGGAAATGTTTTCTGTAGAGGGAACTGCGCGTCGACGTCCGTCGAGTCGATGTCCCTCGACGGCCACCGTATCGGCGCCAACGTCATCATGCCCATAAATAGCCACGCGCTGCGTCCGTTGCTCGGTTCCGTTTTTCCGCGCTTCGTGGGGCCTCGGAACGTCGTTGCTCAGTTCAGTCAGGATAACTCTATATCTACTCGAATAATACCTACTCGTTCTCGATGGCATATTCATCGGAACCGACAACGCCGCGATCCGGCTTCAAGAAATGTCGAGACTACGGTAAAAAAAAATGTCGATAATGGATCCACACAGGATCTGCTTGTGGTGCTTGGGATCCGAGCACCATTGTTCGGAGTGTGAGGACTGCATGTCCATGACGGCGAAAGCCTTGAAGGAGCGCAAGGGGAAGCTCGAGAGAGGTAAGTCAGTCAAAACCTCCTCGAAGGTTTCTTCGG
Source organism: Ambystoma mexicanum (assembly GCF_040938575.1). Lineage (NCBI taxonomy): Eukaryota > Metazoa > Chordata > Amphibia > Caudata > Ambystomatidae > Ambystoma > Ambystoma mexicanum. The sequence goes on along the minus strand of NC_090923.1, from coordinate 227,848,026 downwards.
CTGAGTCGAGGCAGTCGTCTCCTCACCGTCGAAAACATTCCCATTCTAGATCTCGAAGTAGCTCCCACCATTCGTCGAGATCAAGACACTCAAAAAAGAGACGTTGAAGATCCCCTTCCTCGTCGTCTTCTGTGTCCCCAGAAAGGGTCTCCTGTCCCACAAAACACAGCTCTCAAGCTGAGTGGGAGGAATTCAGAAAGAAAATGTTAAGCGTCTTCGAGAACGCGGCCTCGACCCCCTCGAAGACAGCTGAGGGTGATACCCCGGATGAAAAACCCATAAAATCAAAACGCCGCGAGTCGCAGCACCCGAGAGCTCCACGAGCCATCGGGTAAGAAGGCACCATCTTCGACGCCGAAGATTCCTTCGAGGCACGGATCGGTGCCATCGACGCCGTTGTCGAAGGGTTCCTCGACGCATCGGTCGATCGACTTGACGCCATAGTTGGCGCCGACATCGACGCCGATGAAAGAGAAGACCAATACTACTCCACAGCCAACAGTGATTCCAAGGGCCTCCGGCACGATGCCGAGACCGTCGTCGATGTCCTCGAGTAGGATCCCGATCCTCTCGAGTTCTTCGAGTTCTCCAGCATGGGATCTGGCATGGGTTCACATGCTCATGAATATTCCCCGTCGTCAGGCTGGGAATCCTCGGTAAAGAAAAAAATCAGTATCACTTTAGTTTCTGATCTGTCTTTCGTAGTAGTAACCAATCTCTGATCTCTGCGTCATACTGACCACAGCCAATGACTGCCCTCTACCTAAGCCCCGCCTCAGGCAGCCATCTTCAGATTTTTACCGCACGTTCAAGTGTTGGGATCCTCGTGCTATTGCTCTCGAGCGTTAGTGCTATTTTTTCACTTTTTTTCTCAAACAACTTCTATTTTTCAGTCAACAGAGCCTCAAGCTCCACTGTTTCTTCATCCGATCAACGGGGACCCGTGTCGGATTAGTCTATGCCCCTCAATGGTGAAGATTTCGTCGAGCCACGCTTTTGGAGGACTCCAGAAGTTTCTCAGGCCCATCTCGGACATGGCCCAGGAGAAGGGAAGCTCGACGCCCGGAAAGGTGTTCAGGGTCTGCCCTGGATGCCAGCTTCAGAATTTCTTTAAGGAGGACGAACACTCCCTTTGTCTTTACTGCCTACATGAGGACAAGACGCATGTGGAGAAGGACTGTGCGTTTTGCGGCAATATGTCGGAGCGGACCATGAAGGACCGCCATCAACGTCTCGCCAACTGGCTGGAAGGGAAGAGCCCGTCAGGCGAGAAGAAGAAGTCCGAGCGGTCTTCTAAGACCTTTGTGGACGCCCCGGCAAAGGGGGTCCAACAAAAGGCCAAGCACCGCGAGTCCGCTGGCACCGGGAGCGCCGAACGGTCGGGCTCTACGGGCGCCAGGCAGGGCGCATCCTCCCCGGCGCCATCAACAACGAGCCAACGCTCTGGCTCGGGTAAGAGGAAGGCCGACCACCCGGCGAAGCTCCTGGAGAGACCCCGGTCGAGCTCGAAGGCCCCATCGGAGGGGGAGCGAGGCAGTGACCCTCCCCCCAAGGAGAAGGCGGTGAGCGCACCTAAGGTGGTGAAAGCCTTAATCCATCCGGCCAAGGCCTCTATCGAGACAGTCGCGGCGGCCCTGGCTCAGCCTGTGGAGGCTACACCAGTGGTGGCGACCTCGGGGCTCAGAGTCTCCCTGCCACCGCGGAGGGAGTCCTCTTTTATGCCCATCGACAGGACCCCCGTGAAACCTCCGACGGAGAAGAAAAAGGGGGGCAGGAGGTCGTCGTGGATTCGGCCTCAACCTCTGAGGAAGAGCTGATCGAAGTCTTAAGCCACGGCGTTGGCGTGGAAGAAGACCAGCCCGTCGGAAGGGACCCCGACGTAGGAGATGACGATAACGTCGAGGGTGCCGACGGGGCCCCTGACCGCCCGTCGGACTCCCCTCAACCAGTGGCGCAAGACAACTCGGCGGCCATTTTGTTGGCTATACAGTCCTCATGCTCGGAGATGAGGACGAGACTGCCGTTACCACCAGCGGAGGAACCGCTCCCGACGGGGACCCGGAGCCAGGCCCTTCTGGGAGCCCTCCCCCTAAGAGAAGAAGGATTCATCCTCCACCTCCTTTTCAGCCATCGCGCCCTGTTCAGCCCTCCTCCCCGTCCACGACTCGTGGGGATGATACGCGGGCTGACACGGCCGCGACGGGTACGGACGACGAGGTTTACGACGAGGATCTGCCGTCGTCACCTCCCACCCGGGCTTCCCCGCCCAACAAGATTGGATCGTTTCACTCCATGATCGCCAGGGCATCCGAGCTTTTCCAGCTCTGCCCGGAAGAGAAGAAGGAAGGTTTCCTTTATCAACGGCGCGAGGCGAAGAGGAAGACGGTCCTCTCTGTACCTCTACTGGACGATATTTGGGATGAGTGCCTCGCCCTCCTCAAGAACCCATCCACGGCGCCGGCTAGAAGGGATCGGTACGAGAAAAAGTACCGGGTCCCAGACGCGGCCCCCTTGTGCCTTCGGGCACAGCCGACCCCGGACTCGGTCGTCTCCGCGGCGGCCAGGAAGAAAGCGGGGGGGGGGCGCGGCCGCCGGACAGTGAGGGAAAGAAATTAGATACGATGGGACGCAGAGTCATCTCGTCTGCAGCGACGACGATTAAGGCGCCCAACGCCTTGGCTATCGTAGCCCGCTACGACAGGGAGTTGTGGTACAAGCTGGCCCCCCTGCTGGACTTCCTACCGGACGACAAGAGGGCGGAAGCCCTAGAGATCTTGCAGGAAGGAGAGGTGGCGTCGGACCACACCATTACGATTGTGACGGACATCGCTGACACTGGATTTCGCCAATTGGGCAACGGCGTGTGCCTTAGGCGACGTGGATGGCTCAAGGCTACTGACTTCCGTCAGGACGTGCAGACCAGAGTCTTGGACATGCCTTTCGACGGAAACAAACTGTTTGGGAAAACAGTGGACGATTCCCTTCAAGCCATCAAGGCAGACACGGAGACGGCCCGGGCTCTTGGGGTTCTCCAGCAACGGCGGCCGCCCTTTCGGAGCGGCGGAGGCAAACAGGGTGCCTGCAAAGGTTCCGGCGGCGGATTTTCCACCTACCATCAAGCGGCCCGTTCGTCGTCGCAGGAAGCTTACAGGGGACGAGGCAAGTCGGGCGGACCCCGCCGTAGTCGCCAAGGAGGACAAGGCGGCAAAGCCTCGTCGAAGCAGGACTGAACCGGCCGTGGGGTCGGGCCCCCACCGAAGCACCCCGGTGGGAGGCCGGCTGGCGAGCTTCGTCAACGTGTGGGAGTCCATCTCCACCGACCGTTGGGTGCTGGACGCCCTAGCCTCAGGGTCACGCGCTCGAGTTTCTAAAGAGGTGCCCGCGCGTCCCCCCTGTGGCCAGGAAAGAACATCACGTCCCTCAACTTCTCTTGGAGGTAAAGGCGATGCTCAAGAAGGGCGCCATCGAGCTCGTCCCAAAGAGGCTTCGGGGCTCCGGAGTTTACTCAAGATACTTCCTCGTGAAGAAGAAGAAGGGAGGATGGCGTCCCATCCTGGACCTAAGACGGCTGAACAAATTCATCAAGACACAGAAGTTCCGGATGGTCACCCTCCAACACGTCCTGGGTCAGCTGGAGGAGGGCGATTTCCTGTCGTTGTTGGATTTGGAGGATGCCTACTTCCATATTCCCATCCTAAAGGGAAACCGAAAGTTTCTCAGGTTCGTGCTCCAAGGGCGTCACTACCAGTTCAGAGCCCTTCCCTTCGGACTGAGGTCGGCACCCAGGGTGTTCACCAAGTGCCTCGCACCGGTGGCGGTGCAGCTGCGCCGAGAGGGGATCCACGTCTACCCCTACCTGGACGACTGGCTCATCCAAGCGAAGACGAAGGAGCTCGCCGTGGAGCACACGGCAAGGACCGTCCAACTTCTCACGGACCTGGGATTCTCCATAAACTACGCCAAGTCCCACCTGGTGTCCGCGCAAGGCGCACTGTTTCTGGGAGCAAAGCTCGACACAGTGTCGCTTCTGGCCTCTCCGTCGGAGGAAAGGACGAAGGCCATCTTGGGCAAGGTGCAGCGGATGCTGGTCGCGGACGCGGCCAGAGTGAGGTCCATCAAGTCCCTCCTCGGAATGATGTCGTCTTGCATTTACCTCATCCGCCTGTGCAGGCTCCGGATGCACCCGTTGCAGGAGTTCCTGAACGCGCGCTGGATCCAGACGACGGGCAGCTTCGAGGAGAGGATCACACTCGACGAGAGTTTCCGACGAGCGATCCGGTGGTGGGGCACCCGCGCGCATCTGACGGTGGGTATGGACTTCCAGACCCCCGGCCACCAGGAGACGGTGACCACGGATGCCTCCCTGGAAGGGTGGGGAGCGCACACCGGAAATCTGCACGCGAGAGGCCTTTGGCTCCCGACGGAGAAGTCTCTCCATATCAACGTCCTGGAGCTCCGTGCTGTGTTTTGGGCCCTCAGGTCCTTTCTTCCGTCCCTCAAGGGCAAGGTGGTGAGGATCTTCACCGACAACACCACCACCATGTTCTACATCAGGAAACAGGGCGGAACCAGGTCCCCAGCCCTGTCCATGGAGGCGCAGGATCTGTGGCATTGGGCCGTCGCCCAAGGGATGTTTCTGGTGCCGTTTCATCTGTCAGGGATAAAAAACACCATCGCCGACTCACTCAGCAGGGAGCTGCGCTCGTGCCACGAGTGGGAACTACGACAGGATCTAGTGGACCGCCTCTTCCAACGGTGGGGCACACCCCAGATCGATCTGTTGGCGACGGCGACGAACTCCAAGTGCCGGAGGTTCGCCAGCAGGTTTCCCCAGCCGAGGAGCATGGGCGATGCTTTCTTGTTCCCCTGGGAGGCCTGTTTCTATACGCGTTCCCTCCATTGCCATTGCTGATCCGGCTCATCAACCAGCTCAAGAGGTCACGGTGCAGGATGATCCTCGTCGCACCTGCGTGGCCGAGGCAGATATGGTTCCCGGACCTTCTGGACTTGTCAGCGTCCCCGTCAATCAAGCTGCCAGTGGACGCGGATCTTCTTTCCAGGGAAGGAGGCGCCATCCTCCATCACGACCCGAAGTCGCTGAGCTTGCAGGCCTGGCTCCTGCAGCGTTAGGGTTTGGAGGATACGACATACCGGCCGACTGCAGAGAGGTTCTTGCCAAAGGCCAGTGCGTCCTCAACTCTTAAATGCTAGGGACACAAATGGAAGAGGTTCTCTGTCTGGTGCCACGCACAGAAGATTAACCCTCTACGGATTACGGCTCCCCAAGTACTGCCGTACCTACTGACGCTGGCCAAAGCTGGACTGGCGCACGCGTCCATCAAGATTCATCTTGCTGCGATCTCCCGATAAACCAGAACCACGGGGCGGACGTATTTGTGGTCTCATCGTCTGGTGAAAGAGTTCATGAAGGGACTGTTCAGATCATTCCCGCCGGTGAAGGCTCCGGCCCCGGCGTGGGAGCTCAACGTGGTGCTGACCAAGCTCACGGGACCTCCGTTCGAGCCTCTGCACTCGGCTCCGTTGAAGTTCTTGTCGTGGAAAACAGCGTTTCTTGTGGCCATCACCTCCACACGAAGGGTGGGAGAGATCCAGGCCCTTTCCTGCAAGGCCCAGTACTTGACTTTTCACGACACGAGGGTAGTGCTCAGGACGCACCACACCTTCATGCCCAAGGTGCCGTCGGACTCGCACCTCAACGAACCCTTGGTGTTGCCTGTTTTCTTCCCGTCGCCTTCGTCGCCGGCTGAAAGGACTTTGCACTCGCTGGATGTGGCTAGAGCGCTGAAGTTCTACGTGGACCGCACAAAGTGTTTTCGGAAGACGTCACAACTCTTTGTGAACTTTGGACCTGTCAATCAGGGGAAGGCTCTCTCGAAGGCTTCCATTTCCAGATGGCTCTCCGGCTGTATCATGTACTGTCATCGGATGGCTAACCGACCGCTGCCTGGCCGTCCGAGAGCCCATTCCACCAGAGCGATCGCAGCTACCACGGCGTTCCTATCTGGTGTGCCCTTTCTGGACATCTGCAGGGCTGCTACGTGGAGGTCGACGCACACCTTCACGAAATTCTACTGCGTCGATCGGGATTCCAGGGAGGAGTTCAGGGTCGGCCAAGCAGTGCTGCGCAACCTGTTTTCGCCTAAGGTGAGCCTGGTGAGGAGGTAAGAATTGCTTAATGTTGAGTTTGATGTAATGCTTAATGTTGAGCCTTTGCCACCTCCCGTGGTTGTGCATGTGTGTACTGCTATGTATTCTTTATTCATGAGCATGTGAATCCATGCCAGACCCCATGCTGGAGAAGGAACAAGTTACTTACCTGTAACTGTTGTTCTCCAGCATGGGTCTGGCATGGATTCACATGCGAACCCTCCCGCCTACCCCTCTGCGGCTCTTCACTTGGTCATACTGCCACTTCACGTGCTACCAAATCTGAAGATGGCTGCCTGAGGCGGGGCTTAGGTAGAGGGCAGTCATTGGCTGTGGTCAGTATGACGCAGAGATCAGTGATTGGTTACTACTACGAAAGACAGATCAGAAACGAAACGGATACTGATTTTTTCTTTACCGAGGATTCCCAGCCTGACGACGGGGAATATTCATGAGCATGTGAATCCATGCCAGACCCATGCTGGAGAACAACAGTTACAGGTAAGTAACTTGTTCAACCCCTTCCAGTTTTTTTTCGACACCGTTCTCAGCGCCTTCGAAGCCTGTCACATCGGCGTCTGCGACATTGACGTTTTCTCACCCAATAATGACGAGTTTGGCTCCTTCTGCCTTAGAGATGGGTTTTACACCATTTCAGAGGTCAGAGTTCCCTGGACTATCTTCAATTTATGAAGAGGGGAAAGACTCTGACCAGGAAACATTTGGGTTACAGAGAAGCACACTGCTTAATTCAGAGGATTTCACCTCAGAGGAAAGAAGGCTGAAGGACCTACAGGAGTCACTACATGAGGCAAGTGGGCTGGACACTTCCCCAGAAGTGGAATTTGTTAAACCAGACCCAGGAGAACATGCCGAAACACCCTATAGAACCCTTATGGCAAGGATTATTGAATTTATGGGTTAGTCTGCGCCTTCACCTTTTTTTCAACAGGATGACCTAACAGACATATTAGACAAAGGTCCACAGGAGGACCCTGTGGTCCCCTTCCATGCAGCCTTACAAAGGAAAATTACATCTAATTGGGAAACTCCTGAAGTTATCCCTGCGGTCAATAAAAGATTGTCAGCCAAGTATAGGGTAGCGGCTGCTGACCCTGAATACTTATCAAAACACCAGACTCCAGAGAGTCTGGTGGTTCAAGCGGCAACTTCATCTAGCAGTAGGACCGCTTACCCTACTGTCCCACAGGATAGAGATGACAAGAGGTACGATTGTATGGCGAAGAAAGTCTTCTCTGCTTGTAGTATGGCGTTGAAGTCCATCAACGCCACCTGTACGCTTGCCAGGTTCAGTCACACACTATGGGAGTGTGCTTCATCAGCGGCTGACTGCATACCCGAAGGAGAGGAAAAGGAAGCCTTCCTTATTATTAAAGATGGCAAAGATGCCATGTGCGAATCACTTCAAACTGGCATCGATTCCGCTGACAGTATCAGCAGGACCATGGCGGCAAGTACAACAATCCGCAGGCATGCGTGGTTGCGAAAGTCTGGCTTTGCTCCAGATGTACAGGCCAGACTTTTGAATATGCCCTTTTGACGGCTCTTCACTATTTGGGAAAAAGCTGATGACAGTCTGGAAAAGTTGCAGACTTCAAAAGCAGCAGCAAAATCTTTAGGAGCTGCTATCCGCCAAACTCCTTTTCGCCCCTCAGGAACCTCTGGGAGAGGAAAGTCCTTTCGCTATTATTCCGCATTCGGGAAAGGCAGAGGACAGCCGGCTCAAAGAGGCCAAAGGAGATCCACCCGAGGTGGACGGGTCAAAAGTACTAAGGCCGCAGCAGCAGCAGGTGCCTCTTTACCCTTGGCATCTGCATCAGCCACCCCCAAACCACTCTGAGGCCTTTCCACACAATACACATGTAGGGGGCAGGTTAACTCACCATCTGACGGAATGGCAGGCTATAACGTCAGATGTTTGGGCATTGGAGACAGTTGCCCAGGGTTACTGCCTACCCTTTCTACACATTCTTCAGAGTCATCCACCGGGGAACAGCTCTCTAAAAGTTCCAGATCCGCTCCTCTTGCAGGAAATTATAGACCTGCTAGAGAAAGGTGCCATAGAACCGGTACCTGTAGCGGACAGGAACAAGGGCTGGTACTCCCCCTACTTTCTCATACCAAAGAAGGACAGAGGACTGAGACCCATCCTGGACTTACGAGAATTGAACAAGTTCCTCAGGAAGGACAAGTTCAAGATGGTAACTCTCAATCAGATCCTTCAGACCTCCAGGATGCTTATTTCCATGTGCCAATCCATCTCAAACACAGGAAAAACCTGAGGTTCGCAATTGGCGACTCTCATTATCAATTTGGAGTTCTGCCATTTGGGCTGACCTCTGCCCCGAGGGTCTTCACCAAGCTGATGTCGGTAGTGGCAGCGAGTCTAAGGAGAGAAGGGATCCAAGTATACCCCTACCTGGACGATTGGCTGATCAGGGCTGTATCTTCGAAACAGGCCCAGCTAGATTATGTCTGCCACTTCCTTCACAAACTGGGCTTCTCCCTCAAATTAAAGAAGTCTCAGATGATACCATCACAGAGACTCCAGTTCATTGGAGCGGTCCTGGACACTTCCCTGGGAAAAGCCTCGCCACCAGAGGTGAGGGCTCAAGATATTCTACAGATGGTCACCAAGTTTCAAAATGCCCAACGTCTCCCAGCCTTCGACTTTTTGAGGTTGCTTGGCCTCATGGCATCCTGCATCTTCCTTGTGCCAGAGGCTCGCCTGAGAATGAGATCTCTTCAGTGGGCACTGAGAAGTCAGTGGTCGCAATTCTCAGGGAGAGTGACAGATCTCCTCCGGATTCCGGACAAGGTATCCCGCGACCTTCAATGGTGGGCCTATCCAGAGAACATCTTGAAAGGAGAACTGTTTTGGCAACCATGGCCGGAGATAACAGTAGTCACAGACGCCTCACTCACGGGGTGACGAGCCCATGCCAACGACTTGATCATCATCGGAGTCCAGACTACACATCAACCTATTGGAGCTTAGAGCGATCAGACTAGCGCTGAAAGCTTTCCTGCCATCAGTACAGGGGAGAAATGTCCTGATAATGATGGCCAACACGGTGGCCATGCACTACCTCAACAAAAGAGGAGGCGTAGGATCACTGCCACTGTGCAGAGAGGCGATGCAGCTCTGGTTTTGGGCAATCCAAGAAGGAATCTCGCTATCGGCAGTCCATCTAGCCGGAGAGAAGAACTTGACAGCGGACGCTCTGAGCAAGCAGAGCACAGTCTCCCACGAGTGGGAGCTAGCTCAGGAAGTCCTTCAAGAGATCTTCGCCCTTTGGGGAACCCCTCAGGTGGATCTGTTTGCCGCAAGCACCAACAGGAAGTGCGATCTGTTCTGTTCAAGGGAATTTCCCCCGAGAGGAGCTCTAGGAGACGCGTTCGTAGTGGACTGGGAGTTTCCACTCCTTTACGCGTTCCCAACAGTCCCTGTTATTCCTCAAATGATCAGGAGGTTGAGAAGATTCCGGAAAACTATGATCCTAATTGCCCCGGATTGGGCCAGGAGAACGTGGTACACAGACCTTCTAGATATGTCCATCTGTCCTCCAATCCGTCTTCCACTCAAAGAGAATCTTCTCTCGCAGAAGGGAGGTCAGGTTCTCCATCCAGACACCAGAACCCTCAACCTTCACGCTTGGCTTCTGAAAGGGTGAGGTACAAGGATTGGGATCTCCTTGATGACGTCATGGAGGTGCTGCTTTCGGCCAGAAGGCCAGCAACAAAGTCTTTATACCGCTGCCGTTGGAACAAATTTTGCAGCTGGTGTAGGGAAGAGAATATCAACCCTTTTTCATGTGGTACACCAACGGTGTTATCGTTTCTACTCTACTTGGCAAACTCAGGCCTTCAAGTTGGCACTGTAAAAGGCTATCTCGCAGCGCTTTCCAGCTTCAAGCGCACTGCGGAGGAACCATCGTATTTCAAACTTCCTATAGTGGTACAATTTCTCAAGGGATTAACTAATGTTTATCCTCCAAAACCATTCCAGGTTCCCTTGTTGGACTTAAATTTAGTCTTAAACTTCCTAATGGGCACTCCATTCGAACCACTTCACTCTTGTGCGCTGAGATTTCTCACGCTTAAAACTGTCCTATTGGTGGCACTAACATCTGCTAGGAGGGTGAGCGAGCTACAAGCTCTCTCCTGTAAACCCCCACATACAATCTTCCACAAGGACAAAGTTGTCCTACAGGTGAAGCCTAATTTCCTCCCAAAGGTGGTTTCTGAATTTCATATTACTCAGAAAATTACCTTACCTTCGTTCTACCCTCCTCCCCATCCGGGGAAAGAGGAGGAAAGGCTACATAGGCTGGCCCCAAGACGAGCTCTCAGCTTTTACATCAGCAGAATGGCTAGGATCAGGCAAGCAGACCAACTGTTTGTAGGATACTCCGGTCACAAATTGGGACTACCCATAACAAAACAAACCATCTCCAGGTGGATTATTTTGGCCATTCTGGAATGTTAAAAACTGGCAGGGAAAGAGCCACCCCAAAATCTCAGGACTCATTCAACCAGGGGTATCGCAGCTTCTTCGACTCTCCAAAGGGGGGTACCGGTCCGAGACACATGTGCGGCTGCCACATGGTCGTCCGCACATACATTCACAAAATTTTACAATCTGGATTCCTCCACTACTCAAGAGACCAGATTTGGCAAGGCCGTATTGCATTCGGTCCATCCCTAAAGGGATACATAACATTCTCACTCCCACCTCCAATTACATGCCACTGCTATGGGAGTCTATCAAAGATAAGGAATATGTCGGAGGACACAATCCCTTCGAAGAACAAGTTACTTCTTACCTTGTAACGTTCTTTCGAGGGGATGTTCCTCCGACGTATTCCTTATTGCCCCTCCCATCCATCCCTGCAGTGATACTTCCCTTGTGGTTGCAGCTTACGCTCCTTCAAGGTCAATAACCAATTCAGGCATGACTTTTCTTATGCTACAAAACGGAACTGAGCAACGGATGCAGCGCGTGGCTATTTATGGGCATGATGACGTTGGCGCTGATACGGTGGCCGTCGAGGGACGTCGACTCGGCGGACGTCGACGCGCAGCGCCCTCTACAAAAAAAAATTCCGAGGCCAGCAAGCTGGAAACGTATTATCAAAGATAAGGAATGCGTCGGAGGAACATCCCGTCATCTGTGAGAAAGTGCCATGTTATTACCTCAGACATGTTGGCCCTGCAACCTGTGGTGACAGTATATTGCTTTACACTTCTCACGCTTCCACACCCCCTTACTGGAGGAGGAAGTTCAAGTCCTTCTAAAGCTAAGCTGCCATATAGCTGGTCCCAGCAAGGGAAGGGGGTAGTATTTCGCCTATTTTTGGTTTCCAAAAAGGACAGGAAGAGTGTTCATCTCCTCATGGACCTAAAATGTCTGGACAAATTCCTGAGTGGACAGGTACAAGATGGTGATGGAGGCCCTGATCATTCGGGCCGTAGATGTCCAGGAGTGGATGGTGTCCCGAGATTTTGAGCACGGTTATTTCCATGTGTCTATCCATTCAAGCCAGAGGAAGTACCTGCGTGTTGATAACTGACCTCATCACCAGTTCGCCTTTTGCAAAGCCAATGTTGTTGTAACCCTCCTGATAAAATGTGGCCCAACCTTGCTTGCCTGCCAATTTTATCAATTTATAGCACTCAGAAATGCAGAGTATGACACATCTTTAGGGAATTTGTTTAATGAAGCAGACCCCTGTCTTGTCCCTGCAAGAAAAGCTGTCTATCCTTCTTGAAATTTCTGGACCCGGCTACAAGGAAATACATATTTTACTTTGGATCAAGTCAATGAAACAGCTATTCCTCCTTCTATGGATGAGGATCCAGGTAGAATTCTGTTGAATTCATTCTTTTGGTTTGGATGAAACTCAGACCATCTTTGGTAGAAAAGGTCAAACCGTCAAAATAAAAATGTTTCACTCGAGAAAGTCAAATAAGATTTATGAAACAGTTTTTAATTCACTTACCTTTCTCGCTGCTTTAAAGCCCCCAAAGAGATAGTTTTAAGTGTTAACGTATGCATTGGGCAAGAATGCTGAACAGGTTCAATGGGTGAGCCCATAATAAAAATGAATACTAAATTTACATCCCAGAATGGGGCAACAAATTGCCAAAAAACGTTTCCCCTACAGCAAAGTTGGTTATTATCATGGCTTGACTCATCCTAATCCTGCAAGGATTTATGATGCACCATGTCCTTGATTGCACCATGGACGGGTAAGATCAACTAACTGCCTTTGGCGTGTCTGCTCTGTAGGAATATACATGCATTTATTCTGCAGCAAGGGTGCATGGTAGTATTTGTGGGAAGAACGACTCACGTGGGGACAATGCCGTGATTAAATACACACGTTAGCAGGAAGTGCTTAATGTTAAGGGTTGCTATTCAGACATGAAAATCTCATTCCTTTGGTAAATGCTCCCCAATATAGTTGTGGTATTTGAAATGCATTATGGGTATACTTCTGATTTGTTAATTAGTCTCTGTAAAGTTGTAATGTTTGCGGTGGGAACGTGGGGTGGGGGGGGGGGGGGGGTTATATAGGCCTGAGAGTACAATTGTGCATTCTATTCTTCCGAAACCATTTAAGATGCCACTGTTCAAGAAAGCCCTTGATAATCGCCTTGGTATCTCTTGAAACACTGCACCTGCCACAAAGGGATTACATCCTTTAATGTGCATGACCAAAGCCCCAAACCGCCATTGACCAGATATAATAGCCCTTTAATACCCAGAGATGTTCTCCGGCTAATCGAATGGTTTCCTTTCCTTAATCAAAGTGGCGGTTGAAGCAACATGCTTGTGCAGTAATACACTGCCAAATATAAATGTACCTGGTTAAACCCTAGTAAGTTTCCATTGGCTGCAGTACTGCAGCTGGAGAACTACTCGTTCAGCGAGGTTAAAACGTGGATAGCTCTTTGTTTCACATGTATACAGATTAAGGCAAAAATTGCCATGTGCATACACAGTCCTGCAATTTTACTTTTTCTCGTCCTTAATTATTTTTTTCCTGTCCTTACCCTACACTCATTTGATTGTTAGGCAGAAACCTGTGCAGTTCCCTTAGGGAACACTGCAAAAGATTTAAGACTACAGGTGTTGGCAGTAAACCCACTTGGTAGCAGTCTGCACCACCCAGATTTACCTTGTAGCTGTGGCTGAGCAGTCCGACTTCCCTCAAGAAGAGTTAGACAGTATACACAATAGGTACCCAGATACAATAATACAAGCAAACACTGACCAGAGCTTTGGTATCAAAGTATATAATTATTTATTTGAAAACACACGGTTTGAAACACTCCAGCACTCTTACTGTAAAATATTCTAAACACAGTTACTATTGTAATATATACACTCCTTTTCCTTATCAGATAAGTCACAGTAAAACACCACTTATTTACATACAGAGGTGAGCACTTAACTAGATGGCACTCCAATAAGTTTGTGAGAAAAGGGAGGGAAAAAGACAGACTATGGAAAGGTACACCACTCTAAGATTCAGGAACACTGTTAGCAAGGCTGAAGAGCAAAAAGTCACTGGTGAGCCAAAGTCCAAAGGCTGGGCCCACTCTTAGAGAGAGCAGAGCACAAATGCGCCCAAGATCACACAGTTACACTAGGCTTAGAAAGTCTTGCAGAGGGTTCAAAAAGAGTTTAGAGAGGCTTAGGAAAGTTTAGCCAGGGTGTCCCAGGCTAACCCAGGTTCGAAAGCCGGGGGCTAAATCTACCCCGTACAGTCGGTAGCAAGGGAAGCCAGGCGGGACAAGGTACCTTAAGTGGGAAGGATCCTCAAGCGGTGGCAGTTGTTCCTGTTAGTGGGTGCAAGTTGCGTCGTCGTCCAGGGGAAGAGAAGATCTCGACTTGGAGGAAAGATGAAAGTCGTTGTACTACCAGGGAAGAAACCAGCCGTGGAGTTTTTCCGGTTAAAAGTGGTACCTTTGTTTCGCGGTCGTGGTAAAACGTGGTATCCCGGTTGCCGGGGTGCTTGGCACAGGCAAGGCGGCCACGAGGTACGTCAGGAAGGCGAAAAGACAGTGAAACTGGTTATCCCCACCAGTCAAAGGAAGAAGACTCTCCGGCGGGAGATCTCCTCTGTCGTTGGGAAAAGTGGTGAGACGGTCCAGCAGGGCTCCACCGGTGGTGGTGTCGTGGCTGGTCGGCTCAGCTTCTCCTTCGTCGGATTCTTAGGTCCTGTGGCGACTTCTGAAGTTCCAGTCCCCAAAGCCCTGCTTTTATGCAGAAAACCCCCATTCACTCAGCCTAGCTGTCACTCAAACATGCTAAGTGGTGAGCTGGCCGGCTCACCACCTGGGCCAATCAGGACGGAGTGCGACTTGAGTTGCCTAGGCAACTCAGTCCAGGGTGCCTTAATCCCCCTCCACCCCTCCTAAGTACCCCAGACAGAGTGGCACCACTTTGGAGGGCTTCTGTGGAGAAGCCCGCCAAAAAGTGGAACAAATGGCTCGACTTGGGTTGGAGTCACAGAAGAGAACACAAACGCCATTTTAGAGTCAAGTTTTGGCAAAAAATACCAACCGGAGAATTAATATTAATTAAATAAACCAGCGGTATGTTCGAGGCTACCGTAAATAATTAAATAAAGATAGTAGCCTAAAACAATGGGAAATCCCATAGGAAAATATTTGCGGTTGAATATAAAAAGTAGTATCCACTGCCACCAGCCAAAACTCGATCAGGGGGGACGGACACGTGCCCCCTCGACTAACAGACCCTGGGGCAATTGAATTGCCCCAGCCAGTACGTCCACAATATGATGCTTTGTACTGGTTCTGTTCAGAATTTAAGACTAGTAAAGTCAATGTGACTTTGTATGCCCTGGGAGACAGTACTCAGTCCCAGGGTATGGAGTCTATACTGGGGGGTCACTATGACACCCCTGTGTCACTGCACTGAGGGTGCTGTGTAACACACAACACAAAAACACATGAAGCCCTATGGAGTAAAAGACCCCATAGCCCATTAAACACATCTAGATTCAAAGAAACACACTCAGATCATGCCCAAGAGTGAGGGTAAAAGAGTCTCACTCTTGGCAGGAGAAAAAAATAAACCCCAAAAATACAGCAAAGCTGCTGGGGGACTCACTAGGTTAGGAAATTCAGCCTAAACAAAGAATTCTCCCTAACAATTATTCACAAAACTGAGAAGGTCGTTGGTTTAAAATACCTGTCATGTTTGTGATTCGTTCAATTGCACATTTTCCTGTGGCTAAATGGTGACGGTTGTAAATCATTAGTTAAAGAACCTTGGAAATAGTTACCCAATACTTGTCCACCCTGCAGCCTTTAAAGTTGTGAAGTGTGCGCCACCCTTTTAAAATAGAATTTTCAGTTCAATTGAGTATGATGAAACCCCAAAGATTGCAGCAGATAGATTTACATTGTAAATGTAAGGTCAAGTCTTGTCATTTGTGATAACTGTGTGTGGTTAGGCTATGCTTTGATCTGAAATCGGCGGCAGTGGATGGGACTAGAACTTATGGATGAATATCTACTGCATCAGCCTTTGATGTTCAAAGTCTGGCGATGTCTAGTTATCCTCTAAAACCTGCCGGAACATTTTAGACTGTCTTGAAACTCATAAGCAGAAATAATCCTCCAATCACTGTTTTCTGTAGAGTCGGAGCGACCTAGGGGTATTCTCCCATTGAGACCATGAGAGTCAGATTCCAAAATGGCCGCCTGCAGAGGGAGGACATGCTGATCGGCAGCTCGTTCTCGACCGTAACAAAGGTCTCGTGCAGCGTTTCTTCTCCCTTCCCCATGTTAAGCCACCCCAACAAAGGAACTGAGCCGCGGTCACACTTCAGGATCGAGGGACTTGAGGAAAATACACGGATCTTTACAGCGCAGTGTGAGTGGGCGGGGCACCCCTGCAGAAGCCATAACAAGCAGCGCAGCCTGAATGAGGGATACGACCCTCGCCGAAGATGGTACGGTGCGGGATAAAGTAGGGAACCCCCCCTCCTGCCTGGGCGCACGCTGAAGTGCGGAAAGAGCCCAACTGAGGAGGAGGAGTACTGCACGTTCTTGGAGGAGGCGGCATGCAGCAAGTGATCCACGTCGCGACCGTAGAAGAAGGCCATGCAGACTAAGATGATCTATCTCCAGCATCCATATAAATGGACCCCTGGGGTGAGCAGTGAAGAACAAGGTGACGTACACAGAGGGATAAGATACACACATCTCTGGGACATTGATAGCACTCAGGGTATACAAGTATGGGGTGCTTGCAAGATATCCGGGGTACTCCTGGAGATATAAGCGGGCAATTGGCTCCCCACTCTTCTTTTAACTTTAGAACTGCGGGGGGCGTGGCTTGCCATCGTGAGATGTAGATGTAGTTTTGTGGAGCTCCCGCTTCACAGGCCCAAATCCTAAGGAAATCTGGCACTTACACCCTGAGAAATGAATTTGAATTGACGTGACTGCTAGAGGAGAAGTGGGGCCCACAAATGTTGTGCTGGCGTGAGGTGAACGAGGTCTGCTTTTACCGAGATACGAAGCGGTGAGGAAGCCATGAGTGATCCCGAAGCGGACCCAAAATGGCCAACGGAGCGCTGTTGCGGGACGGAGTGCAGATTTGCAAGGACCTGGCCAGAGAGAGACCGAATCCGACTAAAAGAGGACTGGGGAATAAGCTAGAACTCCCTCAGCAGAGACAGAGAGAACAATGGGGGGCCCTCAGACGTTGGATGAGATTCCCGTTCTGAGACGTACACCCGCTCGCTATGTGAGGAGCGAAGATCATCCCCCAACTGGATAAAGACACCGTAGCATAGGGGAGCCACGGCAGTGCCCCACAACAGCGAATGCTGAGAAGGGGGACTTGGTAGGTCGTGTGTCGGCTACCTGTAGAACGGACCAGACGGGGCTGCATCCCATGTCTACAGACGCCACAAGGGAAGGAGTCAAAGGGTGGCGGTGAGGATCACACGCAGCTCGACGTAGGAGTGAAGAGAACAGAGCCAACAGAACAATTGGGCACCAGAGAAGGTAAGGGACATAACGACCCCACCACCCCCGGTGGAGTAGAACAGCAGAACAGGCATGGACCAACTGGGTAGAGATGGAATTATATTGGTGGAGATAATATTGGCAAACTGAGGTGCACTGGTTGTGAGAGGCCCCCTGGGATACAGCCCGGCATAGCCAACCATTATACAGAGACAATCTGACACATACTCTGGGGAAGGAGAGGGACGGAGAGCAGTACAGATGCTCCCAAGTCCTGGACCCAATGATGAGCTACAACCCACTCCCAGACTAGGCGCTGGGGATCGCCAACCCATAAGTGCGATTGGGATAATCAATGCTGCTGTTACAAAGGGAAAACTTCTGAATAGAGCTGTATTGCAACCACACCTGGGACACCAGGAGGTACACAGGCGGGAGGCACTGGACAAAGACGGGAGGAAAATGGAGCTAAGTAAAGACCCAGAGTCTTGAGCAGAGCCTGGAAGCATAATCAGAGCGTAGCCCTGCCAAAGTTCGCGGTTAAGATGGTTAAGGGACAAGAAAAGATGGAAAAATATACAGAAACAAAGGATAAATGGCAAAAGCAGGCCAGACCGGATCGGTCCCTGGAGGAGAGAGCGACAGGTGGCGGCGGAGATAGTGACCCTGGACTACTAATGGAGGCGATACAGGCTTCCATAGCCTCCCTGGAAGACAGCTTTAAAGAGGTTGGGGTGGACGTCTCCCTGGTGAGAGCTGATCTTCGCAAGGTGTGTGAACGAGTCACGGAAGTAGAACAGGAGTCAGCACAGTGGAAGATGACATTCAGATACTCAAGAATCAAGTAACGGGCCTGGTGGGGGCGACCTGAACCTTTGAAGTAAGAGCAGAGGGTCGCTCCAGACTGGTCGGGGTAATGGAGAGAGAAGAGGGACCCTGCGCAGCGCTGTTTGTGGAAAATCTGGTTTTGAAAGTGTTGGGAATTAAGGGTCTGTCTAAATTCTACGCGGTGGAAAGAGCTCACAGGGTGCCGGGTGGGACCCCCACCGGGTGCCCCACCAAGAGTAATGGTGGCTAAGATTATGAATTTTCGGGATCAAGATGCCATACTACAAGAAGCCCACATGATCGGTTTCTACGCGATTGGGATTTCAAAGCTGCGTATCTTTGCAGACTTCACATTGGAACTACAGTGACAAAGAAGAACATATGACACAGTGAGACGCTGACTCCGAGAACTGAATCTAAAGTACATGTTCTTCGCGGTTAAGCTGAAAGTGTTATCAGGGGGGGAAATCATGGTTCTTTACTTCCCCGAAAGAGGTGTGGGATTGACTGGACAATTCGCCGCAAGGCATGGATTCACAAAATGGAAAGGGTTCGGAAGGGGCTAAGCCTGGAGCGGGGAACTCAAGATAGAGAGGAATGCTGAATCACGTGAGGGAGGTACCACTACCGAGTAGTCAGCTGGGGATAAATGAGAGGAATGGGGAGGGGTGAACTAGCCGGCCGGGTGGAGATGGGGGCAAGGTGAAACACCCACCCATTTAACCAATGCCATTGGCTACTACCCACGAGGAGCGGGGATGAGGTGGGATATGTTAGTCAAGGGGTCTACGTGCTGGAAGTGGTGGGATGGAACCCAACCGGGAGACACTCATGAAACACAGCTGGGTAGGGTGGGTGGGGGGTTGGGGAGTTGGGCTTGATGACACCAAGTTGGGGATGGGTGTTACCTGGGGTCAGGCTGGGAGACGGGGAGTAGGTGGCCTGAGGCGAAACCAACACAGGCGGGCACAGTACCGGAAATAAGATCATGGAAGAGGAATGGCAACACAGACGGCAGCTGGATCGATCGAGGAGGGGCCCGAGGTGGGTAGGAGGAGGTTCACGTGGATATGTCTCTAGTTGCTAAAATGGGCAAGCTGGGAGAACTGAAAATCGGAACATGGAATGTTCAGGGGCTGAGATTAAGACAAAAGAGATGGAGGGTGGGAGAATTTCTGAAACAACATGGGATACAAGTGGCCCTGATACAGGAGACCCCCTTAACCAACTTGCCCCAGTATGCTGCTATAACTCAACAGTCCCATATCGTATGCCAGAATCCCGCCAGGCCTCTACCACATCTTGGGCCCTCATCCGTCAGCCTATTATTCATCGATCATAATGTGATTGGGGTCACATATGTTCTGCGCATGATGTTGAATTGGAACAGGGCATTTCGTGACACCTTCTAGACCAATTCCCATATCCGCACCCACTCCTTTTCCGCTATCTGATACCCCATATCCGCCTCCCACTTCTCCTTCACCTTTAATTCCCCCTTGGGTTCTTCTTCCTGTAGGGCTTTGTAGCTAGGTGAAATCTTTGCTTTACCCCCCCAACCCCTGTTTGTTCTAGTAGTACCCATATCGGTGGGCTCGTTTCCAGTTCTTCCGGCATCCCATATTTCCGCGAGTCTATGGACCACTGCTCCATATGCCAAAAAAGGGCCCTTGGCAGCTCAAACTTCGTGCACGATTCCGCAAAAGTCAGTAATTTCCCTCCTTCCAATGAATCGCCAACCACCTCACACCCTTGTTTTTGGAGCCTATGTACTCCTGCTCTCCCTATTGCTTGCTGTAGCTGAGACCTCTGGGTCTTTTTTTCCGAACATACTTCTTCCACGTACCCCTAACTGTTGCAAACACAATTGATGTTCCCTTCTTCCCCATTGGGTTCCATAGCAACTCCACTCCCCTGTGATGTGGTGGCAAATCCCATATCGGCCTCCTCAAGCTCTCCCCTCCCGATTGCCCCCATTCCAGCACTGACTGTAATTGCGCTGCTATGAAGTATTTCTCGTAGTCTGGTAGGCCCAGTCCACCCTCCACCCTAGGTCTTTGTAGTATCGATAAGGATACCCTGTATTCCATAATAGTTCCCCCACTTTAATGTCTGTCTAGCATTTTGAAAAAGATATTTTTCACCACGTATGGTATATTGGTGAAGAAATAGAACAGGTGCGGCAGGATCACGATTTTGCATAGTGTCCCTCTGCCAATAGGGGAAAGTGGAAGGTCCTTCCAAAACTGAACTGAGTCCCCTATCTTTGATACAGCCGTCCCTGTGTTGGGTACAAACGTTTCTTCCATCCCGGGGAATACAATTTCTTAATTAGCATTTCACATAACATAGCAATCAACCCGACAACCAAACCCCTCCACACCACCCTCCGGGACACATGTAGGCAGCATCCTAAACCAGAACTATCTTGAGCGACAAGGCCAGTGTCTTTCTGGGGATCCTCCCAATCTAATTTCCAGGTCGTCCACCTCATACATGGCAACACACTAATTCCTTGGACATAATTCTACGAAGGTGATGAAGACTGCACTTCAGGGACTGACCGAACAGGAGATTCCTGCACCACAGGGGGCCCCAGATTCTCCCCTCCCGGCTGGCTGAGAAGATATGATGTGTATGCATCCCACATCCGGCTATCACTTCAGCGGTTCCCTCTCACCGCATCCCATCTGGTTTCCATATCATTGCAGTACAATATGTCCTTCGACCATTGGGCAATTGTCGGACTCAGCCCACTCCATAGCTATCTGCCTTTTTGCCAGAGTTAAAAGAAGACTTACCAACTTCCTAGTGTCTTTAGGTATCTGCTCTGCATACCCTAACAGGGCTATCACCGGATCTGGTGCAAGCTTTTGCCCTACAATTCCCCCTGTCACCGCAAACACCCCTTGTCAGAATTGCACCAATTCCCTACACTCCCAAGCCACATGAAGAAAGCCCGCCATCTCCTGCCCACATTTGAGACATGCCCCAGACCTCTGGGGAAAATAATCTTTTAGCTGAGTGGGAGAGTAATAGCACTGGTACAAAAACTTAAAGTGGACCAGTTTAAAGTTAGAGTTAACCGCCCCCTTCTTGGTCATCTCACAACAGTACTCCCACATGTTTACAGAGATGTCTCACCCTAACAGCCTCTCCCACGACTCTTTGGGTGACCTTCCACCTACAAGTTTGGTCTTCAAGGCTAGTTTGTACAACCCGGAGAGCACCCTTTGTCCAATACCTCCCCCCAGCACCTTATCACGTAAAACATCCATTGCCGGCGGCTCCGGGAAAGAGGGGAGCAGCCGCTATAAGGCCCCCTCAGCCTACAGTACAAGAATACATCCACAGCTGACAGGGCCCCTTTCTCCCTCAACTGGTCCAAGGAGATGAACTTCGCACCCGGAAACAGGTCTCCCAACCAAGTGATACCCAGCCTTTTCATTGTGGCCACATAGCACGCCTCACTGGTCAGAGGGACACATGGGATGAATATCGGTGGAATTTCTGGCGAATAAAGTACACTCCCGACGGGGGCGCACGCCCAAAAGTGGACCAAGCCCAACATGTGAACTCCACCAAATTTCTAGGGGACCGAGCCCGGCTCGGAGCGGTCAGGATAACCGACCTTCGCAACGCAGGCGATGCAATTGACCTCTCTATTTCCACGTGTCTGTGCTCTGCCGCCATCCCGTACCAGTACCTAAGGTAGCGCACCTGCGCCACTATATAATCTAATTCGAAATCGGGAAGGGCCAAACCCCCCTCCCGAACCGGTGCCATGCGCCGCCCCAGAGAGACCCAAGCTTTTTTCCCGGCCCATATGAAACTCGTGATCGAAGAATGGAGGTCCTGAAAAAATCTTTGAGGAACTTTTATGGGCACGTTAAGGAACACATATAAGACCCTGGGAAGGATAGACATCTTGATCACTGAGATCCTGCCGTACAAATTAAGAGGTGGTAAGGCCCAACCCGACATCGCCTTTTGAACCGAGTGCAAAACCTCTAGATAATTAGCCTTATTCACCATCTCTTCACTCCTCGCAACAGTGACCCCCAAATAGCGAGTGCTCTGCAGGTCCCACTGAAACCCCCAGGTATCCGGAAATTGCGACACCCCACCCGTCAAGGGGAAGATAACAGACTTGCTAGTATTTATTTTAAGCCCCGAGAGATCGCCAAAGCGCTGGAGATCCCGCATGATCTGGTCCATATTGATTTCAGGATGTCGGAGGAACAGAACCATATCATCTGCATACAATGATATTATCACCTTATGGGTATGCAGTTGGATACCTCGATGTAAATGAAATACCTGAACCCATTCAGCCCATGGCTCTATCGCCAAGGCAAAAAGTAGGGGAGACAACGGGCAGCCCTGACGTGTCCCCCGCTCAAGCGGCAACTCCCCCATGGTCTGTCCGTTCATCCTCACCTTATCCACTGGGTTGGTGTACACAAGTGAAACCAAGGAGATGAAGAAGTTGCCCAGGCCCAATCTGCGCAATACTGTAAATAAAAACGTCCATTTAATGGAATCAAACGCTTAAGCAGCATCCAGTAGGACCGCGACCGCCGGATCTTCCGATGGCAACGCCGCAATCAGACCAAACATCCTCCGCAAACCGAACGAGGGGGAACGCCCTGGGACAAACCCTGCCTGATCAGCCCTCACCAGAGTTGGCATCAGCGGTGCTAGCTGCCTCGCCACAATCTTCGCTAAGATCTTATTATCGAGATTAATAAGTGAAATCGGCCGGTACGATGAGCAGTCATCGTCTGGCTTACCCGACTTCAACAGTACAACCACAACAGCCTCCCTAAGAGAATCAGGCAATCGGCCCAGGGATACCGCCTCCTGGTACACCCGCAACAAGTATGGCGTTAAGCTTTCTGCATAACACTTATAAAATTTGGCGGTACAACAGCCAGGACCCGGGGATTTCCCACCCGGCAGCGACCTAATGGCATCCACCACCTCCTCCAACGTCACCGGCCTATTTAACCAGCTCCTCTGTTCTTCCGAGCACCAGTTTAGCCCCACCTCATCAAGGAACTTTATTCTCCCGGCCGCCAACTCGAGTGAGTTGCGCGAGCGACCGTCCCGGGGCCTGTCCTTCCCCGTACAGCCGAGGGGCCACCCTATCCCACATAAACTTAACCTCCCGTTGGGCAAGGGTGTTAAACACCTGTAGCTTCTGCTTGATACCTCCCCTCTGAGCCGCATTCGGAACATGTGCCTCCTCCTGCAGAATCTGCATTTCGTCCTCCGTGACCGCCAGATCCCTCCGTAACTTCTTTAGAATCCCCAGTTCCTTAGCAATACACTCGCCCCTGATCACACACTTAAACCCTTCCCACAGAGTACCGTCAGATGACACAGACCCATCATTTGTCTCAAAATATGCCTCTATAGCCTTTAGCAGCTCCTCCTTAAAAACCACATCTGTGAGTACCTCACTTTTAAATCTCCAGGAGGGCTGCACCCTACGACGACCCTCTACTCGAGTCGACAACAGAATAGGAGCGTGGTGCGACAGAGTCTGGGCCAGAATACCGACCCCCACAGACCGACCAATAATTGCGCAGGACACCAGGAAGTAATCTAACCGGGCTGCCGAACCATGCGGAGCGGAGTAATGCGTAAATTGGCGCGCCCCAGGGTTTCTCACCCTCCGTATATCTTCCATATCCCACACTGGGAGCATGTTCCGGATCCTGGAGGACGCCTTACCACCAGAGCGCACCGCATCGCCCACCCTATCCAGCGAGGTATTCAGGACTGAGTTGAAATCCCCTGCCCAAATAATTTCCCCATCGGGAAGAGCCCCCAATTGTTTCTCCACCCAGTCAAGGGTCTCCACCGTATCGTGATTAGGACCATAGTAACTTATCAACGTATACAACTTCCCTTGTACTACCCCCTGCACCACCAGAGCCCTACCCTCTTTATCTTTCGCAACCTTGACCAGACGGAAACCCACCGACCTATGCACCAAAATACACACTCCCCTAGAGTAAGAGGAATAGGAAGAAAAATACCTATGGCATCCCCATCTCTTGCCGAACTTGGACTCGGTGGTCGCGGTCAAATGGGTCTCCTGAAGGAAAGCCACCCACACCTTATGACGCTCCATTTAGTGTAGAACTTTCCGGCATTTAGACCCACTATTCAGGCCCCTGACGTTCCAAGTCATAAAATTCAGCGTCGCCATTTGGGAACACTAGAGCCCCTACTGACCCACCTCCACTCAGCCCCCCAAGCATCCAAACCTCCCATGTCCCCAACGCCGCCCACCCGCCCCACCACTCTACCAGCAACCCCCCAACCTGCCGGTGATTCCCTTCCCTACCCAATCCCACCACCCCATAGACCCCTCCCACAACTCCAAATCCCCACCCACCATGCCGAAGACCCCAACATTCCGGCTCCCCCACCCCTATCAACTTAAACGCACACAGCTTTCACACAGGGAGCAGCTAGGAGCCCAACCCTCCCCAAGATAGGTACCTCCGCGCTCAGGAAGCCCCCAATGTCACAGGTAACTTCTACAGCAGGAGGTCATACTCTGCCCAAACTCATTCAATCACCATCCGCCCGCGGCCTAGGTGACTGCGGCAACATGTCGAGGAAAGCAGATGCCTCCTCCGGAGTAAGAAAAAAAACGATTTGCCCTCATGCACCACCTGTAGTTTAGCTGGAAACAGCATGGCATATTTCAAGCCCGCGGGGGGAGTACCAGGTGGCCACAGCTCCTCACTTCTGCCGACACCACTCCAAGGCGCCTCACCCTCGAGGGTCTGCCGCGCGTCTCCTCCACCTCCAGCATGCCCGGATCCCCGAGCGCTCTTCCACACAGGCAGGCACCACACACCGGTGATGGGGTCGGAGCAACGCCCCTCTCCCTCCGCACTGCACCAGGCCTCGGCCGCCGCTTCGTAGCTGCAGTTCCCTCGGTACGGCTCCATTTTCCGCCCAGAGGCGCCTTCCTCGACCCTCAGCACTATCGGGCAGAGACCCCACAGGGGGCTTCCTCCTTACATCACGGAGAACGCCGGATTGAAGACAGGATGTTCGGGGTATGAGGGAGCTTCACGGGCTTGCGGCCATCTTGGTCGGGCTCACGAGCGCCCCCCCCTCCTGGGAAATATCTTTATGCCTAAATATTTAAATGTCTCCATCTCCCATTTTATCCCCAATTTCAGTAGGTCCCCCACGTGGCATTCCCGTAACCCTCCCAGTGGAAAGAGAACTGATTTTTCCTCATTGATACAGAACCCAGACATATGTGGAACATTTTTTTAACACTTCCAATAACAAATCGTATTGGGGACGCTGCACATCACTGTCATGTCCCTCTACTCAGTTCCCACTTCACGGACACCCAGTGATTTGTCCTTACCATTGCCATCGACTTGCTGTATAGCAAGCCCAGCCATCTGCAGATATTTTCCTCAAACACAAATTCTTTCAACACTCGAAATAACCATTTCCACTCCAGCGAATCAAACGCTTCCATGGCGTCAAAGGAGGCAATTGCACGTCTTGTTTCCATAATTTTACATGATCCATGACCTGATGGATGCGAGTAATATTACCGGAAATATTTCTGTCCCCAATAAACCCACACTGGTCTGGATGGACCAGTTTCGGAGCTGCCTTCGCCATTCCAGTTGGCAGGATTTTCCCCAAAACGTTTCAGTCAATATTTAGTAAGGATATGGGTCGATATGCCATGCAGTCCAGCAGATCCTTCCCCTCTTTCAGAATCACCGTAATTACAGCTTGCCTCGTGGATTCCCGGGAGGCTCTCCTTCTCAAATGCTTCCTCGTATGTCTTAAATTGCGGGGCTAGGAGGTCTATAAGTGTTGAATAAAATTCTATGGAAACCCGTCACTACCAGGAGCTGTGCCTTTTTTCATAGTGTGCACTGCCCATCTAATGTCTCCCTCCTCTATCAGGGCCTCCAGTTCTTCTCTTACATCTCCCCCTAGCTTTGGTAACCGTATCAGATCCATTAGATCTTCCACATCTATATCCACATATCCATTTTGACTTGTGTATAGTTCTCTATAGAATTCTGCATACGCTACATTAATTCGCTCCGGAGTGCCCACTATTTCACCTGATTTGGTTATGATCTGGGTAATAACTCGTCTTGGGCTTTCCCTCCTTATCAGCCAGACTAATCGCTTCCCCGCCTTATCTCCATCCCCATGCAATCGGACATCCCACTTACTATTCTCAAAGTGTGTTAAGTCTGCTAGGGTCTTGTGGTGAAGCTAAGATTCAACGCCAGTTTATCCCCACCTGAATTCCCTTCGCCGCTTTCCTGTCTAGTTCCGCTACCTGTGCCTCCGTCCATTGTAGCGTTTCTTGCAATCTTTTTCTCATCCCCACTGCCGTGGAGAGGCCCATCCCCATTATATTTGCCTTGAAGGCCTCCCAGAGTGTCTCCATTGATATTACTGATCCCTCATTTAACTCAAAATGGCTTTCAATCCCTTTGCGTGTCTCGTTGCTAAACGCCCCATCTTCTAATGCTTCTTTCTGCATTCGCCATAGCTGTGAAGGAGGAGCGGGGGGGGGCAGAGTTGGTCTCCTAGTATTAACCAATAGCTTGACCACCAGGGGGGGAATGGTCCGATACGGTGCATCCCAAATATACGGCCCCTCAAAAAACTGATAGTATTCCCTCCCCATTAGGAGATAGTCCAGGCGCGAGTAGTATGAAACCCCTTTATCCTCAGTGTCTTTCCCTCCATATTTACACCAGATCCAGTTCCTCAAACACCTTGTGGAGGGACGCTGTCATGTTTTTTACAGTGTCCCCTACTCACAGTCCCATCCAGATGTTCGTCTAAGTGACAATTAAAATCTCTTCCCCATAAGATCATTCCCCTTCTGTATGCCCCCATCATGCATAGGACAGATGGGAAGTACTCCTTATCGTCAACATTCGGTGCATATTAATTCACCAAGCACAATAAGCGACCTTCCAATGTACCCACCAGCACCACCGACCTCCCACCCTCATCTTTTCCACCTGTAGCGGTATCCCTCTAGCCACCCAGATTAACACCCCCCTTGCTCGAGTTAAATAGGACCTACAGTGCACCTGCCCACCCCACATTCTCCAGTTTCACAGTCTTCCTTACTTAGCAGGGTCTTTTGGGGGTGAACAAATTGCTCGGGACCAAATTAGAATGCAACCCGGAAACATGTATCTGGGGAATTCTCCCAGGAGGAAAGAAACACAAAATGCGCAATAAGATGATACGATTTCTATTGATATTAGCCAACCGCCGGGTAGCTATCGTGTGAAAACGCCCACAGGGACCGGCAATTACAATGTGGCAGGCGGATTCCTGCAGATGGGGGATTGCCGAACTTGTGTACTACAGGGAACAGGAACTGAGATAGAAGGGGTGGGAGTAACAGTACACTGGAGTCAACTGCTGAATGACTTATCAAAATCCAAGGACCTGAAACCGGCATGAGAGGTTAGATGCCGGATGTGAGCTGTGGCAGTGGCGCGAAGGGTGGGGGAAGAGAGGGTATGACAAGGTTGGGACCTGTCCCCGTTGGATCGCAGGACAAGAATTGTCGTTCATCATGAGGTGATGGAGAAGTAAGAGGCCCCGTTGAATTAACCTGTGAACAAGAACAAGGGGGGGAAGGGTAATGGTGAATTTATCTGTTTTATCTGTTTATTGTTATGAAAAATGTAAATAAAAAGTATTTTTTGAAAACAAACTTTAGAACTGCCAATCAAGGGAAGAGACTCCTTATACTACCTACGTAATAGGAGGATTAGAGCTGCAGTAACAGTGACAAGGCCACACTGACCGAGGGATACAGTCCTTGAGAGAGCACATAATCTGAGGGCTACAGACGAGACCCCTGAATGTATAAGGCAGGAGGGCAATCTGATTGCCCCCTCTGGTCGATGTGCAGTACACAGAGGGCATAGGTGAACATAAACGTTATGAGGAGATGTGGCAGTGATCATCACCGGAGAGAGGTGGTGAATAAGATCCCGACGGTTTAGTGAATCTGCGGCAAGCGGCCAGATCAGTGATCTATCCCCTAAAAATCATATGTTGAGTGCTAAAGGGAAAGGACGCATTAGTACCCCCGAAGGACAGAGGGAACAATCACAGGGTGCTGACAGTCAGAGGGGAAATATACGCCTAGCAAGACGCGCTCCCCCAATACACTGTCGCCACACAAAGCAACAAAAGAACAGAGAGGTAAAATGGCAATTATAAAAGAAGAACTATTGCAATGCCTAGCCGATCACCAACAATGCCTAAAGGAAACGCTTCAGGATTCCTTTCCGAAACAGATTGTGGCAGTTAGATCGGACATTAAAAGTGCTGTGTCAGAAATTAAAGGGGATATCTCAAAACTAGGAGAGCAAGTTGATGACACAGAGCGAGTTCTACAGGAGTTGGCCGAAGACTCGAGGAAAAATGATGCAACTCTGGAGCAGATAGCATGGATGATGCACAATCTAAAAATCCAGTGCGAAGACCTCGAGAATCGGTCAAGGCGATCCAATGTACGCATCAAAAATGTCCCAGAGGAGATTGCAGACAAAGACCTTAAGCATGCAATGCAAACTCTCTGTGCTGACCTGCTGCTGGAGATCCCTGTGGACGACATCCTTTTAGATGGAATTCACACGGTGGGCCCTTCTAGGGAAGAACCGGGGACCAGACCCCGGGACGTGTTGGCTGCGTTCACATCCTATAGGCAGAAGGAAGGAGTCCTTAGGGCAGCATGGACAGGTACATCCTTACCCATCAATGGATCGGAAATACAGCTTTATCAGGACCTGGCTTTCTCACCCTAATCAAAAGGAGACAGATGAACCCGGTTACCAGTATTCTCAGTCAGGAGAAGGTGCGTTACCAATGGACTTTTCAGTTTGAACTGCTTTTTACCTGGAAGGGAAGACGGATCCGGGTAACGACATGTGAGGAGGGCCTGGATGTTGTGGCGCCGGAAAGCAGGAGAGATCAACCAGGATCATCGGAGGCGGAAAGAGAGACCTCTAAGCCGAGTCGACAATGGGAGTGGTTGATGGGAAACAGGACAAGTGGAATGCCAGAGCTGCAAGAGGCTGGGCCACATCAACGGACGCGCCACAAACCGATGGCGGGGCGATCAGATGAATCAGGTACACCAAGGGAATGGGGATATAAGCTGTGAATAAGCAGGGGAGTGAGAGGGACAGTAGAAATGGAGGGCCGAGATTAGTCTGGGCAATGAGGTATGGGACCGGATTGGGATCTCATGGAAGGGGTTAGTATACCTTTCCGCAGTTGGCTGATCCCAGGTAGTTTACTGGCACATGTACAGGTTTACCCGAGGTTGTCAATGAGACCCATGTGCCGGCCTGGGGCAAAGTTTAGGGAACAGGGATAGGGGTCTTGGGGGGCAAGGGAGAGCGTCTAACCAGCAGGATAATTGTGAGAATAAGACTTGGGGTCAATGACAATCAGAATCAAGCCTGGAAAGGTTTAATATATGTAATATATGCATTTTACTTCAAATGAACCACGGCCTTAACATACTTGGGTGAACTCTTAAAGGGACAAGGGATCGGGGCCCAAAGGAAAGGAATTTCAAGGGTGGGATCACACACCTAGCATGAGCTTTAAAATAATTATGTACAACATCAATTGCCTAACATGACCTGCCCAACATCAATGTATAGCCTATGATTTGTTATTTATTGCGGCATCTGTATGCGATGCCTCAATTGATAACGTGCCTCAATCTCAATGTTTAGCCTGTGAACTGTTACTTACCGGTGCTCCTGGTACCTGCTGCTGAAATTGCTAGCCTGACTAACATTATGCTTAGCCTGGGATTTGTTTTCTATCAGCGCATCATGTACTTGGGGCGTTGCACTTGGCACATTAGCTATTTTTGGCAACAGGGGGCTCCTGGTACCGACCTGCCATGGTACTATTGTCCATCAGGTGAATTGCCATGTGCGCCCGGCACTACGTACCCTTACGAGTCAATCTTGCCCTGTACGCTATTGTTAGGTGGAATCCTTTGCAGTGCTCTTAGCGACCACTAAACATAATTGAGACTACAAGTGGTAATACAAGTTTTACCTTTGGTACAAGCCTGTATTTGAGTATTTGAGCAGTAGCAGAGATTGCACAAAGGGGCCACAATTACTGTGACTCAAGCAAACACTGACTCAAGGTTTCAGGTAAAAAATATAAGTACATTTATTTGTAAAAGTTTTTTATAAACACAACACTTCTATTAATTCAAAACCACGCGTAAAATATACTCCAACCAACTAATTTGCTTTGTACGGTATAACTTCAAGATAAGTATCCTATGTTTAACGGACCAGTGTTGTGAAACAAAAGATGTTACCAGGAATAAATATGCCATCACTTTTAGACAGTAATGACAGTTCGGTCTTACTAAAGAAATGTGTATCTGCAGCAAGAAATGATACCAGGGCAAAAACACACTTAGCACCTGAGATACCCAGAGAGAGTTGGGGCAAAAATCATAGGCAATACTTTTGTCAAGGCAGACAGAATCAGAGAACACTCATGGACAGAAATTCAAGATTCAATAGGCCGGAGCCAGTGTCAAGTGGAACCGGGTTCCTGTTGTCGAGGATCACACAGTCGGACAGTTCACAATTCAACGTAGCCAGGAGTACTTAGATATTGTCAATGGAGGAAGCAAAAGTTATAAGAATGAGGAAAGATGAGGGCAAGCCTTGTAGGAGGAGAAAAAGGGATTCACCCGATTTCCTCAAGCAGAACACAGTACCTTATTCAATGAAGCAGCTGGTGCCACGGCAGTTGTTCCTGGTAGTTTCCTGCAGACCCACGGTCCCTGGAGCTTCGGCAAGGAGGAGGATGTCTGGAGGTGTCTGCACCACACAGGGCTGAAGTCAGCAGCAGCGACAGTGAATAAAAGGTGCGCTCCTTAAAAACAGGAGAGGCTTCTTCAGATGGCTATCCGGACCACTACGGCAGTGTGCAGCGATTCCGACCACGAAGAGGATCCTCTGGCTGTAGAAGATGAGCTGGTTTTCCCCACTAGGCTCAAGGGAAGAAGACTCCGGACTGGATCTTCTCTGGTCGTCAAAGGGTATATAGCTTAGGACTGCAGCAGGGCTTCACCGGGACGGGATAGTTGCAGCAGCTGACTTTTTCTCCGCTTCTCTTTGGTTCCTTGTAGTTCCAGTGGCGACTCTGACTTCTAGCCCAAGAGTCCTGCCTTTTATGCGAAAAACCCCATTCACACAGCCTGGCTGTCAATCGCGCAGCAGGGGGGTTGTCCAGCCTGGACAACCACCTCCGCCAATGATGGCAAAGTGTGCCTTGGGTTTCCTAGGATACCCTGTGCAGGCGGGGACTACACCCCTCCCTCACATTCAGCCCACCTAGACACCCAGGCGCCTAGAGTAGGGCTTCTTGGCAGAAGCCCGCCAAAAAACAGTGAACAAAGGAGGTAAAACTGGTTTGCCGCGCGAAGTAGAACACAAGAAGGACTTTAACAAAAAGAAATGGCGAATAAACCCGACCGGAGCCAAAAGATAAAGCATTTGGTCAAGCGGGTTTAAGTTCGAGGCTAATATAATAGCCTGAAACAGTACCACGTTTATATAGTATAATCGCGGTAGAAAAGTTAGAGTATATACCACTGCCACCAGCTAAGTCTAAATGTTAAAAGAGCAAAACAATGCTCTAGGATACACAGATAAAAAGGGCTAAGGATTAACCCTTTCAAGTACTCCATGTAAGATTGGGTGTACTGGATCTGTGGTTAAATGACTAGGTAAAATTAATGGCAACTTTACCCTTTTCTGGTGGACAGTAGTCAGCCCCAGAAATGGAGTTGGTGGGAAGTCTAAAAGACAACCCTGTGTCACTGCACTGAAGGTGCTGTGTAACACACAAAAGAAGGGGGCTACTGAAGTGGTGTACTCCAGAGCCCACAATCACAAAAACAGATGAAATTCACATGGCAAAACATGGGTAAGAGTGGGGGAAAAGCTCACACTCTTACCAAGTGGAAAAAATTAACTCCAGAAATCCAGCAAAGCT
Source organism: Ambystoma mexicanum (assembly GCF_040938575.1). Lineage (NCBI taxonomy): Eukaryota > Metazoa > Chordata > Amphibia > Caudata > Ambystomatidae > Ambystoma > Ambystoma mexicanum. The sequence goes on along the minus strand of NC_090923.1, from coordinate 227,815,884 downwards.
GCTGAGGGACTCACTAGGTAAGGGAAATTAGCCATTGAATGAGAATTCTCCCTAACAGCTATCTCAAACCTTTTGTCAGCAAGCACAGAATTGATCTACCCCATGTCTAGTCTCCTGGCCTCGCCCCACACCCATAGTTTACCAATGCACTGTTAATATTGCCTGCACCTCCAAACAAGCCGATGATGACGCTAACTTGGGTCTTGCAGAAGTACACTTAGGATAGCAACGCCACTGAAGACCTACCCATTCAGTAGTCCAGACTCTGCACCATCCAGGGTCGCAAAGAATCATCTGCCCACAAGTGACATTCTCTCACAGCCCCATCATGACCGCCACCTTGCCAAATGCATGGGACATTGCCCCTTCCAAAATCCTTCCCAGTGCTCGTAACACTCATTACATGTCTCTCCCCCCCACCACCTCAGACCAACCCAGACCCTCATCCAAAATACCCTGCTCACCTAGACACTGGAAAAAACAAACAAACATCTAGCAACCTGCACGACCTTCCTCCTGAAAGCATGGCCTCGGCGCTTCCAGCCGCAAATGACATGACAACTATTAAACCCAAGAATACCCTACTCAACTGAGAAAAGAAACACATGCCTAGCCTTACGCCTCACACTGACCCTACGCCACACTCTGACATCCACCCCTTCTATCACGAGAAGGAATCAATGCATCAACCTAAAAACCACTACCCCCACTATATCCCCAGAGTTATCCCCTCAGTACAAACCCCGGTCTCCTCCTGCCGGACTCCACCACCCTAACACCCCAGCTATCTCTAACTTTAATACCACCAATCCCAAAAACGAGATTGACAACCAGCCTGCCAACATTCCTGCTCCTAGCACTTTAACACCTCCTACGATCAAAACCTACATGCTCAATCCCATAATCCTTTCGACACCCTCAATGACCCAGCTGAAAGGTGCCCTCATTAATGCCAGATCACTCATACCCCATGCTCTCGACATTGTGGACACCATCTCCACCAACAATCATTATTTCCTAGCAATTACAGAAACATGGTTGCACCCCGCAGCTGGCCCTGCCCTCTCCCTGGCTCTTCCAGAAGGATATACCATTCTTAGGAAAGAGAGGGGCACATTTAAAGGAGGTGGGATCGCCTTCATCGCCAAAAATAACCTCCTCAGTAGGACCAGATCTAACATTGGAATTCACTCTAGTTAACTCCGGTCACACAAGATCTCGCTATCACCCAACGCCACCCTCAACTTGCACATCTTCTATCGTCTACCGGGACCATTGCGCTCGTTCGAGGAGGACATCTCTCACCTCCTCTCGACCAACACCAAACCCTCGTCCAAAATCATCATCATGGGAGATTTCAATCTTGGCCTCAACGACCCCGCAGATGCACAGTCACTTACAATCACAAGCACGCTAGAGACACAAGGCTTCCGCCAACAAATAATCAACCTTACTCACGAGAAAGGCTGCACATTAAATTGGCTGGCAGACTGTAACTGCACCACGACCATCACAGCCAACACACCTTGCCCCCGTGGTCAGACCACATACTTTTCACCATCAACGACATCTCACAATAGACAAGCCCCGCCAAATTGTCCATTCCGCCCTCTCCAGGAGTCCCCGCAACCTTACCCCTGACAATTTTCTCCCACTTATCACCCCACTTACCATAGCCCCCCCCACCTCAACCCAACCCCAAGGACATGGTTGCACTGTACAACAATACCATGCTTGATGCCATCAACAGAATTACCCCTTTGGGCACGCGCAAACCTAAACCCACTGCACACCTAAACTCATGGTACCCCCCCCGATCCCCACCTCAAAGCCCTATGCCTTCAAAAGAGAAAAGCTGAAAACACCTGGAAAAGAAACCCCTTGCACACCAACAGGCAACAATTTGACGCCTCGCCCATGGTTTCTAAAACAGCCATCCTCTAACCGAAAGTAAACTTCTACAACCAACGAATTGTGGAAGCTAAATCCGAGACTAGAGAACTCTTTTATATTTTACTGGAGCTAGAAGCCCTGTCACCTCCTCCCGACCACTGTACCAAAGACTCAGAATGGTGCAACAATATTCAAAAAGCTCTCCTTTGCAAAGTAGCCATACTCCAAGACAACATTAACACCAAGAAATCCATGCTAGCGCCTCCTCCTAGTCATAACGATGATGCCCAACCCACCCCACTCATACCTCTGCCAAAATTCGAATTCACCCCTTTAACCATCAATGAAACCATCAAAACCATCTATGGCCAAAAGCCCGGCATCTCATAAAAGATTGGGCAGAAGAACTGGCCCCGTTTATCATGACTATTCAATAATTAGCTTTAAGCGATGTACCTGAAAACCTCAGAGGCCTGGGTCCTCCCTCTCCTCAAAAAACCCACCTCAGACCCTAACATCCCTACGAACTACCGTCCAATCACCACCGTACCCTTCCTCCTTTAAAATTCTGGACAGAATAGCTCATATGCAAATATAATACAATCCTTAAAAAACATAATCTCCTAGGCCTCGGACAAGGCCTTCCACCAAGGCCATGACACGGACACCGCCCTCTGGGACCTAAAAGTCCAAATGGACATGACAAAAGACAAAGGCAACATGGCTGCCCTTCTACTACTAGATCGATCGGCAGCCTTTGCATAGTATTTTATGGTTGACCAGGTCAGACACCTAGCCCCAGACTAAGACCAAGCCATAAAAAGGGTTGAATCCTTCTTATTTTACGACACCATGAGGGTATTCTCTACCACAGCGGTTGCGCCACCCAGTCACTGGGGTAGCCCCCCAACGGCCGTAGGCCCCCCCACCCTCTACAATTGCTTTACCAAGCCACTGTTGGACCTATTAGAAACATTGGGAGTCATCTACACAAATTATGCAGATGATACTCAAGTACTCATGCCTATCACGGGCAATCACATCCATGACTCTTAACATCCTAAACGAAATCTACCCAACCATACAGGCCTGGAAGGCTCACAATGAGCTCTGCCTGAATGACGATAAAACTGAGATACTCCTCATAGGCAACTACGCTCAGATTAACAACCTATCTAATGACTACAAAGCCTTCTTCATTGACTGCAACACCATCTTCACCTCCAAAGAGGTTAAAACACTAGCAGTGTACCTAGACTCCTCACTCATCATGGCTAGGCAGATCAATGCTATTGCAACGGCGCCAGCCTACACCGCCAAATTGATCACGGCCAGCAGACGATTCTTGACTACTGATAACTGCGTTACACTCGCCAGAGCATTAATACTATCCAGGATTGACTATTGGAACTCCCTATTTTCAGGCTCCAATACCAAAAATATTTTAAAACTCCCAACAATTCAAAATAATGCAATAAGAGCAGCGCTCAACATTCCAAAAAGGGAACATATCTCTACAGCTAGACACAAAATCCACTGGCTCTTGATACATGTGTGCATAACATTTCAAATCTTATCCCTTACACACAAATGCCTAGCAAAGGACACCCCCAGCTATCTGTCAAGCCAAGTCACCAATACCTAGTCCACCAGGGCTTTTTACTCCTCTGCCTGGACATCCCCCGCTTCAAGCGACAAAAAGCAGGAGGCAGCAGCTTCCCAGTGATCGCAGCTAAACATTGGAAAACCATGCCCCTAGCAATGAGTCAGACACCTCCCTCTGGTCATTCCGGAAAGAACTCAAAACTGGGCTTTCAATCAATGGAATTGGATACCCTTGCATAACAGTCGAATTTTACCTGAATCTGCACCCCATTGTGTTCTCATGTATCCCATGACCCTCTGTACGACCGATGTAACAATGTACCCTAAGAAATCCACTGTAAATCCTTGTAATACTGTAACCATAAGCAACTTAAGAAATTATCTGGAACCACCATGCTTCTGTAACCAGCGCCTAGATGCCCCCGGGCTAAGTGCGCTAAACAAATGTCTAAACAAATAATTAAACAAACATTCAGGGGCTCAACTCACCTGCAAAACGTAGAAGACTTGGCTCTTTCTTGAGGCACGAGAAACCCGACTTTCTCGCCCTTCAAGAATCCCACTTGTGTAGAAAAGATAAATCGTGAATTAGATTGGAGGGGTATCCGCAAGTTTTATAGTTCAATATGGTTGAGCAAAAAGCAGTGGTTCTGATCGCATTTAGGAATAATCCTTAATTAGTGATTTTGGAAGTGGTAAGTGATAAACGAGGGAGGTACTTACTGGTGAAATTCTGCATTAAAGGGACATATTTACGATAGGGACAGTATATGCACCTAACTCGGGGCAGGAAAGCTTTTTCATGGAAACAATGGAGATACTTGAAAATATGGCAAAGGGTCACGTAATACTGACAGGGGATTTTATTCTAATATGGGATGCAGGAATTGATACTTATCGCGCTGGATTAACAACGCGAGGTACACCATCACAGCTGCATAAAGATATATTTTTTTAGATATATTTTATGCTTACGGCTGGTAGAAGCATGGTGGGTTAACAGACAAAGGGTACCGGAATTTGTTTTATTCGCACGTACATAAAACCTAGTCGTGAATACACTGTATTTGGGTATCCGCAAATATGGCGGGTCACATTCAAGAAGTCTTAATGGGAACGATAGCACTATCGGACCACACACCTCTCGGGGAGATATGAACTATGGCAATCTGAGATAGAGGATTGTGGAATTGGATTCTACCGGAATGGATCGTCGCTGACAGTCTTTTCGGGAGAAATGGAAGAACGCATTCAGGCCTACTTTAGTGAAAATACAATCGGGGATACCTCCCCATGTATATGGTGGGATTCTTTCAAATCTGTCATTAGAGGGGAACTGCTCGCCCGCAACTACCATGCGAGGGAAACAATGAAAGCATACAGAATAATTAGGGGACAGTTAGACTTATTTGGGCAATAAAATTGGAGAGGACCTTACTTCAAACTAAACAATATTAATATGTTCAGGGGGATACGGCAGGAAAACTATTGGCACGTTAATTAAGATAAAGAACGGCCACCCAAATGATACTGAAGATTAAAAACGAGGAAGGGGAAGAGTTGGTTGATACAGAAGGGATCATAAAACATTTGAAAAGTTATTTGGAGTATTGTACTCCTCTGAAAGACTACAGTCAGGCCTGATAAATACATATTTAGCTGGAATATCTCTCCTGAAGCTATCGGGAATGGATAGGGAGGAGCTTGAGGAGGATATTACGGAAGACGAAGTGATTGCAGCCTTAAGGAAACACCAATCTAAAAAGGCGCCTGGCCCAGATGGTGTTAGTCATATTTTATAAGAAATATGGTCAAATTCTGGCCTCCCATTTGACAAACCTATATAATTCTTTTGAAAAAAGTGGGCAGGTAACAGCGTCAATGGACAAAGCTAAACTGGTAGTATTTCTGAAACTGGGCAAAGGCCCGTCACAGTGTGGGGCATATAGACCAATAGCGCGAATTAATATTGAGGCAACAATACACACCAAGATTTTAGCCACACGAATGGAGGACGGACTTCATATATCAATAAGGCCCGATCAAGATGGGTTTAATAAGTGCCGCCAGACCTTTGTTAATTTAAGAAGGGTCTGCCACCTTTTAGAGGAGGTGGAGCGAAGGGCTTTCCCTGCGATACTCCTCGCTTTAGACGGTGAAAAAGCATTTGATAAGGTGGAGTGGCCCTTTCTATTTCAAACAATGCTAAAAATGGGGTTCAGAAAGTTTTTTGCAGAGGATACAGGCAAACTATCAATCACTAACTTTGTGGTTGTACATTAATGGACAACTATCACACCCGATATGCTTAGGGAGATCCGACAGGGATGTCCTTTGTACCCACTGCTTTATGCATTATATATAGAACCCTTCTTACAACATACAAGGGAGGTGCCGAGTGTTAAGGGGATCGAATTTTTTGAGAAACGGAACACAATATAATGGCATTTGCCGATGGTATGCTACTAGCCTTATCAGACCCTGGCGAATCTCTAAAAGCAATAGTATCAGAATTAACAAAATTTGGGGTATTTTCAGGGTTAAAAGTTAATCAGCAAAATAGCTTACCAGAAATTTGTTGATCTACCAAATTGTTATGGGCAGAAGAAAAAATTAAATATCTAGGAGTTTTTATAATGAAAATCGTGGCAAGGCTGTATTAGGCGAACTATACTCAACTGTTGGACGCCTTGAGAAGGGACTTGCAAAAATGGAATCCCTTATACTTATCTTGGATGGGGCGTATGGCCTCAATACAAATGTTGACTTTACCACAGTTCCTTTATTACTTTCAGGCATTACCGGTTCTGATTCACAAGATTTCTTTTTAAATCACTCAATCGCATCTTTTCCACCTTTGTTTGGCAGATTAAAAGAACTCGGTGGCCTTACGGATGTTGATGGCACCGAAGAATAGAGGAGGGATGGCCTTCCCGGACTTTAGAACCTACTACTGGGCGGCACAGTTGAGGATATTCAAACAATGGTTGACAGGAGATGATGGCAAATATTGTGTCGCTATGGATAGGGCAGTGGTGGGTGCTCCATTAGCCGAGGTTTTCTGGTTATCAAGAGCTGACCGCCCTTTAAGCATGAAGGCACCACGAATAATGGTGCTGGTGAGTGATTTATGGGATGAAGTGGTGAAACAAAAACACATGCCGAAGATCCCTGGGCCGTTTACACCAATATTTGGGAACCCTTAGTTTACCCCAGGGGATGGAGACTAAAGCTTTTGTAAAATGGAAGGAAGGGGGCTGTAAAAGGCTTAAGGATCTAACACAAGGCCAATAAATTACAACTTTATAGCAATGCAAACAATTCTTTATTCTCTCGGAAAAGGACCAACTTCGTTATTACCAGCTTTGGCATTGGGCCATGCAACCCCCAAATAAAGCTCAAGTGGGAAGATGACTTGCAGCATTTGAGAAATACATTACATCACATTCGGGGGATACTTCCTTGATTTTATCGTTTTACACTTTGTTTAATGAGGGGGGACACCCGAGAAAAGTGGCCATACAGGACCAAATGGGAAGGTGCTTTAGAACTTCCAATTACAGAGGGGGAATGGGAATCACTCTGGGTCAATATTCCGAAACTGACACAGTGTATCTGTTACGCTCACCTGGTTCCACGGGGGCGCCACCCAGCAGTTGGGGTTCAGATGTCCCTCCTTGCGATGCCCAGATGCGACCAGCGGAAGAGTTTTGCCTGGAATACAGATAAGCTATTTTCAGGACTGGGCAACCGGGGTAAACAGCCTCCCTCCTCCCTGTAGGTCTGCGACCCTTCTGGACTTCTCCTCACCTTGTTTTAGATGTTGGCGAGTTCTCCGTCCTGCTGTCTTGGCAGGGGCGCGTTGAGCTTGGTGGGCAATGGCCATCGAGTTGCTTCACTGATGCCAGCCCGTCTTGAGTCTTTCAGGTAGGTCTTATTGCTGTGAATATTGCTGTTCTTGCATGCCTTTTAAACAATGTATTTTTCTTCATAGGTACGCGGAAGTCCAATATGTGGCAAGGCGGAATCTGTGTTTCGTCGGTAAGTATGGGCGTTTTTGGATCGTCTTGATGCGGAGAGTAGGCGCTATGCGCTGCGCTTACGATGCCTTGCCTTTGCTGACCTGTTATCTTTTCCTCTCCATATTTTGCGGTACTCGGCCGGAGTATGGAATTTCCGTCGTGATGCTGATTGAGGAGCGGCCGGCGAGGTAAGCCTTTCGGCACAGTTTGTTAATTGTACAATGTCTAATGCCTTGTTTCTTCTTTGTTACAGGTCCGTCGATCCGGGGGAGCGCTGGTTCCAAGATGATGGTCGGAAGAGCTGCGGACCGCTGGCGCTGAAGTTCAGGTAAGCTGCTGCCTTTTTCTCACAATGTCTTCTCCTTTCCTTTGCAGGTGCTGTCCTTACGAGGTTCGCGGCTGAAGCTGAACACGGTGAGCGTTACGTTGCAGTAATGCAAACTAACGCGAAGCGTGTCAGTCTATTCGGGTGTGGTTTAAATAGCTTCAAGAAAGAAGTCCAGGTAAAATAGTCCCCATGGTACCACACCCAAAAACACTACACTGCAAGCCTGGTTTCAAGGAGCCATGTTATGAGGATGCCTCCTCATGACTGGCATTAATGAAAAGTAGTTCCCAAGCACAAGTCCATATTCCAACATATTCATAAAAAACCCTTGGCTTGGAAGGTTTGGTCTAAACTGGCGACATCCGATAGTGGTAAGAAACTGAATGTCATAAATGAAAGTAGTCCAATGAGTCCTTAAAGTCGCGTCCCACCAAGTCGGGGGTTTAGCCAAGTACAAGACCCCTTGCTGAATAGTGTGAAATATAGGTGACCTGGAAGGAGACTGCGCCTAATTCTTGCACACGAGACTTATTTTTTTAATTTTTATATTTTTTATTTTTTATTTTTCAGAAAAAATTGCCCTTAACGTTGATGACACGTGTTTCGGTCCTCCAAGGACCTTTCTCAAATCAGGGCTATTGATTAGTCTTAATCATAATAAAGTCATAAAAAAACAAAAAATAAACACATAAATAATCACAAAGAAAAATATGTGCATGTATCCAAAACATTAAAGTAAAGGTTTGATTATTGAAATTAGATCAGCATGGAAAAATAAACATTTTTAGGTGAGATGCATATGCACAAAAGTACATAGATGTAAAAATAATAAAAATAAAAATAAAAAGCCAGACAATAAATGGATGGGAAAAAAGGTAGGAGAGAAGGGGTGAGATTCAAAAAGAAGATAAATACAAAATCTCCATTAGTTATTGTACACAATAAATTACTAAAACAAGCAATTTGTAATGGTCATTGTATGTCTCAGAAACAAGTGAAAACATGTTACCTTATGGTCATGCAAGAGGCCCCTGTCACAAGATGTGAAAGATAAGCTTCCATATATCATTGGGATAAATCCCTGAAAGAGCAAAAATAAACAAATAAAAAAATATTTTTTTATGATATAATAAATAAACTCTTGTCTTACCCTAATATAAAGCTCAAAAAGTGAATAATGCACTGGGTATTGGGTTACCAAATGGCGTGTGTTCTTGAATATTAAGGATTATTAGTTGAAAACCAAAATTACACGTGAAAAGATTAGCTTCGCACTCCTAATAACTGATGGTACGCTTTCGCGTGTGAAAATATACGTGGAAAGACATATTACACGTATGAGTACTTGCAAGGTAATCCCGCGTGAGAAAATATGATACAATGAAAGGATCCTAGTGCCTCGCGTGAGAATGTCAACCCGTAAAATCGTAATGCTGGCTTGCCACGTATACTGAACTCAAAGCGCACAAACGCGTGCGCTATAATCCATGTTGAAGCGTAAAAGTACATCTTTACAATTATAGTACGCACATTCGCGTGCGCGTGAAAAAATGCTCCTATCGCATCTGACCGCGTGAAAATGTGATCGCGTGAAATCGTAATAAAGGATAGGGACGTATTCTGTACTGGATGCGTACGATCGCGTGCTGGCTTGCCACGTATACTATACTAAAAGCGCACAAACGCGTGCGCGATAATCCATGTTGAAGCGTAAAAATACATCTCTACAGTTATAATACGCACATTCGCGTGCGCGTGAAAAAATGCTCTTATCTCATCTGACCGCGTGAAAATGTGATCGCGTGAAATCGTAATTATGGATAGAGACGTATTCTTTACTGTATGCGTACGATCGCGTGCACCTAATACTTGATAAAGCGTGCGAGTAGTTTTATACAGGGTGAGTATGCACAATCGCGTGCGCGTGAAATTACAAAATCTTAGCGTGAAAAACTTGGTAGTCGATTCACACGCGTTCGCGTACGCGGAAATCGCATGAGAATGTGGATGCGTGAAAAATTCAGACGCTCTCTTACCTGCTGTTCAGATTAAGCGCGTACAATCGCAGAATTGCTACAAGTCTCAAGGGGGCGCCATTATGCGTCCTCCCTGTTGTTTTATATGTTGCTAAGGGAACAATTCTCATAGAATGTCCTTCCTTCATGTTTAGTCGTATGTTCACTGGTGGCCATATTGTAATGGAGTGAAAATGCGATAAAGGTATATGTTGAGTGGCAAATTGAGAAGTAATATGTATTCAAATAAAGTCTGCACGTCATGAACTTTTGATAAATTATCAAAAAAAATTGCATAGAAAAAACAAGTGTGTGAATGTATGAATGAGAAAATGTCTTAATAAAGAAGACAATAATATGGAATAATGTACATAAAATGGTAAGAATGTTTACTCTTCATTATAGTTACCACAAAGTTGTAACTATAAAAAGGACACCATTTCATTATCAGAATTAAGTCCGAGTACTGTTGAATTGAATTTGCAAATCATTTTCGCCTCAGTTTGTCTGAGTCTCTTTTCTCTGTCACCTCCACGTCTTCCAAGGGTAACTTTTTGAAGGCCAATGAACTTGATGTCAGCTTTGTTATCCAATTGATGTTCCTCTTGCCAATGACAGGCAAGCGGCAGTCTAGGGTCCTGGCTTCCAATTTTGGCAAGATGTTCACGTACTCTAGTCCTGAGTTCCCTAATGGTGCTTCCAATGTATATTAATTTGCACACACATACAATCGCATAAACCACATATTTTGTCCTACAGTTTATAGATTGCTTGATTTTTATAGTCTTGTTATTGCTGCCCTTGAAACAATCTGTTTTTTCATGTGCATATTTGCAAATGGTGCAAGTTCCACATTTCCTGAAGCCATGGGTAGATTGTAGCCAATTCGATGTTCCCTCCGGTAGGTCCGGTAAGTCTGAAGGGCTTAGTTTGTTTTTGAGTGTCTGTGCTCTCTTAAAGATGATTCGTGGTTTGTTGTCAATAAAATTGGAAATATGGTCATCCAATTTCAAGAGATTCCAGTGTTTGGCCAGTATTTTTCTCACATGTTTGTGGTCGTTACCAAATTTCGTGATGAATCCTATGGTGGATGGCTCCGCAGATCTGTTCTTACTAGCTAGAGTCTGTTCCTGAGTTAGTTGTAGACTTTTGTCCAATGCCTTAGCGACACAATTGTTCGAATATCCTCTTGCCAGAAATCTTGATTGTAGAAGCCCACATTCTTTCTCAAAGTATTCTTTGGTCTGACAATTTCTTCTTGCTCTTGGAACTGGGAACATGATTGTCTTTTAGCAACTATGGATGTGAAAGCATTATATACCTCAATTCAACATACATGGGCTCTGAAAACCATTGATTATACTGGAATCTCTTGAAATTGGATGACCATATTTCCAATTTTATTGACAACAAACCACGAATCATCTTTAAGAGAGCACAGACACTCAAAAACAAACTAAGCCCTTCAGACTTACCGGACCTACCGGAGGGAACATCGAATTGGCTACAATCTACCCATGGCTTCAGGAAATGTGGAACTTGCACCATTTGCAAATATGCACATGAAAAAACAGATTGTTTCAAGGGCAGCAATAACAAGACTATAAAAATCAAGCAATCTATAAACTGTAGGACAAAATATGTGGTTTATGCGATTGTATGTGTGTGCAAATTAATATACATTGGAAGCACCATTAGGGAACTCAGGACTAGAGAACGTGAACATCTTGCCAAAATTGGAAGCCAGGACCCTAGACTGCCGCTTGCCTGTCATTGGCAAGAGGAACATCAATTGGATAACAAAGCTGACATCAAGTTCATTGGCCTTCAAAAAGTTACCCTTGGAAGACGTGGAGGTGACAGAGAAAAGAGACTCAGACAAACTGAGGCGAAAATGATTTGCAAATTCAATTCAACAGTACTCGGACTTAATTCTGATAATGAAATGGTGTCCTTTTTATAGTTACAACTTTGTGGTAACTATAATGAAGAGTAAACATTCTTACCATTTTATGTACATTATTCCATATTATTGTCTTCTTTATTAAGACATTTTCTCATTCATACATTCACACACTTGTTTTTTCTATGCAATTTTTTTTGATAATTTATCAAAAGTTCATGACGTGCAGACTTTATTTGAATACATATTACTTCTCAATTTGCCACTCAACATATACCTTTATCGCATTTTCACTCCATTACAATATGGCCACCAGTGAACATACGACTAAACATGAAGGAAGGACATTCTATGAGAATTGTTCCCTTAGCAACATATAAAACAACAGGGAGGACGCATAATGGCGCCCCCTTGAGACTTGTAGCAATTCTGCGATTGTACGCGCTTAATCTGAACAGCAGGTAAGAGAGCGTCTGAATTTTTCACGCATCCACATTCTCATGCGATTTCCGCGTACGCGAACGCGTGTGAATCGACTACCAAGTTTTTCACGCTAAGATTTTGTAATTTCACGCGCACGCGATTGTGCATACTCACCCTGTATAAAACTACTCGCACGCTTTATCAAGTATTAGGTGCACGCGATCGTACGCATACAGTAAAGAATACGTCTCTATCCATAATTACGATTTCACGCGATCACATTTTCACGCGGTCAGATGAGATAAGAGCATTTTTTCACGCGCACGCGAATGTGCGTATTATAACTGTAGAGATGTATTTTTACGCTTCAACATGGATTATCGCGCACGCGTTTGTGCGCTTTTAGTATAGTATACGTGGCAAGCCAGCACGCGATCGTACGCATCCAGTACAGAATACGTCCCTATCCTTTATTACGATTTCACGCGATCACATTTTCACGCGGTCAGATGCGATAGGAGCATTTTTTCACGCGCACGCGAATGTGCGTACTATAATTGTAAAGATGTACTTTTACGCTTCAACATGGATTATAGCGCACGCGTTTGTGCGCTTTGAGTTCAGTATACGTGGCAAGCCAGCATTACGATTTTACGGGTTGACATTCTCACGCGAGGCACTAGGATCCTTTCATTGTATCATATTTTCTCACGCGGGATTACCTTGCAAGTACTCATACGTGTAATATGTCTTTCCACGTATATTTTCACACGCGAAAGCGTACCATCAGTTATTAGGAGTGCGAAGCTAATCTTTTCACGTGTAATTTTGGTTTTCAACTAATAATCCTTAATATTCAAGAACACACGCCATTTGGTAACCCAATACCCAGTGCATTATTCACTTTTTGAGCTTTATATTAGGGTAAGACAAGAGTTTATTTATTATATCATAAAAAAATATTTTTTTATTTGTTTATTTTTGCTCTTTCAGGGATTTATCCCAATGATATATGGAAGCTTATCTTTCACATCTTGTGACAGGGGCCTCTTGCATGACCATAAGGTAACATGTTTTCACTTGTTTCTGAGACATACAATGACCATTACAAATTGCTTGTTTTAGTAATTTATTGTCTACAATAACTAATGGAGATTTTGTATTTATCTTCTTTTTGAATCTCACCCCTTCTCTCCTACCTTTTTTCCCATCCATTTATTGTCTGGCTTTTTATTTTTATTTTTATTATTTTTACATCTATGTACTTTTGTGTATATGCATCTCACCTAAAAATGTTTATTTTTCCATGCTGATCTAATTTCAATAATCAAACCTTTACTTTAATGTTTTGGATACATGCACATATTTTTCTTTGTGATTATTTATGTGTTTATTTTTTGTTTTTTTATGACTTTATTATGATTAAGACTAATCAATAGCCCTGATTTGAGAAAGGTCCTTGGAGGACCGAAACACGTGTCATCAACGTTAAGGGCAATTTTTTCTGAAAAATAAAAAATATAAAAATTAAAAAAATAAGTCTCGTGTGCAAGAATTAGGCGCAGTCTCCTTCCAGGTCACCTATATTTCACCATATTCCAACATAAGCCTGGTGCCAAAGGCGCCAGGACTGGCCCCAAGAAGGCCTATGCTACAATTTCTTGGGTTTAGTGGGGGCTGGAATCAAGACTCTCCCTGGCCCATAGGTTGGCCAGGGGCTCTTCAGAGTGTGGGTTGTGACAGCATCCACCTAAGGGAACTGTGGTGTAAAATTCTTACTCAATGGCACTACACCCTGCAGAGACTTAATAGGATTTTCAAAGGGACGTCATCGGTTTGTTGGCGAAATTGCAAGAAATGGGGGAATTGGCTTCATGTATGGCGGTCGTGCCCAGTTGTGCAGCCTTTTTGGGGCCAGGTTAATAGGACCGTATGGGAAGTTTTGGGGGCCAATATACCAATGGGGCAGGCGAAAGCTTATTGGACCTTTTATCAAAGAACTTGAATTTATGAGATAGCATCAGAATCACACATTCCTTTTTATGTGACCTAACGGCCCAATTGGTGATCACACAGAACTGGAAGGAGGAGGTGGCACAAACTTTCCATGAGTTGCTATGTAAACTTTGGCAAATATTAGCTATGGAATGGGTGACGTACAACTTGCAAGGGGTTGCTAGTAAGTTGGAATGGGGCATTTTGCTGGACTACTTGAAGGATGACTACAGAATAGATCTATGCCCACAGAATATTAGGATTTTGGACATTGCCTAAGGCCCCACTAATATATGGAGCATAAGATGAATGCTTTACTAAAGTCTTGTCATATTACTAAAGATGCTGCTGGTCGTGGGGGTTGGGGGAAAAGGGAGGCGTGGTTTTGGGGGTGTTATGTAACCTTCGAAATGCCAATAAAAAAAATAATAAACCACGAGAGTCCTCCATTCGGGTGGCTAAGAAAGGATCATCACTTTTGGATCACAAACCTGGGCGTGGACGCGTGAGGAAGGATCGCCTGGGTAGGGGAATCCAGGGTCGCCTTTGTGGGAATGCCCCAGGCGAAACGCAGTATTCTGATGGGGCGACAGAAGAAGAGGAGGCAGTCCCGGACGCCTTAATGGGATATGTTGATTCCAGTCACCCTAATCCCGGTTTTATTTTCCCTAAATCCAATCCCGTCTTTAATGACCCAATGTGGGGAAGGAAGAGAAAACGACTAAAACCAAGCGAGGAGTGTGATGTTAATATCCATTCAACCACTACCAATTTAAGCCACAGAGAATACCATCAAAACCCAGACTTCTATAATCAACCACCAGGAATATGGAAGGGAGCAACCATCCCCTTGAGGAAAAACCAGGCTAAAGGATGTACCTGTGTCCATTGTCGATTCCCTGATAGAATAGTGGGAAATAGATTTATCCTCCAAAACCCTTCTGTTAGGCAGAATCCTGTGCAGTGCCCTTAGAGACCACTACACACAATTAAGACCACAAGTGGTAATACAAGTTCACCTTTGGTACAAGCCTGTACTACTATGTTAAAGTGGTAGCAGTAGCTGAGCAGCCATCTCAAGAGCAAATTAGCAGTAGTAGAGATTACACAAAGGACCACAATTACTGTGACTCAAACACTGACTCAAGGTTTTTGGTTGAAAAGTAAAAGTACATTTATTTCTAAACCATCTGTTGGTAAAACACTTCACTTCTCTTAAATTAAAACCACACGAAAATACACTACACACAACCAATTCACTTGGCACTGAACAACTCAAGGTAAGTACCCTATGTTTTAACGGACCGGGGTTATGAAACAAAAGACGTTACCAGGAATACATATGCGATCACTTTTTTGACAGTAATGACAGTGAAAGATACGGGTATCCGCGGCAAGAAATGTTACCGGGGCAAAAACACGCTTAGCATCTGAGTTAACCAAAAGAGAGTTGGGGGCAAAATTCATAGGCAATACATTTGTCAAGGCAGACAGAATCAGAGAACACTTGCTGACAGGAAAACAAAAGTCAATAGGCCGGAGCCAGTGTCAAGTGGAACCGGGTTCCTGTTGTCGAGGATCACACCATCAGTTAAAGATTTAACGTTGCCATGATTACTTGGATATTGTTAACAGAGGAAGCAAAAGTTATAAGAAGGAGTGAAGACAAGGGCAAGCCTTGGATGAGGAGAAAAGGGATTCACCCCAGCGCCTAGAGGAGGGCTTCTTGGCAGAAGCCCGCCAAAAGACGGTGAACAAAGAAGGCAAACCTGGTTTGCAGCGCAAAGTAAAACACAAGAAGGACTTTAACAAAATTAAATGGCGAATAAACCCGACCAGAGTCAAACTAAAAAGTATTTGGTCAAGCGGGTTTATGTTCGAAGCTAATATAATAACCTAAAACAATACCACGTTTATATAGTATAATCGCGGTAGAAATGTTAGGGTAGATGCCACTGCCACCAGCCAAGTCTAAATGTTAAAAGAGCAAAACAATGCTCTAGGAGGTACAGCTAAAAAGGGCTAAGGATTAACCCTTTCCAATACTCCATGTAAGATGGGGTGTACTGGATCTGTGGTTCAATGACTATGTAAAGCTAATGGCAACTTTACCCTTTTCGGGGGGACAGTAGTCAGCCCCAGAAATGGAGTCGGTGGGAAGTCTAAAAGACAACCCTGTGTCACTGCACTGAAGGTGCTGTGTAACACACAAAAGAGTGGGCTACTGAAGTGGTGTACTCCAGAGTCCACAATCACAAAAATAGCTGAAATACACATGGCAAAACACAGGGAAGAGTGGGGGAAAAGGTCACACTCTTACCAAGTCAAAAAATCCAGCAAAGCTGCTGAGGGACTCACTAGGTAAGGGAAATTAGCCATAGAATGAGAATTCTCACTAACACCTTCCATCACCCCTTCCCCATTTCCAACCAATACTGGGACGAGGAAGAGACAACTGGGAGAAGTACAAATTGACACTCACAAACAACTCCACTTGACAACTTTTCTTCCTATAAAAGGTGTAGTTTCACACAAGGAAATGAACTAGCTGGGGATGCTGTCAAGACCCGAGAAGACAGGGAGTGCTGCGCAGTAGGGGAACCAGCTTGGAGGAGAGCAGCGTTGTGAGACGTGACGCTGGCCCCATGTTTGAGAGGGGATGCAGCGTGGCGAGGAGCCATACCTCCAAGGAGCCAGAAGAAGACCGCCTGTATCCTGCTGGTGGCATTTTGGAAAGTGCTCATTCCCTTCGGACCTGTACCGGTCCCAAGAATGTCTGAGGAGCAGGTGGTGAGACCCTGACCTCAAACCAGGGTATCCAGTGGCACCGCTTGTCAACTCACCGCTGCCCTTTGAGGTGAGAGAGAGAAACTCAGGAGCATGCGCTTGACTGAAGCCGAGCTGGAGAAGGACACAACTTTAAAGCGGCACAGGGCAGAAAGTTATGAAAGTGTACGAAGGACAGAAAGTATCTGAAATAAGTGAAGAAAAGCTGTAGAAGAAAGTAAGTTGCGCTAGCAGTGCGGAAGAGGAGAAAAAGCAAAAGGAAAGGCATGTGAAGAGTAGAGCGTGTACAATGAAGAGAAATACAAACCGTACATGGTAAAAGGACAGTGTGTTAGGTGTTCAGGAGAAGCACGAGAAAGAAACGGATAGTGCAATAGTGCACGAGGAAGCAAAAGGATGTGAGGTGTGCAAGAGGCACGATAAGAAAGAAAAGGAAAGTGCAAGAGGGCGCAGTGAAGTGAAAGGAACTGAATAGGAACAGTGCAAGTGTTCCCGGGCAAGAAGCCAAAACAAGAAGGGGTACAGGAAGCACCTGAAGGTGAAAGAAGAGTAAGAAAAAAGGAGAGGTTTGCCGATCAGAATGGTTGCGCCTAGAAGGAGCAAAGAACTAGGCGGTTTCGAAAGTCTCTGATTTTACCCCACAAGTGAAGTGTGTGTGAAATAACTGTGTGCAATAGGAGAGGTTCATCCTGACAAGTTGAACTGGGTTTTGAAGCTGAAAGGGACCTGAGCTTGGGGAAGGGAAACCCGAGAAGCTTAAAGAAAAAGGAACTGTCATATTTTGTTGAAACTTCAGGCTGGGCACCCCAAGGAACCTAAAGACTCTGAAGGTATTTGAGACAGTTGCAAGGGCTGTGGCTGTGGCTCTGCTGAGAAGGTCTTACGAACAGCCCTTTTTGATTGAAGTTTTTTTTGTGATATTGACCAAACTACATCTGGGGAGAACACCACATGAAACCATCTTTGGTTTCCAATTTTCTGTTGAACCAATATTTTCCTTTTTAAAGACTTCCAATCACATTTTTGTAAAGAGTGAGGGCAAGCATAGGTTTAGATGCAGACAGACTTTTATTTTGGACTATTAGACATTGATGGCCTTAAGAAACATCAGTTAAGGGAACCATACCTTTAGAGTTGCAGCCAGTCGGGCATTACATCAACCCAGGAACCTTAGTAAATAAAGATTTTAAAACAAACACCTTTGAGTCTGTGTGTCTCTTGATACCATGCCTGTCTCACAAGAGCCATCTAATGCTTGTAATGAAATAATGTAACCTCCAGACTTGCTACAATGTGATGTTTATTCCTTTCTACTCTTTTTTTTCTTTAAGGGTGAGGCGCTTCGGCAGATTTTGGTGAACAGATATCATGGAAACATCAGGCCACCTGGACGGAGAGAGAGCCTTACGAGCTTCAGCAATGGTCCACTTTCTCCTGGAGTACACAAGTCAGTTGGTGGTAGGTACTGTCTTGAGGAGCACCTTTAGATTTACAAGATGTGTGTGATATGAGATTGATGCAACACAGCAAACCTCTGTATCCTTATGCACCTTCATTGTACTATTATTCAATTTGCGTGGCTGTACTAGTGCGATGACGCAGCACTTCTAATAGATTCCTTCCTCTGATAAATCCCTCATCTATGATATCCTATCCGCGGCACAGCTGATCTTCGTAAATCTTTTTGCCACCAGGGGGGCGGAGCATGGCTCCGCCTGACACCTGTATGTACCCTGCGACAGTCATGTCAGGGTGTATTTATCGAGGCTCTGTGCCCCGTGGCCTTTGTTAATTTTTTTATGTGCACCTTCTGTAAACGCTATTTCTTTTGAAAAAAAAGAATACCTAACTCCACTGAGGCCCTCAGGTTTTAAACCTTGCGTGGGTTGTGGCTGGCAGATGTCTGTGTCGGATCACCATCACATCCGTTAGTATTGCCTGGGAGAGAGGCACCATGTCAACTATTGAGAGTTGTCAATTCATGCATCCCAAGGCCCTGTGTGAAAGGGCAGCTAAGAACTTAAAACTACCTTCACAAGGCGTTCGGTAAAGGCACGTGGTCTCTGTTGAGTTTCAAAGTGCCTATCTGATGACCGGTCGACCATGAAGAAAGATTAGAAGAATCACCACAAGAGGTCTCGTTCCTCTGGCGTTTCTTATTCATCCTCAAGGAAGAGTCATCCCTCCAAAGACTACCCAGAAGCCACGCCAAAGGTACTATTTCCCATTCAATCCTCCACCCCGGATGAATGGGATTACTTCCTATTGAAGATGTTGGACATCTTTACTGAAATCCCTGGCGCCGCCAGCTTCAGCCTTGGAAACACTGGCTACAGCCGAATCCAGCCGAATCCACCGCGCTGCTCCCAAAATGGCAGGGTCCCTGCAGAGGAACTCTCCTGAACCCCTACTGGCTAGGGTTGGAACACCAAAGGCAAATGGGTCTCCCAGCACAAACAGGCACAGTCTGCGGGTGCTGCAGCGGCGGTACCACTCTCCTCTTTGATGATGGCACTGAGGATGACTTTGCCCCTAAGGAGTATGTCCCTTTTCCAGTGAGGCCATTTATGACATACATATGGCACTTCTAATGGATTCCTTCTTGCCACAGATTTCCTCATCTGTTATCCATTTAGCAGCGTAGTGGTTCACTGGGAATATTTCCACTGCCAGGGGGCGCCATGTGGCTCTGCTCCGGCTCTGTCAACCTCTACGTTTGCCATGCTGGAAATGACATCTGGGCCCAATATAAGTAGTGGCGCCGTGTCAGTCTATGCACCCAAATGCCCTTATTGAGTGAGCAGCGAAATTACTCGCCTTCATCCAGAAGACGATTGTGCATCGTTGAGGTCGCACAGCCAGGATCATCGTTCCAAAGATTGAACGGATCCGTGCAGGGAGAGTTGGAGGAAACAACTGTAAGAAGTTGCTCTCTACGGCACTTATCTTTCTCCTTGAAGAAAAAAATCCACTGCTATAAATTTTCTCCAGAGCTGGTACCCTTTCCAACCGAATCCTCCATGAAGGATGAGTGGGAAATTTTCACCTGAAGATGCTTGACAACAAGGCAGCAGCGACGGCACCTGTGGCGCAGGCAGGGGCGCGCTGCTGTATTCTGCGCTGATGGGTCCCATTGCTTCTTCCTCTACCAGTAGAATATCCTCAGGTGACTGCTCTTTCATGCCTATGGGCTCTGGACTGGTCCAATTGGAGAGCGAGATCGCTCGGCACTGGCAGGCTCTCCGCCGTGGACTCTGCAGGAATATGTTCCACTTCCCAGAGAGGCTTTAATGTCTAGTGTATGTATGGTATTTACGATGAGAAAGACTACCAGGACCCATTTGGTTTTGTACCCATAGGTGCTAGGGAAGAGAGGACTTACCTAAAGAGTTTCATGGGAGCCGTCTGGACACTTACCCAGAGTGGGTCATTCTGCTATCACAAGCAAACCCCAGGACCCTTTACAAACTCTGCGACATTTTTTGCAATGCCCAAAAGAAAGAGACTCTGCTGACCTTCAATGTGGCAGTGGAGGTATCCGGGTTCAAACGCTGCCGGGACTGCAGTTCCAAGATGGTCATTACGGACCCAGCTGCGAGAGTACAATTCACTCAGCACAGAGGAACAGGACTAAAAAAATTGAGCTCTCAGTGCCGCCCATAGCGGCCAAACCTTTTATAGCGTTGAACAGTTGAGCAACACTGTTTAATCTGCCAATAAGCTTTGAAGGATGAACTCTATCGGCCCCCTATAGCTAGACATTCATTAGTCAGACATAATTAGAGCAAGCCCCCTTGACCCCCTCTGCCCAAAACCACCCACAGTGATGTCACAGACCTTCCCAAACCGCCCCATAATGACTAACATTTCATGACATTGTTAGGCTGACCACTGTAACATTATTAATCTGCCAGTGGCCAGTTCTCATGTGAAACAATGAAATCTGGGTTTGGCAATGAGGTGCCCGGCTGACATGGGCAAGGCTACAAGACACAGTTGCACCCTGGGAACAACAAAACTCATCCCCTGATGGGTCCTCTCCCGCATCATCCCCCTTTCCAGGCCCGTCTGCCAAGGGGCGATTTGAAACCGCTAACCCCACCATGGGTCTCCTTCAATTTACCAGTGTTTATTAAATAAATATCTTCCTTTCCCAGCAAGGCCCAGGCAACTCGTTCACTGACCTCGAAAGTATCTGCTGGACCCATCTCCCAGGGACTACAGTCTCCTGGCAACGGTCGGGTTGAAACAATGTTCCAGCAACCCGCGATGGCAGAGTGCGAGAGAAATTCATGTCTGCCCCGAAATGCAGGGTTCATCAGTATGGAAAACCTGGTGGTTTTACTTTCCTCCGGCCTTTAAGTCATTGTGCTTATTGGAGAGTTCACATTATACTGTGCTACCCTCACTGCCTGTCGCTCTGGATTCTGCGTCCCTGTCCCCCATCCCAGCTGTGTCCCGCAAACTCCTCAAGCCGCGTCTGTACTCGGGGTACTTAAGGTACAGGGTGCAGCTGTCGATGGTGTTTCCTCCTCCCCCCGGGATGCCTCCCATCATACCCATCATTCCCGCAACTGATATGTGTGCGCCATTGTAGCGCTGTATCTGCACCTTTACCACAGGGCCATGCCCTTTAATGTGACCCCTTCGCCACCTTGTGGCAGAGACCATGCACCACACCCCCGGTTAACTCTGACTTCGCCAAGAAGCACAAGCTGCCAGGGGGGCGGGGGGACTCACCTTATCTCTCCACCCACCCAATACCAGAGGGGTTAGTAGTGCTGGCTGCCACAGTCAATACCAGAACAGCCACATCCACATTTGTTGTCACGACGATAGAGGAAAAACGTTGACGCTTTTGCCAAGAAGATATTTTCTTCTGCCAGTATGGCACTGAAAGCGATTAACACCTCTTGTGCATTTGCCAAGTATTCATTTGACATGCTATCAGTGAAGCTGTTCAGTATATTCCCGAAAGGCTTTCAAAGACTGGTGGATGATGGCAAGCAGGTGGCCCAGCAGTCATTTCAGACAGGCATGGACATTGTGGACTGCGTCGGCAGATCTATGGGGTTGGTTACTGTATTAATGAGGCAGGCTTACCTTCATACATCTGGGTTCTCGCCAATTGTCCAGAGCAAGCTACTGCCCCTCTCCTTTGACGGTGAGAACCTCTCCGGCCCCAGGGCTGACAATCCTTAAAGAAATTCAATGAGTTGAAGCTGGCCACCAAGTCGCTAGGCGTAGCTGTCCAACACCCATCCAAACCTGCCTTTTGTTTCACCTCACGGGATAGAGGCTACCGGTGTTATATCCTCTTTGGCAGGAAGGCTCAGCTTGTGCAACCCAGGCAGGAGCAGAGGTGTTTCCTGCGCTCTGGAAGGGGCAGGTGGCCTCCAGGAGCCAACAGATGGCGGCAGCAGCAGCTCTGCCCTCGAAGCTGCTTTTTTGTCTTCCCGCACCCCCCATCCCCACGATTCCCCAGTTGGAGGATGGATAGGCGAGCATTGTGCCTAATGCCGGGAGATTACTCCCGATGCCTGGGCTCTTCAACTGGTTCAGTTGGGTTACTGTCTGCCTTTCTTAAAAAGGCCACTTGACAGGCCACCACCACCACCACCACCACCACAACTACCGAATCAGGAACTCCAGGAAGAACTACGAGCCGTGCTTTTGAAGGGTGCCGTGCAAGAGTTAACCTCCTGAGCAGAGAGGATCAGGCTGGTATTTTCTGGTACATAAGAAATTGTCACGACCCACACTCTGAAGACCCCCTGGCCAACCTATGGGCCAGGGGGAGTCTTGATTCTAGCCCCCACTAAACCCAAGAAATTGCAGCATAGGCCTTCTTGGGGCCAGGCTCATGTTTGAATATGGACTTGTGCTTGGGAACTACTTTTCATTAATGCCAGTCATGTGGAGGCATCCTCATAACCTGGGTCCTTGAAACCAGGCTTGCAGTGTAGTGTTTTTGGGTGTGGTAACATGGGGACTATTTTTCCTGGACTTCTTTCTTGAAGCTATTTAAACCACACCCGAATAGACTGACACGCTTTGCGTTAGTTTGCATTACTGCAACGTAACGCTCAGCGTGTTCAGCTTCAGCCACGAACCTCATAAGGACAGCACCTGCAAAGGAAAGGAGAAAACACTGTGAGAAAAAGGCAGTAGCTTACCAGAACTTTATCGCCAGCGGCCCGCAGCTCTTCCGACCATCATCCTGCAACCAGCGCTCCTCCAAATCGACGGACCTGAAAAAGAGAAGAAACAAGGCATTAGACATTGTACAATTAACGAACTGTGCCGAAAGTCTTAACTCGCCGGCCGCTCCCCAATCAGCATCACGACGTAAATTCCACACTCTGGCCGAGTACCGCGACCTGTAAAGAGGAAAAGATAACGTGTTAGCAAAGGCAAGGCAAGGCATCTTAAGCGCAGCGCATAGCGCCTACTCACCGCATCAAGGCGCTCCAAAAAACGCCCATACTTACTGGCGAGAAACAGATTCCGCCTTGCCACATATTGGACTTTCACGTACCTAGGAAGAAAAAGACATTGTTTAAAAGGCATGCAAGAACAGCAATATCCACAGCAATAAGACCTACCTGAAAGACACAAGACGGGCTGGCATTAAAGAAGCAACTCGATCGGCATTGCCCACCAAGCTCAACATACCCCTGCCAAGACAGCAGGACGGAGAACCCGCCAACATCTAAAACAAGGTGAGGAGAAGTCCAGAAGGATCGCAGACCTACAGGGAGGTGGGAGGCTGTTTATCCCGGTTGCCCAGTCCTGAACATAGCTTACCTGTATTCCAGGCAGAACTCTTCCGCTGGTTGCATCTGGGCATCGCAAGGAGGGGCATCTGAACCCCAAGTGCTGGGTGGCGCCCCCGTGGAACCAGGTGAGCGTAACAAAAATGGGGAGGACTACATCCCATCTTGGACCTCAGGGCCTTGAACAAGTTGCTGAGGAAGGACAAGTTCAAGGTGGTGACGTTGAGGGAAATTCTCCACAATCTCAGCCATCAGGGCTGGCAGGTGTCGATAGATCTTCAGGACGCATATTTCTATGTGATGGTCCATCAGAAGCACAGGAAATTCCTGTGATGCCTCATAGGGGACAAGCACTGCCAGTTCAAGGTGCTCCCCTTTGGGTTGACCTCCGCTGCGTACTTCTTCACCAAGCTCATGGTGGAAGTCGCAACTCACCTCAGGAGGTCCGGTGTCCATGTTTTGCCATACCTGGATGACTGTCTAATCTGAGGGGTTGTCAAAGGAGCAAGTGTCCCATCTCCAGGTCACCTACTCCCTAGTTCACTGACTGGGATTCTCTCTGAACTTGCAGACCTCCCATACAGCACCAGCACAAAGACTCAATATTATCTGAACGGTTATGGACACTCTGGTTTGGAAGGCCTCCCCAACAATTACACTTTCACTTACAAACTGTCTTTCTCCTATAAAACAGTTGTTGAGCTCCGGGTCATGCTGCCACAAGCCAATGACTGCCCTCTCCCTAAGTCCCTCCCCGGGCTGCCATCTTCAGATTTTTACCGCACGTTCAAGTGTTGGGAGTCCTCATGTTTTGCTCCAAGAGCTTTTCTATGTTTTCGAGTTTTTTCTGCACAAAATGTGAAATTGTTTGTCAAATAGAGCCTGTGTGCTCTTTCGTTCTTTTGACCGGCAAGCAGGATTCAGTTTGTCGGTGTCTTTAGTCGCCCCTCAAGCGCAAGAATCGTCACATTTTCATCAAAGATTCCAGAAGGCCATCAGGCCTACACCGCACGCTGGACCATGTCGGAGGAGAAGGAGGGTGGAGGTTCTCTTCAAGCTCTGCTCAGGCTACGGATTGAGGAATGTGTTTGTGGAGGACAAACACTCCCAGTGCCTCTACTGCCAGCACTGTGACTCCTCGTCACAAGCAGGCGGATTGCAAAATTTGCCTTGGATTCACTAGATGCACCATGAAGGATCGGCACAGCAGATTGGCGGTGTGGCTCAACGCCCAGGCCTCTACCCCATGCGGCAAGCAGGGGCATGCCTCAACCAGGACCAGCCGGTCCGAGGAGCGGCCTTTCAGTCCTTTGAGGTTGCCCTATCCGTGGAGGGTCCAAGACACAAGGCCAAACTCTGCAATTTCGTTTACGTTGGGGTCGCCGCGCAAGCAGGTCCCCGCTACGGGCAGGGCGCGATCGCAATCACCATCTGCCTCCATCTCAAACTATTGCTCCAACTCCTCTTCGAAGAGGAAGTCTGCGAACCCCCGGGAAGCTGCAGGAGAAGGCGGAGAAGGCCAAGCTGCCGAATAAGGTAACTGACCTTGCCCTGAAGGCCCAGGTGGTCCAGGAGAAGAAGTCGTCAATTGAGCTGGTGGCGGCCGCCCTCTCGAAGGTGAAAGGGGCTGATCCGGTCCAGGATGGCCCTTCCTCCCAGGCGGGAGGCTTCGGCCAAACCGATTGAGAAAACACTGGAGAAGAAGATGCCATCCCTGAGCTCGGCTCTGACCCCTCAGGACACAAAAAGAGGTGGGGGGGGGAAGTGGAGGCCTCTACGGTGCTCCAAGGCACGGATATTTATTCATCGGATGACGCAGACATGGCGTCCCTTCACACGGTCATGGACGACGTGGGGAACGACGACGGAAAGGCTGAGGATGACAATTAAATTGTTTCGGGGCGACGACTGCGGCAGAGCAGACAGCGATGTAGACGCTGGGCCCAGCAAGCCTACCCCACCTCCCAGGCTGCCGGCGAAGATGATGAAGCGGCAACCTACGCCACCCCATCAACCACCACACATAGGGATACAAGGACGGATACAGCAACGACAGAAAAGGATGACGGCAGCGTATCCCCGCCACTAAGTGCATCTCCATAGGAGAAAGTGGGATCATTCCACTCCATGGTCGCCCGCACATCGGAACTCTTCCAGCAAATGCCAGAAGAGACCAAAAAGGAAGGGTTCCTGTAACAGCGCAGAGAGGCTAAAAGGAAGACCATTCTGGCAGTGTCTCTCCTAGATGAGGTTTGGGATGAGATCCTGGCGCTAATGAAGAATCCCGCCTCAGCCCCGGCAAAAAGAGACTGGCTGGAGATGAAGTACTGGGTGCCGGAGTCCGCACCCAAGTGCCTGCAATTGCAGCCCTCCCAGACTCGGTCGTCTCAGCGGCTGCGAGGAAGAAGTCCTCACATCCATTGTCATCCACCTCGTTCCGACAGACAGGGAGAGGAAGAAGGTGAACGCAATGGGCTGGTGATATACTCAGCGACAATGACGGTCAAGGCAGCGAATGCGCTGGCGATCCTGGCAGGTACGCCGGGGAGCTACAGGATGGCCCCATTGCTGGAATTCCTCCCCGACGACTAGCGGGTCGAAGCGCTGGAGATCCTCCGGGAGGGCGAAGTAGAATCAGACCATGCCATCACTGTGGCCATGGATATCGCGGACACAGGGTTCTGCCAGACGGGGAACGGTGTCTGCTTCCATCGTTGTGGCTGGTTGAAAGCCACCAAATTTCGGCAGGAAGTTCCGATGGGGACAATCCATTTGAGAAGGCTGTCGATGACTCATTGTAGGCCATCAAGACCGACACAGACGTCCCGGGCCCTAGGCACGCTTCAGCAACACTGCCCTTCCTTTCACTCCTCAGGAGGCAAATTTGGAAGATCTTCAAAGGGTTTGGGCAAAGGATGGTCCTCTTACCGTCAAACCCCCCTTGTTCTAAGACCCAGGAGGCCTGCAGGGGTTGCTCCAACCCTTTCTGAGGTGGCCACCGTTGTCGTTACTCCCAAGGTGACAGACACAAGGCCCTGAAGCAGGACTGAACCAGCAAGGGCATCGGGCCCCACTCATGCACCCCGGTAGGAGGCTGGCTGGCGGGTTTTGTCAGCGAGTGGAAGATCATCTCCACTGACCGATGGGTGCTGGGCGCTCTCACCAACGGAGACACTCTAGAATTCCAACAGAAGTGTCCGTGGATACCACTGGTGGCCCGACAGAAGCAGCACATCCCTCAGCTCCTGCAGGAGGTACGGGCCATGTTAAGAAAAATGGCGATAGAACGTGTTCCAAAGCGACTCTGGGGCGCCTGAGTATACTCCAGATACTTCTTAGTAAAGAAGACCGGGGGCTGGAGACCCGTTCTAGACATGCAGCGACTAAACAAGTTCAAGTCCCAAAAATTCTGGATGGTCACGTTGCAGCATGTGCTCGGCCAACTGGAGGAAGGGGACTTCCTAACTTCGCTGTATCTGGAGGACGCCTACTTTCACGTTCACAAGAAGCATTAGCAGTTCCTGCATGTCGTATAGGGAAAGCATTACCAATTCAAGACCCTTCCCTTCGGGCTGAAGTCAGCACCCAGGGTGTTTATGAAGTGCCTGGCACAAGTGGCGGCCCATCTACATCTGCAAGGGATACATGTGTACCCGTATCTAGATGACTGGCTCATCCGGGCCAAGTCAAGGGAAATCGCTGTCGACCACACGGACATGACCATACAACTGCTGACGGATCGGGGATGCTCTGTGAATTATCCGACGTCCTGCTTGATTCTATCGCAGGACGCTTTGTTCCTGACGGCCCCCTCAGCAGAAAGCATTGTGGCCATTTTGGGCAAGGTACAACTGCTGTTGGCATTGAAGATCACCACGGTGCGAGCCATCAAGTCACTGCTCGGCATGATGTCATTGTGTATCTACCTGATCAGGCTCTGCAGGTTACGGATGTGGCCCCTCCTGGAATTCCAAGATGCCCAGTGGATCAGGTGTTGGGAAGCTTCACGGACAGGATACTTCTCGACGAGGAGTTCCGTCAAGCGATAAGGTGGTGGGTTGTGCGCTCCAACATTGCCGGGACAGGAACTTCCAGAGGCCCCACCACCCGTGTGAGGTGACGGTCACCATGGACGCTTCCCTGGAGGGCTGAAGAGCCCACACCGGACATCTGCACGCCAGAGGCCTGTGGCAACTGGAGGAGAGGGATCTCCACATCAATGTCCTGGTACTGCAGGCAGTGTTCTGGGCCCTCAAGTCGTTCCTTCTGTCCCTCAGTGGCAAGATGGTGAGGGTCTTCACGGAAAATACCACATTGATCTTCTACATAAGGAAGCAAGGGGGGGCACCAGAGCCCCAGCGCTCTTCAGAGAGGTGCAGGACTTGTGGCACTGGGCCATCGCCCAGTGGATGTTTCTCATCCCTTTTCACCTACCAGGAATCAAAAACACTGTCGCTGACTCTCTGAGCCGGGAGCTGCACTCTTGCCACAAGTAGGAGCTATGGCAGGATCAAGTGGACAACCTCTTCCTCAGGTTGGGCAGACCCCAGATCGATTGGTTTGCGACGTCGACAAACACCAAGTGCCAGAGTTTCACCATCAGGTTCCACCAGCCGGGGAGCATGGGGGACGCGTTCTCCTTCCCGTGGGAAGGCCTGTTCCTGTTCACGTTCCCACTGTTAGCTCTACTTCTACGAATCAACAGTCAACTCAAACGGTGCTGGTGCAGGATGATCCTTGTCGACCCGGCGTGGCCGAGGCAAATTTGGTACCCGGACCTTCTCAGCCTGTCAACGTCCCCTCCTGCCAAGCTGCCATTGGTTGCAGATCTGCTCGCCAGAGAAGGAGGCGCAATCCTGCACCACGACCCAGGATCGCTGAACCGGAAGGCCTTGCTCCTGCAGCTTTGGAGTTTGGTGGGTACGAGCTAACGGCGGACTGCAGGGAGGCCCTTGCTAGGGCATTGTCGAATCTTAAGTGCTACGGGCACAAGTGGAAGCAGGTCGCGACTTGGTGCCGGTCCCAGAATATCAACCCTCTAAGGACCACAGCCCCTCAGATCCTTCCGTATTTGTTGTTGTTGGCAAAGGTGGCGCTGGCGCCTGCCTTCATCAAAGTACCCTGGCGGCTATCTCCCGCTACACCAGGTCTCCGTGACGGTCTTCTTTGGTCACACCGTCTAATCAAGGAATTCCTCAAAGGACTGTTTCGATCGTTCCCGCCGGTGAAGGCACCTGCCCCGGCGTGGGAATTCAACGTGGTGCAGACGAGGCTCATGGGGGGCTCCCTTCGAGCCTATGCTTCAAGCTCCTCTCAAGTTCCTTTTGTGGAAGGCAGCTTTTCTCGTGGCCATCTCCTCTGCCAGGAGGGTAGGTGAGATCCAGGCCCTTTCCTGCAAGTGGCCTTTTCTGACTTTCCACGAGACAAGGGTGGTGCTACGGACGAACCCCTCCTTCATGCAGAAGGTCCCGTCGGAATGCCATCTCAGCTAACCTTTGATGTTGCCTGTGTTTTTTCCGACTCCTTCCTCGCTGGCTGAAAGGACTTTGCACTCGCTGGATGTGGCGCGAGCGCTGAAGTTCTATGTGGCATGCACAAAGAGTTTCTGGAAGAAGTCACAACTTTTCATGAACTTTGGCCCTGTAAACCATGGGACAGCTTTGTCCAAGGCTTCCATCTCCAGGTGGCTCTCCGGCTGTATCACTTGTTAGGCAGAAACGTGTGCAGTTCCCTTAGGGACCACTGCAAAAGGCTTAAGGCTACAGGTGTTGGCAGTAAACCCAATTGGTAGCAGTCTGTACCACCCAGATTTACCAGGTAGCTGTGGCTGAGCAGCCAGACTTCTCTCAAGAAGAGTTAGACAGTATATAGAGTATACAAGATAGGTACCAAAATACAGTAGTACAAGCAAACACTGACCAGAGCTTGGGTATAAAAGTATATAATTATTTATTTAAAAACACACTTTGTAAAATACACTAACAATAATACGGCAAGCAAGTTCAAACACAGTCACTATTAATATATATACATCCCTGATCACTTATTGAACTAGTCTTAGTTAAAACACCACTTATTTTCAGACAGAGGTGAGTGCTTAACCTAAGCTGGCACTCCAATAAGTTAATTAAAACGGGAGGGAAAAAGGCAGAATTAGGAACATACACAATACCAACACTCTAGGAGAACCAGAGCAAGTCAGAAAAGGCAGAATCTACTGAGGAGCAAGAAAGTCATAGGCCAGGCCCACTCTTGAAGAGAGCAAGGCGGAATGTGTCCAAGATCACACAGTTGAATAGTACTTTTAAAGGGTCGTTGCAAAGAGTTCAAAAAGGGTTGTCTCAAGTCAGGAAAAGTTAGTTAGTAGGTCCCAAATCACCCCAGGATAGAAAGTCAAGGGTTTATGGGACACCTTGAACAGTCTGTTGCAAGGGAGACCAGGCGAGACTCAGTACCTGAAGTGGTGAGAAAGCTCCAGCGGGGGCAGTTGTTCCAGGCAGCGGGTGCAAGTCGGTGCTTCGTCCAGGGGAAGAGGAGATCTCGACGTGGAGGAAAGCTGGAGGTCGTTGCACTGCCAGGGAAGAAACCAGCCGCAGAGTTTATCGGTTAAAAGGTACTACCCTTTTATTTGCGGTAGTGGTGAAGCGTGGCTATCCGGCCGTTGGGGTGCTTGGCACGGGCGATTCGACCACGAGACGATCCAGGAAGGCGAAAAAGAGGGCGAACTGGTTATCCCCACCAGCTCAGAGGAAGAAGACTCTCCGGGATGAAGATCTTCTCTGTCGTTGGGAAGTGGTGAGACGGTTCAGCAGGGCTCCACCGGTGGTGTTGTCGTTGCAGGTCGGCTCAGCTTCTCCCTCTTCGGATTCTTTGGTCCTGTGGCGACTTCTGAAGTTCCAGTCCCCAAAGCCCTGCTTTTATGCAGAAAACCCCCATTCATCAGTCCTAGCTGTCACTCAAACATGCTAAGTGGTGAGCCGGGCGGCTCACCACTGGGCCAATCACACAAGAGTGTGACTTGAGTTGCCGAGGCAACTCAGTCCAGGGTGCCTAAACCCCCCTCCCACACATCCTGTAGACCCAGACAGAGTGGCACCACTTTTGGAGGCTTCTGTGGAGAAGCCTGCCATAAAGTGGAACAAAGGGCTCGACTTGGGTTGGAGTTAAAGAGGCGAACACAAACGCCATTTTAAAACCGAGTCCTGGCAAAAAGACCCAACCGGGGAATAAATATTAAATAAATAACCCGGCGGTATCTTTAACATTGCACCAAAAAGTGGTGCGTTTAAAATGAATGGGAAAATCCCATAGGAAATATTCCGGTGGAATATTTCGCGTGGTAACCACTGCCACCAGCCAGAAACTCGACGAGGGGGGACTGCACAGTGCCCCCTCGAAAAACAGATCCAGGGGCAATCTAATTACCCCTACCAGTACTTCCACAATATGATGGTTTGTACTGGTTCTGTTCCCAATTTAAGACTAGTAAAGGCAATGGTGACTTTACATGCCCTGTGAGACAGTAGTCAGTCCCAGGGTATGGATATTGGTGGTCACTATGACACCCCTGTGGTACTGCACTGAGAGTGCTGTGTAACACACTTACGAAAAATACATGTAACCCTATGGAGTACAAGACCCCATAGTCCATTAAACACCTTACAAAGTCAAAGGATATCTCAAATCATGTCTAAGAGTGGGAGAAAAAGAGTCTCACTCTTAGGAGAAAAAAATAAACCCCAAAAATCCAGCAAAGCTGCTGGGGGACTCACTAGGTTTGGGAAATTAGCCTTAACAGAGAATTCTCCCTAACATCACTCACTGTCACCGGTTGACAAACTGACCGCTGCCTGGCCATACGAGAGCCCATTCCACCAGAGCGATCGCTGCCACGACAGCGTTCCTGTCTGGTGTGCCCCTGCTCGACATCTGATGGGCTGCTACGTGAAGGTCTACGCATACCTTCACAAGATTCTACTTCGTTGACAGGGATTTCAGAGAGGAGTCCAAGGTCGGCCAAGCAGTGCTGTGCAACCTGTTCGCTTGAAAGTGAGCCTGGTCCGGAGGTAAGAATAATTGCTGCTTTTGAGCCTTGCCACCTCCCATGGTTGTGGATGTATTTACTGCTATGTATTATTTATTTATGAGCATGTGAATCCATGCCAGACCCAATGCTGGAGAAGTAACAAGTTAATTACCTGTAACTGTTGTTCTCCAGCATGGGTCTGGCATGGATTCACATGTGAACCCTCTCTCCTGACCCTCTGCGGCGGCTCTTGGTCATACTGCCACTTTACATGCTACCAAATGTTAAGATGGCTGCCAGAGGAGGGGCTTAGGAAGAGGGCAGACATTGACTGGGGGCAGAGTGACCCAGAGCTCATTGATTGAGTTATTGGAGAAAGATAGTTTGAAAGTGAAATTCTTTTACTGAGGATTCCCGGCCTGTCGACTGGGATTATTCATGAGCATGTGAATCCATGCCAGACCCATGCTGGAGAACAACAGTTACAGGTAAGTAACTTGTTCCTTCAGTTCTATGCTGTCCTTGTTTTGAGGTCTGCCTCTGTAAGGACTTGCTTTCTCTTGTTCTCCCTTTATTCTACAGGCTCTCCACCACTCCTAGGGCCTTTCTACTGGATTACCCCTCTTGTTCTCTTCTGATGCTGGCCTTTGTACCTAACCTTATTATCGAATGGCTTTCACTGCCTTTTTCTAGAATGTTCGAATGTTTGGAAAATGACAATTGGCAACACCCTGGGTTCCTCCTAGTACACACACTTATAGTTTCTCTGCGTTTCATATTCGTTCTTATGTTTCATTTCATATTTAGTCTGTAGTCTCTGTTGCCTTCCCCTATCTCGTTCAACGCTGGTACCTTAATTCCCTGGGTTTCGGTTGCAGTGTCTTGCGTCAAGACTGAGAGGCTTTGTTCCATTTCTGACGTTGTCTTCCTGATTTCTGCAGCAGAGTCGCTCCAAGCGTCTGGTCAACCTTGGCTGTTCAGTGCCGCTCATCCGGTGGAAGATTTAGCTTCTCTCGCTCCTGTTTGTTTCGGCGTCGTTCACAGGGCCCCAGGTCCACCAAGTATATCCCGTGGTCACACGACTAAAATGGAATCCGCCCTGCCTGCACATTCGCCCCTGCTTGCAACATGCGTCTTCCTAAATTGTCGGCTGGCGTGCTTTCCTTTGCTGACAATCTCGTCATCTGCGGTTCCTCAATGCTCCGCCCCGCCAAGGCTTAGCACCATCAGAGGTGCTTCCCCTGTGTATGGCTCTCATCTCTCTCTCTCAATCGATTAGTCTGTTACTTGTATGTCAGAATGCAAATGGGCGTTCTGTTTAGCGTCAGATTTCGTAGTTGATCCAGCATTGCCTGAAGTCAATAGGAAAGAAGATGTTTGATTTGGTATAGAAGGTATTCCCAATATTTTTGCTGGTATAGGGAGTTCTTCAAGGGAATGAGTCATTGTCTTCTAGAGGAGAGTCGCTCGCCATGAGGTCCCACTTGCCCCAACCCCTAGGGAGGGTCTTGCGGAGCAGGCTCACGCAAACATTACTGCTTGAAATCCCTTTCATGCCTGGACGTATGGTTTGGCAGGGCGGTCCTCCTGAATTTTCTGGTCCAGGTGGCTTCCTCTGCTCTCCTCCCTCCTCCAGGTCCATGTACTACTCTGGGAGTCTATCATAGATGAGGAATCTGTGGGAGGAAGTAACCCATTTGAAGAACAAATAACTTCCCTCTCGATATTATTCTTTCTGATGTTCCTCCCATGGATTCCTCCTCACCGTCCCTACATGCCCTTCTTTGCGGATAGCCATTAAACAATCGATTCAGTGGTTCATCAGCCTCAAATTGCTAGAGGAAAAGTGTGGAATTGAGGTCACAGGGTGCAGCACCTCAATGTGTACTGTCCCAGATTGCATGTCAGACACAGGGTGCATAGAGATGCTGTGCGGAGCAGATGTGCATCCGTGCTGGCCCCCACCCTCCCAGTGGTGAAACTATTTCCGAAGATCAGCTGCTGAGAGGATATCTTTTAGGAATGCATGGAAGGAACATCCGTCAGAAAGAACATTACTATGGTAGATTATTAGTTTATATCTGCTGCTCTGCTGAAACAGAAGTTATTTTATAACAGGTGCAGATGCAGCACAGTTGCAGTTAACTTTTCTCCTGTCATGTGGACTCTAAATCTCACCTCTTTCTAGGGCCTGGCTCCAGCTCCCCAACACTGTGCCGGAGTGAGATGACTCTCGCGGATGTCCAGTGTCACCTGGATAAGGAGGGTGCATCAGACTTGGTCATTGATTTGATTATGAATGCCTCCACTGACCGAGTGTTTCATGAGAGCATCTTACTGGCTATTGCTCTGCTGGAAGGGGGAAATACATCCATACAGGTAATGACATAAATACATTTGTGTTTTAACAATGCAAATATTAGGGTGCTAATATTTCTTTACCATCTATTGTTTGTTCCGGCCCATCATGGATGTGCAAACCCCAGTGAGGTTTGGGGTTCCACATCTTTGCAATACTGGACAAGGCTTATGTGAGGTAGATCTAAACCAGACGGTAGCTAAGCAATGTAATTAAAGTCTAGTACAAGGTATCTGAATGCCAGTTGTGCCTTTTTATGTATTTGTGAAAACATAGTACAGCTAGTTTTATATGCATGTATTCAAAAGCAGATGCCATGATAGACCATTATGGATGACTTATTAGCTAAGTGTCTTGCAGGCACAATGGTTGGTGCTCTTGGAGTGGCTTCAACCTACGGTGGTGCACTTTATCACATGAAGGACCTTTCCAAGGTTTCACACAATCTGTTGCAGGATTCTGCTTGTACAAGGCAGTCCTTCCTTGAGTCAATTTGAAAGAGTTCATTAAGATGTTACAGTGAAAGGGGATGTTTCCTTGCACTGTACCCATGCCATATCTAGGATGCTATACTGTTATTTTAAGTTCTGTTTTGCTGATAACGGATTTCAGACTTGAGACAGAAGCATTGTTCTGCCAAAGCACTACACAGTTACCCTGTGACTAGAGTTACATTAAAAAAGTTGTTAGGAAGGGAATACTTTCTTGTAGGCCAAATGTACACTGTTAGACTATTGCATTGTGGTGGACAGATTTATCTGGCATATGTTGCTTTTACATTGACACAATTCAGATTTTATTGTACATGTAGAACAATACAGATTGTACCAACTGACCATATGCCATATATAGACAGTGGAAAACCAAAGGTATGCCCCTAGTGTCTGTAATCAGTGGGTTAATGTGTGGTAAGTAATGCTAGTTCATCTGCCATATGTTGTTTTTCAAAGATGTGTTCCCCGAACTCACGGCATACTAATAGATATTTCCAAACCGATAGTACACATTTTTGATGTGGAATAGTCACAAACCATATGTTTTAATAATATATGTATATTCCAAGTATATGGAGTGCATTTTTACTTGTTAACGCAGTCTCCTAATACGCTACACTATTGCACATTACCCATATTACATGGGCGGTCGGTACGGTCCTGGGCATAGCAACATGGCCACCTGGGAAACCTCGGTCGAAGCCAGGAAAGCGTTCGTATGGCAACAGTTATAAACAATGGCCACACAGCCTTGGGCTTCTTGTGAAACCGCACGGACAGGATTGCCGTAGTACGCCACCTGGGGAACACTCGGCCGTAAGTTCAAACACTTTATTGCTGTAAATTTCCTACACGCACACCGTTTTAATGATTTTCTAGCATAACAAGGCGAGGCTTTGCATGGTCCCCTCACGCACACGTATGCAGTTGAGTATTTAACAAAAAAGCCTTTAGTGCCATAGAGCCGGCGTCTGGAGACAGAGCTGGGTCTTAAAGTCAGACAAGTATCGCATTAACAGGCATTATTGGCTGAAGTGGAACCTTGCACTAGCCATTTGTTTTTTCGAGTAGTCGAGGTGTAGATGCATAGCTCGCACAAGGTGAAAAACGCAGGTAAAAGGTGCACAGTCAATTTCACTTTGTGGTTCTGAATCATGTTGTCTCAGAGGGATGTTTTACATATGCCCCACTCCGATACAGACTGCTATTTAGATCCAATGGCCATTTTAATTTAGACATATGTCTCTCTCGATTTGTTTACGGAATACCACACAAGTAATGGCCAGTACTTCCCATTTGGGATCATCAGTTTTTAATAGGATCTCTTTTTAATGCCAATATTTATGAGACAAAATAGGGGTAGAAGTTGCACTGATTTAAATTAACTCTTTACCCATAGGGAGATCCTTGATAGAAAGAGGAATCCAGAAATTGACACAAAGCAGAAACATCCAAGTGATTATTAATATAGGAATCATGACAGACAAATTAAGTGACATAGATATGAGTGGGATATGATATGGAATATCTCACATCGTTATTATTGTCAAACTGGAATAGAATGGAATTGTGAAACTGGAATAGAAAGAAATGAATAGACCGCTTCTGACGAAGGGATTTTTTTCCCGAAATGCGTAGAGCATGACACGAGGGATTGAACAATCATAACATCTGGCTATATATATATATGCAAAATAATCTTTGTTCCAAAATATTCTTGCAATTAATGCAATTCTGGATATTGGAGAGTTCAAAATCAAAGTTTTCTTTGAAAAATAGGCCTGTGTAAATGAATTTGTTACTATTACCACCCTGTTTTTTTTTTAAAAAAAAAAAAAGAATAAGATAAAGTTAACTTTTCTCTTTTAACAAAAATTGAATCTCTGGGATTTTGTGAATTGTTGAATAACTGAAAAGAAAAAGATATTGTTTGGTTCACAATACAAACAGGATGTGCAGGGGACGGGAGTGTTCCACAAGTGTGTGGACATCTGTTGATTCTCTAGTTGACCACACATCATAGTGTCAGGGTTGTTTGTCTCCCTTGCACCCCACCACATTCCGTAAGTAGTAAGAAAGAAAGAATAGAAACACAAGGTGTGCTCCTAGACACTAAGAAATTAAGACATGTTTTATGTTTGTCATGAGATGCATGTACTATGATCGATTTGAATTGTGCATAACAATAAGAAAAAAAATATTACCCTGTATGCACGAAGAAAATACAAAGGTGTTGTGCATTTCGAATGATAAATTTGTACTGTAACTAGAGTTCTGTCTAGAACTGGAGATCTGAGGGATGGATAGCTGTTCACTTTGCTTCTGTAATACATGTATCTTCCCCACTTGTAAGGGAAAACCCCTGTGAACAAAACAATTCACGGGCAACCCCTTATTTTGTTTATAACCCCTTAATAGACTTTAAGTTAACCACAACACAAACAGGTTGAATTTTAAGTAAAAAAACACATAAGATTTCTTTGCACATTAAAAGAGAGGAAACTTTAAAAACACTGTGATACGTTGATTTATCACAATGCTCTTTTCTCCCAGCAATCCCCCACCCCAAGGCATCAGTTATATATGACCCCTTAGTTTGAAGGCAAGGTACAGGGATTGGGCATATGACGGGAAATTCGTTTGAACTTTTTATTTGAAAGACAAGGCTTGGGAAATGAAGTCAATGATAAATCATTTGGGGAACACATTCAAATGAAATGCTGCACTTTGGGATTCTGATTTGGGAATAAATGGGTACATTTGTTTTGCACACACTACATTCACTTGAAAGGCAGAATTTTAGGGATTCTTATTTTGGGATTAAGGACACCCCTCTTTGTAAGGAGGTCGGGGGTTACAGGAAAATAGGGTCACTCAATTACTTAGACTATAATAGCTCTAACACACTGAGTATAACATTTGTTTGTTTCAAATTGTAACAAAAATCAGCCCGTGATCTTTTCTATATGGGAATTTACTGAATTAACTTTAATTAAATATGCTAAGGGTCTACACAGTCTCACCCCTCACCTACAATTAAATGGAATGGATTAAGGCATGTAGTTCCCAACAGATGCATAGGTTTGGGCTAATATCGACTTACATAGGATGTCTCTATTCTCAGCTCAGGAGTCCATCCAGATTTTAGGACCATCTTTTGGTAAGCAGCTCACACCTCAGGCCTCTATTCACAGCAAGGTCTCTCCAGCCACCGGCCTCTCTGAGATAGGGCTCCCAGGTGTCTAATCAAATGTCTCCAGCAAGTGTCACAGGGTCTCCTTTTCTCTCTCCTTCTAGTTAGGCCTTGGTTTAGCATTGTTCCCCTGGCAAGGTGGTACCCAAACGGTTTTGGCAGCTCTCCCAGTCTCTTTTTCTCCTTCTGTTCCCCTTCAGATTGCTAACTAATCTTATATAGTTCTGATAACACTTGCACATGAATGTTTCCACCTTACGGATTGGACATCACTTTCTCTCCCTCCCACTAGTCTACCCACTGCAAGCTGTTAGGGCATGGAGTTTCGAGGTTTGTATTATGGATAATGAGGGAGGAGAAAAATGTATCATTTCAAAATTAATTTTTTACATTTGTTTCCTCAAAATCTCACCACATGGCACCTACCTCTGCTTTTCAGATAACTGCATAAACATATATATATATATATATTTGAATTCAGCAATTTATGACAAATCGGGGAAATACTAATTTTACTTTGGCATAACCTTTCTGGGAAGAGCTGTCATTTTTTCTTGTTTACTCCTGAGATGAAGGGAGGTAACAATACCAAATTTCACAAAACGCACACTAATTTATCTTTTTATCAGCTCCCCAAGTTTCGGATTCTTCTGATTTATTAGGAGTATCACAACCCCATTTTCACCTCCAACTCAACGTACACACAGGGTATATAGTTAATATTTACATAGAACTGACAGGCTTTCTGTTATCTTTAATATGAGTCCTGAATGAGCTCATTGCAACGCACAGTTCTCCTGTTATTAATGAAAATGTGTCCCATGTTATTTGGATTGCAAGACATTAATATAGAAGCCTCAGTTTCATATTTCAGGAAATCCAAACAGTTTCAATGCTCACAAATCACATGACTTGAATAGCTGCTTATCAGCAATGTCTTCTTCTACACAGTCTTTGAAGATCCATTAGTGGCTTTGCAAGGCACTTTATTGGGGTTATGCCAGTCCAAGAGGACAATTCTGTTGGCCTATCTTATCTGAACTTTCCACAATTTTGATCTCTTTGTATTTCTTTTGCATTTCAACCTGAAAACCAGAGTTCCTTGGTGGGCCCAGCCCAAAGGTCTTGAGGTCAAAGTTTCAGAGGTACAGATCTTTCAGTTCAGTGGGGAAAACAAGCTTCATACATAATTGTAACAGGATAGCATTTTAAATTGAAAAGATGTGTTTTTCACATGACATTTTGTGTCGCATCTGGGTCTGTAGTCCATAAGTCGTCTTACTTTAATAACATGGTTAAAAAGATATGAGTCTCACTTTCAGTATTATTCACCCATAGGCCAACATTTACGATGGAAAACCAATGTTTGAATGGATTGTGTCCTCCAACGTATTCCACATCTTTGACATGTAATGTCCACAGCTGTGCACTTCGGGAACTTTTTCGGCAGAGGGCATCCTGTGTCGATGTCATTGGGTCGATGGCCCTCGAAGGCCTCCTTCAAGGGCGATGTCACCGGATGTTATAAATAGGACGCACGGCGACTGTAGCCTCAGTTCCGTTTTTTCCGCAAACGTGTTTGCTTCGAGAACTCGGCACGACTCGTGTGTTTCATCGTTGAGATGTCTTTTTCTTCGACCCCTCCGACTCTGCGGTCTGGCTTCAAGACCTGCAGGGACTCCAAGTCGAAAATGTCGATCACCGACCCGCATCACATTTGTTTGTGGTGCTTGGGCGAGAGTCACAACACTGACAACTGTTCTAAATGCCAGTCGATGACTGCCAAAGCATTGCGGGAGCGTAAGGGGAGGCTCCAGGTAGGTAGGGGTTCTAAGCCCTGTTCTTCTAAATCAAAAACCAAAGGGGTGTCCACCGACAATTCAAGGGGTGACTCTCCGCGTCGGGAGGAGGCCCGGGGTTCTCGATCCCAGAGTGGTTCCCACCATTCTTCTTCCTTGTCGTGGCGTTCTTGGAAGCTTGGTCACCGGTTGCCTTCCCCGTCGTCTTCAGAGGATGGTGCTGTGAGGAAAATGGCATGCCCGACGAAGTCCTCGATTCCGGAGGAATGGGCTGCTTTTAAGGAGCAAATGTTAGTGATCTTTCAATCGCAGGGCACGGTTCCGGTCGCGCCTTCTAACGAAGCCGGCAAGGAGCGGTCTCGTACTGTGGCTTGCACACCTTAGGGCTCAGGTCCGTGACGCGACTCACAACGGGAACCTTCGAGGTCCTGTTCGGACAAGGCTTCCAGGTCTCAGTCCTCGTCTCCAGCGAGACCGCTGCAACCTGCTAACGCTTTGCTGTTTTATCAGCCCATGGCGCCGTCGGCACCAGTGTCGACGCCGAAGCCTTCGGCGCACACGACGCAGAGGTTGTCGACGCATTCGGCGTCATAGCCTTCAGCGCCCTTGATGCCTTTGGGTATTTTTGCCTGCAATTTGCCATTAGAGTACCCTGAATTGGTGGATCCTCCAAGGAAGACTACGGTGAAGTCTGGGAGTCCAGTATTGGACTCCAGGCCCTCTTCTGTCCCCAGGCCAGGGTTTCAACTCCCTCTGCACCAGGGCTCAAGTCCTAAAAATTAAAGTGGGGGCGGGGGGTTCATCAACAAACGCAGTGGGATGTGACGTTGCCCGAAAATAGCATATCAAGGTAAAATATGCACATTTCATTAAATTGGCTTTGTATACCCACCCAAATTGAATAGGACAAATGGCATTTGCCTTTCATAAAATCAACACACACACACAAAATCAAGAGAGAATATTTTCTTCTAATAGTATTTTTGAAAACTTTAAAAAGTGTGCATGTTTTAAACTCCAAGAACCAATAGAAATGTTTTCCCTGGGACTTGCAGTACCGAAATGGTACATTTCACCTTTAGTTGTTTGTTACTTTTCATCAGATTATCTAGTGCAGTGGTGAAGTGTCCCACCTGTAAACTTGACGGCTGTGGTTCGATCCTGAGGTTGGCTTTAATTCATGAATTCAAAGAGGACATTCACTGTTTCTCATTTTAGCTGAGGGGGACTGAGTCCACCCTCTGAATAAAGTGGGTGGACTCCGTCCCCCTGCCTGTACCCTCGACTTGAGCCCTGCTCTGGACGACATATATGAAGAGGAAGAAAGGTCTGAATTTGGGGACCCTGGTGAACTGATGTAGCTCCAACCTTTTCCGGTGACAGTCAGTTGGAGGAGTTGAGGCAAACACTTCATGATGCCAGTGGGTTGGACACTTCTCCGAAAGTGGAATTTGGTAGGTCTGAGCCTGGGGCTCATGCGGAGTCTTCATACAGGCGGCTCATGGCTAGGGTCTCGGAGCATCTGGGTTGGTCCAGTCCTCCTGAAGACTTTGTGCAGGATGATCTAACAGACATTTTAGATCAAGGTCCGTCCTCTGACCCTGTGTTACTGTTTCATCTCACCTTACAGAAAAGGGTGGCAGCTGCTTGGCTGTCACCGGAATCTCTTCCAGCTGTTAATAAATCTTTGACAAAAAAGTACCACCCTTCCGTTAGTGACCCCAGCTATTTATCCACTCACCCCACTCCCGAGAGTTTGGTGGTTCAGGCAGCTATGGCCACCTCGAGGCAGGCAGTGTACCCTAACATCCCTCCTGATAGGGACGACAAACACTTCAACGGTTGGGCTCAGAAGGTATTTTCTCCGGGGAGCATGGCATTGAAATCGGCCACCTCCACTTGTGCTTTAGAAAGGTTCTCACACAATCTGTGGAACTGTTTTTCTTTAGCAGCTGAGCATATTCCCATGGGGGAAGAAAGTGATGGCTTCCTTGCTCTCGTGCAAGACGGCAAGAATGCCATGTGCAAATCCCTTCAGTCGGGTTTGGATACGGCTGACAGTGTTAGCCGGTCCATGGCTCTGAGCACCGTTATACGCAGATTTGTGTGGTTGTGGAAGTCGGGTTTTGCTCTGAATGTGCAAGCCCTTCTTCTGAAGATGCCCTTTGATGGCGCACGTTTGTTTGGCAACAAGGCTGACGCGAGGGGGGGGGGGTCAGGTTCTCCATTCAGAGGTCAAGACTCTCAACCTTCTGAAAAGTTGAGGTATAAGAATTGGGACCTCCCGGATGGCGTGATGGAGGTGTTGCATTCGGCCAGGTGGCCGGCAACAAATCCCTGTACCGTTGGCGTAGATTCTGCGACTGGTGCAGCGGTCACAATGTTGATCCTTTTCAGTGCTCCATTCCTATGATTTTGTCTTTCTTTCTTTCTTTGGCCCACAGGGACCTTCAAGTGGGTACCATTAAGGGTTACCAGGTGGCGCTGTCTATCTTTAAGCGCTCGTCTGAAGAATGTTCTTACTTTAAGATTCCTTTGATTTCTCAATTTCTTAAAGGACTGACTAATGTGTTCCCGCCGTCCCCTTTCCAGGTGCCGGTTTGGGATTTAAATTTGGTTTTGAAATTTCTCATGGGTGCTCCGTTTGAACCTTTGCACTCTTGTCCTTTTGAGGTTATTGTCCTTCAAGACTGTGTTCTTGGTTGCGGTTAGTTCCGCTCGCAGAGAGTGAATTGCAGGCACTTTCCTCTAAGCCACCATTTACTGTGTTTCACAAGGACAGGGTTGTACTGGGGGTACGTTCTTCCTTTCTACCCAAGGTAGTGTCTGAATTTCATTTGAGTCAGAAGGTAGTTCTCCCATCTTTCTATCCTCCACCTCATCCTGGTAAGGAAGAGGAGTGACTTAATCGGTTGGATCCTAGGAGAGCTCTGAGCTTTTACATTTCTAGGATGCCCAGGGTCAGAGTGGATGATCAACTCTTTGTATGATATGCTGGACACTGATTGGGCCAGGCTGTTAACAGACAGACCTGGTCCAAGTGAATTATCCTCACCATTACTGAATGTTACCGATTGTCGGGTAAGGACCCTCCTGAAGGGTTGCAAGCTCATTCCACTAGGGGCGTGGCTACTTACACCACCCTCCAGCGAGGTGTTCCTATTAGGAATATTTGTGATGCCGCTACTTGGGCTTCGCTTCACACCTTTGTTAAGCATTGCTCCCTGGATACAATCCATGCTCAGGATATGGCCTTTGGTCAGGCGGTTCTTTATTTAGCCATCTGATTGGATACCCTAAATTCTTTTCCTTCCTCCATTTTCTGGTACTGCTTTGGGAGTCTGTCAAATATGTGGAATACCTTGGAGGACACAATCCATTTGAAGAACAAGTTACTTACCAACTGGTAACGTTCTTTTGACTGGATGTTCCTCCAATGTATTCC
This sequence comes from Ambystoma mexicanum, assembly GCF_040938575.1. Lineage (NCBI taxonomy): Eukaryota > Metazoa > Chordata > Amphibia > Caudata > Ambystomatidae > Ambystoma > Ambystoma mexicanum. The sequence continues at coordinate 227,772,821 of NC_090923.1, read as the reverse complement.
AGATTGCCCTCCCAACCTGCCCCTCTGTAGAATTTCCTATGCGATTGCAGCTTACTGTTTCAGCAAGGCTATGTGCAGTCAATCAGGCATGAGAGTGGTGGAAAAAAAGTAAACTGATGCTATGGGCGCCATGCGTCCTATTTATAACATCCGGTGACGTCGCCCTCGACGGAGGCCTTCGAGGGACATTGACCCGACGTCATCGACGCAGGACGCCCTCTGCCGAAAAAGTTTCCGAAGTGCACAGCTGTGGAGATTACATGATGGGGAGCAGGTGCAATTGGCTTCACATTAGATTTCTGGATCGCAGTGTTGTGCCGCATTGAAGCCAGTGTAACATGCTAAGCGCTTGTCTCTTTAAGTGAAATTGTAGCTTTTCATATTTTATGAAAACAGCATTTTCAGCCACAACTGTCTTTTGAAATGTATTGGGCACATCCAGCAGTTTTCAGTTCTCATGCACATTTTCCTTCACTTGAGCACCTGTCCATTTCGTTGAAGTTGAAAGAGCCCATTTTTGTTCATTAACTAGGCCTTGTATTGGAAAACGATGTTTTGGACGGGCCTGCATATTCCAATGGGGCTCAACATCAAGCAGGTCACAATAGGAAACTTGCATGGCTTTTAAGATGGATTTCTGAACTCTGACCTGATAGGCAGAGTTTCAGGAGTCCAGCCTAGTTTCTTGGAACAGGGTAACCTTCAAGGTACTGTACTGGAAGGTACATTGTACACTTGTTACATGTTGCAGAAAAGTTGCAAATAGGGCATTTGTCCCATCGATGTGGGAGACGACAAGGGCCTGCTCTAAGTTCCGTAAATCCTGCGGGGGGATGACGGGTTTGATTTTTTGAAGGCCAGAGATTCTTGTCGTGTTAATTGGGGTGCAGGGTTAAGTATTGTTTTAACTGAACACTTGCCATTCCTGGTTACTCCTCCACCTCACCAGAATAGAGTAGAATCAACAGTAGTTACCTGGGAGTAAGTCACCAGAGAGACTATTAAACCACTCAGCTGCCAAGTACTGCGAGTAGTGGGATTTCATAAATTAGCCCAGAGAATGGGCTGTCGGTTTCATGCATCATTTAAGGTTTTATCAAGCTTTGGGAAGGACACAGTCAATGGGCGAAGGAGCATCTGCCATGTTAGGGGTGCATTTATGGAGTTACTCTACTTAGTTGTGTTCAGGATCAGGGGAGCCTTCTGGAGCTCCCTGCATCTGGCAGAATGCTGCAGCATGCGTCACCATGCCAGTCAATAAACCTGAAGACCCTCTGGGAGAAACAAAACTCTCCATTCCTTTACGTTCTTGCAGTTTCTTGGACCCCTTTTTTAAAATGAGCGACCCCTCTTTGCAATGGTATCCTACATTCCCGTCAGTATACAGCATAGTAAATATTTTGCTGAATATTTCGTTTGGAATGGGGATGGGACGCTGATAGCGGGACTTTAAAGGAAGGATATGGTTACAGACTGAGGGCCCAGTAGTCACGGAAATTAAATTCCTGACCCAAGGTAAAGACGTAAGAAGGCTTCTGGCGGGTACAGTGCCATCTGGTAGAAAATATCGTCCCATTGGGATCCAGGTAACCCTGGTATTCATGAGATAGGCTTCTAGTCCTGCTGCCTGCATGTGCTATATCTGTGTGGCAAACGTCTGCTGCTCGCACTGAAGCCAGCTGCTAAGTGTGAGTGAAGCGTGATCTAGGATTGTTGGAGACAGACAGACTTGCGTCAAGATTAGCCAGATGATGGGGATAGGTATGTTCTTTACTCCAGGAATAGAACAGTTTAAAGCTGGCACTTTTTAGTCAGCATGCAAGATTCCCAGGAGATTGAGACAAATGTATTAGATGCCGGTGAACCTCTCGTTTCCAAAAGACCAATGGAGCAGAACGGGAGTCTCTGGCAGCCAGGGCCCCCTGACGCAATCCTTTCCCACACACTGTTCCTGCAGCTGCCTGAATCATTTCCCACACTGAGGAGAGAGAGCAGGGAATCCTGGGACGTGTTCGCGCCGTTGCACTTGCAGAGTGCACACGCCCTGCTTGGCCGGAGACAGTGACCCGAGAAGGCCGAATCGTGGTGTGAGTGTGTACACCTGCTCAACTGCCTGGCTCGCATTTATTTCCAATGCAAACGTGTATTCCATGGTTTCAGTGAAGTACACACCATGCCCAGGGGGTGAGCAAGCAACGATTACACAGACAACAAAGTGGTGTAAGGAGTTAAATAGTTTTAATGCGTATACAACTTTACATTGTCATAATGGCGTATCGGTACTGCCAGGGCTAGCCCTATGATTTGCGGTTCCCTTGGATGGAAAAAGCCGTACAGTAACCAATTTGTATGAATAGTGACATCACAGCAAATTACGTCAGAGAATGAGTATTTGATATTTGAGTTGAGTCGTGGAAGTTATATTTCAAGGAGCTACCATAAGTACGTAATGAAACAAGTTATGTCCAGAATACATACAAATGATCACTATTTTAACACCATTTGTTGTTTAGGCGCATTGCAAATATCAAATAAATACATTTGTATTTAATATACGGCAATATCTTGAGTTAGGCTTTTTTATGGACTAGCAACAGTGTGCTGCCTCATTTCTATGGGCTTATAATGTTGGCATACAAACCTGAGATAAAACGATCTGGACAGGGGCCCACGCTTTGGTGAAGCACCAAGCTGGGATTTGCTACCAGGCTGGAACTCGGGCACTGGAACACATTTCACAAGCACTAGCTGGTAGAACTTTTGTTTGACACAGGTCTTTTTGCAACATAAACATTAAAACAGCTGCCTGTTGAATGCAGTGCAAAAAATATTATTGGGTTTTGCGAACTGAAGTTGTCTTTTGCAGCAGTTTTTACATGATGTCAGGATGTGCTGTAACATCCTGATCAGCATCCCCTCCACATCGTTTGGTGGGAGGTCCGCCGTTGTGGCCCTAAGGGAAAGGAAGTGACGTTGGGTTAGGGAGGGGGCTGGGGGAAAAAGTTAGTTCCGTCCATATATTGTAATAAAGAAGATGTGTTCCAGAAGTCTCGTGTCCCTCGTATCATTATACATGTGTGAGAGCCCAGGAAGGGCCTGTATGAGTCTCACAATGGCGACGAAGTCACAGAACACTGACCGGGCGTGCTAGGAGGCCTGTCGTCGGACAGCTAGAGCGCGTCAGCGCACATCCCCCCGTGAGTGACACGGTAGGCAGCACAGACCTACAACGGCCCCGACATCCAGCAGCCCGCCGCACACCATCAGGACGACACGGCAGCGTTCCACGCCTTGCCGCTTGCAGTGGCGATATCCAGGACAGCGCTGAGCGGAACGCATTGCAGTCAGCAGGCGGGGACGGGAGCCCATAAGGAGAGGCGCGCAGTGACCTGCATTGCAGGTGACGCCTGGAGCCTGCGCGGAAGCTCGGTGAGAGGCAACATCAGCCCACGTGGTGGGGGGAGCACACAATAAAGATAAGAGCCACGCCAGTCGTAGGACTGCTTAACAAGCTCGCAGCCCCTAAGGCCTGAACACACCCTCACACCAAACCAGCACGAGCCACGGAAATAAGCAGCTGTGGGGGGGGGGGTGGGGAGCAATATCACTGAGAACAATGCACAACCTGGTCCACTACAGAAGGACCCACACAGATAGAACCTAGCAGCCAACCCATTGAAGGGTGAAACACAGAACAACTACCCAAAAAAAGACCCCTCACGTCACATCAAAAACAGCTGCACCATGTCAAGTCCGGTGGCATCCTCGGCCTCGGCAGCACCCACAACATCCTCGTCTAGACCAGATGCAACTGCTGATGCAAATGCAAACCAGGCCATAGCAGCAGGAAGGACAACCCAAGCACTGAACATGCCCCCGCCATTCGACCTGAGTGACACCACCAACCTAGGTCCCCGCTTCGCCACATGGCTAAGGGACTTCAAATTCCATGTCGGGGCCATAGGCCTCATGGACGATGACAGACTAAAAAATACCCTGTCCGTGGCGGTAGGGCCAGCAGTCAGAGATATAGCAGGAGAGCTACTAAACCTGGACAACTCCACCTACGGAAAGCTACATGGCAAGCTAACAGACTATTTCGCCCTGCACACCAATATCGATTATGAGCGACACATTCCACACCACCAGACATGAAAAGGGTTAGTCCCTCGATAACTTTGTGATGTGCCTCTGCATCAAACTTGAGTTCTGCGAGTTTCATCGATACTTTAATGAAGAAGCGTTGCATTTACAAGTCATAGCGGGATGTATATCACAATCGTTCAGGAAGCAATTACTGCAAAAACAGAGAACACTCGAGGAAATACTGGCCCTAACCAGGATGGAAGCAGCGGTAGAATCCCAGCTGGACAGCCTTGGCAAAATAGCCTTATAACAACAGATACCACATCAGGACCAAATCAACAAATTGGCCACATTCGCGAACCAAGGCAACAAGCGATCAGAGGCCACCTGCTACAGATGCGAATTTGAGTACCCTTACACAGGAGAATGCCCAGCAGTAGGCCAACAATGCGCCGCCTTGGCGGGATGGACCACTTCAGAACGGTATGCAAAAACGCGCCCACCTCCATGTCAAGTAGACAGAGACCCCCAGAGCGGAGGAGGAGCGCCTGCCACAGCCTGACAGACACGAGACCGAAAGATGACCCCAGAACACAACACAGAGAAAGCAGACAACACTGAAGCATGTATAACAGAGAGGACAGGCGACCAGCGGAAACATCGAGACGCAGCCAAAGAAGAAGATACGTGAGATGCATAGAGTTGCAGTCACCCTCGACCAGTGACACCCGGTCATCCGAAGATGACCAGAGAAAGAAAGGATATGTCTGGGCCCTCAACGACAACAAAACTGCCACCCAACACAGCCCCATCCTCACGCTGCAAGTAAATAACACACCCTTGGAGTTCCTCATAGACACAGGGGCCACTGTCAACATCATTAGTGAACAGGCGTACAACTCTTTAACACATACGCCAAAAATACGTAAAGCCACAGTGGACATATACCCATACGGTGCAACCACACCTCTACCGTGCAAAGGCACCATCACAGAGTGGTGCGCGCACAAGTCCCATGCTGCAAAGATACCACTGCACATACTCAAGACTGAGGCCAACAGAGGATACATCCTGAGCTTCAAGACAGCTGTTGACATGGGCCTGGTGCACATCCTATACCAACTAATGGGCCACAAATACTTCGTGAAACCGGAAACTATCGAGAACACGTTCCCGAAGCTATTCAAAGGGCTAAGAAAGCTCAAAAACAGGAATGTCGACCTACACATCAACCCTGACATCCCACCAGTAGCGCAGCTCTATAGGGGAATGGCAGTGAGTATACAGAGGCAGGTAGAAGAAGAGTTAGAAAAACTCATCAAGGCACAAGTCATCGAGCCCGTCACCGGACCAACCCCATGGGTATCACCGATAGTCCCTGTCCCCAAAAAGTCCCCAGACGGATCAATTTGCCTGTGTGTTGACATGAGGAGGGCGAATGTAGCAATCGAAAGAGACACACACCAGGCACCTAGGATCACGGATATGATCCACCTCCTCCATGGAGCCACAACATTCTCGAAACTGGACCTAACAAAGGGGTATCACCAAATAGAGATAAGCCCCGAATCACGTTACATGACAACTTTCGTGACCCACATGGGACTCTTCCAATATAAGAGGCTCAGCTTCGGGATCTCATTGGCGGCAGAGATTTTCCAGGAGGAGATTCAACGGGTCATACGCCATATGCCGAACAGCCTAAACTACTCAGACGACGTGGTAGTGTTCGGGAAGACCAAGAAAGAGCACGACGTGGCCCTGCACCGAGTCTGCGCCGCACTGGAAGCAGCAGGCCTCACCCTCAACAGGGAAACATGTGAATTTAACAAGGGGTCCCTGCGGTTCTTTGGGCACATCTTCTCGGAAAAAGGAATGTGCCCAGACAAAGTGGCCGCCCTCAACACGGCTTCTCCTCCCACGAACACAACAGAGCTATGCTCTTTCCTTGGACTTGCCAGTTACTGCGCCAGGTACTTAAGACTATGCCACAGTAAGCAACCCCCTGCACCTACTCACTCGCAAGGACCAACCCTTTGAGTGGTCCAAAGACTGCCAACATGCTTTCAAAGCCATCCGCAACGCTATCACCAAAACAGAAGACATGGCGTATTTTGACGCACAATGCAATACAGAACTGATGGTCGACGCCAGTCCCGTAGGGCTATTAGCCATCCTCACACAAAAAGACCCAACCAATCCATCCGAGGCATTCATAGTGGCATATACCAGCAGGAGTTTCACCACCACCGAACAAGCATACTCCCAAGCGGAGGAGAAGAGCCTGGCGGTGGTATGGGCGTGCAAATATTTCCATCTATTCGTGTACGAAAAATAATTTACTATCATAACTGATCACCAAGCCCTGCTCACGATTTATGGTGACCCCAAGGCAAGAATGCCCCCAAGAATTGCAAGGTGGGGATTGCGACTACAAGTTCGTCATCAGACACCGACCGGGCAAAGAGGACAATCCAGCATACTTCCTGTCCCTCCACCCCACGGGACCAGCGGCTGACCAACTATCCATAGCGGATGCATACATCAACTATGTGATCCACCACCTCCAATCACTCCCGGTAGGATTTCCGGAGTTGGTCGCCCAATCAGAACAAGACCCAGCCCTGAGAATAGTCCGGCACTGCATACAGCTAGACTAACGTGCTCACATGAAACAGCAAGCCAAACGTGAGCCAGAGACCGTCAAGGACGACGTCAGGTGGCTGGACCAGGTCAGGGACGAACTCTCTGTCGTAGAGGATCACGTCATCCTAAAAGGATGCAAAGTCCTTATACCCGAGTCCCTCCGCGAAAAGACGGTCCAGCTTGCGCATCATGGACACAGAGGGGTGGCAACAACCAAAAGGCTACTCAGGCAAAAAGTGTGGTTCCCCAAGCTGGGTACCTTGGTGGAACGGTTGGTGGGGGGTGCACGACATGCGCGCAGGTAGCCCCTCCACCGCGTCCAAATCCAATACAAATGTCCCCGCTCGCTGAACAAGTCTGGGATGAATTGGCGGTGGACATGTTTGGCCCACTCAGAAACGGCACATATGTATTAGTACTGATTGACGAACATTCACGCTTCCCAGAAGCACAGCTGGTCGAAAGCACAGCCGCCACTTGCATCATTCCAGCACTGAACCGGATGCTATCCGCATACGGGGCCCCAAGGATAATAAAATCGGACAACGGCCCACCATTTACTTGTCTGGATTTCCAGAACTTCGCAAAATATATGGGCTTCCGACACAGAAAAATGACTCCCCGATGGCCGCAAGCGAACGGCATAGTTGAAAGGTTTATGGCCAGAATCAAACGGACACTGCATATAGCCAACATACTGAACAAACGGTTTGAACAAGCCCTCTACCAATTCCTAAGGGGGTATTGACACACCCTCACAGCACTACGGGGACGTGTCCGGCTGACTTAATGTTCAGGAGACCAGTCAAGACAAGGCTACCAGAAGACCCACGACCCGAGCTCCCAACGCCATTAGAGCAACAGGCCAAACTAAATGGCACAGCAGGAAAAAGGAAAATGAAGGACACTGCAGATGGGAAAAGACGAGCTCAAGAGTTAAACCTGGACCCAGGGGATCAAGTGATCGTGAAACAACAAAAAGGGCGAAAATAGGACGCCACCTTCGCACCCGAGCTGCTCACAATGACACAGAAGAAAGGCAGCATGATCACAGCCGAGGTAGAAGGCCACAACTACCCACAACGCGTCCCACTTTAGGAGAGAGGCGGCTTCCCTCGAACTGGCCTGGAGAAGGGTAGAAGATGACGTGGAAGGAAGATGGCAGGATGAACCATACCTGGGAGACAGTGAGGCGTCTGAAATGGAACAAGAGGAGACACCTTCATGGTCGGTCCCGTCCACCCCTCGTAGGCACGGAAGGCCACAGAGAAGTAGCATAAAACCTCAAAGGCTCATTGAAGAGATGGGGTAAAGGACACCTTCTAGGTTACACGCTAAAAAGAGGGGAGATGTCAGGATGTGCTGTAACATCCTGATCAGCAGCCGCTCCACATCGTTTGGTGGGAGGTCCGCCATTGCAGCCCTAAGGGAAAGGAAGTGATGTTGGGTTAGGGAGGGGGCCGGGGGAAACAGTTAGTTCCGTGCATATATTGTAATAAAGAAGACGTGTTCCAGAAGTCTCGTGTCCCGTGTATCATTATATGTGTGTGAGAGCCCGGGAAGGGCCTGTATGAGTCTCACACATGACAGCTTTTATTATTCGTGGTGTATTTATTTTGCTGTTGTGTCCAAACTAGCAATATATTTTAAATTCAGAAGCTACAGATGAGTATTATGTGTCCTGTCAAAAGAAATGCACACCAATCAGTCATTATTTTCAAAACCTAAGGAAAGCTACTTACCAAGTCTCCTGCTGTGACTACATTTTCCAAAGATATGATGGCAGGGATTGGGGCTGGGACAGACAGGACAATGTGCCTCTAATACAGGATCGCTTTATAGTGCGATGTTGGGTCTTGGGGCAGTGTGAGTAAGTAACTTTGCACATCCTCAAATGTTAATAGAATCAGCACAGTGCCAGGAACAGGAAAAGCACTCGCCAGGCCAACAACCTCGCTTCCCACACCCCTGACGAATCAGGACTCTTTTTCCCCTCTCCTCCTCACCCTCATATTGTTTTTCAACAATACTTTGTTTTATAGAGATGACTTGAAAAGTGTACAAGTCATAATTGACGATCCAGACCGATATAACACTTAAATATTTTTGGTAAAAAGATTGATTGTAGCGTTATTTTCCCCTTCTTGAAAGGAACACTACAAATGCGAGAATGAAGTCCGGAGGACTACAAAAATACTGTTTGCTTTTGTAAATTAACTTTTAAGGCATGAAGACTTGCAACAAAAGATAATCTGTGAACAAGTAACATAGCTGGTTTTGATTGCCTGACAAAGACGTGGCTCAAACAAGAACACACGAAAGTAAGGGAGATTCGTTTTGAACTTTGTATGCGTGACACTTTAATTCTCTTGGAAGGCAGCATTGATTTCAATGTCTAACTACAGCTTAGTGCATGCTTTCTGGACAAAAATGCCAGTCTGCAGTTATTTTCACCAAAATGTTAAGAATGTCTTCTACAAAACAAAAGTTACATAAAATGAACTATTAATAAATTGCTCTAAATGTTCCACCAAAACAAAATAGTGTTAAGCAGTACTCCATGCCCCAGTGGGAGGGTATTATAGGATGTTGGGACGAGACTGCCGACACTCGCTGGACAGGTAGAAAGGGAGATCCTCAAGCATGAAAGCAGCACAATCTCTGTAGAATGCAGTTGGCGTTGATCTGTATACACATGGCAGCTGGTCGCAGCAGGGTGTTGATGGGGGTGCCCTGGGCTACAGCACAACATGCCTTTTCATTCGAATTTTCAGAAATGTACAACATTTTGTAACCCCCCAACCCTACATTACCCCTGAAGTCCAATACTGGACCATTCCTTTAGAATTGTCCCCAAACCTTGACTCCTTGAATCGGGTGTCCAGTCTCATTCTCCTCGAGCACCAGCTCCCCTTGCCCCTTCTTGAAGAAACCCCAGTACCTGAGACCAGTCCGCCAAGAATCCTTGATGGTCTCCTTGTAAAGAATAGGTTGCCCAGTCTAGGGCTGCAAAGTTCCAAACTCGACCCACCCCGTCATGCTCGGTGGGAGGGTCCTTTGACTTCGATTTCTGCACCACACCAAGTGCCCCCGCCATCATCAATATCACATATACTTTACGTTCTGCTCTAGAGGTCAATTCTTCCAGTGGACCCCCCTAACCCCAGGATTGACATGCCTCTATTGCCCTCTCCCTTCAGACCCAGAACCTCCACCAGTGCTCCCCATATTAGCCTCCAATAGTTTGGGATGTAAGGGAAAACCCACCAAATATGATTGCATTTTCCCACCATGCTGCATTGCCTCCAACATAGATTGTGCACTGAGGGGGTAGAATGTATGCAATTTGTCTCGGGTTATATGCCATTGTAGCATGATTTTAATCCGTATTTCCTGGATTTGCAAAGATCTTGTTAGCTTTGGTATGCTGGCCCACAATTGCTTTCATTCAATTACCTCAATCACCTGACCCGCTACCCTTTCCCCAGGAAGCCATGCATTTCCTTTCCCCCAGTTCTTCTCCCTGTTCAATATGTAAGAATATCGCCCACACTAGATGTTTGTCCCACGGGTCTATCGTTAAGAATCTCTCAAAGGGAGTTAAGCTTTGTGTCGCTGCTTTCCTTGGGGAGGGTTGCATTAACCAATGCCTTATTTGGAATTATCAATATCTCTCCCCTTCTTCCAGTTCAACGCCCACCTTATATTGGGAGAAAGGTTTTATCTCGGACCCTTCAAACATGTCCCGAATCTTTAGGCAGCTACCCTCGTACCACGCCCCAAAGCCCTTTTCTCCATTCCCTGGAGTGAAGTGAGGGTAACCAAAAATTGACGTAAATGGAGATGAGATGTGGTGATTTGGGCCCGCCTTATGAGCTCATCCTAGGAGTCTCCTACCACCTCCAGAATGTTACTGGAGTACATATTGTTTGGTCTATCCCCCTTCGGCTTCCATAGTACTTCCTCATGGTTTCCCCCTACCACGTTCATTGCCCTTCATTTCTTTTCCCAATCATCTTTCTACCATTCCCTCATCACCTTCATTTTTGCCGCCATAAAGTAAACATTAAAGTCTGGTTCCCCCATTCCGCCCCTGCTTCTTAGCGTCATCATTACACTTCTAGATGTCCTTGGTCTTTTATTGTTCGAAGCAAATGTCCCTGTATATTTATGCATATCTCGGAAGAAGGGGGGCAGGGACCTGTATTGGGAGAGTCATAGAATAGTACAACAACTGGGGACGGATATCCATCTTTAAAACATTGTTCTGCCCTCCAGCTTATCATTAGGGTCCCCCAATCAATCAGTTTGTTTTTTATTATTTCTAGCATGTGCAAATAATTGGCTGATGTTAGGCAGAAACCTGTGCAGTTCCCTTAGGGACCACTGCAAAAAATTTAGGACTACAGGAGTTAGCATTAAACCCAATTGGTAGCAGTCTGCACCACCCAGATTTACCTGGTAGCTGTGGCTGAGCAGTCAGGCTTCTCTCAAGAAGAGTTAGGCAGTATACAGAGCATACACAATAGGGCAGGTAAACGAAGTAGAACATGCAAACACTGACCAGAGCTTTGGTGTAAAAGATATATAATTATTTATTTAAAAACACATCTATGAAAACACACTGGCACTAATATTAAGCAAGTTCAAAAACAGTCACTAAAGTATATACACTCGCTTAAAAGAATCTTAGACAAGTCTTAAGTAAAGCACCACTTATTTTCAGACAGCGGTGAGCGCTTAACGCAGATGGCACTCTAATAATTCGGTTTAAAAGGGAGAGAAAGGCAGAGCATAAATTGAAACCGATCCCAACACTTTCAAAAGAACACAGCAAGAGAGGAAGGCAGAATCAAACCGTGAAGTTAGAGTTCAGAAAGCCGGATCCACTTTAAGAGGATCAGAACGAAATATGTCCTAGGTCACACGGTTGAAAAGTGCACAAAAGTCTGAAAGGTTCAGAAAGAAGTTGGACCAAAAGAAAGGGACCAGTTAGATGGTCAAGCGGCCAGCCCAGTCTAGAAGGTTAAGGATTTACTGTCACCTTGTAGCAATCTATAGAAAGGGAGGCCAGGCGGACACAGTACCTTGAAATGGTGAGAACACTCCAGCGGGGGCAGTTGTTCCTGGCAGCGGTCGCGAGTTGGGGCTTCGTCCGGCGGAAGAGAAGATATCGTCGGGGAGGAAAGCAGGGGGTCGTTGTACTGCCAGGGAAGAAACCAGCCGCGGAGTTCCTCTCTTTCTTTCGCGGTTCAGTGGTAAGTGGCTATCCGGTTGCCGGGGTGCTTGGCACGGGCAATTCGACCACTAGACGTCCTGGTAGGCGAAAAGGAAAGCAAACTGGTTGTCCCCACCAGCTCAAGGGGAAGAGACTCTCCGGCAAGAAGATCTCCTCTGTCGTCGGGAAGTGGTGAGGCGGTTTAGCAGGGCTCCACCGGTGGTGTCGTCGTTGCAGGTCAGCTCAGCTTCTCCCTCTTCGGATTCTCAGGTCCTGTGGCGACTTCTGAAGTTCCAGTCCCAAAAGCCCTGCTTTTATGCAAGAAACCCCCATTCATTCTGCCTAGCTGTCAATCAAACAAGAGTGTGACTTTAGTTGCCAAGGCAACTCAGTCCAGGGTGCCTAAACCCCTCCCACACCCCCTATGGTACCCAGACAGAGGGGCACCACTTTTGGAGGTTTCCGTGGAGAAGCCCGCCAAAAAGCGGAACTAAAGGCTCGACTTGTGTTGGAGTCACAGAAGAGAACACAAACGCCATTTTAGAATCGAGTTCTGGCAAGAAATACCAACCGGTGAATTCATATTAAATAAATAACCCAGCGGTATGTTCGAGGCTATGGGAATTAAATAATTAAAGTTGGTAGCCTCGAACAATGGGAAAATCCCATAGAGATATATACGCGGTCGAATATAAAAGTAGTATCCACTGCCACCAGCCAAAACTCGATCAGGGGGGACGGAGACGTGCCCCCTCGAACAACAGACCCTGGGGCAATCGAATTGCCCCGACCAGTACGTCCACAATATGATGGTTTGTACTGGTTTCTGTTCATAATTTGGGACTAGTAAAGCCAATGGTGACTTTACATGCCCTGGGAGACAGTAGTCAGTCCCAGGGTATGGAGTCTATGGTGGGGTGTCACTATGACACCCCTGTGTCACTGCACTGAGGGTGCTGTGTAACACACATATTAAAAACACATGAGACCCTATGGAGTAAAAGACCCCTTAGCCCATAAAACACATTGACAGTCAAAGGAACCCCTCAAATCATGTCCAAGAGTGTGAGGAAGAGAGACTCACTCTTGGCAGGAGAAAAAAAAAAACCTCCAGAAATCCAGCAAAGCTGCTGGGGGACTCACTAGGTTAGGAAATTCAGCCTAAACAGAGAATTCTCCCTAACAGCTGAGTAGAGCTCGTCCACTGTTTTAGTTAATTTGATCCCTAGGTAAGTTGAGATCCTCCTCTGTCCTTCTTGGTATGTCAGGTACAGGATTTCTGTTTTGTGGAGATTTGTTTTTTATTTAGCCCGGCTACCGAGCCGAACCATGCCATATATATATCTCTCTCTCTCTCTCTCTCTCTCTCTCTCTCTCTCTCTCTCTCTCTCTCTCTCTCTCTCTCTCTTTCCCCCTTCCCCCCCTCCTTGCCTTATTTAGGAATGAGGACTACTTTCGCCTCTTCCATGGTAGCTGTGATTTGTCCCCTACCCCCATTTCATTAAGGAGGGGGCCAGATGTAGCAACAGTGTTTCCCGGAATTATCTATAGAATTCAGGAGTAAAACCATCAGGACCTGGGGAGTTCTTACTGGGTAATGACATAATGACCTTCCTCCCTTCATCCAATGTAATATCTAGCTCAGGTGCTTCTCTTTCCTGTTGTGTTATTTGTGTTAGTCCCTTTTTCCTATATAGTTCTCTTGTTCTGTTGGGTTTGCCGAGCTGTATAGCTCAGTGTAGAACGTCGAGAATTCCTGGACAATGTCATTAGTGTCCGTGCTGGTCCCTCCCCTCCACCCCCACCATCTTTATTTTTTAAATTGTTTTTGCCTTCTCTTCCTTTCTCAAAATCCTAGCCAGAGGTCTATCCGCTTTGTTTGCCTTAATGTAGTATTTTTGTTTTAAGAATTGCAGAGATCTTTCCGCCTCCTTGGCCTGTAAAATGACCAATTGACCTTTTATGGCTCTAGACTCTCTTCTTGTTTCCTCACTCGCTCCCACTCCCATCATGGCCTTTGCCCTCTTTAGTTTTTCTTCTAGATCTTTTTATTTGAGCCTTATTTCCCTGTCCCTGCGGAACTTAATCACAATAATGTAACCCTTAATTGTAGCCTTAATGTCGTCCCACCTCATCTGTGTGGATGTATCTTCTGAATTATTTTCCTCGAAGAAGCACTGAATCGCTTCCCTTAACTCGTTCCTCAAGGCCTCATCCTTTAACAAAAAGGCGGGGTACCTCCATTTCCAGAGTCATAAAGGGCCTGACCTAGCATTGTTCTGTGTCAGGGGTGTGTCGTCTTATAGAATTATTCCCCCCACCTCAATAGCTGTTACCCTTCCCAGGAGTACCCAGCATGACCACACATACTCAATTCTTTATGATCGGTGGACATGCGAGAAAAATGTATACCCCTTTTTGTCCCCTTCCTTTTCCCTCCATATGTCAACTAGTGCTAGTCTCTCCACTTTCTCTACCAGTTCTTTCAAGGGTTTCCCCTGGACTCCCTTGGTTTTCGTGGATCTATCCTTCTCTGGGACCCAGGCCATATTAAAATTCCCAGTCAAAATGATAGGTCCCTTCACAAATTTCTCAAGTTTGACCAGGGCATGTTGAGTGATGGAATCTTGTCCCTTGTTTGGAGTATAAATGGTTGCTACAGTGAAGCCCTCCCCTTCAGATTAAGGGCCAAGTATCTCCCCTACGCATCCCTATTCATGTCAGTAACTATAGGGTCCAGGTTACTCCACAGGGCTATCAACACTCCACCTTTCTTGTTTTTGGCTGTGGACTGGTAAGTTTGGAGAAAACCTTGCAATCTCAATCGTTCCCTATCTGTACATTAGCCACTAATCCACCTCCACTGTCCCCTCGGGACCTCCTGTGTCCTCCCTATTGCTCCCCTCCCCAGGCTTGCTGTTCTGTTAGCCCTTAGTATCTTTTTGATCGTCTCTAGCAGCCTTTTCTCCATTCCTGGTCAGAGAGCCGGATCTTTCAATTGGGGTTGGTACCTCCCCTTCTTATTTCTCTTTGTTTCACCGCCATTGACCATTCCCAACTTTTGTGCTGGCTTTGGGCTTTTGCCTGGGGGACCCTTGATTCCTGGTCTTCCGCATTGATCGTCAACATTCTCGCTCCCTCTTCCATTGCTTCTCCTGCCACTCAAACACCAAACCAGATGGGAGCATCCAGCGGTATCTGATTGTTAGGGATAATTCTCATTCTATGGCTAATTTCCCTTACCTATAGAGTCCACCAGCAGCTTTGCTGGATTTGAAGGATTTGTTTCTTTTTTCCTGCTAAGAGTGAGACTCCTTTTCCCACTCTTAGGCATTTTTGCTATGTGTGTTCTAGGCTATTTTTGTGTTCAATGTCTATGGGATTTTTCTCAACCCCATCGGAACCATCTTTATTCACATGTGTTACACGGCACCCTCAGTGTAGTGACACAGGGGTGTCGTAGCGACCCCCAAACATAGACTCCATACCCTGGGACTGACTACTGTCTCCCAGGGCATGTCAAGTCCCAATTGACTTTACTAGTCAATTTCTATGAACTAAACCAGTAAAACCCATCTTACTATGGAGGTACTGGAAAGGGTTAATAGTTTTTCCCTTATGTTCATTTTCGAGAGGGTACCGTACAGTCCCTCTCTCAAAAGTTTCTGGCTGGTGGCAGTGGTTACTACAATAAATATTTGACCGCAAATATTTTCCTATGTGATTTTCCTATTGTTTGAGGCTACCATTTTTTCTGACAGCCTCTAACATACCGCCGGTGCATTTTAATATTAACTTTACTCCGGTAGGTTTTATTTGCCAGAATTTTCATATAACTTCCTTCTCATGTCTTTCTCTAAACTCCTAACCCAGGTCGGGGATCCTTTGTTCGTCCGTTTGGCAGGCTTCTGCCAAGAAGCCCTCGTTTCGGCACCACTGAGTCTGGGGTGGGTCCATTGTGTGGAAGAGGGAGTAGGACCCCTGGAC
Source organism: Ambystoma mexicanum (assembly GCF_040938575.1). NCBI lineage: Eukaryota > Metazoa > Chordata > Amphibia > Caudata > Ambystomatidae > Ambystoma > Ambystoma mexicanum. The sequence goes on along the minus strand of NC_090923.1, from coordinate 227,756,884 downwards.
AGGGTTGCCTCAGCAACCTATGTCGCACTCTATCCTGATAAGCTGGATGGTCTCCCGCCAAGATGACCACTCCACTGTGTGAGTGACAGCTAGGCTGTATGAATGGGGATCTTTTTGCATAAAAGCAGGGTCCTGAGGACTGGAAGAGCAAGACGTCGCCACTGGAACTAAGAAGCCGGAGAGGAGAGAAGCCAAAGACATCTGCAACGACTAAACCACCGGTGAAGCCCTGCTGCAGCGTCTCACCACTTTTCTCCACACGACGTGAGAAGATCTTCATCTGCAAGAGCCTTCTTCCCTTGAGCTGGTGCGACCAACCAGTTTGCCAATCGCCTTCCCGGACCTGCCTTGGTCGAATCACCAGTACCCTGTACTCGGAGGCCGGGATAGCCAAGCACCAGTCCAGCCGGACCGCGATTTAAAGGAACGTACCTTTTATTCGTCGGGCAGCACCGCGGCTGGTTTCATCCCTGGGTAGTGCAGTAACTCGAACCTTCCTCCACGACGAGAGCCTCTCTTCCTCTGCTGGAAAATCGAACCTTCCTCCACGACGAGAGCCTCTCTTCCTCTGCTGGATCCCCCGAACTGCAGGAACTACCAAGAACAACCACCAACGCAGGAGCCACTTCTTCATTTTAAATGTACATTGTTCCGCCGGGCCACCCTTTCTTCATAGTAGCACTAAAGGTGTTTTAAATCCTTTACCTACCTGTTGGGTTGGCCGCCCCTCTCTCTTAACATTGTCGTTAACCTTCTGCATCCACCTTTTCAAAATCGTTAACCAAAGACTTGACTACAGCTACAAGAACATTTTGCTGCTGGGTCCTTGCCCTGTACCACTGACTCTGGCACAAGCCTACTGACTCTGGCTACATTTGTTAGAACTGCCTTCTTTAGATTGCTTCTCAACTAGAACTGTGTTGATGCACCTACTTCTTAGAACTACCCTTTTCTTCCCTTTTCTAAACCTTGTGAAATGCCATTTTGCTAAGTTTTCATTTTAGTATTTCCTATACTGATGCACTGTCTTGCTTAAATTGGTTCACAAACTTATGGGAAGTGCTGCTAGAGTGTGTAAGAAGTTATTTCTGTATAACTTGTGTTTTCCCTCCCTTGTAAGAAATTGCTAGAGTATCCCTTGTGTGTGATTTTCACTGTGGCGTTTTGCTCAGTTTTCACTTTGGTTCACTTGGTCTACAATTTAGCTAGGGAATGTTTATATTTTCTTTTGACTTATTTTAACTTGCTTGATGACTGTGATAAATGTGTTTTGCTAGAAGTGTATAAAATATATGTATATATATGTGTGTGTGTGTGTGTGTGTGTGTGTGTGTGTGTGTGTATATATATATATATATATATATATATATATATACTTTTTAATACAATGCTTTGGTCAGTGTTTCCTTGTGCCATGGTACTGTAGTCCTATTGTGTAAACCCTGAATACTGCTCATCTCCCTCTTGAGATAAGTCTGACTGCTCAGCCACAGCTACCAACTAAATCTTTGTGGTACAGACTGTTAGCAAAGGGGATTTATTGCTCTCACCTGTAGTCTTGATCTTCTGTAGTGCTCCCTAAGGGAACTGCACAGGATTCTGCCTAACACTGATGTCCTTGTCTCGAAGTACTCTCATTACCTTAGCCATTTTTCTACTTTTGGCCAAAGTTATCTGGGTCAGGTCTTGGAACAGTGATAGTTCTGGCCCATTGTAGGTTATTTGTTTCACCTTCCTTGATGTTTGCAGGAATATGCTTCTTTGTTTTATAGTCTTGGAGGGCTGCCAGTACGTCTCTAGGCCGTGCCCCTGGTTATGTTCTTCGGGGACCTACTCTATGGATCCTGTCAATCTTAACTTCTGGCTTCTCCTCTGCATCTAGTAGGTACACAAAGATGCCTTTTGCAACAGTTTCCAGTTCTTTTCTAGGTCTTTGGTCTGAAGCTCATGGTTATGGGTTGCCAATTGCTCCACCCAGGTTTCCATCTTCCTTGAGTCCTCTGTCGGCACTTGTATTGCTTTTTCATTAGTGTCCACCCTTTCCTCAATTTTTTTCACAACCCGCTTTATCTCCTGAAGCGCCAATGCTAGGCTCTCTTTCATTATGGTCCTTTGTTTCTGGACTGTAACTGTGATTCTGTCCGCAAAGTTGCTAAAGTATTGCTGGAGTAGTGACTGTGTCCCATTTTGGTCATGGCCTTCTTTCGTTTGGAGAGCTCCCTTGGTTGTTTTCTCCTGGCCCAGTTGCGTTCCCTGTGATGAACTAACGTCTTTACTCCACATCCTCTGGAGGTTGCTCTCCGGGGGTTTCCTGAGACCCTTTGAAGCTGGTGCTGGGTCCTTTCCCCTAGTATTGGACATTTTCGCTTGCACCTCTTCTCCCGAGCACGCCTTCCAACTGGGCCTGAGCCCCTGCTTGCTTTTCCCAATATACGTAGTCTGGTTTGCCCCTGTGTTTCTTCTGATTTTCCTTATTCTAGAGGGAGGGCGTATTCCAAATTGGCTTTCTGAAGTTAGCTGTATATAAAGCTAGACTGACGGGTGTTTTGCGCTATGACCCGGTTGCTTTTTCTTGCGCCCTGATGGCCTCTTGCCCTTCTGGGCAATGTGTTTGTCCTCTCGTCGCCTCACGGGCTATTGTGTTCCTGTGATTTTTCCACCTATCTGTTGGACGTATGGTTAGTTCCGGGTGGGTCAGGGACCCTGATATGCTGGTGGTGTCCAATATTGCTAGCATAGGCCTTGCACCCTCCGGCTGTCCCCCACTACAGGGTTTTTCCCCCTAGCGTTGTGCCTAGGCTTAACACCCCACCCACTCATCAGTCTGTGCCGCTGCCGCCCTGTGGTGGTCACCCCAGGCCGCTCAGATTCCCTGGGCATGGTTTTGGTTGCGTCTCCTTCCATGATCTGTTGGAGTGTCTTGCCGTCGGCTGCCAACCCCCTCACCCCCCCCCCCAAACCTTCCGAGCCTCTCTTTATATGGGTGCTCCTGCTCTCTGCTTAAGACTCACCACACTGATGTTTCCCAGTGTGGTGAGATGTTGCTGCGGGTGTCTGGTGCACTCCTTCTAGGGCTCGGATCACCCTGTAGTCGAAGGTTCCCTGTTCCCTCTCCGCTCACTCTTCCTCTCTCCTTTGCCCTCTTCAGATCTTCCAAGTAGTGTCTCACCGCGCAGGCCGCTTGTGACTCTGGGTCACCCCAGCGGGGCCCAAGGTCGCCGGCCTCGATTTATGGCCTCAGCTGGGTGCACGCATTGCTCCGACACCCGACTACAGTGTCGGTGTCCCTCAGTTCGAGAAAGCAGGTCTTTCTTTAGGGCAGAGGGAAATCGAGTTGGCGCCCATCTCCATAGGCTTCTTCTCTACAGCATCTGATGCCTGGGGAGGGCGATGGTGGTAATTATCTGTAGTTATTGTACCGAGGTTCAGGAGAGCATCGATAACACTGCTCTCCCAGTGGCACCCATCTTGGAATTCCGATACTGCGTTTTTGTCCTTGCCCCACCTGCCTTATGGCAAGGCTTGGGAGTGTTTCGTGAATCTGAGGAACATATGCCTTAGGAGAACAAATGACTTGCCTTTGATAAGGTTCTTTCCGAGACATACATCGATTAATCCCACAGATGTATCATTGCACTCAAGCCTACTCATCTAAATGTAGATTTACATTTACAGGAAGAGTGAGCGCCCTCCCAAGGAATCAGATGCTGTAGAGAAGAAGCTTGTGTGTCCAATTAAATGTTTACAGCCCGCTCTGCTGGCTCTTAGGGGGTGAACTGAGGTGGAACTAAGGAAGATGGTGTTTCCACATCCAGGTACATATAGAGATGACCTCACTTCCAGCCAAGAATTGGAGGGAATTGTAATGGACCGGTTGACAGGCAGATGAATACATCATTCATGATTACTGACCCTCCCCCGCCCTACTATTGCGCTGGTCGCAAACGCTATGCACTAAGGCGACCATACCGGCTTTATCCCAGACAAAGGAAGAAATTACTTAATGTAACTATAGATGGCGAGTGTAAGCAAGCGCACTCTTCACTGACACGCGCATACAATAGACAAGAAGCAAATATGTACTCACCATGAAGAAACGCAGACACAGGTCAGACATGCATTTATACATGAAGAATATCGCTTGCAACCATAAAGGCATGAACATAACATAAGCAATGTACAAACTGAAATGCAACACTAACGATAATCGTATATAGCTTACTAAAATAGAAATGCAACAGTAAAAGACGGCCATTTTTGTTAAAATGGAAGTTGCAGCATGAAATAAAATGAAGGCCTTGAGCTCTTCATAGAAACTCAAATTGCAGAATTCACTGAAATACAGGACTGTACTGGGCATAGACGAGTGTTGCCTAGACTGAGCCAAGGTTAGTGGGAAATGGTGAATTTCCGAATGGTTCAGAGAAGAACATGGCAAGATATATTTCTCTTAGATAAATGAAGAATCCAAGTGGTCCATACCCATATACCCTGAAGCTCTGCTTTTCGACTGCTCAGCATGCACCCTAACTGTGTTTGAACACCACCCCATCCGTGCCCCCTTGTGACTGTCTTTTTTTAATATAATGGTTTTGTAGCTGTTTAATTAAAACAACCAGCCTTTGAAAGCCAGATGCAGAATAATTATGATCTCAAAACCTCATAAGGAATGGATCAACTAAGTCTCTAGTGGTGAAGAAAGTAATAACGCTGGTTTAGGTCTATTTGACCGATATGAATTGACCTTTTCCTATTTGATCAAATTGTGTTCTTTTTTGTCTGAAAATGAGGGGGTGACCCCATGCCCCCCACTGTAACCTATTCCCGTACCCCACATATATATTTAATTTAAATTGACTGAAATTCCCTCAAAAAACGAACAAAAGAATTAGGTCCATTTGAAAAGATCAATTTGGTCCACGATCAAGTGTAGTAATACAATAACACTTGCACTCATATTTGCTAAAAATCTCTATATGCGCGGTGAAATAATTCAGAACACGGTCCTCTCCCACGAGATCCATAATTCAAGAGCAGTGTCTTTTCATTAGTGCCAGACAGACAGGCACCCGCCTCAACTCCCCAGATCTTCTCAGAACCAAGGTGCCTAACAAGGTCAACTATAGCATAGCCTGGGAATAAGGGATAGTATCTTATTTAATCGAAAGGAAAGCAGTTCCTGGGTTCTGCTTTCCTTACTCCCATGTTTGGCTAATGTGTTGATGACCTGCCAATTGCTTAAGGTTTGTAAGTAAGATGCCAACCAATATAAACAAACCACTTCATGCTGTGCCACCCAGTACAGGTTGCATTAACCAATCAATCAAGTAAAAAAGAAATTATATGTATTCACCATTATTAATTTAGAGGTTGTCTCGGTGGTGCCATCAAATATGGTATAACCAATGAAAAAACAATCCCCTATATCTTCCATAGCTATACAATTCCCTTAACCAACCCCTGTAACCCATAGGTTTGTGTAATCATGATTGTAGTATGACTTCAGTTATTACATATTTCTTACTCCTAACCCATTGGCGTGCCTGAGAGAGGCTGAGAGCTCCAACATTGTATTGCTTGTATGCTGTCCCTGCTTTATGTAGATTAATGAAGCAGGTTTTACCATTTACTTGGACTATTTCCATTATCAAGTCTGAAATTCCCGTCCTATCACTTAAACTGGGGTTTTCTCTGACCATCTGTGTACAGAGTGCAACTTGGAGGCGCACAGTACAACTTGATGGTTGTTTGAAGAAATCACGTGTATTTGTGAGGGAATAATAACTTGCATCAGAAAGAACATTACCAAAGTTTATTAATTTGCTCTTTGCATGCATCATCACAGATAATGAGCAGTATTCTTACAGGCTTTATCAAATGCTGGCTATCCTTTAAATAAGCGGGGGTCTCATCCAGGGGAGGGATTGGGCAAGAACAAAACGAAATTTGTCTTGCATGATCGCTGTTCTGTGCAGGGCCGAAGTTTCCTCCATCCATTTTCTCCATTTCACCTACTGGTCTCGCCTATATTCTTAAACTACACACTAAAGTGGCCACCGGAATGTGCAGTGCTCTCCGCTGGAGGGGACGTGCTTTGTAAGTTGTGCAACACATGCACGTAGGCAGCTGCTTGCCCTACTGTGGCAATGTGCTTGAGGCATCGAAGAGAAATTTGTCCCAATGAACAGTGCTGATCTTCATGAATGGCACCACAATCAAAGAGCTCCTATATATAGGTTAGTTTTCACAACAGAAAATGCAGTTCATCGGCTGCATCTTTCAAACATTGGTCGCTAAACGGTAGTAAACGTTAATAGCCTCGACCAACACGCAATCCTGCATAATCCAGGATGTTCCTGGGCATGGTCAAATTTTCTAGATGCTTTAAACCAGACATACTCTTACATCCCGTCCCCTTTCCTCCATACTGCATAGGCATCCCTTCCAAGGGACGGGAGACGAAACCTTTTTCACCAGAAAAAACCTACTTCCCTTTTAATTATAGAGGCGCGCTGGGGTGCGGCCCAGGGAATATGCGCTGCCCTGACTCCGCCCTCTGGCGCCACACCTCAGTCCCCTTTTCCGCGTCGATGGGAACGGGCCGAATTCACCAGCGCTCCTGGGTTTGGCTTCGACCATGTAATTCCATGTGCGGATACTTTTTCTCTTTGTCTTTTTTTTTTTTGTCTCTTTATCATTCAGGTACTCGGTCCTTGGGCGTCACGCTCCTCCCCGGTGCATGTCGACTTCCACAGGGTTCAGCCGGTGTCCATCCTGCAACCTGCTCTTCCCAACTACAGACCCCCACGCCCTCTGCCTACGTTGCCTTGGCCCAGACCACGGTTGGCAAGCTTGTACTGCGTGTGACACGCTGTCATCGAAAGTGCTGAAGAATAGACTAGCCAGGTGGAAGGAGATCTTCCAGAAATTGCCCCCAGAGGACCTCAAGAATTTTGTGAAACATCGAGCCAGGCCTAAGGTAGGGCCGGTATTTTCCATCGCACCCCGCAAAGGAAACTCCTTCCTAAGTACTCTCGCACATGGGAGGGACCGATCAGGTCCTTGTACCAGCACGTGCACCGAGGCTGCTGCAGCCACCAGCCTTTGGGCCGATGGATCGTTGGATCCTCCCGGTGATGGTGTTGAGGGCCCGGAAGGTTCTTGTACCGGATTGTCATCCGAGGGGCTCCCCCCTTGTACCGGCAGTATGGCCAAAGGGCTACGCCTTAGTACCAGCAATACGTCCGAGGGGGCACTTAAATGCAGCTCTACCGACCCTCGGGTCGAGGGTGTCACACCTACCTGGCCCAGGCTCTAGGAGCAGGGTATGCCTCGTGATCCAGATGCAAGAGTTATGGAGGAGGATGGGCCCAGCGAGCCGAGCAACACGTTGCAGGCACGTGGCAGGCAGCTAGACAAAATGGCTGCTGCGCCAAACACAGGCACCCGCACGACACCATCCCAGGAGTTTGTCGAAGAATGATGGTCAAGGTGGGACTGGCCTCAACCAGGTATGTGGCCTACAGCCTATCATTCTTATGCGCAGGGCAGCTTCCCTCTGCGCCCATACGGGCAGGGTATGCAGCGGCTACAGTAGCTCCCTGCTACCCCGTCAGTACCCCCTACCACCTCTTCGGCCATTGAAGAAGGGTTCTTCGAAAGGTTCCTTTCCTCCATACGTCCCACCATCCTCCCCCCCTAATAAAAACTGATGTCATGAGGCAATGTTCATCTATTGTCGATGCATCAATGGGGAAGAGGTGTGGCGCCATAGGGTGGAGTCAGGGCAGCGCATGCTCCCTGGGCCGCACCCCCCTCTAAATTTAAAGGGGAAGAAGGTGTTTTCTAGTGAAAAAGGTTGTGTCTCCCATCCCTTGGAAGGGATGCCATGCAGTATGGAGGAAAGGGAACTAAGGACTAGTCACTACGGTGAGTAACTTATAATTTCCACCATCACTGAGCATCATCTCCCCATATAACCAGGAAGAACTGTCGATAGGGCTGGCAAGACAGCGAAGAGGATTTCACTGATGAAACCATGTCCTGGCCACTGACACTCATACAGCTTTCTGTGACACTTTTCACTGCACTAGCATCAATCGCCTGCCCTCACAGGAGTAGTGGTTGTTCTGCTGCAGGAGGGAAAAGGTTGGCATACATGGCAGGGCTATCCTATCAACCGAGCAGTGTTATTCCCATATCGAACGCAGGGTTGGATTGGCCCATCGGCCGAAATCATCTCTGGGGAGTGGGGGCGGTTTCTTGCCACGCCTGGGCCAATTTTGAAAAAAATAAAATGTTTTCTCAAAAAGCCTTTCATCCTTCTTAGGTCAATAAATGAGTACCAACACAGGTTGGGTGATATTGTCTGCATATTTGTTCTTTTGCTTTTATCCGGGGCTACAACCAAAAGACCCGGGGCTATAGCCCCCTCAGCCCACCCCCCAGCAATGCCTCGGACCCCCTTTTCTAAAATGTATTTACGGGAGACGTGGACCGGACTGTACTTTGAACCATTGGCTAGCGCCCACAAAGCGCTTTGCTAGGCGATTCCATTTACATCATGTAAGATCGTGTTGTGTTATGTTATTCCTTTGGGTGATAAGGCGGCTATTTTATTGATCACTACTTATTGACTTACAGATGAAATTGGATGGGACTAATGAGACCCCCGCCCCCCAAACAACCCTCTATATCACGACCTTTTAGTTTAAGGCATGTTATAGACCCTAATAAGATTGCCCTTGCCACCAAAGCCCATGTGCACAGCGAGAGGTGCAGTGTATTCATAAAAAACAAGGTCAGGTTCCACTTGTCCCTCTCCTCTGGAGTGCCGGAATCAACAAAGCGTTGTTACGTAACGTCTATTTATATGCACTGGCTGAGGCGCTGCAGGCAGGCGCGGCGGCTGAGAGGAGGGGGGGCTGCAGGCAGACGTGGCGGCTGGGACGGGGGGTTATTTTAATGAGCTCTCGGGCTTGCTCACCTTCCAGGGCCGCAGGAGACGGCATGCTGCAAAGTGCGTCACAGCTGACAGCAGGTGGGCGGCGAGGGCTTGGAAGATGGAGATGTTGCTATGGTTTCTCCCTTTTAATTCCGGCTGCCTTCCTTTCGCCCCCACCCTGCCTGGAGATGTCCTGCTCTCACTCCTACACTTGGCTCTTTACTCTGTAACCACCACTGAGCGGCCCAAGGATGCTCGGTGTTATATCTGCACCATAGTTGTGTCCTCGAATGTCCCAGGCCCAGCGTCGAGGCACTCTGTCGAAGGCTTGAGCAACCACACCTTTTGCCTGACTTCTTCACAAGGTTTGTGAAGTATGACCTGGTTCCTGACTTGTGGCCCCAGGTTTTAGTAAACTTGCCCCTACCCTCCCCCACCCCCCATAATGTCCAGTGTGCTGTCGTCGGGTCTTAGAGGTAGTACTCGGGAGCTGAGGCATAGACATGGTAGGTCCTGAGTGAGTAATGCCCACCCAAAATGTGTGAAGGCCCACTCTGCAGAACTCTGTGGGTATTTACAGATGTTAATCTCCCTGTGGTGGGGCCAACTACTTTAGCTTCAGGCCCCACATGTTGAGCAGTCCTGACTGTCTCTGCTGGAGAGTTATGGAAACGCATCAGTGGTATGCACATAGGCTTCTACATAGCTTTGAACTGGACCAGCAGTACAGATTTCCATATCACTAAAGGACCTGCCTTTTGGTTTTGAGGGAATTTAGAGTCTCCTTTCCAAACCTCTCAATGGGGTCTTTGCCACTGTCTCGGGAGGATAGTTCAGCGGCAACGTGCTCGCCTTGGAAGCAAGACGACTCGGAGAAACACAGGTTTGATCCCCGGGTACGCCCTTAGAAACCGCAGGGTTTTAAGCGCGTTATAAATAACATATATCACAAAAGTAGAACCCTGCAGCACAAATATTACGATCACTTTGCGAATATCTTTCACGTACGAGGATTTTATTTTTCCAGGTAGGATTGTGCTGCAAACTGGACCATCCAGTTTACTGAAAGCTTTGTCGGCATTTTACATTTGATAAGTAATCGTAGTACCAGAGTTTTGTCCCTCGCTAGGTTCTAAGATTAGGGTGTCCATTTTTGGACGTCCCTAGGGTCCTTTTTATCGATTTGGACAGTGTATCTAGCCTGTGTGAGTCCGGCTGTGACACGTAACCCAAACCACCAACACTACTGCCCATCCATGGCTTCAATTAGTGGATAGTTCAGATCGTCTATAACCGAGATATACAAGATTGTTGGAGTTGAGCTAATGCTCTTGATTCAAGTAAGGTCGACCAGAAATGGCTGAACTTCCTGGCCAGAGATGAAGGGTGTTATTCTGGATATCTGCCGTACTCCACTAATGCTATTGTGTCCCATTGGTTCCATGTACCCGCAAAAATGTCCACCGACAAAAAAGTCACTGTTTTTTGCAGGGACATTATTACATTGAACATGCAGGGGACCTCCCTGCAACCTGTACCCGTACATAATGTCACCATATATAATGTCGCCAAAGACTTTTACCAGCAACATTATGTATGGGGACATTATTACCTGATACTGTCCCATTATATGTTGGGGCCTGAGGGGTGATGCTACTGTTTCATTTGGATTTTGCGTTTTGAATACAGCTTCTCCCAGAAGTATTTGCTTCTTTATTTGTACCTAATAAAAAGATTTCTTTGTAGCAGCACTCACTGCCCGAGGTCTTTGACTTTTTCTCCTTGGCATATTGGTTGCTTTTCCTTATTGAACAAATCGATCCGAGGAGTGAAGGAGATATCCATGGGGCAACCATTAATGCTGGGAGTTTTCATTCCCCAAATCTAAAGAGCCACACCAATATCAAGCCTCACTCCTGTGCATAAGATAAGCCAAGAACCAGGCTGTGGGTAGAAAGAAGAATATATATTTGTTAATTAATATGTACAATTAATATTTTCACAAATCACAAGACATGTCACCTCACTCAGTGGCCCAAATGCTTTTCTTTCCTAACAATTAACTTTCCCACAAATTGAAAACACCAGTTGTTTTAGGATAACGCAGATAACCAACTCTTTAACACCACAAAATGTACAGTTTTCCTTCTTTGGTTATTTCCACCCTGTTGACATAGAAGCACAGGTCTATAGAATATTTCAGATACCTAGCTCACTCACAAAATACTCTTAATGTACCAAATTGTGCAGCCCCCTGCACATGACAAACAACCTAACTTCACAATATACTTTGCATGGGGGTTACTATAAATAATATGCAACACTTTTCTGTTGGTAAAAAGGGATTTGACATGTGGAGCGCTCTTTATTTTAATCTCCCTGCGCACTTGGCAATGCTAGCAGCGTTTTAGCACACAAAACGTTTGAGAGCACCCTTGTTTATGTATATATATATAGATATATATATATATCTCCCTTTCCACTTCCCCCCCTAAATGGTAAGAAAATACACTGGCTGGCCTACGCCGATGATGTGGTAGTTCTAGATAAAACAGCCATCGGGTTACAACATCTACTTAATGGTATTCACAACTATGCAGCTGAAAATGGACTCTCTCTGAATCCTAACAAATCAAGAGTGTTGGTATTTAGGCAAAGGAATAAAAAAAATAGTATTTCCAGGATGGTCAATGGGGGGGCGGGGGGCAATCAAAAGGGTTGAGGATTTGGTTTACCTGGGTTACAAAATCTATGCCACACCGGCATCAAGTAAAGCAGACTCTGACCTTGAGATAAAAATAAAACCCCTTGCAGCTCAGATGAAAAGAATCCTCTGGAAATACGGTAAATTTTCATTCATACCTATCCTCAAGTTTTATCAGGCTAAAATCGTTTCTGTTCTATTATATGTGCTAGAAGCCAAACCTCAATTGTGGAACACATCTTGGCAAAAATGGGAAGGTCTGCTGTGGAAACACGCCTTGGAACTACCAATGAGTCTATCGATGGACAATATCAGGTTCGAACTGGGCCTAAGATCATTAAAATCCCAAGCAGAGTGGAAACTGTTGATCCTGCACCACCGCATTATGTCATCACAAGACCAATCCCTCTATACAGAAATGAGAACATCTGGAGGCTGGCAATTCTCACCAGCTGGACAGGCTTGACTCACTGGCGAAGGAATGGCAGGAGTGGGCGAATATAGACTCAAAACTGTTGGAGGAAAATCCATTAAAGGCCAAAGAAAAATGGGAGGAAATGGACTGGATTAGGACCATTGAGAAAATAAGATCAGGGTTATATCCAAATCCCCTACAAAGAGCAGAAAGGAAACTGTGTTTCCTCAGCAAATATCTAATAAAATTTCCAGACTGGAGAACAAGGAATACGTTTTTCAGACTGAGATTGAACATCTTACACACTGAGGAAATACTGGCGAGAAGAGGCCTGGGAGCCTCTGCAGTAAGCCTTTGTCAATCATGTACCAAACCTGAAAACCAATCAATCAAACATCTGATGATAGAGTGTGTGGGAACGAGAAATTCTCGACATCAATTTCTCAGTAGATTCATGTCTGATGTAACATACTGGGCACACGACTGCCTTTGGGAAAGCCTGATTGATGGACATTCGCATACAAAGACGATTGCTGTAGTCAAGATGCTTGAGGACTGTAAGATAGAACTGTAAAATCCTTTTAAAGATTGTGTAAATTCTGTTGGTATTTTTTCCCCTTCGTTTTTTGCTAAATTATGTATTTGATTCGAGATTTGTGAAAGGTTATATTTTTTTTGTAACCATATACAATTAAAAAAAAAAAAATATATATATATATATATATATATCCCTTTCCACTCCCCCCCCCCCCCCCCCCACACTATGCAATGAAAAATCTCCTATCAGGAGTCACTTTCTCACTTACTTTCTGCAGAGATGTGCCTTTAAACCAGTGGCCTCACTAGACCCCAGCACAAACCCAGATATTAAGTTTACTATGGAAACCCCTCTGCTTTCAAGCAGGGTCCGATGAATAGGGAGCAGTGGGGAATTTCGTTTTCTTATGCACCCATCCCTTTAGGTAATTTGGGGGTTGGCAAAAGAAATGGTAGAACCAAATTACTATAACAAACTATATTTCTATCCACATGGCAAGCAATGTTGATTTTCGAATTGTAACACACTCACCCCGTGCCAGTTGGCTATAGGGGAATTAAGTTATTGCTTGGTAAGAAAATGCTTGGGATTTATTTTATGTCCAGACAATCAATAATGGGAAGATAGTAAATCAAACAGATCTCCACAAGACTTGGTCTGGTTGGACAGGTCATTTACATAGAATATCTCAGGGGTTTGTGCCCAGGAAAAGACACCACCTTAGGGCTCCTAATCACCCTGTAGATAAAGGACAGGGATCTGGTCAGATGGCCTCTCCAGGTTCAATAAGAAAAATCAGAACGATTACCCCTCTCTATTGTCCCTCATTGAATGTCTGTCAGTAAACCACGTGTATCTACTTAGTCATTCAGTAGATAGATCAACTCTTTTCAAAGAAACAGATTTTCTTAGTAGCAAACTATACACATTTATTAAATCTTCTTTTAAAACACATAAAAAACATGTGATCACTTGTCATTTACATAAATCATAAAACACACAGACCATTTGCTTCTGTGCTACATACAGGTGGGTTGTCACGTTCACCAAAAATGTTACTTTTTTACAACCATTTTTTAGAAGCAATATTTTTGAAGAAATCTGTTTAGGGGTACAGACAATTGACCACTCATCAAATCCCTACCTCTTAAGTTCAATTAGTGTGAGAGGGATAAGGATAATATTCAATTGTCTATCCTCCCTTTGCTTTCTAATCTGTTGTATGCTATTGGCCAAATGGAATTCAATTTTAGCAACCAATATCTTAATGTTGCAATTAGAGATAGGAAAATAACCAAATTAATGCTTCCTTTCAAGTTGACATGTGTTTCGGCCCACTATAAAGGGGAAAGGATTTAGGGCCAGCAGACTCCCCCACCTTTTGGTTTCCCAGGACTCATTTATACTTACATAGCAAGCCTCAGTTTAAAGTTCAGGAAAGCCAGCTGTAGGACACTCTGGAAAGATAGGGCAGGGGTCTGGTGACTCCACTTTCAATGATGGCCTCCCGCTCGCCACCATACAACCCTGTCAGCTTTGATGCCTTTCTAGCGATAGACCGCTCCACCCAGATGCACTCTCAGCAATCTCTTCTGGTGTCTCTTTACAGCTGTCAGATGGTAAATGTCAGCAGCCTTCCTGATGTCTGTCTGTTCCTGTCTTTCTCCTTTTTCTGTGTTCCCTGCCCTAGTGCAGTCACCCGTCCTAGTGCAATCCCCCTTGCATAGCAGAAATGACACCACCAATTTTACAATCTTGGGGAAATACCCTGCAATAATCCCTGCCACTAGGATTGGACAGTTACCCTTTTCTCTCCTCCCAAACCCAGCCACCAAGTCAGGATTGGTTTAGGGCTCTGGAGCAACATATGTTATGTTAACGGTACTTATATAGCGGACCGTCACCAACGGAATTGGTCCCCAGGCGCTCTGGAGGATCTGTAAATAAGAAGGTGGGATGGGTTAGTAAGGTGGAGAGGGAGTATAATAGTGAGAGGAGTGGTGTACTGTTGGCAGCTTCAACTCGGTAGACACCGGGTGCTGAGCTTTGGTGCGAGTATTGGATCGGTGTCAGTCCGCGTGTGCTGTTGGTGCGACTTATGTGTTGTTCCAATTTGGTGAAGTGCGTGCAGCTTGTTGTGCGAGAGATGGTTGTGTGAGTTTTTTAAGTATGCAGAGAGTTTGAGTTTATATTGGTTAGTGGGTTATGTGACATTTAACATGCAAGCATTCACAGTTCTAAGTGTAGCACTTGCTGACCTACATAATTCAGTCGGAGTATTGCACTCACTAATCTTCACAATATTATCTAGATACTGCACAGGCTTGTGTTCACAATTCGATCTAAGTGTGGGACATGCTAACATTCAAGTTCCACCTAGGTGTGCGTATGCTAACATTCACAATTCTGTCTAGATGCGCCACATTGTTTCATGGATTTAAACAACACCATCAGGTTACTGATGCATGGACGGGTGATGGAATAATTCCACTGCTTGGCTCCTGTATTAGAAATGCTGTAAAAACGAGGTAATTGGCTGGTCTGTGTGTTCACCCCAGTGTCTGTGCTGGCTACTTAGGAAACACGTCTGCTGGTACTCCTCTCGCTTCGGCAAACCCATACATTTTTTTAGAAAATGGGGGAGTTGAGGGGTAACCCCCCTAAAAATAATGTAAAAAATGTGAATTTTTTTTTTCGTTAAAAAATCGCAGTTAAAAAACCCTACGAAAAAACATCCCGCGATGAAATGACATGGAACCGCCATTTGTTGCCTGGTCCTTTGAAACATATGCCAACATAATCGTGGGTTGAAACCCCTATCCTAGTGTCACACGTACAAGTGTTCAACTGGCAGTCAATGTACCTAGAGACTTGGGTAGATATATCTTAGAACTGGTGTTAGATTATATTCCTCCTGGCTATATACTCTTGATACATAGGTGATAATCCTGGGATGCATAGTTCTAATGCAGGCCTTGAGAAATAAACTTACTGATGAAGGAGGGCACGGGAACATGTTCTAGTGCCATTTTCTAGAGACTAGGAAAAAAGCTGTCTGCGAAGGCATTGGTTGCATCGGATGCGAGATCCAACTTTGTGTGTTGTGTTGGACATGGTGCTGCTTGATGAGCCTTTGCAGTCTTACTTCCGTGCTCGAACATAAATGTAGACCTCTGGGCTTATTCACGCAGGCTAGCCCATTGGCTGGCAAGCCCCTTCCATGCTCTCAGCAGGTTCAGAGATCCTGAAGTGCTGGTATTGGGAATTCTTGAGGTTTGTTTCACCAAAGAGGAAGCAGTCTGCTGGGTGAGCCCCCGTGCCGAAAAACCCAGCTGGGTGGATGAAAATAATTTGTTATGTTTGTATGCATGTACAAGGGCACAATCACCTCCACAGGGTTATCTTGGGGCTATAGACTGGTAAAAGATGCTTACTGTTAACCAACTTCATGGTAGTCATTTTATCCACCATGAGGTCAAACACAGAACCCTGCATATGCATTAGTGCAAAGACTGTTTGAACCTATAGGTTGTTTGTGAGAACATAGACACTGCTGCACACAGTGGTGTACCTTATTGCAGGTCTTCTTTTTGCCTATGTGTGCGTGCTCCGAGGTACACAATTCACAATGCTGTGGTTGTGTACCATCTCCAAACATGCGAATGCAGACAGACCTTGGGGATGCGCTTGTGCCTGAACCCAGAACTGCATTGACACATGCAGGAATGTGCATGTACTTGCCAGCACGTGCTTTAAGTGTGTGTGCGCGCGCTTGCTGGATCCTGCACATTGGGTGCTCAGTCCAGGTGCACGTAAATACAGTACATTCGGGTGTCTGCTCTTCTTTCCCATGAGAGTTTGGAACGAAAAGCGGTTGAACCACTTGAGGTGAACAGTTCTTGGAAGTTTGTGAGAGTGTGTGGGAGAGGCGGCTCTGAATGCCTTCCGGGTACCTGGTGGAGACGGCAGTGATCGAGGCTTGGACTGCTGCCGGGTCGGAGAGCAGGGTGTACGCCCAGTACAACGAGGGCGTGCTGTCAGCACGTGCTCCGAATATATTCTGGGCGCTCCTCCTCATGCCAAGCGCCCCCACCCAAGCATGCGTTTCGTCCGTGGCCCATCTTATTCGGTGCACAAGACACGACAGCTGTTTGTACGCGCACGTAGAGCCCTGGCAGGGTAGCCAACAGGGCGTGGGCTAGCATGTGCCTTACGGACGACACTGGCAGCATGTCAGCTTAGGCGGACCTCCATGCTACACCTGACACGAAGTGCTCCTGGCTGGCTGTGTACGGCCGCATAATGGGCCCTAGAGCCTCTGCATAACATACAATCACGTGTGCTTGAGCAAAATGAGATGACTGGGTGTGCCCTAGAGAACACCAACCTAACCCCCCAATAAAATGCTCACGTTTACGTGGTGTTGATACTAACATTTGCTGCTCTTAAATGTTTGTAGTTGCTGCATAAGCTTAATTTAGTAAAGAACACTTCCTGGAATTTATCAAAATCAGCTGTTTGCAAATAATTTACAGGGCGTCTTGATCCCTATTTGACAAAAGAAAGGTAGGATTTTTTTCCAAGTCGCTAAATAGTAATCCACAAAGTTTTGACAGCACAACGAATGGTGTCACATGACCTTTGACATTGACATGACTGAGATTTTGTTCGTAGCAGTCTCTGCAGGACAATCTCCGACCAGAAGAAAACTAGCACCAGGAGAAAATGACAACGGATACCTCCTTGTATTAAAACTGCCAAGCAGGAAATATACCTGGACACCAACATCTTAGAACAGGTATCTGAAAAACAGAGTCTGTATTAAAATTTAGAACTAGATTAACATACTCAGATTAAACAAGAGAACTCCTACCGGAGGGTGAGACAAAAAGAATTTGTCAGGGAATGTCATTTGTATTTCGACATCTCTAGTTTTCTGCAGCTCAGTCTTTTAAACGCGCAATTCAGACCATTAAAAGAAGAGCACATAGGACAAATGTGTAACCACTTGTAAGTGAACTCGCAGCCTCACTGTAATCTAAACTATACATGACAATCCAAGCACACAATAACCAACAAAGAGACACGGGTGCTCGTAGTGGCTCAACTCGATATGTGTCCATCTATGGCCTCAGTTAAACTGCAATTAAAGAGATGTAAAGATAATAGCATATGTTTACTGATATAAAAGCTGTGCATGGATTTTAACAATCATGGTCTTTCTGGGAAATATGGGATGCAATGAAATGCCCTAACATTACTGATCTTTCTATAAGGGCATTTCAAAGAGAAGTACTGCTATATTTTTTTTAATTGTACAAATGGTCAATTTCAAACGTTATACATTTTACTCAAAACACTATCAAACAACCAATAATCATCTAAGAATCATAAAGAATCATAGAAGAAAAAACAAAAAGCATAGTAAAATGTACGTTCAAGAATGTTAACATTTTTCTCAATCATAATTACACACTAATATTGTCTCTTACCATTCATACCCCAACTTTTTACAGACTTCATTAAAACTAGAATGTTGGTCTTTTTTTAAAAAAAATTGACTACCCTAATAACCATACAGGTGGTGCAACCCTGGAAGATATATTTCGAAAAGTATTCAATGACTCTATAGAAGAGCAGCACGATTGATCATCAAATGCTTCAGGGTTTCTACCCCTGTTCCGCAGTTTTCACACAGACCGGTATTATGCATCTTGCGTTTTAGTTAAATCTCTCTGGCGCACAGAGTATTACGTTGGAATCTTAAAAATATTTCTCTATGGCGACTATCTGGAGATTGTTCCAGGTATTTCTGTAGGATTCCTTGCTTTTTGCATTTAGTATTGGTTTCTCTGGAAAGGCTATATTCCGCTCTCTTATCACAGGTCTTAATCCCCGGTAGTCCTCCAGCATGGGGTCTGGCATGGATTCACATGCTCATGAATATTCTCCGTCGTCAGGCTGGGAATCTTCGGTAAAGAAAAAAATCAGTTTCACTTCTGAACTGTCTTTCTCCTACCAACCAATCACTGGTCTCTGGGTCATACTGCCCCCAGCCAATGACTTCCCTCTACCTAAGCCCCTCCTGTGGCAGCCATCTTCAGATTTTTACTGCACGTTCAAGTGTTGGGAGTCCTAGTGCTATAGCTCTCGAGCTTCTACTAAGTTTTGCGATTTTTCTAAGAGTTCTACTCTATTTTTCCGGTCAATCGAGCCTCAAGCTCCATCGATCCATCTTCCGATTAACGGGGACCCGTTTTCGGATTCTTCAGCGCCCCACAAGGGTGAATTTGTGTCGTGTTTCTTCTTGGAGGATTCCAGAAGCTTCTTCAAGGCCTACGCCGCGTGGACATGGCAGAGAAGAAGGAAGATTCAACGCCTCTGTTCAGGATTTGTCCAGGATGTGGCCTGCGGAACATCTACTTGGATGATGGGCATTCCGTGTGCCTCTACTGTCTCCATTCCGACCAATCGCACATGGAGGATGACTGTGTGTTTTGGCAGGTAATGGTCCCCCGCACCATGAAGGATAGACGCAGACGTCTCACTGAGTGGCTGCAGGCCGAGGCCCCTGCTACGGGTGAGTACCGGCAGTATGTCTCCCCCAGCCACAAGGAGAAATCTGAGCGGTCTTCTCATACCTTGGAGGGCGCCCCGGCGATGGGGGCCCAACAGAAGGCCAAGCACCACAAGTCTAGGGGCACCGGGAGCACTGTTGCAACGGGCTCACTGGCGGCCAGGATGGGCACAGCATCTCCGGCACCTTCGACCACGAGCCAACGCTCTGGTTCGGCGAAGAAGAGGAGTCGGACCACCCGGGTAAGCGTCTGGAGAAGCCCCAGAAGAGCCAGTTGGAGAAGGCCAAAAGGAAGCGTTGCGCTGACCCTCCTCCCAAGGTGAAGGCCCCTCGCTCGACCAAGGTCGTGCAGGCCCTGATTCACTCGGCAAAGCAGTCCATTGAAGGCGTGGTGGCATCCCTAGCGAAGGCCGTGGACGTGGGTTCGCAGAGTACGGTCCCCAAGACTAGAGTCTGCCTACCTGCCAGGAGGGAATTGTCGTTCCAGCCCATAGAGAAGACACCAGAGGAGGTAATGCCTGTCATCTCCCCGAAACAGTCTCCCCAGGTCGAACAGAAGTGGGGAGGGCACGGTAGTCCTGCAGGGCACAGACATCTCATCTGACGAGGAGCTTTCTACTCTCCAGACCATTCTGGAGAAGAAATTTGTCGAGGCCAAGGCCTACAGGAGGGACCCCGACGAGGGAGATGTTGAGAGTGGCGACGAGGAGGAGCAGGCCATGGAGGAGTTGGAGAACCCTACACCAATGCCACCATCGCTCCTGCCTCCGCCACCACAGCAACAGCCTCAACCCACCAGCAGACATTTCGGTGGACATTCTTCAGGCACTTCACACCTTGTGTTAGGAGATTCGGACGAGGATGCCCCTTCCGCCGATGGAGGATCCCGCGGCGCCGCAAGATCCCGTGGCACTGGGGCCATCCACTGCGCCCCCTACCAAGAAGAAGAGATTGCACCCTCCACCAACTTTTCACCCGTCACCCCCCCTTCCCCGAGAGAGGATACGGACCCGAACACAGCGACGACGGGGACGGGCACGGATGACGACGGCAGGTTAGGAGACCTCCCATCTCCGCTGCCCAGAGCCTCTCCGCCCAACAAGATAGGCTTGTTCCATGCCATGGTCTCTAGGGCCTCTGATCTGTTTCAGCTGACCCCTGAGGAAAAGGAGGGGATTCCTGTAACAATGGCTCGTCATCGGCTCCGGCGAAGAGGGACCAGTACGAAAAGAAGTACAGGGTGCCGGACTCTGCACCCAAGTGTTTAAGGTCCCAGTTTCCCGGGATTCAGTAGTCTCGGCGGCGGCGAGGAAGAAATCCTCTGGCTCAGACAATGACGACCTCTCCCCGGACAGCGAGGGGAAGAAGTTGGACGCCATGGGACGACAAGTCATCACATCTGCAGCGACGACCATCAAGGCGGCCAACACCCTCGCCATCGTGGCGCGTTATGATAGGGAGCTCTGGTTTAAGATCGCTCCTCTACTCGACTTCCTTCCCGAGGACAAGAGAGTGGAAGCTTTGGAGATCCTGCAGGAGGGCGAGGTGGCATCGGACCATGCCATCACAGTGGCCACGGACATTGCCGATACAGGATTCCACCAAATGGGCAACAGCGTTTGCCTTCGTTGGTGGGGATGGTTGAAGGCCACAAACTTTCGCCAGGAGGTGCAGTCGAGGTTATTGGACATGCCTTTCGACCTGGAAAATATGTTCGGAACGACGGTAAACGAGTCCCTCCGGACCATCAAGGCAGATATCGAAACGGCTCGTGCCTAGGGCACCATGCAACAGCAACGGCCGTCCTTTCAGATCTCCGGAGGAAATTCCCAAGGCTACTTCAAGGGCTTCGGCGGAAGCTCATCGTCTTACCGTCAACCGTCCCGCTCTTCCGCCCAGGAGGCCTACAGGGGCCGCAGCAAGTCCAGAAAAGGTCGCCGTCATCATCAAGGTCTCCAAGGCGGCACCTCTGCAGCGAAGCAAGATTGAACTGGCCGTGACGTCAGACCCCCACCTGCACACCCCAGTGAGAGGCAGGCTGGCGAACTTCGTGTCATGGCCACAGGCCCCAGAACACAAAAACCACGCCATCTAGTGATGGGGGCAATGGGTCACTTGACTCAGTTATGTCCCTATGGGACCCATAAACACAGGGGCCCTGGCTGGACTCAGTCATGGTGACGCTGGCGCCAGGCTCCTATAGAGATGTGAGCAGGAACACTTTGTCAGTGCAGGAGTGCTTTTACTTTGTCAGTGCAGGAGTGCTTTTATTTCACAAGAACCTTCCAGGAGCTGAAAGCCTTTTTCCAGAGAACATCCTCATGTGCTGACTCCTCCTGTGTGGTTCCCTAGGCCTGGTCTTCATGTGCTGACTCATCGGGTGTTGCAGGGTGTGGCAGGCAGGCTGAACCTGGTGGGCGTGGCTTCAGAAGCTCAGCTATATAAGCTGCTCCATCCTTCAGGCCAGTGCTTCGCGTTACTGTGCACTCGGGTGCAAGTGACGCTCACAGCCATTTGGAACAGTTTACTTACCTTTGAAACCACGCGTTCTCCTGCATACTCACCTCCAGGAAACTGGTGCTTCATCGCTTCATCTGCAGACTCATCTCCTGAGATCCAGTGATCTTGATCACAACGCTGCATCACCGCACTCCGCATCCACAAACACAGACCCTGTGAAGAAGAAGAAAGACAAGGTTAGAACATCCGTCCTAGGGCCGTGTCACATTTGAACCCTGCGGGCCCCCTAGTTAACAACTTACCAGCTACTGTACTGCTGCAGCTTCGTGCCTCATTCCCTCTGGCTGTCGCCTTGAGCTCCACAGCTGCTGTCGGGCCGGCAACATCACCTGCATGGGAAGAAAGCAAAGGAGAAAACATCAAAAGTGGAACAGACAGCAATACAAGACAACAAACTTTATAATACAACAAAAACGGACGAGGAAAGAAAAAGGCAAACACTTACCTGAAGTGTAGTAGCTTAGTCGCAGCAGGACTGGACTACCGCGTGCAAGGGACCAGTGAAAGAACTCTGTCCAGATCATACAAGCGCCCCTGCCAGAAGCAGCAGGATGGAGTGCTCGCCAAAACTAATCAACAGGTGAGCTTTCCAGGGACAGAGCATCCCACGGGTAAAACGGTTTGGGAGAAGGGGTCTGGAAGGGGATCAGGCGCATAAACTAGCATTCTCACGCTCCCCTATTCTCCACGCAGGAGCTGTCCCGAGCAGCGCATCCCCTGTTACCACCAGTCACCACATAAGCACAGAAGGCAAAGTCGGACCTGAGCGACCTCACCCACGGGAGGGCTGCAACCATGCCCCAACACCTCTGGAGAGAACAGGTGAGCGCAACACTTCGCCAGCGTGTGGAAGTCCATCTCCACCGACCGTTGGGTGCTGGACGCTCTGGCCCACGGACACACTCTAGAATTCCAACAAAATTGTCCTTGCATACCACCCTGTTAGGCAGAATCCTGTGCAGTGCCCTTAGGGACCACTACACACAATTAAGACTACAAGTGGTAATACAAGTTCACCTTTGGTACAAGCCTGTACCACTATGTTAAAGTGGTAGCAGTAGCGGAGCAGCCAGGCTTATCTCAAGAGTATATGAGCAGTAGCAGAGATTACCCAAAGGGACCACAACTACTGTGACTCAAGCAAACACTGACTCAAGGTTTCAGGTAAAAAATATAAGTACTTTTATTTTTAAACCATTTGTTATAAACACAACACTTCTATTAATTCAAAACCACACGTAAAATACACTACAACCAACCAATTCACTTGGTACAGTAAAACTGAAGGTAAGTACCCTATGTTTTAACGGACCGGTGTTGTGAAACAAAAGACGTTACCGGGAATACATATGCAATCACTTTTTGACAGTAATGACAGTTCGGTCTTCTAAAGATACGCGTATCCGCGGCAAGAAATGATACCAGGGCAAAAACACACTTAACACCTGAGTTAACCAGAGAGAGTTGGTGTAAAAATCATAGGCAATACTTTTGTCAGGGCAGACTTAATCAGAAAACACTAGTTGACAGGAATTCAAGAGTCAATAGGCCGGAGCCAGTGTCAAGTGGAACCGGGTTCCTGTTGTCGAGGATCATACAGTCGACAGTTCAAGATACAACGTTGCCAGGAGTACTTGGATATTGTCAAAAGAGGAAGCAAAAGTTATAAGTAGGAGGGAAGATATCACCCTAGCTCCTCGAAGCAGAACACAGTACCTTATTCAAGGAAGAAGCTGGTGCCACGGCAGTTGTTCCTGGTAGTTTCCTGCAGACCCACAGTTCCTGGAGCTTCAGCAAGGACGACGTCTGGAGGGGTCTGCACTACGCAGGGATGAAGCCAGCAGCAGCGACGGTGAATAAAAGGTGCGCTCCTTAAAAACAGGAGAGGCTCTTCAGATGGCTATCCGGACCACTACAGCAGTGTGCAGCGATTTTCGACCAAGAAGAGGATCCTCTGGTTGTGGAAGATGAGCTGGTTGACCCCAGCAGGCTCAAGCGAAGAAGACTCCGGACTGGATCTTCTCTGGTCGTCGAAGGGTAGATAGCTCAGGACTGCAGCAGCGCTTCAGCGGGACGGGATAGTTGCAGCAGCCGTCGTCTTCTTCGCTTCTCTTCGGTTCCTTGTATTTCCAGTGGCGACTCTGACTTCTAGCCCAAGAGTGCTGCCTTTTGTGCGAAAATCCCCAATTCACACAGCCTGGCTGTCAATCACTCAGCAGGGGGGTTGTCCAGCCCGGACAACCACCTCAGCCAATCATGGCAAAGTGTGACTTTGGTTTCCTAGGATACCCTGTGCAGGGGGTGACTACACCCCTCCCTCACATTCAGCCCACCTAGACACCCAGGCACCTAGAGGAGAGCTTCTAGGCAGAAGCCTGCCAAAAGACGGTGAACAAAGAAGGCAAACCTGGTTTGCCGCGCAAAGTAAAACACAAGAAGGACTTTAACAAAAAGAAATGGCGAATAAACCCGACTGGAGCCAAAAGAAAAAGCATTTGGTCAAGCGGGTTTATGTTCGAGGCTAATATAATAGCCTAAAACAATACCACGTTTATATAGTATGAACGCGGTAGAAAAGTTAGGGTAGATACCACTGCCACCAGCCAAGTCTAAATGTTAAAAGAGAAAAACAAAGTTCTAGGAGGTACAGATAAAAAAGGGCTAAGAAGCAACCCTTTCCAATACTCCATGTAAAATGGGGTGTAGTGGATCTGTGGTTAAATGACTAGGTAAAGTTAATGGCAACTTTACCCTTTTCTGGGGGACTGTATTCAGCCCCAGAAATGGAGTTGGTGGGAAGTCTAAAAGACAACCCTGTGTCACTGCACTGAAGGGTCTGTGTAACCCACAAACGAAGGGGCCTACTGAAGTGGTGTGCTCCAGAGCCGACAATCACAAAAACAGATGAAATACACATGGCAAAACATGGGTAAGAGTGGGGGAAAAGCTCACACTCTTACCAAGTGAAAAAAAATAGCTCTAGAAATCCAGTAAAGCTGCTGAGGGACTCACTAGGTAAGGGAAATTAGCCATTGAATGAGAATTCTCCCTAACACACCCATGGCCAGGCAGGAAAACCATGTCCCTCAGCTTTTGCTGGACGTGCGGGCCATGTTGAAGGGTGCGATATAGCTCGTCCCAAAGAGGCTCCGGAGTGTACTCTCGGTATTTCCTAGTCAAGAAGACAACAGGCGGCTGGAGGCCCATCCTGGACCTCCGCCGTCTGAATAAGTACATCAGATCCCAGAAGTTTTGGATGGTCACCCTGCTGCATGTGCTGGGACAACTGAAGAAGGGGATTTTCTGTCGTCGCTGGACTTGGAGGATGCCTACATTCACATCCCCGTTCACAAGGGCCACCGCAAGTTTCTGTGGTTCATGGGCAACACTATCAGTTCAAGGCCCCTCCCTTCGGATTGAAGTCAGCGCCAAGGGTTTTCACCAAGTTCCTGGCGCCAGTGGCGTTTACCCCTACTCCTTACCCCTACCTGGACGACTGTCTCATCCGAGCGAAATCGAGGAAGATCGCCGTCACACACACGGCGGAAACCTTCCAGCTGCTTTCGGAGCTGGGGTTCTCTGTGAACTATGCAAAGACTTGCTTGGTGCCATCGCAAGACGCACTGTTTCTGGGGTCTCGGCTCGACACGGTGTCATGTCTGGCGTTCCCGTCGGAGAGAATAGTGGTCATTCTGGGCAAGGTGCAACGGCTGTTGACCTTGAAGATCGCAAGGGTGAGGTCCATCAAGTCCCTTCTCTGCATGATGTCGTCATGCGTATACCTCGTGCGACTGTGTAGGCTGCGGATGCGGCCCCTGCAAGAGTTCCTAGACACCCGTTGGATCCAGGTATCGGGAAGCTTCGAGGACAAGATCTCTCTCAATGAGAATTTCCGTCGAACAATAAGGTGGGGGTTGTCTGCACGCATCCATCGGCAGGCTCGTACTTCCAGACCCCCACCTCATCAGGAGACGTTCATGATGGACGCCACCCTGGAGGCTTGGGGCACGCACACAGGAAGTCTACACGCAAGAGGCCTGTGGATACCGGAGGAGAAGTCATTGCATATCAACGTACTGGAGCTACAGGCAGTGTTTTGGGTCCTCAAGTCTTTCCTTCCGTCCCTCAAGGGCAAGGTGATGCGGGTAATCACGGACAACACCACCACAATTTTCTACATCCGGAAGCAGGGGGGCACCAGATCCCCAGCACTCTCCAGAGAGGCGCAGGACCTATGGCGCTGGGCCGTTGCCCAGGGGATGTTCCTCATCCAGTTTCATCTGGCAGGAGTGAAGAACATCGCAGATTCCCTCAGCAGTGAGCTGCACTTGTGCCACGAGTGGGAGCTTTGGCAGAACCAAGTGGATCTTCTGTTCCGACAATGGGACAATCCCCACATCGATCTGTATGCGACGGCGACGAGCACCAAGTGCCAGAGGTTGGCCAGCAGGTTTTCCCAGCCGGGAGCATGGGGGCTGCATTCTCATTCCCCTGGGACGGCCTGTTTCTCCATGCGTTCCCCCCCATTGCCGTTGCTTCTGTGACTCATTAATCAACTCAGACGGTCCCGGTGCAGGATAATCCTCGTCGCACCAGCATGGCCGAGACAGATAAGGTACCCGGACCTTCTGGACTTGTCGGCGTCCCCTCCAGTCAAGCTTCCGGTAGTCGCAGATCTTCTCGCCAGAGAAAGAGGCACGATCCTGCATCACGACCCAGGGTCGCTGAACTTGCAGGCCTGGCTCCTGCAGCGCTAGAGTTTGGAGGATACGAGATCCTGGCGGACTGCAGGGAGGTACTTGCCAAGGCCAGGGCTTTGTCTACACTAAAATGCTATGGCCATAAGTGGAAGAGGTTCGCCGTCTGGTGCTGTGCACAGAAGATAGACCCTCTACGGATTATGACTCCTCAGGTGCTACCATATTTGCTGTCGCTGGCCAAAGCAGGACTGGCGCATGCTTCCATCAAGGTTCATCTGGCGGCTATCTCCCGCTTCACCTGATCTCCGGGACGGTCATCGCTGTGGTCAAGGAGTTCATCAAAGGACTTTTCAGTTCATTCCCGCCGGTGAAGGCTCCGGCCCCGGGGTGGGAGCTCAATGTGGTACTGACTAGGCTCATGGGTTCACCGTTCGAGCCTATGCATTCGGCGCCACTGAAATTCTTATCGTGGAAGACAGCGTTTCTTGTGGCCATCACCTCTGTACGATGAGTGGGAGAGATCCAGGCTCTCTCTTGTAAACCACCGTACTTAACATTTCACGAGACGAGGGTAGTGCTACGGACGCATCCCTCCTTCATTCCCAAAGTGCCGTCGGACTTTCATCTCAACGAGCCCTTGGTGTTACCGGTTTTCTTCCCGTCACCTTCGTCTTTGGCTGAGAGGACTTTGCACTCCTTGGATGTGGCTAGATCGCTGAAGTTCTACGTGAACCGCACAAAGAGTTTTCAGAGGAAGTCACAGCTGTTTGTGAACTTTGGCCCTGTGAACCAAGGGAAGGCCCTCTCTGAGGCTTCCATTTCCAGGTGGCTCTCCGGCTGCATCACCCATTGTCACCAGTTGGCAAACCAACCGTTGCCTGGCCGTCTGAGAGTCCACTCGACCAGAGTGATCGCTGCAACTACGGCGTGCCTGTCTGGTGTGCCACTGCTGGACATCTCTAGGGCTGCTACGTGGAGGACGATGCATACCTTCACAAAGTTCTACTGCGTCGACAGGGATTCCAGAGAGGAGTCAAGAGTTGGCCAAGCAGTGCTGTGCAACCTGTTCGCTTGAAGTTGAGCCTGATGAGGAGGAGGAGCCTTGCCACCCCCGTGGTTGTGCATGTGTGTACTTCTATGGATTCTGTATTCATGAGCATGTGAATCCATGCCAGACCCCATGCTGGAGAAGGAACAAGTTACTTGCCTGTAACTGTTGTTCTCCAGCATGGGTCTGGCATGGATTCACATGCGAACCATCCTGCCTACCCCAGGGTTGTCTTTTAGACTTCCCTCTGACTCCATTTCACTGGGGCTGACTACTGTCCCCCAGAGAAAGGTAAAGTTGCCATTTACTTTACATAGTAATTTTACCACAGAACCAGTACACCACATCTTACATGGAGTACTGGAAAGGGCTAATCTGTATCCCTTTTCTGTCTGTACCTCCCGGAGCATTGTTTTGCTCTTTTAACATTTAGACTTGGCTGGTGGCAGTGGTATCTACCCTAACTTTTCTATCGCGATTATATTAGATAAACGTGGTACTGTTCTTGGCTATTTTATTAGCCTCGAACATAAACCCGCTTGACCAAATCGTCTTTCTTTTGGCTCCGGTTGGGTTTATTCGCCTTTCTTTTTGTTAAAGTCCTTCTTGTGTTTTACTTTGCGCGGCAAACTAGGTTCGCCTTCTTTGTTCACCGTCTTTTGGCGGGCTTCTGCAGAGAAGCCCTCCTCTTGGCGCCTGGGTGTCTAGGTGTGCTGAATGTGAGGGAGGGGTGTAGTCACTCCCTGCACAGGGTATCCTAGGAAACACAAGTCGCACTTTGCCATGATTGGCTGAGGTGGTTGTCCTGGCTGGACAACCCCCCTGCTGCGTGATTGACAGCCAAGCTGTGTGAATGGGGGTTTTTGCGCTTAAAAGGCAGGTCTCTTGGGCTAGAAGTCAGAGTCGCCTCTGGAACTACAAGGAACCGAAGAGAAGTGGAGCGAACGATGGCTGCTGCAACTACCCCGTCCTGGTGAAGCCCTGCTGCAGTCCTGAGCCATCTTCCCTTTGACGACTAAGAGAAGATCCAGTCCGGAGTCGTCTTCCCTTGAGCCTGGTGGGGATAACCAGCTCACCTTCTTCAGCCAGAGATCTCTGCCGTGGTCGAAATCGCTGCACACTGCTGTAGTGGTCCGGATAGCCACCCGCTGAGCCTCTCCTGTTTTTTTTTTTTTTTTTTAACTTTGTTTATTTTAAATCAAGGCAGGATGTCAATTACAAACATTATAAGCAATGATTCTTCAGGCATGTTGATCCCCAGTCCCTTATTCCCCCCACTAGGTTTCCTCCCTCTGGCCCCTCTGCTCCTTAGTCTTTGGAGGCGGAATCTTCCCTCCCGGGCTGCCCAGATTGCGCCTCAGCATCTGTGTCTTCCTCAGGGATCTCTTGGTCTTTCAGGATCCAGCGGGCCCGGATAGGTTTATAGGTCAGGGCGGGGAAGCACTGGTCGTATTCCAGCACTGGGGCGCAAATATTCTGGAAACGATGTAGAGTTCCTGCTTGTGCTGCCGTCACCTTCTCCGCAATCAGAATGTCCCAAAGTTTAGTCCACCATTGGGCTATGTGAGGGCCTTCCGGGGATTTCCAAGCTCGGGCCACCACTGTTTTCCCTGCTAATAGGCAGTGAGTCAGTAGTTTCGATCTGGTCCCGGAGCGCGGGTAGATCGCTGGGATCGGAGCTCCCAGCAAGACTGGTTCTGGTTCCAGGGGAATCGTCGTTCCGGTAATTCGTGTGATGGTCCCCAAGCCTGTCTTCCAGAATTGTTGGATCTTTGGGCAAGCCCACCACATATGGAAGAAGGAGCCTGGGTGGCCACATCCTCTCCAACAGGAATGATCCACTTGAGGGTTCATATGGTGAAGTCGGAGGGGCGGGTAATACCACCTTAGTGTAATCTTGTATGCACATTCCCTGTTGGTAATGCAAGTGGATGAGGAGTGTGTTCTGGTCCATATGTCCACCCAGGTTTGATCCTCTATTGGATGACCTAGGTCCGCCTCCCATTGGGCCATGCAGCGGGTCTTTGTGGTCAGGAAGTCGTTTAGGAAGCGCCTATATAGGGTGGATACTCTGCCGCGGGTTCGAAGGTCTCCCAGTGTGAGTTCTAGGGCGGTGGGAGGGCGCCGCTTGCAGAGTTTGGGGGTGCGAGCACCAGTGGTGTAATTGGATATAGGTGAATCGGTCGCTTTCCTGGAATTGGAATTTCTCCCTGCATTGGTCGTAAGTGAGAGGTCTTCCCCCCATATATAGCTGGTCAATATCTCCAGCCCGCCCTTTATCCAGTTCCGAAAGTTGCGAGGATTCGTTCCAGGTGAGAACGTTGGATTATGGAAGACCGGGGAGCGTGGGCTCAGTCCTCTTGACACTCCCTTTGGTTTTAGCGCCCAGTCCCAGGACCGAAGGGTGTGTTTGGTTGATAGAAGGAGATCTCCCCACTGTGTTCTGAGGGGGGCGGGATGTGTGGCAGAAATCGTAAGGGTAGGGGCACTTGTGATTGTTCCATCTCTACCCATCTAGGGCGGTTTGTTATATTTTGCCATGCCTGAACCTGTGCCAATTGAGCCGCCACTCTGTAGGCCTGCAAGTCTGGGACCCCCAACCCTCCCAGTTTGGAACTCCCTAGCATAGTTCTGAGAGGGATTCTCGCTCTCTTACCTTTCCAAATAAAGTCCAGCATTTTCCTCTGGATACCTCGAAGAGTTGGTGTAGGAATCGCTACTGGTAGGGAGGCGCAGGCGTATAGGAACCTCGGGAGGAGGTTCACCTTGCATGCTGTGATGCGCCCCAGTAGTGAGATCTCTTGGGTCTCCCAGCGTTTCAAGTCGCCCTCCAATTCTTTAAAGAGCCGGGGGAAATTGGCTTTGTATGAGTCTTTAGGGTCAGCCAGGGTGTGGACCCCTAGGTAAGGGATGGCCCTTTTTTCCCTTGTTATCGGGCACATCTTAGTCAGTGGCTCCCGTTCTGCTAGGGTGAGGCTGATGCCCAAAGCCGATGATTTGTCAAAGTTTATGGTGAGGCCTGAGACCTCCCCGTAGCTGACAATTTCTCGTATCGCATGTTTTAGAGATGAGTGGGCCTCTGAGATCGTGAGTAGAATGTCGTCCGCGTATAGGGCGATTTTGTGATGCATGGGGCTGCTCTGTATACCCTTGATTTGGTCATTTCGCCTGATCCTTTGGGCAAAGGGCTCCATGGTGAGTTCGAAGAGCAGGGGTGACAGCGGACTGCCTTGCCGGGTTCCGCACGATAGAGGGATTGGAGCTGAGCTGTGTCCGTTGAGTCTCAGGCTAGTTCTTGGGCTATTATAGTTGGCTAGAACCATTGTTTGGAAAGTTGACCCGAAGCTGAAGGCCCCTAGGGTATATTTCATGAATGTCCAATCCACCCTATGAAATGCCTTAGCTGCGTCCAGAGCCACTAAGACTAGTTTTTGGGAGTTCCGGGAGGCAAGGTCTACCAGGTTCAAGGTTCTCCGTATGTTGTCACTTGCTGTCCGGTGTAGGATGAAACCTGCCTGATCGGGGTGGATGATCTTCGGCAGGATGTGGTTCAAGCGGGTTGCCAGAATTTTTGAGTATATACATGCATCGATGTTTAAAAGTGCAATCGGTCTGTAGGACGTTAAGCTTCTTGGATCTTTTCCAGGTTTGGGAAGGAGGATGGTGGTTGATTCCTGCATCGATGGGGTCACTGATCCCGTTTCCCTGAAGGAGATGAATAGGGTAACCAGGTGGGGGGTCAGCTGAGCTCTGAATAGTTTGTAAAACCTGCTTGAGAAGCCGTCTGGGCCGGGGGCCCGTGTTTTAAGTGATTTGATGGCCTCCTCAACTTCCTCCCCTGTAATGGGCTCCTCCAATTAGTCTCTCGCTGTGTCAGAGAGACTGGGCACTGCTGCCTGCTGCAAATATTCCATCTGTTGTGATGGGTTCCGTGGGGTTGCCTTCATGATTTGGGTCAGATAGTTTATTGCGAGTCGTTTCTTTTCGGGCTCTGAGTATAATGTGACCCCGTTGGGATCGCGCAGACCAGTGATCGTGTTAACGCGTCTTGGCTTGGCTAGTTTGGCCACCAGGAACCTGTTCGCCTTGTTACCCTTCGCGTAGTATGACTATTTGGCCTTCACCATTAGTTGAGCGGTTTGTTCCGCATAGTGGGCTTCCAGTTTTTTCCTCGCCGTGCGAATGATCCGTTTCGTTTTAGGAGACCAGCCTTTCTCCTTGTGGAGTGCCTCAGCCTTTCGTAGTTCGTCCTCTAGAGCCATCCGGGCCTGACACCTGTCTCGGTGGTAGACCGCTCCTTGGGCAATTAGGGAGCCCCTGATTACTGCCTTCATGGCGTCCCAATTGTTTGCTAACGAGGTGTCCGAGGCCGGATTTTCGTCAAAGAAATTTCTTATCCCTGTTGCGATCTTGTCTCTGGTAGCCATTTCGTTAAGGATCGGGTCGTATAACGTCCATTTACGTGGGTTATTGAGGTTGGGGTTCTGAACCCGGAGTTCCAGGAACACTGAGGCATGGTCGGATATGGCTCTTGTGCCGATGGAGACTTCTTTGACGGAAGGGAAGGTTTGCGGGGAGATCAGGAACAGGTCGATCCTTGAAAAGGTGCGGTGGACGAATGAGTAAAAGGAGAAGTCTATTTTGTCGGGGTGGAACACCGCCATGAGTTTATTATCTCCAGGGACCTGAAGAGCCGGAGGAGGCTGAGTGCCTTGGCGAAATCGCCTGGAGTAGGGGGGTGTGACCTGTCTTTGGTGGGGTCGGGAACCCCATTGAAGTCCCCTCCGACTATCGTTTGGCCCTCCACAAAACCAGCGAGAGATGTGCCCAAGGAGTCATAGAAATGTGATTGTCCAGTGTTAGGGGCGTAGACCGAGATGAGGGTGTATAAGTCTCCCATTCGGAGGCATTTGACCGCTGTGAATCGGCCTTCCGGGCACATTTTCGTGTCCAGAATTTGTGGGTTCAAGTCTTTCCTAAAGAGGATCGCCGTACCTCCCTTTTTGCTTGTGCCCGAGGCAAAGAATTGGAGCGGGAATAGCCGGGAATGAAGCCGAGTCACGTCCGCCGGTAGCAAGTGAGTCTCTTGGAGCATGGCTATCGCGGCGTCTTCGTCCCAGAGTTTTAGTAGGATTGCCTTTCGCTTGTTAGGGGAGTTCAGTCCATTAACATTTAGGGAGAGGATCCGAAGAGTTTGGTGGTCCGCTGGAGTCTCACTCTCCATTGCTTGGGTTAGGGGGGGGGTCGTGAGCTGATGATTCAACTGCCATGTCTGTCGAGAGATCCCATAATATCCTGCACTTGAGGTTTTAACGCGGGGCCCCAATGGGGGGCCGCAACTTTAACTGGTGGGTAGACCGACATTGTAAGTACGGGCGTACCCTTGGCCAACCGGGCCAACTGTCCCATCACGTATTGTGCACTGTGGGTTTCCAAGGAACGAAGGTTGGAAAGTATTCTTGGAGTGGGTATGAACCATGGGTATGGCCCGCCGCCACCGCCTTCAGGGCTCATCAGTTCAAGAGAAGGGTAGCGGGTCTTGATTTAGGTAAGGTCAAATGCGTCTCAGCTCAGCTGCTGTTGGAACCTGGGATCGCGGGAGCGCCCTTGTTCATCTCTTCCTGTTGCTCCGCTGAGTTGACGACCATGACGAGCGTTTGGGTTTTGGGGAGGGGGACGGCCCAGAGTCCTCAGTCCTCTCTGGGTTTGGCGTGGAAGGATCTCGGGGCGAGGCTGGATGCATGATTCTCTCTGCGTCTTCCAAGTGACTGATCCGGCGTAGGGTGCCTTTATATGTAAACTGTAGAGCTGTCGGAAATAACCATCTGTAACGGACCTGCTGCTCCTGGAGGAACACTGTCAGAGGTCGGTGTGCTCTTCTTTTCTGGAGAGTGAGTGGTGAGAGGTCCTGGTATAGTTGAAGTGGAGTGCTCTGGAAAGTGATCTCCTCTCCTTGGCGGCTGATCACCGATATCGCCTCTTTGGTTGTGAAGACGTGGACCCTGGTGATAACATCAGATGGGGAGCAGGTGCAAGTGGATCTAGGTCACCTGGCCTAACCCCCGCCCACCTGGTGCCTTCCTGCCAGCCGCTCTTTTTCACCACTTAGCAAGCCCCGCCCCCCTGGTACCTTCCTGCTTCCCGCTCTGTTTCACCACTTAGCAAGCCCCGCCCAGCTGGTGCCTTCCTGCTTGCCGCTCTGTTTCCCTACTTAAGAAGCCCTCCAGCTTCTTTTCCTTTGCAGATGAGGAGCAGGTGCAAGTGGATCTAGGTCACCTGGCCTAAGCCCCGCCCACCTGGTACCTTCCTGTCTGCTGCTATTTTTCACCACTTAGCAAACCCCGCCAACCTGGTGCCTTCCTTCACCATCACTGTCTTGTGGCCAATGCTGGATTTGACTTTTATGGACTTCATTCATTCACGGTGCGTCACTCTTTCTCAGCTCTCATGCTGGACTTCCTTTGCATCTTGTACTCATGGTGACCCTGAATCATGCTGTTCCCATCTTCATCTTGTATCCTGGCTTGCAACATTATGTGTTACTACTGACTTCTGCAATTGTATTCGCTCTCCACGCTTGCTTCTCCACTCTTGTTGACTGCTTAATCTCTCTTCTCTCCTCCTTTCCCTTCGCCCTTTTCCTATCTCCTCCCCTTACTTTCTTCTATGCACTTACTCTATCAGAATTGGCCCTGGACCTAATATGATAGCAACCTCGTCTGTTTCCTCCACCCTCCCATTACTGTTTTTTTCCTCCCCACCACCCCTCCAGCACTATCTGAAATGTCGTCAGGCCTAGTATGATAGTCGCTTGGGTTTTTCCTCCCCTCC
The DNA here is from genome assembly GCF_040938575.1 of Ambystoma mexicanum. Lineage (NCBI taxonomy): Eukaryota > Metazoa > Chordata > Amphibia > Caudata > Ambystomatidae > Ambystoma > Ambystoma mexicanum. The sequence goes on along the minus strand of NC_090923.1, from coordinate 227,722,607 downwards.
CTTTCTGCACCCCTCTCCCTCACCTTTTGTTTTTCTCTGGCTCTACCAGAAATGTCGTCAGGCCTAGTACGGTAGTCGCCTGTCTGTTTCCATTTCCTTCCCACTCCCCTCCTTATCTATGTCTTAGCTCTTGCACTATCTGAAATGTCGTCAGGCCGAGTACGATAGTTAATTTCACATCCTTACTGTTCATGGCCTGTAAGAATGTGGTTGTATTTTCCCTTGTTCCCTCCCTTGCCTTGAAGCGCTTTGAAACACGTGTATATATTTGAAACATTCCTGTATAAATAAACAATCATATCACAATCATAACATCTTGTCTTCATGTTTGAACTCCAGGATCTCGCATTTGTGATGCAGGGTATCAATAGATCTTTGCATTTCCCTCAGCATGGTAGTGTGTTCCTGAGAATGGTCCTCGATTTCTCCGAGCCTCTGTTCGACCTCCGTAACCCTTTGGTCCGTCTGTTCAACTTTGGTGGTAAGTTCTGAGAGGCATGAGCGGAACTCCGACTTAATGTCCGCCATGAAGGCTATCAGGTCTCCTTTGGTAGCGAGGGCTCCCCTGTCCTCTTGTGGCTTCTGTGGGGTCAGTTTAGGAGGATCTTGTTTCTTGGTTTTATCTGGTGCAGTGAACATGTTGGCGATATCTGTGCCCTTGCTGACCTTTGTTTACCTAGACATGGTGATCGTGTTGGGTGGTCTTGGCTGAAAGAGTTGCAGCGGGGCCCAGGGCAGTGGGAGGCAGCACTCGGGGTGTGTATCGCTCTTAGCCCCCTCTCCGGTCCAGTCCCGCAGGACCCAGGGAGAGGTTGGGACGGCAAGTCGGGTGCTTTCACCACTGGTTACCCGGGAGAGTCTGAGCGTAGGAGTAGCCGTTACCCCGCAACAGTTCCGATCACTGGGTGGGTGAATGGGCCGGGGCGCCCCAGGAAGTGCCGGTACGGGGGAGATCTCAGTGAGTCAGGACCGGTGCAGTACGGCCAACTGTTGCGTGAGGAGAGGGGGTATGTCGCTGCGATGAGGCCTACGGGGTCAGGGCCTCTCCGGATGCTAGGGCTTATCTTGCAGCCTCCGAACCCTTCCTCATGTCCCTAGCGGAGGTCGTTCGCTGGGGGAGGTCTCAGATCCCTCTGGGAGCCTCCCGTGTGCAGTTCCATCATGGCGTCGGCTGGCGCTGGGAGGAGGGCCGGACTCGATCTTCGGGGCGGAGGAGGGGAAGAGTCCCTCCGCTCCCCTGCAGCGTGCGTCAGGCCCCCAGGCAAGGAGGAAGGGGATGGCTTCACCGCCCCGCTCGCAAAGCGCTTCCCACGCACCAGCAACCGAGGATGCTCTCGTGTGAATTCCAGGCAGTCCTGGTATGAATCGGACAGCTATGTGTTAGCAGGTCCCTTCGCTCCCTTCCTCCGTCTCCTCGGCGTTCCAACGCCCCGTCACCACCAGGTGCGGAGTGTGCCTCTAGGTTCCGCCCTGGCCGCCATCTTGTTTTCTTCGGCTGATGACGGGGGAGAGGTTCGGCAGCTAAATTCTGGTAGAACGCCCCCACGCTCGAAGGTTTATGTTGGGGCCGGTTGTGCCATGTCGGTTCCGGTCGCTTTAGATGGCATTGGCGACGCGTTAGCTCGATTAGAACCGCCGGAAATTGACAGCGACGGCGGGCATCCCACGGGCAGCCTCAGAGGAGCGACCACATAGATGGCGCTCCAAGCCACGCCCCCAGCCTCTCCTGTTTTTAAGGAGCACACCTTTGCTTTGTCGCTGCTGTCGGCTTCATTCCTGTGTGGTGCAGACCCCCTTCAGACGTCCTCCTTCACAACGAAACTCCAGGAATCGTGGGTCTGCGGGAAACCAACAGGAACCACTGCCAGGACACCAGCTGCATCGTGGAAATAAGGTACTGTGTTCTACTCGAGGAAACTGGGTGAACCCCTTTTCTTCATCCTCAAGGCTCGTCCTTGTCTTCTCTCCTTCTTATAACTTTTGCTTCCAAACATTGACAATACTCAAGTACTTTTTAGCTACACGGAATCGTGAACTGTCTGTGATCTTCGGCACAGGCCTCCGGTGTCACCCAAACCTGGCTCCGACCCTTTGACTTTTGAACTCCTGTTTCTGAGTGTTTCTCGATGCTGTCTGCCTATCCTAAATATTGCTTGTGATTTTTGCCCCCAACTCCCTCTGGGTATCTAAGGTGCTAAGTGTGTTTTTGTCCCGTTAGCATTTCATGTCTTGGATACGTGTTTATTTAGTAGACTGAACTGTCAAAAAGTGATCACAACCGTATCCGTGGTATCGCGTTTTGTTCATAACACCAGTTCATTCAAACACAGGGTACTTACCTTGAGACGTACAAAGTGAATTGGTTAGTTGTAGTATATTTAACATGTGGTTTTGTTTAAACTTTAATAGAGGTGCGTGTTTATAACTGATGTTCAGGGCCTCCACATCTACCCATACCTCGACGACTAGCTTGTCATGGCTACCTCTCTGGAAGCGGTTCACCACTCTTCCCATGCTCTTATGAACACACTGCACAATCTGGGCTTTTCGCTCAATCTCAAGAAGTCGCAGCTGCAGCCCACGCAGACTCTGACACTTTTGTACCTCATCTGGGACACGTGCTCTGGGAAGGTGTTTCCGTCAGAGGGCCCAGTATAAAAGTAAATGGACCAGGTTCTCCCACTGGGCAGACTCCAAGGAAATCGACACCCTGGCATGTACTCTGGACAACGTGCTCTTCTTTTCGGCACAACTCGCCCACTCGGGCGTGCAGGTGGACACCTGCCGCACTTGCCTCGCAGCCATCGGGGCTTACAGGAACTCTGAGGAGGGGGTCTTCTTGTCCTCCAATCCGATTGTCAAGAAACATTTGGCGGGGCTTGCAAGGCTCTACACGCCCATCAAGAGGCCACATCCCGTGTGGGTCCTGAACATAGTCTTGGGCACCCTAGTGCACAAAATGTTCGAGCCAATGGCGTCTGCTGACATCGGGCTGGTCACCATCAAGATGGCCCTACTGGTAGGCCTCACCTCGGCGCGAAGAGTCAGCAAGATCCAGGTGCTGGTTGCCTCAGAACCATATACTACCTTTCACAGGGACAAAGTAGTCCTGCGAGCGAACCAGCATTTCTGCCGATGGTGCCATCTGCTTTCCATTTGATCAAGGAAATAGTTCTTCCTATGTTCTTTGCTGATCCCAAGGACGAGGCACAGAGAGTTCTACACTGTCTGGATGTCAGGCGTGCCCTGAAATTGTACCTTGACAGGACCTAGGGCTTCCGCAAGTCAGATGCCCTGTTTGTCACTTTCGGAGGTGCAAGACCAGGCTATCAGGCCTCCGTAGCACACTGGATGGTCTTGGCCATCAAAGAAGCATACGAGGGGCCGCACACGCCGCTTCTGGCCAACATGCACGCCCACGCAGTCAGGGCCAAGACAACGGCCATTGCATTCCAGCACCATGTCCCTTGGCAAGTCATAAGCAGGGAGGCGACTTGGGCCACTCCCTCGGCTTTACTGTTTGGATGCCGGCTCTAGATCTGATGCGGCTTTCGGACAAGCGGTTCTCAGGAACCTATTGGCTTAAGGAGGCTACATTCAGTTGTAATCGTCCATGCAGTATGGAGTAAGGGGACGGGACGTAAGAGTAATTGTTACTCACCGTAGTGACTAACTTACTCTTAGTCCATAGTCCCCTTTCCTCCATACGTCCCACCATCCTCCCGCTTAATAATACTGATGTCATTAGGCAAGGTTAAATCTATTGTTGATGCGTCAATGGTGACTGAGGTGTGATGGCGGAGTCAGGGCAGCGCATATCTTCCAGGTCCGCACCCCGCGTGTGTTAGGGAGAATTCTCTGTTTAGGCTGAATTTCCTAACCTAGTGAGTCCCCCAGCAGCTTTGCTGGATTTTTGGGGTTTATTTTTTTCTCCTGCCAAGAGTGAGACTCTTTTACCCTCACTCTTGTGCATGATTTGAGTGTGTTTCTTTGAATCTAGATGTGTTTAATGGGCTATGGGGTCTTTTACTCCATAGGGCTTCATGTGTTTTTGTGATGTGCGTTACACAGCACCCTCAGTGCAGTGACACAGGGGTGTCATAGTGACCCCCCAGTATAGACTCCATACCCTGGGACTGACTACTGTCTCCCAGGGCATGTAAAGTCACCATTGACTTTACTAGTCTTAAATTCTGAACAGAACCAGTACAAACCATCGTATTGTGGACGTACTGGCTGGGGCAATTCGATTGCCCCAGGGTCTGTTAGTCGAGGGGGCACGTCTCCGTCCCCCCTGATCGAGTTTTGGCTGGTGGCAGTGGATACTACTTTTAATATTCAACCGCGAATATTTCCCTATGGGATTTCCCATTGTTTTGGGCTACTACCTTTATTTAATTATTTACGGTAGCCTCGAACATACCGCCGGTTTATTTAATTAATATTAATTCTCCGGTTGGTATTTTTTGCCAAAACCTGATTCTAAAATGGCGTTTGTGTTCTCTTCTGTGACTCCAACCCAAGTTGAGCCCTTTGTTCCGCTTTTTGGCAGGCTTCTCCACAGAAGCCCTCCAAAGTGGTGCCACTCTGTCTGGGGTACTTAGGAGGGGTGGAGGGGAATTTAGGCACCCTGGACTGAGTTGCCTAGGCAACTCACGTCGCACTCCGTCCTGATTGGCCCAAGTGGTGAGCCGGTCGGCTCACCACTTAGCATGTTTGAGTGACAGCTAGGCTGAGTGAATGGGGGTTTTCTGCATAAAAGCAGGGCTTTGGGGACTGGAACTTCAGAAGTTGCCACAGGACCTAAGAATCCGACGAGGGAGAAGCTGAGCCGACCTGCCACGACACCACCACCGGTGGAGCCCTGGCAGACCTTGCTAGCTGGACCGTCTCACCACTTTTCCCAACGACAGAGGAGATGTCCCACTGGAGAGTCTTCTTCCTTTGACTGGTGGTGATAACCAGTGTCACCGTCTTTTCGCCTTCCAGACGTACCTCGTGGCCGCCTTGCCTGTGCCAAGCAACCCGGCAACCGGGATACCACGTTTTACCACGACAGCGAAACAAAGGTACCACCTTTAACCGGAAAACTCCACGGCTGGTTTCTTCCCTGGTAGTGCAACGACCTTCATCTTTCCTCCAAGTTGAGATCTTCTCTTCCCCTGGACGACGACGCAACTTGCACCCACTACCAGGAACAACTGCCACCGCTGGAGGATCCTTCCCACTTAAGGTACCGTATCCTGCCTGGCTTCCCTTGCTACCGACTGTACGGGGTAGATTTAGCCCCCGGCTTTCGAACCTGGGTTAGCCTGGGACACCCATTAAGACCAGACAGTGTGGTGTCAATGCACAGGTCACACATTGACGAGTTTGAGGATTTCTTCCCGGCTGATGGGGAACCGGATGAGGCCCCCATTAGGGACTCAACACCAGATGAAGTGGGGGCTTTCCATGCACTCATTAGCAGGGAAGTGAAGATGTTCGACCTCACACCCGAGCAGCAGCACAAGAACATCCTCTTGTACCAACAGAGGGAGCAATAGAGGAGATCGGTCATGTCCGTTCCGCTTTTAGCGGATGTTTGGGAGGATGGCCTTGTCACCATGGCACATCCAGCCACGGCTCTGGCAAAGGACTGTTTTGACAATAAATGTGCAGGGACCCAGACAGCATACCCGCATGCCTTTGCGCACATCCGACAGCAGATTTTTTTGTCTCCACTGCGGCGAGCAAAAGATCAGCCAATCTGTCATCCTCCTGCTCCTTTTCCCCCGACAAGGAGGGAAAATGTCTGGATGCCTTTGGCAAGAAGATCATATCCACTGCAGCCACTACGATCAGGGCTAGCAACGCAATGGTCACTCTCGCAAGATATAATCACGAGTTATGATACATACTGGGACCCATCCTAGAGTTTCTGCCTGACGACAAAAAGCAAGAGGCAGTGGACATTTTTCATGAAGGTGAAATTAGCATCGGACCATGCCATTACAGTATCAGTGGGTGTTACAGAGACAGGATTTCACCAACTTGGTAATGGGCCTTTCCTTCGCCGAAAAGGCTGCCTCAAGACCACCGGTTTTGGACTGGATGTCCAATCTAATTTCGTCGACATGCCATTCAATGGAGTAGACTGGGAAGAAGGTCGACAAAGCCTTGCTCCCTATCAAAACGGACACTGAGACCCCTCGCTCCTACAGAGGCACACAGCGCTGCAGTGGCTCCTCCCAATCCAGGGGCCAGTCCGGCAAGCAACCATGATCAGCCAGGACCCAGTTCTCCCACTTCAGCCCCCCAGTGGGAGGACATTGGTCACGATTCGTCAGGGAATGGAGAACCATCACATCCAATGAATGGGCTCTATCCCTTCTCCAGAAGGGCCACTCGCTGGAGTTCATAAACATACCGCCAGTCATTCCATCTGCACACAAGCCAGAAAAGTTGTGGTACCTCCTGCTACAAGAAGTACAGACCTTGCTAGCGAAAGTGGCACTGGAGAAGGTGCCAAAGGACGAACTGGTCACAGGAATCTGCACCTGCTACTTCCTGGTAAGAAAAGAAATTCACTGCACAGCTAGTCGGTGGTGTTTGGAGACCCATATTAGATCTAAGGATGCTCAACACATTACTAAAAGTGCAAATGTTCCATATGGTGATGCTACAGCAGGTCCTGTCCCAGCTGCAACAAGGCAACTTCAATCTTGAGGACGCTTATACTCATACATCCCATCCCATTTCCCCCGTCCTTGTGGACTTCCCTCAATATGGGGACGGTACCGGAACCTTGGGCAGCGAAAAACGGAGCTTCCCTTTTAAATTTAGTATAGCACAGGGCTTGGCCCCAGGTGTGAGAACGGCCCCCTTATGCCCCACCTTCCGGTGCCTCCCCTCAGTCCCTTTTTCCGATCAGACGGTGTCGGACGTGGCAGCTAGGCGCAGAGACTTTTTTGGAACTTTCCGATTGTTTTTCAGTCCTCTTAACCTCCCTTCAGTGCCTCGCCTACCACGCGTATGTCTGCTGCAAGAGACTTCACGAGCTGTGCATCCTGCGATCGCTCGTTTCAGGCCTAGGGCCCCCAGGCACACTTCCTCCGCGAGGACTCGTGCATGGCTTGCAGCGCTCTCGGTCACTGGGCATTGCAGAATCGGTTGTCGCGTTGGAGGGAGATCTTCCACACTTCTCCTACAGCTCACCTTTAGGTTTTCCTCTCCAGGATCTCATGTCAAGACAAGCTATGCTCTTTATTTTGTCTCCTCAGCGCAGAGACTCCTTCCCAGGGGTTCCTTTGTGTTAGGCAGAATCCTGTGCAGTTCCCTTAGGGAGCACTACAGAAGATTAAGACTACAGGTATGAGCAATAAATCCCCTTTGGTATCAGTCTGTACCACAAAGATTTAGTTGGTAGCTGTGGCTAAGCAGTCAGACTTATCTCAAGAGGGAGATGAGCAGTATTCAGGATTTACACAATAAGGCTACAGTGCTATGGCATAAGTAAACACTTACCAAAGCATTGTATTAAAAATAATATATATATTTATTTTACACACTTCTAGTTCAACACATTAATCACAGTTAATAAAGCAAGTTAAAATAAGTCAAGAAAAGTATGCACAACTCCCTAGTTAAATTGTAGACAAGTTTGAGCAAGAGTGAAAACTGAGCAAAACGGCACAGTGAAAACCAAACACAAATGGCACTCTAGCAATTTCTCACAAGGGAGGGAAAGCACAAGTTATACAGGAATATCTTCTTACACACTCTAGCAACACGTCCCATAAGTTTGTGAACAAGTTTAGGCAAGGCAGTACTTTAGCATAGTGAATACTTAAATGAAAACCGAGCAAAATGGCACTTCACAAGTTTAACTAGTGGGAAGGAAAAGTTGGTTATAAGAAGTAGGTGCACCAACACAGTTCTAGTTGAGAAGCAATCTATAGAAGGCAGTTCTAACAAATTTAGCCAGAGTCAATAGGCCTGTGCCAGAGTCAGTGGAACTGGGCAAAAGGCCCCAGGAGTAAAATGTTCTTGTAACTGCAGTCAAGTCTTTGGTTAACGATTTTGAAAAGGTGGATGCAGAAGGTAAAAGACGATGTTTAGAAGATAGGGGCGGCCAACCCAACAGGTAGGTAAAGGATTTAAAACTTCTTTAGCACTACCACACGAAAAGGGCGGCCTGGCGGAACAATGTACCTTAATATGAAGAAGTGGCTCCTGCGGTGGCGGTTGTTCTGGTAGTTCCTGCAGTTCGGGGTATCCAGCAGAGTAAGAGAGGCTCTCGTCGTGGAGGAAGGTTCGAGTTACTGCACTACCCAGGGATGAAACCAGCCGCGGTCCGGGTGGACGGGTGCCGGGTTATCCGGTCTCCGAGTACAGGGTACTGGCGATTCGACCAGGGCAGGTCCAGGAAGGCGATTGGCAAACTGGTTGGCCCCACCAGCTCAAGGGAAGAAGGCTCTTGCAGATGAAGATCTTCTCTCGTCGTGTGGAGAAAAGTGGTGAGACGCTGCAGCAGGGCTTCACCGGTGGTTCAGTCGTTGCAGGTGTCTTTGGCTTCTCTCCTCTTCGGCTTCTTAGTTCCAGTGGCGATGTCTTGCTCTTCCAGTCTTCAGGACCCTGCTTTTATGCAAAAAGATCCCCATTCATACAGCCTAGCTGTCACTCACACAGTGGAGTGGTCATCTTGGCGGGAGACCCTCCAGCCTATCAGGACAGAGTGTGACATGGGTTGCTGAGGCAACCATGTCCAGGGGTCCTACTCCCCCTCCCACACAATGGACCCACCCCAGACTCAGTGGCGCCAAAAGGAGGGCTTCTTGGCAGAAGCTCGCCAAAAGGACGAACAAAGGATCCCCGACCTGGGTTAGGAGTTTAGAGAAAGACACGAGAAAGAAGTTATATTAAAGTTCTGGCAAATAAAACCTACCTGAGTAAAGTTAATATTAAAATAAACCGGCAGTATGTTCGAGGCTGTCAGAAAATGTGGTAGCCTCGAACAATGGAAAAATCCCATAGAGAAATATTCACGGTCGAATATTTCCGGTAGTAACCACTGCTACCAGCCAGAAACTTTTGAGAGAGGGACTGTACGGTACCCTCTCGAAAATGAACGTTAGGGAAAAACTATTAACCCTTTCCAGTACTTCCATACTAAGATGGGTTGTACTGGTTTAGTTCATAATTATTGACTAGTAAAGTCAATGGGGACTTTACATGCCCTGGGAGACAGTAGTCCGTCCCAGGGTATGGAGTCTGTTTGGGGGTCACTACGACGCCCCTGTGGTATGGCACGGAGGGTGCTGTGGACCACACATGTTAAAAAGATGATTCCTATGAGGGTGAGAAAAACACCCTAGACCAGAAGCACACAAGATAGCCTAAAACACACACTAGCAATCTGGGAAAAAAGGTTCTCACTCTTAGCAGGAGATTAAAATAAACCCTTCAAATCCAGCAAAGCTGCTAGGGGACTCTATAGGTAAGGGAAATTAGCCTTAGAAAAAAATTCTCCCTAACAAGTGGTCAACACACTTAGACAATGTCACCGCTGGATGATTCTGGTCACAACAGCGTGGGCGTGTCTAATCTGATACCTGGACCTGCTAAGTGTGTCGGCAGCCCCTCCCATCAGGCTGCCACTACTTTCTGATCTTCTCGCCAGAGAAAGTGGTGCTATTCTACACCACGACCTGGCATTGCTGAACCTCAAAGCCTGGCTCCTGCAGCCATAGAATTTGTACATTATGCTTTGCCAGCAGGATGTAAGGACATCCTAGCCAGGGCCAGAGCCACCTCAATGTTGACGTGCTATGGCCATAAATGGAAGCGCTTCTCCATGTGGTGTTTGGCTCAGAAAATTACTCCCCTGCGTGTTAAAGCACCGCAGCTGTTGCCATATCTACTTTTCATGGCCAAGGCTGGACTGGATTTCGCCTCTCTCAAGGGGCACCTGGACGCCATATCCTGTTACACCAGGACACCACAGACTGGTCAAGGAGCTTGGAGGCTGAATGTGCGGGTAGTATAGCTAAGTGGAAACGCACTCGTCTTGGAAGCAAGGTGATGCAGAATAATACAGGTCCGAAGCCCGGGTCTGTGCTTGGAAACCTCTTCGGCATTAAGCACGTTATAAATAACCAATTATAATTATAATGTGTTCTTGACTAAACTCATGGGGGTGCCCTTTGAGCCGATGCATCAAGCCTGCTCAAGTTTCTCTTGCAGAAGACTGCTTTCCTCATGGCCATCACCTCGGCCAGGCAGGTCGGGGAGATCCAGACCCTGTGTTGCAAGCAGCCGTACTTGTCCTTCCATGCTTCAAGGGTGGTACTACGTAAACACCCTGCCTTTATGCCGGAGTTGCCGGAGGAGTTCCATCTCAACAAACCTTTGGTGTTGCCTGTCTTCTTCCCAAAAATGTAGCTGCCAGCGGAGAGGGCCTTGCATTTGCTGGACGTTGCTCGTGCCTTGAAGTTTTATGTGGCCCTCACGACAGGGTTTAGGAAGACTTCTCAATTGTTTTTCAATTTTGGACCTATGAATCATGGGAAGGACTTGTCCAGATGCCTCTCCAACTTCATCATGCACGGTCCTCTGCTGGCTAACTGAACCCTTCTAGGTCGGCCGAGAACCCGTTCCACCAGAGCCATCGCAGTATCAACAGCGTTTCTCTCTGGTGTGCACCTGCTCGACATCTGGAGGCCTTCTCTGTGGAGGTCCACGCACACCTTCACAAGGTTCTACTGAATCAACGGGGATTCCAGGGAGGATTCCTGAGCCGACCAAGCGGTGCTACGCAACCTGTTCACTTGAGGTGAGTCTGTCCCAGGGGTACGTTTTTTTACTTCTGTTGAGCCTTGCCACCTCTGATGGTTGTGTATGTGTACTGCTTTATAATCTTTATTCATGAGCATATGAATCCATGCCAGACCCGTGCTGGAGAACAGGAGTTACAGGGAAGTAATTTGTTCCATCCTTTGCACAATTGCAGTGAATTATGATTTAATTCCCACATGAATTACTAAATGTAAAATTATTTAGTACCCATCTAACTGTTGATTCCTTGCTAACAGGTTTGTTTTACTGAATTAATTTAAGACATCCCAATATTGTTAGGGTCCTTCTAAGGTGTGAACCTACACTGAACTGACCCTTGATCTTCAACACGGAAATCCTATCTGTATCAAAAGGGTGGTTTTCCGTGTTTTTGCCCTCTACCTAGTTGTTACCAAAAGGGCATACTGCGTTTTTGCTGTTTCCAAAGAGGTGGTGGTTTCAGCTATGTTATGGGTCAATGCTGTTCTGAGCAAATATTATTAACCATGTTCATATGATTTAGACATGAAACACATTGCTGTCATTCCACAGTTGGAATGAAAATGGAAAAAACAAACCTGCGAGACCATCTATATGTTCATTTGTGTCCGTGGTTGCTTAGTTAACGAAACTATTCAGAATCGGGGATCGACTACTATGTACATAGGTGGTACTATGGGCACCATTCGATCATGGTTATCCGTAACGATTTTCAATGATTAGCCATTGTCAAAATCCAGAAGAAACATGGTTATCTATGGACTTTGTCCTTGGTCAACCATGGACAGCTATGGTTTGTCCATGAACTTCAAAACTCGGGTCTCATGTCTGCTGTTAAGAACTTCATAATTACTTTTGAGCCAGGTCTGGACTGAAGTCACTTCAGGAATCCCTTTAACTTTCCTCCCCACTTCTTTCTACTTTCCCTCCCGTACTCCTCTTGCTTAGCTCACACCTAGGAACAGCTTTCTCTGGTGTATTTTCTACCAGCTATTAGAATACCCTTGTGGTGTTTCCATGGACATGATTGGTCAATCTGCGGTCTATACAAACTGGTATAGCCCGCAGATTGAAAATAGACCGAAAAATAATTACTTTGCTTACCTCTGCTGCTGATGACAGCCTGGAAAAAAGCTGCTGCCGCATTTCTAGTCCGCCAGCGTCCCATTCAGCACCTGAAACAGTTCACCTATTAAATTGCCCTGCTAAAGCAGGAGCGTGCCTCATGTAGCCCTGCCCCCTCAATGAGGCTCAGTGAATGAAAAAAACAAACGAAAGTTCATTGCTAAACATTGAAGCTCCTGCAAACAATTGAAATCGCGTTGCTGTGTGAGCATACGTAACGTAGCTCAGCCCTAAAAAAAGAGCTTTGTAATGAACTCCGTCCACACTTTATCTGCCATATTTCCGTGTGTGTGTATACACAACATAGCTCAGCCCCCTCACAAAAGCTAACAATATTAGAGCGTTCCTACTAACTCAGACAACATTTTTATATATAGCATTGCCGTGCAAGCATATTTGACGTGTCCCCACCCCCTCAACAAAATTAAGTAATGGAAGCCTTTCTTTTGCGCTCCAGATCAGTGTAATACAAACACTGCAAACAAGGAAACCGCAAAATCTGCAAACAAAAGTAAGTAATCATTATGTAGTGCCCAACAACTGAAAGTTAAAAATATTGTTTGTGGTTGAAATAATTCAATATTATATTTACTTTAAAAACAAGTAACTTTACCCCTGCATTTCCGTGCCTGATAAAAATAAATACTCACACCTGCAGTTGCTTTCCATAATTAATCCCCCCCCCACCAATGCTAACCCTTTTCCCAATATAAATGTTTTTCTGCAGCATTTATTGCTCATTGGTCTGTTTTCTAATTTAATAAAATACTGAGGGTTTTCTAATAGCTTTATAAACCTGCAGCTCGGGCCGTACCAGGCGTTATGGTCCCTGACTCCCTGCCCTCGCTACAGGTCTATAAAGCTACAGTAATACATCTACAAAGGCCTTAGATGGGAGTGCGTTTTGGAATGGTGAGATTCACCCTGCATCCCAGTAGTCTTATGGCCCCATGTAATGCACCTGTTGTATAAAAGTATAGTCATTTTAATTGGACTAATTTCAAGGTGCTTTGATTACTGCACAGACAAGACGGCAGGCAGCATTGTCACAAAAAGGCAGACCTGTCTTATTTAAGTTTCCAAAGCCAATGCAGGTAAAGGTATTTATTATCTGTGCTAAACTTTATCATACTGCGCTGGAGACCCACTGATCATCGGAGGGGAATATCACAAATATTCACTCTCCACTGTAAATCATTGCGATGGACTCTTCCTTATTGGACCCCACTATCTAGAATGTGATGGTGTTGAGACCTAGACTGAAGACTGCAGTTAAGGCACGCAAGCCCCCACTTTCTGGCCTGCTCATAACGCACAGATCAATCATGGTGTACCCTTTTCTCTTATTTAATGTTTTGCATTTATTGACCCATGATTTTTTGTATTAACTTACTTGGTCTCCAGCACTTCTGCAGGGAGGCTGCTACAGAGCCTAGTTTTCTGCATCACGTCCTTGTCCAAGGCCCTGAAGGCTTCCTACAGGTAATTTTCCTCAGTGCCTACTTGTGTGCTATCCTGTAACCTTCTCTGCGGGCCAAATATCCACAAGGACAGGTGTACAGCCATGTTTATGACACCCATCCCAAGCTCAAAGCCATATCGCCTGCACTTGCAAAGGGCAGATATTTGGCACTGATAGCGATGGGAGGTTCCTAGTGACCTTTGTTGATGAGGCTATCACCACTTTAATGCTGTCCCACATATAAATTGGGCAGTAGTGAAAGGGGATATTGTGTAGCACGTGGGCATTTGGGACAGCAGGGAAGCGGTTAATGGCTCTTTGCAACTAAGCTAAACCGTCATTCCACTAGCACTCTCCTCAATGACCCTGAAATTCTATTCTCGTTAAGCTCCCAGCAACCCTACTCCTCTTTCCCTCGCATAGAAAACATTCTAGTGGAGACTGATTTGACATTTCCCTCAAGTCCGGGCTTCCCTCTACGATCCTGAACAATTTGGCAGCATGGGCTGGCACTGCTAGACTCTGTAGAGCAGTCATGAACACTTGTGCGCCAGTAAGAGTTCAGAGCAGCAGCAAAGGAAGGTCTGGGGGTGCTCATGTCATACCTGTAATTAGCTCGAAGTCCTCTGGAGTGTAGAACTTTTCCTGTGCCAATGTTTCCACTGTACGTACAAAAACGAGTTTTTGACTTGGTGGTGTGTATGGCCCACTATTGAGGATTGCTTTTTGTATTTTAACTGAGTCACCAAAAAGTATTTGTATTTTGTATTTTTACTGCATTTTATATAACGCTTTAAAACAAAGCGCTTCACAGAGTTACAGAACACGGTACAAAAATAATGAAAAATAATCAGAACAACAATTCTTACTGGTAGCAGGCAATCGGGGACTTTGCAGAAGATGGGTTTTTAAAGAAAGACAGAAGAGAGTATAGTCAGTAATAGAACCAATAGACAGTGGGAGAACATTCCAATGGAAAAGAGCGAGAAGCTGAAAAGATCGAAACCGGAACTGAGCACATGGAGGGCGAGGAACACTGTCTAAAAATAAAGGAGTAGCGAAGGGAACGAGATGGAGATTAAAAAGATTTAAGTACTGCAAGGTAGTCGGGTGCAAGATGGTAGAGGGATTTAAAGACTAAGCAGAGAAAATTAAATTTGAGTTGAGAGTGAAAGGGAAGCCAGTCGAGTGAGGCCAGTGAAGAAGAAATAGGGTCTCTAGACAAACAGAATAATTGTAAATAGATTTCAAGGGCGCAAGATGCGAAAACCGAAGACCAAAGAGAGTAGTGGAGCAGTAGAAAAGGCGTGAACAAATTAGAGAAGATATTAGCAGTTTGGTGGCTTGAAAAGTAAGGAAAGGCCGAACTTTGCAGATATTATAGACATTGAAACAGCAAGAGCGAGAAGTGAGAGAGATATGGTGAGCAAAAGTAAGATCAGAGTCAAAGTAGAGACCAAGGTTACGAGCTGTGGGAGAGATTGAAAGGTTTGAGGGAGGAAAGGTTACAAAACGAGGTGGTAGATGTGGAGGCAGAGGGTTAGCAAGGAAGAACAGAACCTCAGTCTTCCCTGCGTTTGAAATGAGTAAATGAGATGCCATCCAGGTCTTGATAGCAGAAAGACCAGCAGTAAGAGTATGGTGGATCTCAGACGTGAAGGAAGAGAAAGATGGGAAGAGTTGAATGTCGTCAGCATAAAAGTGATGTGAAAGACCAAATGAAGATATTATAGCTGCGACTTGAGAGGTACAGAGAGAGAAAAGAAACTGACCCAAGATTGATCCTTAGGGGACACAGTGCTCAAGGGACAGAGCCGAGGAAGTTGACCAGCCCAAGCGACAGAGAAAGTTCTATAGGATAGGTAGAAAGAGAACCAGGAAAGAACAGAACCCCTAAAACCAAAGAAAGAGAGAGAATCAAGAGCAAAGAGTGATCGACAGTATCAAAAGCAGCAGATAAGTCAAGAAGAATAAGAAGAGTGTTTAGAGTAGCGAGCTGTAAGAAGAGAATTAAATACACAAGTTAGGGCGGTCTGTGGTGTGACGGGGACGAAAACCGGACTGAAAAGGAGGGAGAAGGGATAGGTCGGTAATAAAGGAGGAATCCTCAGAGTACACAAGGCGTTCTAAGAGTTTTAGCAGATACGGTTGAAGAGAAATAGGGCAGAAATTAGAAACAAAGAATTTGCAGTAGTTTTTTTCAGAATGGGAATGATAGTTGCATGCTTAAAGGCTGTAGGGAAAATAGAAGTAAAGAGACAGATATTAAAGAAAGAGACAAGAAAAGGTATGGAGATAGGATAAACCTTGGGAATGAGAGCAGATGGAATAGGATCAGTAGGAGTTGCCGTGGGATGAGCTTTAGCTAGCAGAAGTAGGATATCATATTGAGAAATTGGTGCAAAGCTAGAAATAAAAGCTGATGGAAATGGAGGAGGAGAGAGTGATACAGTTGAAGGGGGAGAATTTAGAATATCTTGACGCAGAGAGTGAACTAAATTGTTGATTCTGATTAATTGTTGTTTTAATCTGTTCTATTTATTTGTAAGTAATATAATTGTTTTGTATTTGATATGTGTAAATTATGATTGATGTCCTATTTTGTAAAGGTTCATTTGAACCACAAACAAATAAACAAAAAAAGAGTGAACTTTAGAAGAAAAGAAGTGAGCAAAGTCAGATGCAGATGGAACAGAGTTAATGAAGTAATCAGGAGAAGGAGGAGAGAGAAGCTGTGTTAAAGTTTGAAAAGGACTCCTAGGATGGGCAGATTGGGTATGAAGAAGCACAGAAAAATAAGCCTGTTTAGCAGAAATAAGGCCATTACCGTAAAGGGTGTGATAGGAAATGTTAAGTGGTGGGAAAGTAAAACTGTGCATAAGGAACTCGTGGTGGCAACAGTAAAGACGGACACAAGTGATCATTGTTCAAGGGTGATTATTAATCTGTATAATGGGTGAGAAAAACACATAATCTAAACCTAAATCTAAGATGGGGGCAAGCTATGACCATCGAATAATAATAAAGCAGTCCTAGTGGCGTTGTGTCAAATAAAAAGGGCCTATGCTAAAGAACACTATTGCCAATCTTTACAACTAAATTACAAAGTAGTGTGGGATAATGTTCACAAGAAAAGAAAGAAGTGTTCACCAAATGATGTTGGGATGGTAGGGCTGGGGCTCTCTTCCCCATGTTTTTAGCATGGGACAAGGCAGGAACTTTCAGCACAGCACATTCCTGTGCCTCGCCAGCACAAGGTTACAGTTCCTTTCATCAATGCCAGGACTTTCTGGGGCCAAGTCTCTTTCCTGCAAAATCTCTTGCCTTAGAAGGCCGGCTTAACCAAAAACAATAAGCAAACAAAAGTTCCTTTGGTAATCTTTCACGTTGGGTGATTACTCTTGGCCCCTTTGAATCCCCCTCAGCCGGGCTCTGATCCCTCTTGCAATGTTGGCCTCCCTCCATCGGGTTCACTAAGGCCTTTCACTCAAAAACGTTTAATTCAAAGGTCTCAATGTCTTTTCAGACAGCTATCCATTGTGGACATCAGTCAGCCGGGTTCACCCTTGTCGTTGCAGTGTTCATGGGTACATCACTGTTCCCCCCTCAATTCGCAGGCATCCCTCCGTCGGTTCACATGTGCCACAGTTAACAAGACCCCTTAGGTTTTTCCTTTTACCCAAGTCTGGGTCTCAGCCCCAGTCAGGCTTCCCTTAAAGCCCCCAGTTACTCTTCCCTTAAAGCCCCCAGTCACGCTTCCTGTAAGCCCCATTTAGGCTTCAGACAGTTCTTTCAGTTTTCTCCGATGTGTCAAATTCTTTCGAGTGTACGAGGGGTTTTGCTCGACCCTCGTACGACCACTTTGACGCTTTACCCGGGCCTCTCTTAAGGCATCTTGGTTCTTGTAGTTTTAAAAAAAAACTCGACCCACAAAGGCTTCAATCAGAGTCCTTCGAAAGAGCGCCCCTCAACGCCTGACCACTCTGTTTCTGATCCTTTTCTAGGCTTTGTCTAAAGTTCAATCACACAAGTTCTTTGTCCAACAAGGTTGCCGTCTACAACCTTGGGCTCAGCACATTTCGGTTTTACTATCTGTCTTCTCCGACTCACCGGCTATGCGGAACTGTTGTATTTTGTTGTCTCAGGAGTGAAAGACGGCACCACAGCGGCAAACGCTTATCCCCGCTATGGCTATCGGCACAGGAGGGCCCTGTGTGCCGTTGGCACCTTTCACACCACACACCAGCTGGACTTCCCAGTCTTATGGTTTTCCTTTTGGAGTCTTTGCGTGTCTGAGTTGAAAAGGACAAGGGCAGTTGTCGTCCCTCCAGGTCTTGCTGCCTTTTTCCTCCGTTTGAACTGTCTGTCCGTTATAGTTGTTTCCTCGCGCTTTGGGCTTTGCTCGAAGTGTGCTTTCATGGCTCTGCCTTTTATCCCTGTGGGGAAGGGAAAGGGCCGTCAAGTGTGTGCAATTGTTGGCAATTGCCTGACCCTTGCGTTGGGATATGTCAGGTAAACAGCCTTGTTAGTCCGTTGTCTTTCACGGTATGAGAAAGTGTTTGTGTCAGAACAGAGGGGGTAGAGTTTCTAAATATCCTGCTGGGAAGGATGGGGAAAAAGTGGCATAAGAAATGATATCCCTGGTCTTAGGGGTTGTGGTGAGCTCGGAACGGTGGGTTTTGTAGGGCTTGTGAAATTAGTAGACTGGATTGTGGGAACTATAGCGTTTTGTCAGTCGACTGGGAGTTTGGAAAATGATAATCAGAAGGACTGGGAGAAGAATGACCGGGAGTACTCGTGTAGGTAACCGGAAAATAGGGACTCTGGGAGATAGTCACCCACGGGAATGTTGTTCAGGTTCGTAATTGGTTCCACAGACAAGGAGGGGTTATTGGACTTCGAGAAGGGGGTTTAATTGGAATAGCCTATAAAATTCTCAAGGATTTCGTCCTCCCTGGTGTAATACCGCATCTCACCTGGTCCATTTCCCCGAGCATAACCCCAGGGTCCCCTACCCAGGTGATCCTCCATCGCCCGTCCGTCCCCAGGGTTGGGATCTGACAGCGCCATCCTTTCCCTGGCCACCTGAATAAGGGATTCTCGAGGTCTGCTTGGGAGAATACCCTCAGGTTTCTCACAGGACTCCTACATATCTGTGGCCTCCACCTTTTTATTGTTCATTTTATATTTTCTCCCATTCAGAAGGCTATCCATCAACATGGAAGGATGCTAAGGAGTGGCTATAGTTTACCCTTCTGAATCCCAAAGCCTGCGTGGAAGACGGGACATGAGCACTTGGGTCTTGTGAGGGCCTCCTCAGGTGCAGTGTCTATCCACCACACTGCGATATGCCCAAATCAGTGCAACCACACACAGCTCTGCACACCCATGACAGGCCCCAGCAGAGGGTTCCCCCTCAGCGCTTGACAATCCACCACCTCCACCCCGGCGCCAGGATATGTTTTTCGAGCTTGTCATGGGATTCATGAAGTCCCCTCAGATGACGGGCCTATTTAAGTCCATAATTAAGGAGCTGGCTCCTCAACCCTCACTGATGCCTATACAGCAGGAGCCAGTGTAAACTCTGACACAGCACGCTCCGGCCCCCACACTGGTCAATGAACTCCTACAACGAAGGAGATCATGGCCCTCAAGCGCCAAAAGGGTCCACTCTTGCTCCGTACCTAGGATCACAGGGAGATGCACCGCAGGGGGCTGATATTGCGCAAGGATAATAATGACACATCAATGAAGAGGACCTAGAGGCCTCAGCATTCATCAAGGCCTTCCATGACCATTTGGAGGCACTAGCAGAGTTTCTGGGGTTGCCTGCTCCTCAGTGAGAACAACCAGCGTCTGGGGACATGCCAACGCTGGCTACTGAGAGCTGGCTTAAACCCCATTTGGCGCAACCAGTGGAAGAGGCTGGATGCCAAGTGCAGACAGGTGGAGGGTGAGACCATCCTCCTGGCCGCTCACCCACAAGCCTCTTCATATGGGATCGCAGCAGTATCTATGTATGCAAAACCACAAATCTCAGGGTTGTTGGGGTCCTCTGCGGCCAACCTACTCAGCAAGGAGGACAAGCTGCTTGAAGTGTATGGCAGGAAGGTGTATGTTAATTCAGGCTTACACCTCAGGCATGCAAACGCAGTTGCATTTGTAACCAAGAGTTGTACAACATCTTCACAAAGCCCCTTTTTGAAGATCTTGATGGCTACCACCTACACCAACTATGCCGATGATACCCAGATCCTCATCCCGCTGGCGGGAGATTACGGCAAGGATTTGGCCTTTGTGAACAGAGTGTAACTCATCATCCAGGCATGGATGGCCTCACGGTCTATGCCTGAAAGATGACAAAACGGAACTTCTCATCCTTGGCACCCCTGCAACCCCTAACAAACTATGTCATAACTATTCCAACTTCAGAATAGATGACAATAATATTACTGTAGCCAAGTAAGTCAAAACCCTTGGATTCTACCTAGACTCTACACCAGTGGTCTTCAAACTTTTTTGGCTCAGGGCCCCCCTGAGCCAAGTTTGGGCAGGCCGGTCCCCTCTAAAAGTGCCGTATGGACAGTATGTAGAAATCGCTATGAAACTTTTGCGTGCCGTCACCGCACCCTACTCCCAGTACAGACCCTGGGCTCTCCCCCACCCTATTCCCACCACTTTCCCAGTGCTGCCGCCCATCCTGCTCCCACCACAGTCCCATAACACAAAAATATACAATTCCATACACATTTAAATAAAAAATAAATCGCCATAAACTTACCTTCTGCAGGGGCCTGCGCATGGTTGCTCTGCCCGTATGTGCGAGGAGGCGCAGGAGTACCCCCTCGCACATACATACATGCAGTGCCCCAGCCAGCATTTCCAATGAGCTATGCAAGGCTGGCGAAGCAAAACACTCCCAACGTTGCATGGCTCAGTCCTCATGTGCGGCTGGGGAAATGAACTGTCAAAGGCAAACAGTGTTTCCCTTTGACAGTTCAGCCAGCCCAGGAGCACTCCCTCAGCTGGATAAAGCAGCTGAGGGGAGTGCTCAGTGTTTCACTGGGCTGGCTCCTCGGCTCCTCCATAATGGGTGAGGTGGCCAGTGGGTGGACGCCCCCTCACCCATTATGATATGATATGGCATTTGTAACGCGCCTATACACAGGTGTTTCAAGGCGCGACGAGGCAGGGAGGGGAGGAACAAGGGGAGACAGACAACGATCCTACTAGGCCAGGTGTCATTCAGATCGCGCAGGGGTGGGGGAGGGGGAAAAGGGGAAGGGGAGGGGGGGAAGTGCAGTACAAGGTAAGTGGCGTAAAGTAATAAATAAATAGGGCCAGCTGGTGGCAAGTGCAAGGTAAGTGCAGAACAAGTGCTGGGAAAAGTGGGGGGCTGTAGGGATACAGAGACAGTCCCGCAGTGCAGAGGGGTTCCAGTGCATCAGTGCAAGTGGAGAGTGGCTGGGCCCAGGACCGAGGCCGTTAAGAGTGGTCCAGTTGCAGAATCAGTGCAGTTTCAGTGAAGGATATTAGCTGTTCAGCAGGGGAGAGGGAGAGAGAAAGCAGAAGCAAAGAGGAAGGTTTTGAGGTGCTTCCGGAACCGGAGATGGTTCTCCTCAAGTTTCAGGGAGGCAGGAAGGCTGTTCCAGAGGGAGGCCCCTGCCGCGGAGAGAGATCTACCCCCAGCTCGTTGCTTCGAGAAGCGGCTGACCCTGAGGGAGTTGGAGGCGGATGAGCGAAGGGCTCGGGAAGGAAGATATTTGGGAAGAGAGAGTTGAAGGTATTTAGGACCCAGGCCCCAGAAGGCCTTGTGGACAATGCAGAGGGTTTTGAACTTTATCCTCGCAGCCACTGGGAGCCAGTGTAGAGATTTCAGTCCTGGAGAGATACGGTCCCTGGGCTTGAGGCCAAGGACAAGTCTCGCAGTTCTGTTCTGGATGAGTTGCAGAGGGCGGAGAGTGGAGGCAGGCAGATTAAGATAGAGGCTGTTACAGTAATCCAGCTTCGAGAGAACCAGGGCTCGGGAGACAGTGAGCTTCTGGGGGAAGGAGAGGAAGGGAAGAATACCTCTGAGGAGGTGCAGCTGGTAGTGTGACTTCTTAGCGACGTCAGAAATATGAGGAGAGAAGGAGAGTGTGGAGTCGAAGATGACCCCAAGGTTTTTTGCCTTGCAGGTAGGAGCAGGGAGGGGGCCAAGGGAGGCAGGCCAGAGAGCTGCAGGGAAGGAGGGAGTGGGTGTACCGATGAGTAGAATCTCAGTCTTACTGGCATTAAGGCAGAGGTCATTGGCGGCACACCATTCCTGGATAGCAGACAGACAGTCAGAGATGAGGGAAGGAGAGGGGGAGGCTGAGGGTAGCCTGAAAATGAGCTGGGTATCGTCCGCATAGCACTGGAAATTAGGGCAGAGAGCGGCGATGCGGTGGGCAAGGAGTGCCAGATACTGGTTGAACAGCCAGGGAGAGAGATTAGATCCTTGGGGGACACCACAGGTGGAGAAAAAGATGTCGGAGAGGAAGGACCCCAGTTGGACCTAGGAGGGTCGATTTGAAAGGAAAGAGGTCAGCCACGCCAGAGCCTGACCAGTGATACCCAGGTTTTCACGGAGACGGTTGAGCAGGATGGCATGGTTGACAGTGTCAAAGGCAGAGGAGAGATCGAGCAGAATGAGAACACACGGAGTGTTGGAATCGAGGTTCAAGAGCAGGTCTTCACAGATGTTCAGGAGAGCAGTTTCCGTGCTTCTGGCAGCTCTGAAGCCAGATTGATGGTCATGAAGACTACCAACAGATTCAGCATGGAGGTTAAGCTGGGAGATGGCCAGTTTCTCCAGGAGCTTGCCCAGGAAGGGAGTGATGGAGATAGGGCGATAGTTAGCCGGGCAGGAGGGGTCGGAAGAGGGTTTCTTGAGAAGAGGGTGCACAAGGGAGTGCTTGAGGGGGGAAGGGAAGACTCCAGAGGCGAAGGAGTGGTTGCAAAAGTCAGCCTGGGCAGGAGCCAGGGAGTCGATGTGGTCCTTGATAGTTTTGGAGGAACAGGGGTGAACCTGTTTAGACGAGACTTTCATAGATCAGACTTGTCTGGAAACCTCGTCAGCAGAGAAAAGTGGAAAGGCAGAGAAAGAGGGAGGAGGGGTGACTGCAGAAGGGCCAGAGGAAGAGCCGGGAAGGGAGGGAGGGAGGTGAAAGGAGGAGAGCGAGGACAGGATGTCCTGAGTTTTAGAGATGAAGTGAGAGGCCAGTGCAGTGCAGAGGGCCTGGGAGGGGACAGGAGAGGTAGAGACTGCAACAGGGTTGGCCAGCTCCTTGCAGATTTTAAAGAGTTCGGCGGAGTTGTTAGATGCCGCAGAGATGCGGGCTTGGATAAGGGCTCTCTTCTTGGTGAGAAGGGAGAGCCGGTACTGCCTTTGGAGCAGGCGGCAGGCCAGTTTGTCAGAGGATGAACATGAAGCACGCCATTTCCTCTCTGCAACCCTGCACTTGCGTTTTAGGGTGACGAGATCCGAGTCATACCAGGAGTTACATTTGGCTTTGGGCTTCAGGCGGATTCTCATGGCGGGGGCAAGGATATCAAGAGTAACAGATATAGCAGAGTGGAGCATGGAGAGGGCTGTGTCAGGGTGGGAGTCAGCCGATGGGGCGGGGGGGGGGGGCGAGAAGGTAGCAGCGAAAGCCTCAACTGACACACGCTTCATGGGTCGGATGACCGAGAAGGTGGGTGGCAGTGAAGAGGGTAGCTTTGCCTGTGGAGTAGGGAGGGTGAGGTGGGAGGATAGGAGAAAGTGATCACTCCAGGAGAGAGGAGTGGAGAGAGGGACGGAGAGGGGAAGGTCAGAAGAGATCAGAGCATCAAGAGTGTGCCCAGCAGAGTGAGTAGGCCCAGACGGGAGAATAGAGAGTGAGAGAGAGTCGCAGAGGTCACGAAAGAGACCAGTGGGGGGACTGGAGGCATCAAGGTGGATGTTGAAGTCGCCAAGTAAGAGGAGTTTAGTGGTTGAGGACAGGAGTGAGGAGGAGAGGTCAGCCCACTCAGAGAGGAAGGAGGAAATTTGACCAGGTGGCCGATAGATAGTAGCCACGGTAAGGGAATGGCTAGGAGAGAGAGAGAGTCGGCAGACAAGACATTCAAAAGAGGAGTAGGTCTGCGTAGGAGTGACAATGGCAGGAATCCACTCAGGGAAGATAAGGGCAACACCACCCCCTGCACGGTTAGGCCTGGGCATGGAGAGGATCTTGTAACCATCAGGTAGGAGTGTGTCAAAGCTGGTGGCAGAGCTGGCTGTGAACCATGTCTCAGATAGACAGAGGACGTCGAGGTCCAGTTCCTCAAGAAGGTGACAGATATCAGAGGAGTGCTTGATGGCAGAGCGAGAATTTAGAGTGGCAATGTGGAGAAGGTTGCCATCCTTGAAGAACTTCCGGGGAGGGGTACAGATCAGAGGTACGCCCTGCGGAGGTGTTGAAGAAAGAGGTGAAGAAGGAGCACGAGAGGGGGCAGGGAGGGTAGAGGCAAGGTAGCCAAGGATAGAGGAGGGGGGACAGCAGGAGAGGAGAGGAGAGGAAGTTGATGAGGTGTGGGAAGCGTCTATCAAAGAGGTGAAGGTTGGCCTGAGGGCCTTGGACCAAGATGGTCCCATTAGCGTAGACATTAATGATGGCCTTAGAGGAGCGGAAGGGGGCCAAGAGGACATCCCAACGGGTGCCACCATTAATGGGAGAGGAGGAGAAAGGAGAGAGCACAGAGACCATATGAAGGGTCCATAGGTCAGGCGAAGGCACGAAAAAGAGGATGTCAGTGAGAGTTTCCTTAGAGCAGGCACTAGTGTAGGTGTCAGCGATAGGGAGGCCTGGGTTGGAGACCAGGATGTCCTTTTTAAACTTTTTCCTACCAGATTTAGTGAGGAGAGCAGGATAGTCAATGGAGAAGCAGTTAGAGAAGATAGGCGAGACAGAGAGCACCATGGAGTAGGAGGGAGGGGGGGTGGGGGAGACAGGCGAAACGAGAGCACGCAGACAGGAAGTGAGCGGCAGGCACAAGTTACCACAATTAGAGCAAACAAACAGTAATGCGTATTAGGTACCGGGCCACCTAAGTTTGAGAATCCTGCGAGGGGAGAAAAACACCCTAGTTTACCACAGTTCAGAGCAAACGGTAATGCGTAATAGGTACCGGGCCACCTAAGTTTGAGAATCCTGCGATGGGAGAAAAACACCCTAGTTTACCACAGTTCAGAGCAAACAGTAATGCGTATTAGGTACCGGGCCACCTAAGTTTGAGAATCCTGCGAGGGGAGAAAAAAAAAAAAAACACTCTAGTTTACCTCAACTGTGAATACAGTGAGGCAAGGCCCCATGCGGATGTAACCAGGAGTAGGAGGGGTGGGCCGGGGAACGGAGAACAGGTGGAACTGGCGCCTGGCGTCCCCTGCGGACACCTGCAGACACACAGGGAGCTGCACTGTAGGAGTCGCCCTTGGCCTGGGGCCCTTGGCCGCGGGGGGCTGCCGGGCAGAGGGCTGCCCAGGAGGGGGGAGGTTATAGGCAGAGGGAGAGGAAGGGGGGTGTGGGCGGGCGGGCATGGAGGGAGAGGAGGACCAGGAAGTGGGAGGGGGGAGCAGGAGCAGGCCAAACACCGCGCTCAGAGCGCGAAAAAGCAATTATTCAATATTTTACATCAAAACACTCACGGAGGCCCAGGCAGGGCTTCCCAGGCCTGCTGTTCCCCTTGGGCTACCGGCGACCGCTCTCCACGCTCAGCTGAAGAAAGAAGCGAGCGGGGGGAACGGCCGTCGAGTAGGCCAGAGGGGAAGCAGGCACACAGCCAATCAGAGGGGGGGGTGGGCGGGCAGGGAGGCGGGGAGGGAGAGGAGGACCAGGAAGTGGGAGGGGGGAGCAGGAGCAGGCCAAACACCGCGCTCAGAGCGCGAAAAAATGGATGAAGTCGGCAGGCTTGGACTGGCCTATAGGGCAATGGGGCGATGACTGTACCAAAAATGCAAAATGCTAGTGTAGGCCAATCAAAATGGGCCACTTTTTTGGCCAATGTGGGCCAGTTTGAGGAGTTGCTTCACTATGCAGCTAGTAGTTTTGACCATTGTTTCTGAATAAATATTCTTTAAATATCACAATGTGTTTACATTTGAATAAAAAACAACCCCTTGGGTCCTATTCAAACAGTCTGTGACTAAAGGACTGAATATCCATTTGCAACTAATGGCCATGTTTTCATTGGTGCCTAAAACCGTTTTATGGTCCAGTCTGACCATGTGAGCTGCCCCCTCCCATTTCCTCCAATCTAAAAAAAAGAACATTTTTTTTGTTTCTTTTCTTTTTTTTTTCATTTCATGCTGGGCTCTGGCTCCCCCCCCCCCCTCCCCCTAGGAGGCGGTCGCACCCCCCTGGGGCAGCGCGCCCCACAGTTTGAAGACCTCTGCTCTACACTGACTTTTAAAAAAACAAGTCAACTCTATGGCCTCATCAACGGCCTACACCTGCACACTAATCAGAGCAGCCAAAACCTTCCTTTCTTCTAATAACTGCATCACCTTAACTAGAGCCCTTGTTTTTGTTGCGCTCACCTGGTATCCACAGAGACGCCACCCAGCCGGGTTACTCGCTGGTATGCTTCTCAGCTTTCCCCTGATGTGGTCTGCGGGGAAGCTTCTGCCTTGTGGTAGAATTAGGCGTGCTCTCCGTCCTGCCTTCTTTGCAGGGGCGCGTTGTCTTTCATGGGCGAGTGCGGTCCAGTTACTTCACTGACGCCAGCCCGTTTGATATTGTTCAGGTAGGTCTTATTGCTGTTTTTTAGTTTTGTTGCTATCCTGCATGATGCCTTTCTTTGTTTAAAATTTCTCTTTTTTTCTCCCTTAGGTATGCAGAGCTTCAGCGAGGCGAACTGGCTTGGTTGAGCCCCGCTGGTAAATGATGGCGCATTAAGAGCGCTATGATGCGGTAAGTAAGCGCTATGCGCAGAGTTGCGAAGTCTTGCCTTTGCTAACCTGTGTTTTCCTTCCTTGTAGGTCCCGGTGTTCTTCAGCGTGAGTGGAATGTTCGGAGTGGTGCCAGTCGAGAGGCGACCAGCCAGGTAAGCCTTTTGAGCAGTTCGTAATTTGTAAATGCCTCTACAGCTTTCTTTAATGTTGCCTCTATCTTCCTCATTCAGGTCGTTCTGTCCGGGAGGCGTGCAGCTTCGAGGAAGCTGTTCTCAGTAGCTGCGAGTGTTTAAATATGAAGACTGCAGGTAAGATGCTGCTGCTAATGATGTTCCTTTTGTCTCCTTGTAGGCTCTGCTTCTCCGAGGTTCGAGGGAATAGCTGGACACGGTGAGCGTCACGTTGCAAGCTGCAAAGTAACACGAAGCATGTTCTGCAGTCAGGTTGTGGCTTATATAGCCCAGGTAAAGTAGTACCAGGGAAAGTAGTTCCAGGTCTGCCACACCCAAAACACTAGACAGCATAGCTTGGTTCTTAGGGAACCAAGCTATGTGGATGCCTCCATGTTGGCTGACAATACAGTAAAGTAGTTCCCAAGCACATTGTTGTTCATGGTGTATGAGCCTGGTGCCATAGGCGCCAGGACTGGCCCCATGAGGGCTTTTGAAGAGGATGCCAGGCTCTAGAGGCCCGAGTCCTGACTCCACCTGGCCAATGGGTTTGCCAGAGGGGGTTTTGGGCGAGGGTCGTGACAGCTTTGTCCAAACTGGACTATTGTAATGCCCTCTTTTTAGGGAGTAATAAGTACATTACTAACAAGATCCAGATTTTACAAAACAACGCCTTGAGAGCAGCAGTAAGCGTTCCCAAAAAAGCCCACATCTCCGACATTAGAAGAGCCAACAATTGGCTCTCGACAAAAGACTAGATCCTCCTTAAAACAGCATCACTAACACATAAATGTCTCCACTTGGCTGCACCCAAAAACAAAGGTGGGGACCCCTACATGGGGGCATCTGGGGTGAAATCAGTATATGCTAAACAAGTGGGATGCCCTATGTGCTGAGAAACTCAATAAATGTATTTCAGAGCCTGCATGCTGAGGACCAGAGAATGTTCTTATTAAAAATATATCATTTTATTCAGTTACAATTTCTAAAATACATCCTTTCTAAGCAGTTATGAAAAAGCAGTTCATTTCCAACAAACAAACATATATTTTTTGAAAAAAGTATTTTTTTGTGTGCAAAGAACACGTTTTTGTATAAACATTTCTAGTATACATATATCACTAACGGACAGTATATAACCATTCGTTTACTCAACTGAATCCAATTTAGTAAAGAAATTCTAAATCACTTTTTGCAGTAGTGATATTCCTACTTTGAAAGTCCACCATTATGTATCAACTACAAGTATCCAATATTATTCTAGTAATATTCCTCTCATCGTTGGATTTCCTTTTGTATAGTTTCGACTTGACATCAATTGGCAAGTATTTTCATAACCATTGGTCAATGGGCCTCATTCCGTGTAGGGCGGTTGGGGATACCGGGCACCGGTAAGGAGACCGGTGCCGGTAATCCCTTACTGCCCTATTCCGAGGTCCCTTGGAGGTGAAGGTGTGGTCCGACCACACGTCCCTTACGGGTCCCGCTAAGGGACCAGGGCGCTGAAAACGGACTTGCTAGTCGCGAGCCCGTTATTAGCGCCCTCCCCATTCCCACTGAGCCCTATGGGGGTTCAAATGGGAATGGGGAATGGTTTATTCAATGGGGACTAACCGGTCCCGCCAGGGTCGGACTACACCGGTAAGTCCCCATTGATCAGCAGCGGACTCGGACCCGTTATTGGAGGCAGTCATGGCGCAAATATCGCCATGACTACCTCCAATCTCGGAATGAGGCCATACGTCTTCTTCAGGATTAGTAGACTTATTCAAAGGCTTTATCAATGCTACACTATATAAAACACCACCACCATGTTTAGAACAATAAAACATGTCTTAACAACATTATTAAAAGACAGTCTCTTTCTCAGTATGCTACAAATATTTCTTAAATGGGGAGCAAACCCAATTTTATATATAAACTCAAACCCAAGTGCTAGGGGTCAACATCACCTCCCTATGCAAAGAAGTAAATAAATTACTATTTTTAAGATGGGCCAATCAGTCCCCAACTGTCTTCAAACAGAACCAGGAAGCACCCTTACTGCACATTCCTGATATGACTCAGATATCAGCTCAAACAAATATAAGCCCCGAAAGGGTACGCAATTTATATTTATAAATATTTGTGAAGAAAGGCAATCTCTTCTATACCTTTAAATTCTCTTTTTGCTACTTTGCAAAAAGTTCCACTTCTAGTGGTTTCCACTGCGTCTTCTCTCTAATGCTCAATCACTGGATGAAAGTTTTCTAATTCCACTTCATATACGTGGTTTCCTCTAATTTCAATTCCTGTGGGCGTCGGAGGGAATGAAATTAGCATTTTAGCTAAAACACAACTTGTTTGCCATTTGGAATAATCATGTCTATTCATAGTATTTCGGTCTTTAAGGTACTGATGACTGTAGAGGTTGTGGAAGATTTTGCAGAAAACTGCTTTTACCTTCAATCATCTAGGGCGCTTAACACACGTGATTCCCTGCTGTAAAATTCTTCCGCCCGGTATGAGCTACAGAAGAACAAGAGAGAGTGATCATCTACTTAAGGTGCCCAGGGCTCTAAAAGTTGTATGAAATTGTGCCGAAAACAACTTTTATCTTCAATCATCTAGGGTGCTTAAATACCCGTGCTTCCCTGCTATGAAATTCATCCATCCGGTGTGAACTAAAAAAGGGTGGACAAGAAAAAGTAGTCATCTAGACTCTTACTTATTCTTGGCGTGATGGACCCAACACTAGAAGTCCTAAACTAGCTCACCTCAGTAGTAGCTTAAATGTTATGGATGTCGTCCTGTTCAGGGAAACAGGGCAGCCGCACGTTCCAGCCTGTGAACACACGAAGTTCACTGCATCGCAGGGGAGATGCACCAGACTGGACGCAAGGCTTACTTCCCTCTTTCTCATAAAGGGTAGCCGCGCTCAGGTCAACCAATCCCGCGGCAGCTCCTTGGTGCATCACATTACGTCATAGCTAGATTTACAAGACAATCCTCCAACCGCCCCACTAGAACTGCTAATGTTAACCTCCTAACGGTGCCTAGATTTAAACACACTAAGACTGGCGGAAGTAGCTTTCTGGTTAAAGCTGCTCAATACTGGAACTCCCTCCCCCCACTCCTGAGGGAAGATGTACCCTTCCTCCGCTTCAGGTCCAACCTAGTCCGTTGGATCAAGGAAAATGGCCGTTAACATATCCCAGTATGCCTTTACCATTTGTACATACCATGTATATTGTTCATTGTGTATCTATTTAGATGTGCACCCTACTTACCTGCTTCTCATCTTATCCTGTACAAACTGCCTGTTCCTCACCAGTTACTCATTGTATAAATTGTATAAATGTAAATTCTGTACAGCATTGTAACCTAAGCTGAACAATCTTCTTGATGCTCATTGCGCCCTGATACCCCTCGGTCTGGCGAGCATTACAAATATTGAAACAAACAAGCAATCTTGGCTGCAGCCAACCAAAGGTTGTGGTGGGAAATCACTCATTTTCTGCTGCATCTCCCAAATCACATGCAGTCAGTGTTAAAGGCAGGGCTTGCAGAGGCTAAAGTGATGGCACAAGACTTGCTAGAATCCACTGTGGAGCACATCAAAACTGCAGCAAGAGGCAACTGCGTGGGGGCTGCATGCTACTTATTTCAATACAGATGTGCAGGAGAGGATTCTAGATCTCCTCTTCAAAGGATCAAAGCTATTCCACTCCTCAACCGATGAAGCTGAATAAGAAGAAAACCAGCTCACACACTGGGATGTCCCTGGCAATTGTAACCAAGCCAACATCAATCATGGTTAGTTAGCAGGCCAGACCAGTGAAATGGGTGCTTTGGGGGTTTATGGGGATTTCAGGACCGCCAGCCCAGTCAGCAGGAGAGGTCACCTAACCCATAAAGCTGCAAACAGCAGCGCACCACTCCAAAGGGGTGCTTTCAGACCCTTGTCTCTATTTCAGCCTCTGACCCCAAGAAGCAATGGCAGTAGAGTCCAGGTCCACCCCTCTCCAGTGGGGGAGAGGGGCAGATTGGTTCTCCAGGAGATGCAGTGGCATTAATTAGTGACAGACCCTTGGGTACGTTTGGTGGTTTCAGGAGGATATTGCTTCCCAGTACATTCCCCACACCCACACCCAGTCTCTCCTCCTCTACTACAAATAGGGTGCCTGGCTCGCATGTCAGAAGTTTTCTCCCTTGTGCCCTGATTCAAAGGGGCTCTGGTTACTATTCCAGAGTTGTTGCCATCCCCAAAAAGAACCAGGCTGGCATGTGGCTGGTGCTCGACCTTTCTTTTATGAATTTTCCCCTTACACTCAAAAAAGTTTTAAGATGATGCTAGCGCAGATCCTGGAGAGTCTCTGTAAGGGAGATTGGATGTGCTCCCTGGACCTAAAGGACGCTTACCTGCACGCCCTGATTTGGCTGCTGCACAGGCAGTTTCTGCGATTCATTTATGAGACATCACTTCCAATACAGAGTGCTGCTGTTCGGCTTCAACTCGGCTCCGCAAGTATTCACGAGACTGGTGAAAACCGTTGCCTATACCAGCTTGGGTTATTGGTGCACCAGACCAAGTTGGCATGTTCAGTGTTGCATTCCCATATCCCCCTGGGACTAGCATGGGAGACAAAGGCAGAGGATTTTTCCCACTCGGAAGCAGGTCAGGGCAATCAGAGCTACTGGACATTTTTTGAACAGGCTGGTCACGTTGGCATGGTGGTATCCGCATGTGTTGGGCCTCATGGCGGCATGCATTCTGGTAGTGCCTTATGCCAGTTTGAAAATGAGATGGTTGCATTTGCATCTGGCAGCAAACTGGGACCTGGAGAGTGGCTCTCAGGCGGACATTGTCTCTATATCAGGTCAGGCCAGTTCTAGTCTGGTGGAGACAGCAGGAAAATATGATGAGGTGTGCGGGGGGCCCTTTCCAACAGCTGGATCTTGTAGCAGTCATCACGACTGACTCCTCTTTGGAGGGCTGAGGATCCACCCCGAACAGCTTTGCAGTCCACGTTCTGTGGTCTCTGCCGCAACAAGAACAGCACATAAATGTTCGGGAAATGAAGACAATTCAGTTAGCCTTAAGGGATTTTCTCCAGCTAATCAGGAATAAAGTGTTTCTCCTCAGGACAGCCAATACCACCTCAATGTTTTACCTCAACAAGCAGGGAGGAACGAGGTCTCTGATTTTGTGCAATCTGCTGATTCAGATCTGGGAATGGGCCCTGGAGCAGTGTATTTATCTCACATCCGTCCAACTGCCGGGAGAGCGCAACATGATGGCGGACAGGCTCGGCAGGCTCCAGACTGACAACTATGAATGGGAACTGGGTCTGTAGGTCCTTATGGCCTTTTTCAGAGGCTTAGGCCACCCGGAAGTGAAGCTATTCTCCTCAGATAGCAATGGCAAGTGCAGAGGGTTTGCGTCTTGGATGGGGAGGGCCAGATTCTTGACGGGGGAGGCCATCCAATGTTCCTGGAACAACCTCTGGTGTAACGCGTTCCCGCCAATGCCATTCATACAGAGGGTGTTAAGGAAGTTACAGGACTCGACACAGTGCTGCATGATTCTTGTGGTTCCGGACTGATCAGCAAGGATTTGGTACTCTGATCTAGTAAGGATGGTAGGGCTGGGGCCTGTTCCCTTGCATATGATAGGCACTTTACATCTCTCACAGCATGGGAGGCAGTAATTCATCCGTAGAACAAGTCCCTAGTCCTCTCAGGCTGGTACCTGAGCAATTGAAAATGCAGCAGTTGGGAATCAATACAAAAGCAAGAGGATCCCAGTTCTGCTACTGGGCCAAGGACAGAGGAGTGGATCCAGTATCCTGCTCTCTTGACCACGTCCTGTTGTTTTCAGCACACTTGGCCAGCACAGGTGTGCTGGTATGGACTTGTCGTACATATCTGGTGGTTCAGGGCATACAGAAAGGTGAAGAAACCGGTGGTGAAGAAACATTTGCAGGGGTTCACCAGGTGTTAGCCACCAGTCAAAAATCCTCAACTTGCGTGGGATTTCAATGTGGTGCTGGCAGCACTGGTGCACAAGCAGTTCGAGCCCATGGCTACTACAGACACCAAGTGGTTCCTGCTCAAGATAGCTCTGTTGGTAGGCCTCACTTCAGCTAGTCGCATCAGCGAGATCCAGGAGTTGGTGGCGTCAGAGCCTCACACAGTCTTCCATAAGGACCAAGTGGTCATGAGGACACAACCAAAACTTTTTCCTAAAGTCTCCTCATACGTCCTGTCCCCTTTCCTCCATCCTTGTGGGTGTCCCCGAACATGGGGACAGTACCCAAAAGTTTGTATGACATGCGGGGGCTCGGGCGTGGGAGCGCCCCGCCCTCCTGCTCCTCCCCTCATTCCCTTTTTCCGCACGGATGGTGTCGGAACTGGCAGCCAGCACAGAGACTTTTATAGCTTTCCGCTTGCTCCCAGTTTTTTTTTTAAATTCTTATTTCACTTTCCTTCGGTACCTCGCCTCCCCAGCGTATGTCGGCCGCAGTAAGATTCACAAGATGTGCCTCGTGTGACTGTTCATTCCTGGCCTCGAACCCCCATGCACTCTGTTTTCAGTGTTTTGGGCCCAACCACCGCTGGGACTCATGTTCGGCCTGCAGCGCTCTCGGTCACAGGGCATTGAAGAATCGTTTGTCTTCGTCTCCAGGACCTTTCATCAAGACAAGGTAGACCCTCTGTTCAGCACAGCTCCACTACACAGCGACTCCTTTGCCCAGGTTACCATGGATAGGGGTTCCTCTGATTCAGGTTCTGACAGGCCCGAGGCCTCTAAGGCTACCAGCTCCCAAGCTGAGGGGCTCAGGAGATGTCCCCTGAAGAGCGATCAAATTTGTCCTCCTCTTCTACCCCAGAGGGTAAGGGATCATTGAGTGCCACCTCCAAGAGTCTGTCCTCGGCTACATCCAGCACTTCTACCGGCACAAGTGCCAAGGGATCCCAGCCTACCGGACCTCACTCGAGGTCGTGAATCAGGGCATTATGATGACCGGCTGTCGGGCTGAGGGCTCAACGCCTAACAGAGGTTATCTCTGAGGTTGACGCTTCCACTTCGGGTGCACGACCCAAGCTGTATTCTCTCTCGTCTGAGGCCTCTCTTGGCTCAGGGTCTTCACGCCCTCCCGCCCAAGGTGTGGCAAAAGGCTTCAAAATGGCGATGAGGCACGTGGCGGCCATCTTGGATCTCACTCCGGGCCCTCCCATGCTTGTGCCCATCAAATCGGCTTTGCAGGATGATCCCAGCCCACTTCCCTCTGGCAGCGGATCCTACGGTGCTGGTGTTTGGTCCCCTCAGGGCTACATCTACCCATCACAGCCATACGGCTACACGCACCAGGCGCCTCAGCGCTTTGCTCAGGAGCGGAGGCCCCGCACCTCAGAGGGCCGGGCACCTAGGGACCCGGTAACTGGTGAGGATCGCTGCTTCGAGGGATTCCTCCTCCTTATGCGCTCCCCTCTGATGAAGAGGCTCCTGAAGGACATTGTGAAGTCCTTCCCGCATATGGCGCTGCACCGGCCCCCTCCTCTGGGTGGTACTCCTATTCCTCCTCTGCTCCCGGTTCCGGTCCCTCCACCGGTTCAGACTCCGCTCATTCTGCCCCCACCACCTCCTCCTGTACTACCAACGCCTCCCCCTCAACAGCCGTTGGACCTGCCTGCGTCTCCAAACCTGGGAGGGTTGAGGGGGGTCGCCGGCACCTGTGTCCCAGGGCCCAGATTCCCCTATGGCTTTAACAAAAGTGGCGAGGGGGGCGATGATGCCCAGGTCAAGGAACTCTTGGCATCCGTTAAGGCCTTTCATGACCGCCTTTAGGGCCAGGAGTTGTTCTTGGGGGTTGCTGTTCCTGAGGAAGCCTCCCAGGAGTCAGGTGTGCTATCAGAGGTCTTGGGGAAACGCACCATGATCCAGTCTGTCATTCCCCTCCAGAAGGATGTCCTGCAGGTGGGGCGAAAGGTCTGGGAGAATCCCAGGGCCAACGCCCAGATGAACAAGAAGTTGGACAGCAGGTTTAGGCTTGATTCCCACCCTCAGCCCATTCCTCTGCAGTGGCTACGGCCTCGTATTCTAAACCATTGTCTTCGCCGCCTTCCTCCATGGGAGCCACCTCCAGTTGCCTCTTCAAGGTGGACTACGTCCTTGGGAAAGCGCTGTTACTCACTCTGTCTCAGGACTGCATCTGCGGCAAGACCACGCGGACGCCCTCTTGGCTGCGACTAACCAGAAGCTGTGGCGGGAGCTCTGGGAATTTCTGCCCAACCTCCATTCGGACAAGCAAATCTCCTTCAAGACCGGTCTGGCAGATGCCCGGACCATTGCACAGGATCTCATGGAGTCTTCTGTCTCGCACATCGACACAGCCAGCAGAGGGTTGTGCCTTGGGGTTGAGATGAGAAGAACGGCGTGGATGCATGCCACAACGACACAGCCAGCAGAGGGTTGTGCCTTGGGGTTGAGATGAGAAGGACGGCGTGGATGCATGCCACAAAGTTTTAATTTGACGTGCAGGAGCAGATCCTGGATCTGCCCTTTGAGGGCTTGGACCTTTTTCATTAGTCGACCGATGATGAGTTGACAAAGAAGAAAACGTCTACACAAACCGCCAAATCCTTGGCCATCATGACAAAACCAGGACAGAAATCCTTCCCTCAGTCCCAGGGTAGCACTGAGTTTAAGCCCCGCGCTGTCTATGGTTTCAAGGGGTCCCATGATCGCAGTACACAGGTCACCCAACGACAACAGGAGGTAGCAGTGACATCAAGGTCGGGAGCATAGCTTGCTTGGGGGGGCTATTTGGCTCTGTTCCAGGACACCTGGAAGAGTATTCTCAGCAACCCGTGGATCCTACTCCTAGTCTCCACGGGCTTCAGTCTTCCTCTTCCTTTGCCTCTGCTATCCTATCCTCCTCTTTGTCAGATCGGATCCCCAGTACTTTTACAGGAGGTCCTTTTTCTCTTGGACTTGTATATCAACCGGATCGGAAGTTTCTGCGGTTCACGATTACGTCGTACCACTTTCAGTACAAGGTGCTGCCCTTCGGCCTGAACTCAGCCCTTCGTGTCTTCAAAAGGTTGATTAATTTAGTGGCATGCCTTTTCCGCTTGGAGGGCCATCATCTATACCCTTATTTGGACGACTTGCTGGTGCGGGCGTGGTCACCTGAAGGCGTGATGTGCTCCTGCCAGAGATTGGTGGATATCCTTCATCAGCTGTGGTTTTCCCTCAACCAGAGGAAATCAGTTATGCCCATCTCAGGAACTGGTCTTCCTAGGGGTGAGTTCAGCGCGTCTTCCCCATGCCCAAGAGGCTTATGTCCCTTCACAAGGCGGTGGGGCACTTTCTGGCCAACTCTACCGCCTCTGCGAACCTCCACCTCGGCATGGTGTTTCCAGCACATTCTGGGCCTGATGGTCATCTGCATGCTCACTGTACAGCATGCTTGCCTCAAGATGAGGCACCTCCAGCTCCACCTGGCGGCCAATTGCCATCAGGAGATGGGGTTTCAGTCGGACTGGATCCCAATACCACCGTGCCTGTTGCCTGATTTTCACAGTTGGCTGATGGAGGGCAATGTCTCAGTGGGAGCCCCCTATACCGGCTAGAGCCTACCCTGGTGGGGATGACTGATTCCTCCCTCTCGGGTTTGAGGGGTTTCTCTGGAGGGCTATGCGATTCATGGAGCATGGTCCAGGACGCAAGCCCTCTTGCATATCAATCTGCTTGGGCTCAGGGCAGTGGACCTGGCCCTCGAGGTGTTGTGCCCCCCCTGGTTATGCATGGAGGCTGTTTCTATCTGGGAATGGGCCCTTCCGGAGAGAATTTGGATTTCGGCAGTCCACCTACCGGGCGACAGCAATGTCGAAGCGAACCAGCGGAGTCCTAATGGGCGTCCCCCAGCATGGGGACTGTACTCGGATCTTTGTAAGCAAATAATGGTGCTTCCCCTTTAAATTTAGTATAGCGTGCAGGGTCGCGGTATGGGTGGTGTAGGAACGAGCCGCCGAGGCCCCACCCTCCGTGCTCTCAGTTTGCATCATGGGCAGATGGGGGTCTCTGGTAGACGCCTTCCAGATCTGTTGGCACAGCCACAGGTGTTATGTATTCCTGGCCACCCCTCTGCTCCAACGGACTCTTCGCAAGTTCAGGGCCTCATTGGGTTGCAGCCTCATTCTGGTTGCCCCCCACTGGCCTTCGAGATCCTGGTTTTCGGATCTGCTGCAGTTGTGCTCCCAGGGTCCTGTCCATCTTCCGATCCCCAGCAGGGACTTCCTGATGCAGCAGGGAAGGCGCAGTGGAGCTTTCAAATCCAGCCAAACTGGCCTTGGCAGCCTGGTTCCTGATCAGCTAAGGCTTCAGCACACTCAATTTTCAGATAACTGGACATCATTCAGCAGGCCAGGAAGCCCTGGACTCTGTCCCATTATAAGAGCAAATGGACTAGGTTCTGCCATTGGGCACGCAACAAGGGGCTGGAGCATGTCTTCTGTCCATTGGATGATGTATTTGCTTTTTTGGCACACCTGGCTTGTTCTGGAATAAAGCAGGATACTTGCTGCGCGTATTTGGCGTCCATCAGAACTTGCAAGAATTTCCCATAGCTTGTATTTTTCCTCCAGTGCACAGGCCGCATCCGGTCTAGGACCTGAATGTGGTTCTGGCGGCTTTGCAGCGCAAGCCTTTCGAGCCGATGGTGTCTCTGGTCAAACACTTGTTGATGCTAAAGACTTTTTATTTGTGGCTTTCACCTCTGCACGCAGGATTAGTGACGTGCAGGCGTTGTCCTCGTGCGAGCCATTTACCATGTTTCACAACAACAAGGTCATCTTGCACACTCACCCAAATAGCTTGCCCAAGTTGCTCTACCCATTTCATTTGAATCAAGAGCTATACCTGCTGGTGTTCTTCCTGCACCCACATTCGGAAGCAGAGAGGGCCCTGCATTCCTCAGGAGGGTCGTCAAGTTTGATCTATCCCGGATTAAATCCTTCAGGAAGTCTGTGGCTTTGGTTGTGACTTTTGGGGACTCTCACCCTTCCATCGCCCGTTAGATGGTTCATGCCATTTCGGAGCCGTACACTGCCATGGGAAACCTGTTCCTGAGAAGATTCATACCCCTGCAGTCAGAGCTAAGGCCACGGTTGTCGCATTTCAGAGACATGCTTCTTGCAATATCAGCAAAGCAGCTACTTGGGCCACTCCGTCGGCCTTCTGCAGGCACTATTTCATGGACATCAGCTGCCGGCACAATGCAGAGATTAGGCAAGCCGTTCTGAAGACCCTTTTTGCGTTATCCTAGGTATTGGGCAGGTTGTCAAAGCTCCACCCGGTGTTCTTGTTTGGTGGAATCACCCACGAGGATGGAGGAAAGGGGATGGGACGTATGGGTAATTAAAATCACTCCTCGTAGTGACTAGAGTACTCATAGTCCTTAGTCCCCTTTCCTCCATACATCCCACCCACCTTCCCCCGCTAGTATGCCAAGAGCTAAAATGTACTAAGAGTAGCCAGGTATCTAAGCATCGGATGTGTTCAAAGGTGACTGAGGTGAGGTGCTGGACTATGAGTACTCTAGTCACCACGGTGAGATACTTTAATTTTTCATATCAAATAAGAAATTGTACTCTCAACCTTCTTTCCGGATCCCCAGTCTATGCCGGAGAAGGCTTTTCCCTGCCTAGATGGCAGATGGACTCTCAAGTTCTTCTTCGACAGGACGAAACAAGTCAGGAGATCTGATGCCTTTCTGGTCACGTTTGGTGGTGTTTCACCAGGAGGTCAGGCATCTAAGGCTTCTATAGCTATGTGGGTGTTAGACTCCATTCCCAAGTCATATAAACTGCAGAAAAATATGAATGCTCGCGCGGTAAGGGCTAATGCGGCAGCAGTAACATTACAGAGATGGGTGCGATAGCAGGTCATTAGGAGGGCAGCCACATGGGCATTTTGCAAGCACTACTGTCTGGATGTTAGTACCAGGGCCGATACCCAATTTGGACAGGCTGTCCTCAGGAACTTAAAGTGAACAACTACACTCCTACCTAAGGGCTTTATGGGTTGCAATCGCCCATTACAGTATGGGGGAGAGGGAACGGGACGTAGAAGTAGTTAAGTTACTTACCATAGTGACTAATGTACCCCTAGTCCATAGTTCCCTTTCCTCCATACCCTCACCCCCCTCCCCATTATAATTGGGTCAGACCAGATCAGCTGTCCGGAACGTACAAGGGGACTGAGGCCAGGCAGGGCTATGCAAGTGTAGGCACACCTGTAGCCACGCCTGTAGATTTAAAGGGGAAATTCTCTTTTTTGGAAGAAAAAAGGTTTCGGTTCTGTCTCTAGGGAGGGACATCCATATAGTATGGACGAAAGGGGACTATGGTGAGTAACTTTTAATATTCTTGCTACAGTGAGCATACTTCTGATTGTCGATGCTCATTGTTTATTGTACCTACTGCTTTGCTCTCGATTACATGTCCATAGCTGTCCTGCATTTTATCAAGTTGGAAGCACCCTTTTGGGCCTACCTACCACTTTCTCAGCCATTAAGCACTCTGTGTACTTACATCTATAAATGCTAATCCTGCCTCTGTCCTGCTTATTATTGCTAATGTCTGCCATGCACTGCTGATGCCAGAACTCGCCTAGTACTGCTTACTGCTGCCTGGAACCCACTTGTGCAGCTGTTCTTCTGAAATGTTTCTGCTGCGAGGGGACACAGCACGGCTCTGCATTGGCTCCGTCTGACGCTTCTAGCCGCCACAAGCTGGTCTAATCATCTGGGTAAAGTATAAATAGAGGTGCTCCACTCTGGGACCTTGTTTCCTTTTTTCTGTGCACTGTGTTTACTTCAGAAGCACACAATCTGAGTTTTCAAATTAGTTGTCGCCATCCCCAACTTTGCGAAGACCTTGGTGTTCTAAACTATGTACTTGAGTCAGGCAGTTTCGGATCAGTGCCATTATTGGGTAACATAGAGGTGGCAGTAGAGACTTTTGAAAAGCAGTGTAAGAGCAGAGGATCTGGCCATTGCCCAGGGAGGTTAGCTGTAACTCATCTTGAAATGCACAGAGAGAGAGAATTCTGTCAGAGAAACAGATGACATCACAGCGACAGACTTTGCATGCATCTAGGTTCCATTGATGACCTTGATAGAGCGAACAGAGAAGGTAGGATGTAACACTCTGGGTGAAAACCATGTGCAGACTACGTCACGGCAGATGCCCATTTCGGATTTGCACAAGATTTGTTTATACTGCTTGGCCAATGAACATTTCACCCAAGATTGAGGCTTGGCAGTCCAAACACCTGAAAGACCCTCTGGGAACGGGTGGCAAAACGTTTTACCTTTATCCAGAAGACAAAGGGTGATGTCACACTGTCTCATTCAAGGATTGCGAGGTGTGGAGCATTGGTCCAAGGAGATGTCCCTTCCATGTAAGGAAAAGTAGCACCGCTAGAGATTCTGCTCCCTTAGTGGATCCTCCCACTGGCAACACTGATCTGAGGTGAGCCAGATGAGATACCTTTTCCTGCACAATCATGCACCCCAGAGGAATGGGAATGCTTTTACCAAAAGATGCTTGATGGGTGTCAGAGCCCGTTCTACTAGAGAGAGTGGCTGCCATCTCTGCCCTGCTGTGAGGAGTCCCTGTCCTGGACATCTGCCAGGCAGCAATGTGGGCGTCTTTGCACATGTTTGCTTAGCATGACTGCTTGGATTCACTTTCAGGTCAGGATGCCCGCTTTGTTGGGCGGTCCTCCAGAGTTTTCTGATGTAAGTGTTGTCCTTGTCCTTCTCCCACCTCCAGATTGTCCTACTGCTTTGGAAGTCTATCATAGCTGAGGAATCTGTGGGAGGAAGGAATCCGTTTGAAGAACTTATTTTCTTGCCTCTCTGTAATGTTCTTTCTGATGGATGTTACTCACATGGATGCCTCATCGCCCTCCCTACCTACCCTGCTTGGCAGATCGCTAGTACATTATTGGTTCCATGGTCCCTCAACGTCCGAGTTCTTTGAGAAAGTGGTGGGACTGATGTCACGTGGCACGGCACCTCAATATTTACTTGCCTCTACATCCTTGCCAGTACGGAGTGTGTAGAGACATTGGGTGGAGCCGCGCTGAGCTCCCAGGCGGTGGAAAATGTTTGTGAAGAACAGCTGCACTGTGGATAAGATATCAAATATGAGAAATCCGTGAGAGGAACATCCATCAGAAAGAACATTGCTGATGGATAAGTAATTTATTTTTTTATTTTTTGGAACATGCAACCTCGGTCTGAGATCTATCAAACCCCACCCACCTTAGTCACATTTTCATTTGGCCTGTTATTTCAGTGGCGGTCGAACACATCTTTTCAGGTTGCATGAGTTATGGTTTTAAAGCCCTAGCAAAGGATGGGTAAGGCGGCTTCTTGCCCATATTCTCCATTCAGGGGTGGACACTGCAGACTACATGGCCCGGACTATGGTCTCTGGAATGATTTGGCATGGATGCTCTTGGCTGAGGACATCGCCCTTCACCCCAGATGTACATGCAAAGCTCCTACACCTGCCATTTAATGGCAGCAATCGATTGGCACGTAGGCAGACCAATCCCGCAAGTTCCAAGCTTCTGTGATGAATCCTGTGGAGCCATCACTAATCCCCAGTGAAATATATCCTAGCCAAGCGACGGCAGCCGCTTCCTGATCCTGACCCTGGGGGTGGTATTATGAGGGAGGATCACATAGGAGGAAATGGCTGTCTGCGAGATGTGGTGATGCCATCAGGAGAGATACAGTATTCTTCTCTTCCAAATGAAGGAGACCCTATAATTCCTTAATTCCTGATGGCCTGTTGTTGTCATACACATTCCTCCAGTGGCAAAACCCTAAAACACTTTCCTGCTAGACATTTGTTGATAAGATTTTCATAGCAATGATAAATCTTCCTGACCTGTGTCAACCCCAGAACTTTTTGCTTTACTGGTGAATTATTTTTCGCTATACCTCAGCGAGTGGGAACCTTTTTTCACACTCACATAATCTTTTACTCTTTTTATTGCTGTCATTTTTTTATTAGGTGAAACCCGCGCACCACACCATACCATATGTGGAGTGCTGGGGCGATACAATGTTTCCCCTTTCTCCTTTTAACTGAAAAATGTGTGTTACAGGGACAAGCTTAACTTTAATGGCTGGTGGCAGTGAACCTTTTAACTAATTCAGTGCACCTTTACTCTCTTAGAAGAGGCCCCTTTCATCAGCAGGCTAATTGTGGAGTTTAATGGCGATCGTGCTGTGCCAGACTTCGAACCTGCATCAGCGGCGAACCCAGCGGAGCCCACATCGCAGAGCTTGGCCTTCTCTTTGACCCCGCAAGCGTGGCATTCTCAAAGGATCTCGACCTCCTCCTGGAGGGAGTTCGCTCCTTGGACCAGTCAGTCCTGGGTGAGGCATGACCCTGCCGGGATGGCGACTCAGGAGCATTGCTCGATTTAAGCCACGCTGCCAGCCTGCTGTAGCAATCTTTGTTTTCTTATTGAAAGCACAGCACACCAAGCATCCTACCTGATCGTTGTCTGGATGCAGGCAATAAAAGCATTTGTGATGTCGATCTTCCACAAATACGTTCCATAATCCAGACTTTGCACAGAGTTTGAAGAGGCTCCTGCCTTCCTTCTTCTCCTCAGACATAGTTGGATGATGCAAAGTATGCTCAAGGTCGGGCCTTCTCGAAACTGCAGGATGATCTACGTCGACCGCGTGTCCCCACTGCTGGTAATCGACCTCCAGTCGAACAATGAGACAAAAATCAGTTTGAGATAAAAACAATTGGGAACAGTGGAACCATACTTAAACATATCACCTACATCCATTATCAGATCAGCAATTCTTCGATTCAGATTGAACATTCGGCAGACCCAGGATTTGTTAGCGGATCGAAGAGTAATACCATCACACACAAATATTTGTTGATTTTGTAATGATGTAAAGTATAAGGAAACACTGAAACACCTAATAATGGATTGTGTTGTATTGGTAGCGACAAGAAAAAAACATTTTGGTAAACATTATGTGACTCAAGCGATGTTGTGTCCAGCTGATTGTTGGAAGCTATTTTTCTCAACAGCAAACATGAGCATAAGAATAGCTACAATTGAATTTTTAACATCACTGAAATTAAATTAACAAGATTGTGATTGAACAGAGAAAATTGGTAATATCTTTGAAGAGAATTGAATTATTGAATATTGAATTAAGTATGTTTTATTTGTTTTCTTTTTTCTTTTTTTTATATTATAATTTATTAGTAGATGGCAATTTTGTTTTTTAATAAGTGAATGTGAATGACTGTGAGGTAGATAATATGTAAATAGATATGTAAAATGTTTAATTTACTGAAATCGAAATTTCTATTGTTAAAATATAATTTTATTTTAATGTATTGTTGAAAAGTTGATATATCAGCGAATTCAATAATAAAAGACAAAAATCAGTCAAAGAATTTGTCAAAATTTGCCAAAAAACTCAAAAGATAAAAAAGAGCTCATAGAGCAAGAAGCGTGCAGTAAAAATCTGAAGATGGCCACCAGGGATGGAGCTTAGGGAGAGCACTGTAATTGGATGGGGGCAGTATGACCCAGAATACAAGGATTGGTTTAGAGGAGAAATACAGTTTTCAGGCTAAAGCAAAACTGTTTTTTCTTTCACCGAGGATTCCCAGCTTGACGATGGGGAGTATTCATGAGCATGTGAATCCACACCACACCCATGCTGGAGAACAAGAGTTGCAGGTAAGTAACTGAAACCTTGGGCTCAGTTTGAGGCCTTTCTAAGGTAACGCTATTAGTGACTTTCAGTGTAATCCTATTCCTTTGGATTGTTTCAGCCTGCCTCCTTGGATTCTTCTCCCGCGACTGCTGAACTCAGTTTGGGCGGAAAGATGAGCAATTGAGGTACGGGGGTGTAGTGACACAGGATATAGGTCATCCGACATCACGTTCGGAGCAGATGGGT
Source organism: Ambystoma mexicanum (assembly GCF_040938575.1). Taxonomy (NCBI): domain Eukaryota; kingdom Metazoa; phylum Chordata; class Amphibia; order Caudata; family Ambystomatidae; genus Ambystoma; species Ambystoma mexicanum. The sequence continues at coordinate 227,679,086 of NC_090923.1, read as the reverse complement.
GGCACAGTTGTGTGAAGCGTGATCGACAATAGTCTTACTACACCAACTGTTGAAAAGGTTTCCGAGCAACTGACTCTGGAATGGATATCTATCTGATAAGGAATCTGCGGGAGACGAATCCATAGAAGGAACATTACTGGCAAGTCATTTCTCCTTTCCTGCCGTCGAACCGCTGTGAGCCGTGATTCGATCTCGTTTGACCATTTCAAACCATCAGGACCACCAGTGCTGCCATTGTAACTCATCTGATCTCCTACCGCTGAATTGCCCACTGCATCGAACCGCCAGACTCAAACTGCTCATTCAGTCACCAGCATCTTCATAGTCAAACAGACTGTCAAACTGATGCTGGTGGACCCACAATTCGCCTTTCGTTAAAATGTTGCTTCAAACCACTAAAAACATCAGCTCGACCTCTGCTCCACCTCTCTACTTGTCTAGAACAATCCGACTGCCGCACTGGAGTATCGCCCACCTTCAACGTTTATATCCAGGCTCTCCTGGGTATCATCCATGCGCACGGCTTCCGTTGCTACTCTTACACCGACGACACACAGATTTGACTGCATCTTGATCTATCACAGCCTGAGACGGCAGGTCGGCTTAGGAGTTGCCTCGAGCCCTTGGGGGAACTGATGGCCAAGAACTGGCTGACATTGAACGGTGGGAAAACTGAGGTACTGGTGGTTGGCACTGCAAACCCCTTTTTGTTTTGGACCCTCTAGTTTCAGCATGCCAGTCTGGCCCCTTTTCCTGAATCGGTTACGTCGGTTAAGGACGTAGGCATTCAGATTATGGCCTCTGTCCATGTTTGAGCAGGTGTCATTGACCTGCCGTAAAGATCACTTTAAAATGCGCACCCTTTCTAAAGTTTTACCTTACACCCCTACTAAGTTTCATGCTCCAGTAGTTTCTGCTTTTGTCATCCGCGGAATTGATTACTGCAATGCGCTTTATCTGGTCACTCCTCATTACTTATTGCACTGGCTGCAATTGTTGCAGAGCATGGCTGCTAGAGGTTGGTGCTTCATCCACCCTATGGCTCCCACATGTCTCAGGTTCTCCGTCCGCTCCACTGGCTTCCTGTCGAGCAACGGGTGAGGTTCAAGTCTCTGCTTGGTTCACAGAGCTTTTTTATAAAAATGGGGCAGAATAAAAATGGGGCTGCACGTGTTTGGAATTCTCTTCCACCGGGCTTTACGTGCTATTGAGGCCCACCTACCGTTTCATCGGGCCTTGAAAACCTTTCTGTTCTGATTCAGCTGCATTGAGTGGCCATTGTACTTTCTAGGTGTAGCGCCATGATGCCTTCGGGCGACCAATGCGCTTTATAAGTGTGCATAAACTAACTAGAGCTGCTTCGACACCACAGGTACCGGCCAGACACATATGATCATGCCCACACACTGCCTTAATATCCTGGGCATGCAACTGTACCCTCCTGTTTGTCCCTCAGATAGAACACCATTGTTTCCCACGCGGTCATGCCACTGCTCACTGCCTCTTGTATGGCCTCGGGCCTGGGGAACTGTTTGTTTCTCAAAACTCTGTGGGCCCGCTGACGATCGGTGGGTGTTGCCCGCTGACGATCGCTTGTCAACTTTTTATAACCAGTCCAGGCTTCAGCAGTGCTGTTAACCATCGAGGGTCAGATAGGCTGCACCCCGGGTTTGTTTACAGGACGTCATAGCAACCAATGCAGCTCTACACTTTGACGATCGTCTTCGCATGCGTGCCCGGATCTCAGCAACGTCCTGTCTGACACGCATGCTCATTGGTAACTCCCCCTCTGTGGTCTCCTTGACGACCTCTTATCAACTTCTGTTATTGTTCCCGCCATCTACTCCACACCGCGGGAGAGCTCCTGTCCCTGAAGAGAGCTGCCACCACAGGTAAGCTCCTCAGAGTTGACCCACATTGGGACCCCGATTTGCTTTCATTTTATGCTCGGCGCTTGGGGAGTCTAGACATTTAGGTACTACTCCCCCACGATGAGACCACACCATGCTGGTGTGCCTCACTCCCCTTTAGACGTTCTACCAGCTGGGCGTCTCCATTTTAGTTTTGAAGCTTCGCCTTCACCTTGCTCGGTCCTGTTCACCTGTTGACTTACTACTGCCTGTGCCTTATCATTTCATTTGGCAGGCTGACCCAGCCACCTCGTAGTCCAGTGACGTCCCAATCAATGCAGCACATACAAGCCCTGCATCGAACTTGAGCTGATTCACTCACCCAGGCCATAGTAAGCCCCCATGCTTTTCCTTTGATTTATTACCTTTTAGAATACTGGATAGCCATCTATATGTCCTTGTGCCGTTATGCCAATTCAACGTGTTTGCTAGCTCCTGCTTACAAGCTGGCCCACACAGCTAAATTCTGCTTTTTCTTGCTATTCCTAGGTGTACCTGCATTTACGCAGCAGGAACGCCACCACATTTATTCCATGCTCTTCAGGCCTACTTACAAGACAGCATGCTCCCCTCCTGGGCAATTTAAATGCCCGACACATCAGTGCCTGATCCGCTAGCTTGACAACCACACAGAAGACCCTCGTTCGGGTCAGTGATGCCACCATAGGCATCAGCATATTTACAAGATGCCCACGCAATTTATGTTTGTCCCTCATTTCTTGAACCCTTTTAAATCACCTTTGCAGTTCTGTGTCTTGTCTTTAAAGTAGACGCCTCTTTGGTTTTTTTAAAACCAAATGTTTCGTGCTCTTTCCTTGTAGAGCCACATCCATATGCCCAGAAGAAGGCAGCCCCTACTGCCTGCCAAAACGTCTTTGGACCAAGACTTCCCCTTGCAGTCCACTCTACACCATCAGGAAATATTGCCCCGACGTTGACCTTGGATTGGTCTTTACGCACCTACTGTGACCATACAGTGGATACCTTGATATTCAGAAACAAATTTGTCGAACTGTTTTGGACTCTACAACATAATTCATAAACAGTCAGAAATATACATTATGTCCATCTAACCATATTAGGCTCCTAATCTATGGGCTTTTCTTTCTCCCAATTCCAAAACTATTTTATGTATGAGCTTGGTTGGATGGTGCTTTTTCTGCCTTTCTTTATATCATGTATGTGCAAGATATAATTTGCTTTGCAGTATATGCATGCTAATCATTTGAGAGTGCACTCGACATTGTTTTCTGTGTATGTCTCCTTTTACATGCGGGTTCATTGATTGTTAAAGTGTTTCATTTGTCAGTAATGTTATTGAAACGCAGTTAATAAACAGCGGCTACTAAGTCAACCGCACTTCAATCTCAACACTTTGGCGATGATTTTCACATGTGTCTCAGGTTTTGTGCTATTCGCTTAAACTGCCACGACCCTGTTCATTACTTTGAACACTCAGGGCTGAGACTGGGTTCTTTTTGTTTTGGCTAATTTGGTTACAGCCTCCCTCCTTCTTCAATTTACACACTATAATTATAAGTGTGCCAACAGTGTACCTGGGAAGACCAGACCCCTTTTGTTCTCTCGATCCTCACAAACCGCACCTAGACATTTTGGCTCACTATCCCCAAACCACCAAGACCAGCTAAAGGTACTATTTACTGGTAACTGCCCCTGACGCCCATTTATGGTACTAGAGACTGGCTAGGTCACCATTCACCCAGTTTTGCTCACCATTGTGTGAATTATTGCCTTTTCTCCCCTCTTCTTTGTTACCCAGAGTGCTACTTCTTCAATGCATACATATTCTCTGTTTTTTCCACCAGGGTGAATTTTGAACAGTGCTTTTTTTTCTTAGATTTAGTTTTCTTGCAGATGGTCTGTTTAAAACATATATATTTATAATGAATTATAACTCTGTAACACGGGGTCGGTGCAAGTGGGACCTCACCTGGAGGTCCTCCCGCTCTCTCTTCCTCTGGGAAGACCACCTCCGAGCCCACCGTGCTGAACAAAGCTGTCAGGGACTCGACTCACCAACCACCTCATGTACCTAGAAGCCAAAAACCGGTGAAGTCATTGATCTGACTGTCAACATCACCTGCGGCTTATGCGTTTTTCAACGTTCCATTGATGTAAGAGCCTAAACTGTCAAAGACAGTCGAGGATCCCTCGAAGAGTCATCCCAAAATATACCAGGGATTGTATGTCTCCATTACAGGACATTTATTATGAGAATGCCGACCTGGTCCCTTTCGGTTTTGAGGCCATTGGTCTTACTCGACATCCTGAGGCGTTCCAGGATTTTGAAAAGGGGTTGTATGACCTAGCTTTAGCCCTTGATGACGAAAGTGGCTTAGACACCTATCCCATGAGGTGTAATTCCCGCATGATGCTCCTGGAGCCCATACAAATATGGCATATAGGAAGATGATGGCAAAGGGGACAAATACATTAGGCTGGCGTCCCCCACCTGGCAACATAGCGGAATGTGACTTGACTGATGTTCTGGACAAGGGCACATCCGTTGAACCTGTCCTTCTGTTATATAATGCCATCACAAATCCCCTCATAGAGCTATGCAAGACTCCCTGCTCATGGCCAGAATCTCATAAGGATTTTGCCAAAAAGTACAAACCAACCCTATCTGGCTCAGAGTTCCTAACCAAATATCAGGCACATGATCGTCTAGTAGTACAGGCTGCAACTGTAGGCAATGAGGCAGGCACCTACCCATCCTTACCCTCCTGACAGGGATGACAAGCGTTACGAAGCTTCAGCTAAAAAGGTTTGGCACTATGGCACTCAAGTCAATTAACGCTTCTCGTGTACTGTCAAAGTACACACACACACCTTTTGGTCTGTGATTGTGGAGGCAGCCAATGCACAACCCACAAGGTGATATGAGGAATTGCTTCCTCTACATAGTGGAGGATGGCAGGGAAGCAATGCGCCAACCTATGCAGTCAGGACTTGACACAGCTGATTGTGTCAGGAGGCCAATGTCAGCAAATTCTGTCATGCACAGATTTGCCTGGCTAAGAAAATCGGGATTTGCACAAGACGTCCAAGCAAAACTGCTTGACATGCTTTCTTTGATGGCTCATTGGTTTGGCCAAAAGACTGATGACCGTATTGAGAAACTGCAGGCATGCAAGGCTGCGGCAAAGTCCTTGGGTGCAGTGATTAGGCATCCTGCTCAACCTTCCACTATGGGGCTATCGTCTTTCGATCCAGGAGTCCCTGCTGTATCGTTCATTCTCTACTACATTATTTTCTGCACTTCTTAAAGAGCACATTTGATATACCTTCACTGGAGGGATGGTAAAATATTTTTATGCTCGGAGGAATTTTGCCGGTGACACCTGCCAGCATCGCCTGGGGGTACAACAATACTGCACGTTTCTACAGGCTGTGTGAGCTGCTCATTCACATGGAGATTAGGATTGTTTCATAATTTTGGTTCCATACTGCAAGCTCCGTGCCAAGATGGTCAAAACAGATATAAATCAGTATCACTTATTCAAACCCCTCCCAGGGTAAATATTCTACCAGGGGTGCACTGGAAGCTGAGAACGCAATAGATCTGCAAGCCACAATTTCCTCTGACACATTGTAGGATATTAAACTCATGTTCTCACAACCTCAAGCAGGTATTCATTCTTTGGAAAACACACTTGACACGTTGACCCGTAAAGTTGACCACATGCAGGACAGGCTAAATAAACACCAAAATAGTTGGATCAGGCCAAAACCTGTCTCTCCACTGTTCAGGAATCCCTATGCACAGATGAATAAAGTGATAAGAGTTGATGGAGAAACAGGACGACGTCGAATTGAGATCTCGTTGGAACAACCTCAGGATTGTGGGGCTCCCGTAGTCGCCGTACTCGGATTTAATGAAGATGCTGGTAGAGGCATTTCTATGGGAAACCCAGGGCCATGATGGTTTTTCATCTATGTTTGTGGTGGAGAGGGATCACTGGTTCTATGTTCTTACATCACCAGGTATTTTTTGCAGAGTTTTTGGCCAACAATGTTCTGCTGAAAAAACGAATTGAATATATTTTAAATGTATATTTGATGGGGGGTTCCCCCCCACAAGTCCCCCTTCACTAATATCTAGTCCCTATTCCCCCACAACCCGCTATGCCTTATATCCCCTTACCCCCTAACCCATGCCCCCCCCCCCCCTCCTTATTTCTCTGAGATTTTTCTGCCGACAAGTTTCGGCAAAACTCTCAGCAAAAAAAAGCATGCCGGTCTAACAACAGCACACTCGCATACAAGGGGAGACCAAGTGCAACTTTTTCCTGATTTCTCCAACAAGGTCCCGGCGTCCAGAAGAGCTTTTTTGGACGTTAAGAAGAGACTCTGAGCAAAAGGTCTCAAGTATGCCATGCTGTTTCCTGCCAGGCTCTGCGTCAATCACCACAGGAGAGTGTTGCCTTTTCAAACTCTGAAGGAGGCGTGGGATTTTCTGGATGCATCGACTAGCAGCTCTAAGACTCTGATGACTAAAAACAACCCTGGTGATACTTAGAACGGGGACCTTGGTTGATCCATATGCATTTATCTAGTTGCTGTTCACCGTTGCCAGTCCAAGCTGAGGTGTGCATTAATCAGTTTGGTGGGTGGGGGGGTGGCTCAGTGGTCCGCTTGCATATGTGCAAAATTTGTTTGTTGGGAGTGCAGGGTGTTATAACTGGTAGATTGGAGGTGCTGGTGGGGGTGGCTTTTGGGCAGAGTTTGAGGCTGTTGGGCTTGTTCATTTTTTTAATGTTGGTTCAGACAGCAAGTTGTCAATACTTACGAGGTTATCGTACACTTGACTCCGTTTGCAGCTGGCACTTTGGGGTTACTGGTGGGGGTGGGGTAGGTGGGATTGGGGTTGGGAATGTCGGAGATGGTTTCTTTTGTTAAGATTATGGAGACATTAGGGTGAACCGGCACAATGAGCATCATTGTGATCCACCTACTACCACAAGTGGTATTGCGGGTGCCATTGGAGGTGACATGTGTCCCTTTATGATACATTGGGGCCTATGGAACATATGATACCTATGGGCCTATGGAACAGGCTAACAATACTAGCGAATCTGCTTTAATAATTATTTCTTGTGTTCGACTTGGCTAGTAGTGGGGTTAAATGCATGACGTGGAAAATCTGTGGTCTTCACTGCCCCTCCAAAACGAGGAACGTGTTCTTGTACATGCAATGACATCATGTAGATGTGGCCTTTTTGCAGGAAATGCACCTCTCCCCCTCGGATGAATCTAAATTCACCAAATCCTGGGGTTCCCATAGATACTCTCTTCTTCCTCATACTAATCAAGGGGGGGGGTCTGCATAGCTATACGAGGAACACTAGGATTTTGCTTCTCTGACCTGGTGAAGGACTCTGAAGGGAAGGAGTTGAGCCTTTCTCGGGTGGTGCAAGGAAACATCACATTTGCCAATTTTTTGGTCCCAATACTGATTCCCTTGGAGTTTTTTTTTAAACATATCTTTGGAAGTATCATGCCAACATTGTCATTTGGGCGGAAGATTTCAATGCAGTTCTGAATCCCGACCTGGATAGATCTGGGGGAAGGGAGAGGCCACCAGATCAGACTCTATGGCCACGCATAAGATTGAACAGATTTGTACCACTACTGAACTCAATGTTCGGAGAGATCGTCATCGCCTTGATAGAGGTTACATGTTTGGCTCTACTGTACACCACTCAGTGTCAAGGTTGAATTATATATTGCTTTCAAAGAGTTTGTGCTTGGCCGTATCTGAATGCATTATTTTGGTGCATAATTTGTCAGATCATGCACCCGTGGTCGTAGCTGTGGTTATTCCCGACAGGAAGTGAGGTGGAAACAATGTTTTTTTTTTTTTTTTAAGATTGTGAGCCTTACTGACGTGTTCCAGGAATCCATTCGGGAAAATATTGTTAATTCTTTTCAGTACAATGAGGGGACGTGGCCTCATGCTCCATGCTCTGCGAGGCCTTCAAGTGTGTAATCCATGGGGTATGTATTGCCAAGGAATCTGGAATTCTTAAGACCAGTAAGGGCTGAGCTGGCCGATAGCAAGTCTCTCCTACGGGATATTGAGTTGGACGCAGAGTTCCTTACTAAACCTGTATTGCATGCGGAATTTCATGAAGAGCTTGGCAGGTTCAGAGAGATAGCAGAGAGGGAAGTGAAGTTTCTGTATAGGCAAATGTCAATTCGCTTGACACTTCTCCTAACCCTCCCCCATTGACTTGCACGATCTGAATGGCATAAGGCCTAGTAAGATTGATTTTGTCCTCCCTCTGTTTTCCCTACCTTGTCTTGTTGCGCCTAGAAACACTTGTGTACAGGCGTGTTATAAATGATTAATATATCAATACGGTGAGGCACAGTGTCCGGTTAGGTTGATGGCTCGAGCAGTGCGAGTTGACTCCTAGATCCCATATAGCCTCTATTAGGAATCCGGCAGGGGCCCTACTCCATACTGACGACGATATTGGTAGGGCTTTCGTGGAATTTTACGCTAAACTTTATTCTTCTAAGACTACGGCACACCAGTCTTCAATGGATGATTACCGGAATCAGGTTGGATTGTATTGGCTTACTGGGGGGGAGGGGGAGAGGGACTGGTTGTGCTACCCGCTTTCTGTTCAGGACATCCATGTTGCTATGAAGGCTCTTACTTCAGAGAAGGCACTAGGCCTGGATGGGTACTCTGCTGACTTTTATAAGGCCTTTGCTGTGATTCTGGTGCCCCACCTGTTGAATGTGTATCAGCAGACAGATGGTAGTCTCCCTGAGTCAATGCGTGAAGCTGGTAATTTACTTTTGAGGGCTGGGAAAGACGCTGAGATTAACTTAGCACCTATTATGGAGGGTGTCATAGAGTTTATGCGATATTCTGGATTTAAGATTAACCCTACAAAGTCAGTACTGTTTTCCTGGGCTGATAGCTTGGTAAGGTATTTTGATGGTCTGGGCTTTCAGTGGCAAGAAGAGAGCACTCGTTATTTGGGACTGGAGATCATGTGATCCCCTGAGTTTTTTTACCCAAACAATAATATAGCTAGACTTGCTCAGGCTCAAAGTTGGAAATTTTGAAGCATCTCCAATTATCATTGTATGGACGGATATCTCTGATTAAAATGATCATCCTTCGATTTTTGTGCATGTTCCTGAATGTGCCTATTGTGGTTCCCAAATCTTTTTTCAAGGAGGTGAAGTCCATGGTTTTGGGTTTCATATGGCAGGGTAAGCAGGCTTGTATACACTGGAATTAGCTGAAAGCCCCACTGGAGAGGGACGGCTAGCGCTTCCGGATTGTGAATCCTATTGTATCGTGGCACAAGTGTTGTTCCTATCCTACTGGTATGGTCACATGTCCAGATCGAAAGTGCACTTGCATCACCTGCACTCCTGCAGGCAGTAATATTGACCTCTCTGTGCTGTATAGGCATAGCTAAAAACATGGTTATGATCCCATGTAAGGCCTTGCGGCGAAAAGAACAAAAATCACGTCATGATGTACTATACACCCCCCTCTTGCCTTTTAAAAATATCACCGGAATCCAGTTAATTAGTGAAAGGGTTTCGACTCAATGTATGACTAAATTGAAGTTGGGTATCTCCTGTTGTCACGATTCGCTCCCTTTGCTCCCGTTCCCACCACTTGCGGGCATGATTTGGGGTTTATTTCCTACTGGACTTTCCTTCCGAACCTTGTGCTACAGTGAGCTTTAAATCCTTATTTTCCAGGCTACCTCCCTTCTGGATCCATTCCAGGTTTTTCGCAGCCAGCATGCTGCTTTAATCAAAAGACTATGCTTCCCAGAATGCCTGGCCCACTGCTTCAGCTCCACCCTTGCAGGACAAGGTTGTGTGGAGGATAAGCAACACCTGTGGCTGGCAGGGGCAGCAAGCAGAAGACCCGAGGCGTGTGCTCGTTAAGCAGGTTTAAAAAGCCTCTGTTTGCTTCAGTTCAGCACTGGTCATTGATGCAGTGTTCCTGTTTGTGATTGGTCCCTTGTTCCTGGTTCTTAGTTTAGTGTCTAGTTCCTAGTTCCTAGTTTTTATTTTCTTGTTCCTTTCCCTGGATTTCGAATTTAATGTGCTTATTAGCGATTTCTGCTTCCTGGATTCCCTTTCTGTCTTCCTCTGTTTTGCAGGCAGTGCTTTTCTTTTTCTTTGCGGCCAGTTTCCCTGTGTTCTATATTTCTTTGAGTTTGCCATATCCTGCTGTGAAACCTTGATCCTTTAGTCTCACCCCGTTTATAGATTTAGTATTTTGCCTTTTTCCCTGGATGGGGAGGGAGAGGTTTTGCCGTTGTAATTTTGTTTTTCCTCCTCCTGTTCCTTTACTTTCTCTTGGAATCTATTACAGGTTTTTTCTTACACTCTTCCATGTGTTTCCGGAAGACAAACCCTAAACATCGGCGGTTGTCGAAAAAGTATTTACTCCACAATCCCGGTCTGATTTTTTTCGATACCATGGCCGGTATCTTCGGCGATCACGACTCCGATGACCAGGGAGATGTCGACCCGATGTTCTTGGGTTCAGGAAGGGTCGACTATTTTGACTAGAGTAAGCTTCTACAGCTAGCTCAAGGCCTCCAACACGCAGTGGTCTGGAGACTTACTGACCTCGAGTTTCAGCAGCCCCAGCCCTATCTTCAAAATACATCTAATTACAGGGCTCAGTTATCGAGGGATTTCCTTTGAGGTCTCGCGAACTGATGTACAGTTCGCGAGAAACTGAATCAGAAATGAGATCTGATATACCATTGTGTTAAATACATTGGGACACGATAATCACGTAGTGTTTGGCGGAAGTGATAGTCACAAAAATGCCTTCCTAATACTCCTTCAGAACCCTCTCCAGTTGGAAGGAGTCTAGTTCACTTTTACGAAGAATGGCATGGCGTTACTTCGGACATGTGGGTCATGCAGTTTCCCAGGGATGCTGTCTTCCTTTCATCAGACACCCCCCTTGCTTGCCCTTCTACCTTCCTAATTCAATGGATTGCATTCTCCCACAGATTCTTCATCTTGATAGCTATCCAGCATCAGCAGCTCAGAAAATATTTCGAGAGGGGGCGTAGCACGGCTCAATGTCGTTGACTCACCCCTCGTATACGGCCGCCGCCATTCCTTGTTCAGACGGGCGTTGTTTAAAAGGTTCTCCAGCATGGGGTCTGGCATGGTTTCACATGCTCATGAATATTCCCCACCGTCAAGGCTGGGAATCCTCTGTTTAAAAAAAAAAAAAAAAAAGTTTTGCTTTTGCCTGAAAACTGCATTTCTCTTCTAAACCAATATCACTGTACTCTGGGTCATACTGACCCCATCCAGTGACAGTCCTCTCCCTAAGATCCAACCCTGGTGGCCATTCTTACTGCATGCTTCTGTGTTGGGAGTTCTCTTATTGCCTCCAAGTTATTTTTTCATCTTGCTTCTAAGTTTTTCGGCACATTTTTTGACACATTTTTGTCTCATCATTTGACTGGAGGTTGATTGCCAGCAGCGGGGACCTACTGTCGGCGAAGATCATTCTACAGCACAGATCTTCAATCGAAGTTTCAAGAAGGCCGGGGCTTGGGCTTACTTCGCGCCTTTCCACCATTTCCAAGGAGAAGAGGTGGCTCTTCAAACTCCACATGAAGTGTGGATTGAGGAATGTATATGTCGAAGATCAACACCATAATTATCTGTATTGCCTGCATCCGGACCATGATGAGAAGGGTTGCGATATCTGCAGTGGGTTTTCGAAGAAAACAAAGCAGGATTGCTACAGCAGGCTGGCAGCGTGGCCCAAATTGGGAAAGGCCTCTGACTCTGCTTCCGGGCATGGTCACGCCTCACCCAGGACTGGCCGGTCCTTGAAACACTTGTGTATAGGCACGTTACAATTGCCATATCATATATCACGAGCAAACTCCCTCAGAAAAGAGTTTGAGCACCTTTGAGGGCGCCCCTCCCTCGGGCATCCAAAAAGGGCCATGCTCCACGACTCTAATCCCAATGGGTTTGCCGCGACTGTAGGCCCCACCCTGGGGAGGGCACGGTCTCCATCACTGACTACTTCCTTGGCAAGCCTACCTGTGAGGGTTGCTCCCTCTAAGAGAAAGTCTTTGACTCTTTCAAAGCTTTGCTTACCATCGGCAGACAAGATGACGGAGAGATCTGTAGGTGGCCCTTCGCAGCCCCCTTCGACGACTCCTTTGTCATCGGCTGCTCAGCCTTCCAGAACAACTTCATCGTCGACAAGCACCACCCCGTCGACGAAGACTCCTGCTACCACCCTGTCGACAACCTCATCAACGCCCCTCACATCTTCATCAAATGAGGGCCTGGCCACGAAGGCGCTGTCCACTGTCACGGCAGCGGCCACTCCTCGAATATCCCTACCACCACAGTGTGAAGCAGCTGCAGCAACACCGACTAAGAGACTTGAAATGGGCACAACTTTCCTTGCCACTCCGCTCCAGAAGGGAAAGGGTTGAATTCCTCCTTCTGACCCTAAGAAGGGTGCAGGACCATAAGCTGCTCTGGAGAATCCGGTGCGGATCTAAACCAGCTCTGACAAGGGTAACAATCTCCCGGAGGACTATTACTCAGGCCACGAAGGGGGTTGGACCTGTGTCTATAGGTGGGTCCACACGGGGTAAGCCCTGTTCTCCCCCTCGCCAGAGGAGGCTTGTCAGTCTGGTCCCGATGCTGCTCGCTTGTGTCACACCTCAGCCAAGGGACATGTCATTGGACATTCTGACGATGCTGCACACGCTAGTTTTGGAAAACCAGCATAGAGATTGCCCCCCACACCAGGCTCTGCCCCGTCTTGGAGTCCACCTAGGCCTCTGACCAGGAGCCCACCCCAGTGCAAGCGTAAGTCAAAGGACCAACCTAGCCCAAGGCATCAACCGACACCTCCACCACCTCCACATCAGGATTTCACTCTGACTGGGGAACCGGCACAGCACACGGACACAGATACACCTACTACAGCAACGGACACCGACGAGGCCGATGTCTTCATACCAACTGACTGGGAACTGTTGGGCACGGATGAGCCCCACAGGTCCTTTCCGCCGGATGAGATTGTTTCTTTTCACGCTGTGATGTCCAGGGCTTCTGACCTCTTTCATCTGGTGCCTCAAGAAGGCTAAAAAGGATTGCTTTACCAACAACATTAGCTCAGACGGAAGACCTTCATGTCTGTTCTCTTGCAAGAAGAAATCTGGTAACAGGGCTTGGTCCTAATGATGATTCTGAGCACCGCTCCTCCCAAGCGGCAAAGGCTTAAAGAAGTACAGGGTCCCTTGCCGCACTCAGTGGTTTCTGCCGTAGCCCGGAAGCGCTTGGCAAACCAGTCGTCTTCGTCCATGGTGCCACCGGACCAAGATGGGAAGAACCTGGACATGATGAGCGAGAGGATTATTTATACTTCGGCCTCCACCAATAAGGCTGCTAATGCCCTGACCATTCTGTCCCACTTTTGGGCTCTATTCTGAACTTCATACTTGAGGACAAGAAGGTCGAGGCCTTGGCCCTATTCCAGGAGGGAGCGGAGTAGCCTCGGACCATGCCATTACAGTGGCGGTGGACATGGCAGACACAGGGTTCCGCCAGATGAGCAAATTAGTGTTTCTTCGTTGACATGGATGGCTGAAGGCCACCAACTTCAGACCGGACGTTCAGTCCAAAGAGATGATGGAGAGAACCTTTTTGGCAAGGCTGTCGACGAGTCTCTGCAAATTATCAAGACAGAGATGGCATGTTCGATAGGGAACCTACAGCAACGTCGATTGTTGTCCTTTCGTTCCTCGAGAGGAAAGTCTAGCAGGTCCTCCAAGAAGTATACCATCCCTTATCGACAACCTTCCTGCTCCACGACTCAAGAGGCATACAGAGGTCACTGACATGCATACAGCAGCTGAGGACAGTGTTGGCGCCGCCCGCATTGCAGGGACCCAGCACTGAAACACGCCTGAACCGGCCGTAGACTTGGGCCCCCACTTGTGCACCCCAGTGGGAGGTCGGCTGGCAAGGTTTGTCAGCATGTGGATGACATCACCACGGACAGATGGGTGCTGGACGTTCTCGAGCAGAGGCACACGGAGTTCCAACGCTAGTGTCCTTGTATGTCACCTGTGGCTCGACAAGAAGAGCACATGCTAGTGCTGCAGGAGGTCCACGCCATGTTTAAAAGGGGGGCAATAGAACCCATCCACCAGTGCCTCTGGGGCTCTTGAGTGTACTCTAGATACTTTCTGGTCCAAAAGAAGATAGGATGGTGGAGGCCGGTGCTGGACATGAGGCATCTCAACAAGTATTTTAATTCCCAGACGTTCAGGATGATCACGTTGCAGCACTTGCTCGGCCAACTGGAGGAAATATGTGAGGTACATTTACCAGCCCAGCAGAGCTCCCCTACATCACTAAACTGCATTGCAGCAGTTGCAAGCAGAATGGCTGCGCTGGCTCTGCTGAGCGCTATTCCCTTGCATTAAAACTGTGTTTTGCAGTTAGAAAAATAATGGCTGCACTGTCTTTGCCAAGCACATATGGGGCGAGATGGAACATGGAACACCCTGAGAATGGCTGCCAGTGTTTCCTTCATGTGCACCAAAGAAAATAATTCAAAGGCATCGCTGCTATGCTGCCAGCTCAAAACTACCCACTGAAAAAGAAGATGTTATGCATTCAAAATGACTGCACACTGATGCCCTTTGCATCTTTTCAACATTACACAGCTTGGTTCCAGTAAGACACATCCATATTCAGGGTGTACACCAGCAAATGGGGGCATTCTTCACTGAATGGCACGTTGTGTCAGGCAAAATCTGTGAAAGAGCAGTGAACTTCACTCCAGACCATACAGCGAGCGTTTTACTTTTTGCAACAGAATAACACAGGCAAACTCTTCATAGGAAGCCCTCTCTCTCCTGGCTTATGTCAGTTTCAAAGGACCTTTGTGTTGAACACATTTCTGTGCATTAGAAATTGACGAGGGCCATGGAAATGCTCCGAATACAGATGCTAGGAAAAACCGCATTTGTAAAGTGACATCCAAGGAATATTAACCCACGTGTAAAATTGTGCTTTTGCCAAACAAGAAAATGCCTTTTAAAACGGGAAATGTTAAACTAAGGTTTTATGCTTGCATAGAAATGTGATGGGGGGGGGGGGGTTTGCTTTAAAATATATATATATATATATATATATATATATATATATATATATATATATATATATATATATATATATATATATGATATTTATTCCCAAAAGACTTGATTTTTGGTTAAAGAAAGAAAAATAAAGAAAGAAAGAAAGAAAGAAAAGTACTTGGAGGCCAGAAGAACAGGTTTGGCAGGCCATGGCTTCAGAAGGCCATGCCTTCCCTCGGAACAGAATCACCTTCCCCAAGTGGACCAGCCCCCTGGAAACTATGAATGGGCCAAAGGGGAGAATCTAGCACACCCGTTGGACAATGCGGCACTGCTCCAGCATGAGACAATGGACTGGCAGGGCACATAGGTGTGAATTCCTGGTGACGCCTCCCCTCAACTCAAACTGAAGGACTTCAAGGCAAATCCATGGCAACACTGGGCTGAACTGACCAGTGCCTGACATTTGCCTGGGGGAAGGAAGGAATGCCCATATTTGGAAAACAAAGCCAACCCTTATTTCAGTAATCAAAAGACATATTAATGTGAAATTATGACCCTTTAAATGTCATGTTGGCGCTATTAAAATAAGTTTAGGTTTTCCTAGCATGTTGGAGACGCAAACGCCAGGAAAATGTCAATTCTGGGGAAAACATACATGGTACAACTTTGAAAATTAATGTGAACATGACCAGTGATAATATGTATACATATAGGAAATTGTAGAATTTTAGGTGAAATACTTTCCATAGAAATGGCAAAAGATTGCCAGGATGACTAAACATTATTGCACCGCCTTGGGATTTGGATCAGCATGTGTCTTGTAAAATATGTAGCCTGCTCATATAAGTTTCCTGATGATGACATTAGTAAATATGAGTGTTTTGTTCGTTAACTGATTTTGCAAAAAGTTACTTTGGTAGAAAAAAGCACATTGTAAAAAAAACAACCACCATAAAACGGAGTCACCTCCTTCAGTCCAATGTGCTTCCAGGGAGCAGGTGACATCCAAATCTCTATCCGACTTTAAGAGGTGTGTCTAGTTTAAGTCAGCCCCATAGTAAAATCCTCTGTCGTCACGCTCCTTATATAAAGAGGAGGCATAGGGAGCTCTGGACTCTCTTCTGACTTTTCCAGCTCCCGCGCATCCAGAGATCCAGACATTCCAGATTCACCCTGCAAGATTCCAGATTCCACTGCCAGACCAGAGCTAGCTGACTCTATTGAGGCTTAACTTCTTATCCAGAAAAATCCCAATAATTCAAGGAGAGCCCAGCTGATGCACCTCGCTGTCCAGTGACCAGACTAGGCCCAGCTGTCCCTTTCTAGGAGAGCCTGCCACCGTGTGCAGTGACCAGATCTTGCATCGCTGTCCAGAAACCCTAGCCCGTGGTCCAAGCTACCCCATTAAAGTGCTTTTTGTGAGTATTTCCCTTCCCCAGTAACCACAAACTGCATCCCTTGCTTTATCTTGTTTTAGGTCCAATCCCATAGAGAGATCCTATAACTGCCCTAATAAAATCCTTAAAATTGTCAGAATCCTCTGTGTATCCTGTCCTTTAATCTCCATGTGTTAGCGTCATTCTTTCCAATCCTTTGTCTGTTGTGTAAGTCCCTAGTACAAATTTTAATAAATTAATTCCCATATAAAGAGACACACACGGCATGAGGGGTTTAAAACTGCAGCTTAACCCGTTTCACGGGCAGCGTTTCTCTTGTTGATAATCTAGTCACTAAAATATAGTCTCAATAAAACGTGTCATTTTCCTTTAGAAACCGATTTTCCCTGTACAACTGCTTTCATTTTAAAACCGATTTTTCCCTCCCCTTTAATAGTCCCATCCTGTTATTTCATTCAGTTACCCTTTCACTTTTATCTGCTACCTGTGAGGTGTCTTTGTACGTTAGCATCAAAACTGATTTCTGATTTTGTCTGTTTAACCCATTTTCCAAACTGTTTTGTCAAAATCAGCAATTGCATTTTTCCCCATGTGTGATTTTGCTGCACTGTTTTTCCTTCCAAATCGATTTTATGAACTGTATGCCTGCTGTTAGTACATTGCCTTGAAGTTTGCTAGTGTTATCACTTATTTGATACAGGAACACTTATTTTTACCTCATTTACTCAACCGCACCTGCAAAATAACTATTTAGTAATTCTGAGTGCTATTTTGCTCAATTTGAAAGGCTTTCAATCTGATTTTGTCTCCCATTCAGGGGTGGAAGGTTAGGTTTTAATTCTGTTTGTGGCCTAGTATACCCGACATCTTGCTACTCCTTTCTACCCACACAAAATTTGGTTAAAAGGGGTTTGAGGGAGTGTTGCAGGGGGAAATATTAACTGTGGTGCTATCAGAAAATACCACCCAAAAAGTAATCTTGCCTTTATTCAATTGTTCTTTGTATATCTGTTGTAACATGGTCAAATTAAGTGTAATATATCAATTTACAGTGTAATTATCACCCCACTGGTGATTGCTGCCTTATATTAAAATTGTGTGATTCTCATTGGAATTTAAAAATAAATAAATATTGTATTGTTACACACCGGCCTGGTTCATGGTCCATTGCGACCCGGGATGTTTATAAAGGTGGGTGTGAGACGGGTTGGGTGCCTTCTCAAACTCAATTCGTAATAAATAAATGAAAAGTGTTTTAATTGTGCGCTGCATCCCCAGCCAGTAGAAAGAGTCAAGGCGACTTCCTGGCGTTGCTGGATCTGGAAGACGCCTACTTCCACGTCCCCATCTACCAAAAGCACAGGAAGTTCCTGTGGTTCGTGGTCCAGGGACGACACTATCAATTCAAGTGCTCCCATTCAGCCGGAAATCGCCCCCAAGAGTATTTACGAAGTTCTTGGCTCTGGTGGTCGCGCATCTTTGTCTCGAGGCCATCCACGAGACAAACCTGGACGATTGGCTCATCCATTCCCACTCTCACACACTGGCGACCAAACACATGTAGAGGACCGTGTGTCTGCTGACGGATCTGGGATTTTCCATAAACTATCCGAAGTCCTGCTTGGAGCCATCGCAGAACGCTCTGTTTATGAGCGCCCGGCTCGACGTGGTTGCTTGTCTAGCATCCCCCTCGGAGCAGAGGGTGCTGGCTGTCCTGGGAAAGGTGCAGTGCCCATCATCGGTGCAGTCAGCTACTGTACACGCCATCAAGTCCCTGTTTGGCATGATGTCCTCCTGCATCCACCTCGTCCCTCTTTGCAGGCTGCTGAGCCCTCTTCAGGAATTTCTGGATGCAAGGTGGCTGCCGGTCTCCGGCTCTTGGACAGACACGGTTGCTGTCAACGATGAGTTCCGACTGAGGATCCAGTGGTGGGTCGTGCACCCTCATATCACGCAAGGTGCTCCATTTCAGGTGCCTCCGTATCAGGAGATGGTCACCACAGATGCCTCCCTGGAAGGTTGGGGGGCCTACACTGGACAGTTGAACGCCAGAGGCCTCTGGCTGCTAGATGAAAAGACCCTTCACATCAACGTCCTAGAACTTCAGACGGTTTTCTGGGCCTGTCAGTCATTCCTGCCTTCAATGAAGGGGAAATTGTGAGGATCGTCATAAACACCACCACAACCATGTTCTACATTGGGAAGCAGGGCTGTTGTTTTGTTTGTTTATAGGCCTTTCCCAATTGCTGCACATTTCTTCTGAGGCTGAGTCTGGGATACAAGTGGTTAACTGTGGGGTGGGGTCATAGTGCATCCTTTTATACGACCCCTGACATCACGCCCGATAGACGAAGGGCACTGCCATATACGAGGGGTGAGTCGACGACGATATTGCGCTGTAATATGCCCCTGTCGAAAAAATGTCTGAGCAGCTAATGCTGAATAGCTGTCTGTCAAGATGAGGAATCTGTGGGAGAAGAATCCATTGAAAGAACGTTACTGGTGAGTAATTTCTCCTTTTGTAGGAACCAGATGCGATGAACACGTCCCTCTAGCAGAAAGGAATCGGAGATTGTAATCCCTCTACTACTTCTTTTTTTAAACACTTTTTGTTTTACAACATATAAAAATCAACAACAAATAACACCACATACAATCTAGCACTTCTTGCGGGGGGTTTGCACATCATTATCCATTGTTCTGGTGCACTTCCATCACCTTTGTTGCACGGATCGCTGGTAGTTCAGCACAGCTGCGTGTTTGTCCCTTCGGGTCATCCGCTTCTTGTTAGGTCCCTCTCAGCTGGGTCGACTCCTCAGTGGGGGTGCTCTTCAGTTCCTACTGTGCTCCCATCGGCACTTCCTATCTGTATTATTTGCATCACATTGTTCCAACAGTTCCTGTATAAATGAGTTCCATGCCAGTATCTTATCTCTGCTCTCACTCTCCTGTCTTTGCAATGCTCTGGTCCTTGCCGTCGCTTCAGCTAGTGTCCATTTCTTGAGGTCGGCCCACCATGCCTCTATGTTCGGGTCTGAGCTGGTTTTCCACGCCATTGCTATGCTATGCTATGCGACGCTTTGCCAGAAAGCTCATCAAGTCCTTCATTTTGGCTATATGTGTCCTCTGCTTGCCTCCTCTTAGAAACGAACCCAGCAGGTAAGACTCCGGCGGCCATGTTTGCATGTGAATTCCACCTTCTTCCGCTTTCACTTTAATATCCTCACAGAACTTCGTTCTCACTGGGCAGGGCCAAAACATGTGTAGCATGTCAGTGTTTTCAATTGGGCACTGTGGGCAGTTCTGGGTTTCCATGCCTCCCATGGTGGACATTCTTCTGGGGGTAAGGTACGCCCTGTGCGTAAGATAGAGCTGTGCTTGCCTAAATCTCACATTTCTAGAGACCTTCTTCGTGTACCTTTAGGACCCTGGACCATTCCTGGACAGTGAAGGTCTTTTGAAGATTCCCCCACCCATCTTTCTCGTGCCGGTAGTTTGCGTGTGTTGTTACATTGCAGAAGCTGTTTGTAGAGCCTGGAGACCGGATGTCCTCCTTCCAACACATCATACCATGCGTCTACCGCTCCCCCAATTTCTGCATCTTTGGATAGCTCCGGCCATCTCTGTTTGATCTTTTGGACCATGCTATTGTGCAGTATGAATTGCCCTTTGTGTATTTCATACTCTTCTGTCAGGGTCTAGAAGTCCACTTATTGTCCTTCTCTCCTCAGATCTCAAATCTGAGCTACCCCTTTGCTTCATTGCCTCCGATACGTCACAAGGGTCTCAGTCCGGGTGCCGGCCAGTCCTGCAAGGGGGATCTGCATGAAGCAGGGGTCCCGGATCCCCTGGGCTTTCCACGCCTTGTTCCATAAGGTGAGCCCCAGTCTGACCATGGTAGGGAGGGTTCTGGTCAGGGACTTCTCCATCCATAATGCGCAAGAAGTAATGTTGCAGCGCTGGTTGAAAGAACAATGAGTCTATGGACATTCCGTCTCCCAGCCATCGGACCACAAATTGCAGCTGCCCTGCCAGTTAATAGCGTTCAATCTGATCCCTCCCGTTTCATATTCCCTTTGTAAAGTGTTAAAGACTATCCTTTTCCTTTCCCCTGCCCACAGGAATTCTCATACCATCGTGTTTTACTGTTTTAAAAAATGTCCCAGTATGTTGTGGATATATTTGTAAAGTAGTATAACAGGCTGGGCAGTACCGTCATTTTCAACAGGGCTGCTCTTCCCATCATTCCTACTGGGAGCGTCTTCAAGAACTTCATGGCATTCCCCGTTTTGTCTAGGGCGACTAGTGTTTTG
This sequence comes from Ambystoma mexicanum, assembly GCF_040938575.1. Classification (NCBI taxonomy): domain Eukaryota; kingdom Metazoa; phylum Chordata; class Amphibia; order Caudata; family Ambystomatidae; genus Ambystoma; species Ambystoma mexicanum. The sequence goes on along the minus strand of NC_090923.1, from coordinate 227,658,291 downwards.
GCCTTATGTGTTTTTGTTAGGTCATGGTGTATATCTATCCCTAGGTAGTGGAACGTGCGTAGTGCCGTTGTCAGGCCCAGGTCTGGCTGTTGGTCCAAGGTGACCAGTCTAAGTTCCGCTAGGGGGAACAATGAAGACGTTTCTTTATTAATGGAGATACCCGACAGTTTGGCAAATGCGTCTATTGCTTCCAGTAGATCTGGTAAGTGCACCTGCGGATTTGCTACACATAAGAGCATGTCGTCCGCATAGAGCGAGACCTGATGTATGACGCTATCTATAGTGGGCAACCCTGCTTTGTGCCCCTGTAAATTCTCCAAGGCTCCGAACTATGTCTACCCGTCTATGTCCTTGTATAGCAACTCAATCTATAGAAGGAAGCTCTCCACCATTCCAAAGTGAGCGAGTCCCTCTACTTTTTAGTCCCAAAGGAGGACGGAAACTTTTTGGACCTGAGACACTTGAAAAAGTTTCTCATGAAGGACAAATTCAAGATAGTGACACTTTTTCAGATCTTCCAGGCTCTAGAGCATCAGGATTGGCTGGCATCATTGGATCTTCAGGTTGCTTACTCATATGCCGATTCATCCCAAGCACAGGATGTACCTAAGATTCATGATTTGGAGTACATAGTACCAATTCAAAGTTATAGCCATTTGGGCCGACCTCCACCCCAAGGGTCTTCACCAAGCTGATGTCAGTGGTGGCAACCAGTTTGAGGATGGAGGGGATTCATGGGTTCCCTTACTTGGACTGGCTCATCAGGGCATGCTCGGAGGAGCAAGTCTGAGCTCATCAGTCCTGTCTGCCACTTCCTGCACAGACTGTGCTTCTCCCCAATTTCAAGAAGTCCAAGATGACACCTTCGCAATCCCTCCAGTTCAATGAAGCGGCCATTGACTCATCCAGCGGGAAGGCTTTTCCTCCTGAATACAGAGTTACCAAATTCAGCAGATGGTCTACAAATTCCCGGCCATGGACTTTGAGGTTGCTTGGCCTCATGGGATCATGCATGTTTCTGGTGCCGGAGGCCAGGCAAAGAATGAGATCCCTTCAGTGGGCTCTCAGATCCCAGTGGTCACAGTTTAGGCAACTTGATGGATCTATTGCAGGTCCTAACCAGGATCTTCTTTGGTGGTCCATTGAGGAGAACATGATGAAGGGGGAACCCTTTTGGTAATCCTGGCCGGATGTGGATATAGTGATGTCACCTGGCTGAAGGTCTGGGGCACGCATCCGGAAAAAAAATCAAGGTCCGCAGTCTGTAGTCCCCAGCGTAGGCAAAACTCCACATAAACTTTCTGGAGTGTAGAGCAGCCAGTCTGGCGCTGGTGGCCTTTTTGCCCTCAATACAGGGGAAAACAGTTATGTTCATGATCGCCAACACAGTGCCATGCACTTCCTCAATGAGAGGGGAGGGGCATAGAGTCACTTCCTCTGTGTAGATAGGCAATGCAGCTATGATTTTGGGTGTTTCTAAGACGTATCTCCATATCAGCAGTTCATCTGATCAGGAAGGAGAACACTGTGGCAGGGGTCTGTCTCCCACAAGTGGAAGCTATGCCTGGTTGTCCTTGCACAGATCTTTGTCCTCTGGGGAACCCCTATAGTAGATAGATTTGCATCCAACTCCAACAGGAAGTGCGAGCTGTTTAGCTCCAGGGAATTTCCCCCAAGGGGACGCTGGGGAATGCCTTTGTGCTGGACTGGAATTACCACTACTATATTTGTTCCCACCGATTCCCGTGATAGGTTCGGTGCAACAATGATCCTGATTACCTCAGATTGGGCCAGATGGACATGGTACCCCGCCTTAGTCATCTGCACTCCACAATGCTTCTCGAGGAGAGTGGGCTTGGTCTTACAAGGAGGAGGGTGGATCCTCCACCCCAGCTTCAGTACCCTAAATGTCCCCTGCTAACTACTGAGAGGATGTGGCGCTGGGACTGGGACCTTACAGAAGAAGTCATGGGGTTGTTGCATAAGACAAGCAACAAAAGCTCTTTACTGCTGCCAGTGAAAGACATTTTGCAGCTGGTAAAAGATTTAGACCCTTTATCATGTGACATTGGTGCAGTACTTTCTTTTTTGTTGCAACTGGCGAGGCAGGATCATCAGGTGGCAATGGCTAAAAGGGTACTTGCCAGTACTTTGTCTTCAAGAGGACTCCTGACGGCACACCATTCGAGCCTTTACAATCTTGCCCGCTAAAAAGTGTCTGTCTTTCTGACAGCACACAGGGTGAACGAGCTAAATCCCTGACGTCCAAACCACCTATTATGTTTTTCTCCAGAGATAAGGTGACTATAAATCTACCATCTTTCTTCCCTTCTCATCCTTCTATCACCGGAACTGGAAGCTTCAGGTTTGATTAACGTTTTATGGGATATGCTGAGCATCAGATGGAAAAGTCATTACAAAGCAAACATTTCAAGATGGATCATTTGGATATCTCGAAATGCTACAGCATTGCAGGCAAATCACTCCCAGAGGTTTTGAGGGCTCATACAACTAGGAGAATGAGAGCCTCCTCAGCTTTGCAAAGGGAGTCCCCACTGTGAACATTTGCAAGGCTGCAACGTGGTCTTCTATTATCCACAAGTTCACTAAGCGTTATATCCTGGACACTTGGGTCAGTCAAGATGCACGGTTTGGCAGAGCCCTCTTACAAGAGGCTTTGTAAGTGTCAGGACAGGAGTGGCTCTCTTTATCCCTCCTCCTTGAAGGGGCAAGTAAAGGTATGGGGGTCCATCTAAGAGGAGGAATCCGTGGGAGGACACCATCCATTAGAAGAACAAATCACTTACCTATGGTAAGGGTATGGTATCCCTCAAGGTTCAGTACTCAGTCCTCTTCTCTCTTTATACTGCTCCTCTTTCTACCCTTATCTCCTCTTTCCATCTTTCTTTTCATCTATACGCCAGTGACACTCGGATCTTTTTCTCTATTTCTTCCTTTGATTCTGCTCTCCACTCTATTGTGTTAAACTGTCTTTCTGGATGTCCTCTCAGGTCTTGTTCTTTCCTGCTTCTACTATTCCGCCTAGTTTTCCACCTCCTTCTCTGTTTTACTCCATCTTCTTTTTTTCTCACTTTCTGCAGGTAACTTGGGTGTTATCTTTGAGCCTTCTCTCTTTTTCTCTTCACATTTCTTCCATCGCTCGCTCTTGTCGCTGCACAGTTTTCAACATCCGTCGTTCTCGCCACAATCTCTTTTCATGCCACAAAACCTCTTCTTTTTTTCTGTGGTCTTTTCCCGTATTGATTACTGCTCATCTCTATTTCCCGGTCTTCCTGCCTCCATCTTCTTCCTTTTTGCTCAGTTTAAATTTCCTCGATTCGCCTCCTTTTTCTTTACCCGTTCGGTCTTCTATTACACCCTCCTTACTGTCTATTTCATTACTTGCTTTGGAATCTCGTCTTCTCTATCACTTTCAATTGTTTTAAAATGTACCCATGGTCTACCTCACTCCCTTATCTCTCTGCTCTACTTTCATTTTCCATCCCATCTCGCCCTCTAAGATCGCAGAATGTATTTCTTTTAACTGTTCCAAACCTCCCTGTGCAGCTTTTTGTTTCCGTTCTTTTGCTCTCCTAGCCCCCAAACATTGGAACTCCCTTGCCCTCTTACTTCGGTCTGCCTCATCTCTTCATTTCTTCCAATCAAACCTCAAAACTCATCTTTTATCTTCTCTTGACTCCAAATCCTCTGGTTTTTCCCTCTTCTGTTTTTACCTATGTCTATATTTTATCATGATTGTACTGTTTTTCGATATGTATTTTGTTCAGCGCCTATGGCGAAAGTTGCTCTATAAATAGAATGAAATAAAAATGAAATCATATGTTCATTTTGATGAATGTTCCTCCCACAGATTCCTCATCGCCTTCCCAACCTGCCCCACAAATTAGAGAGTGAATTGGCTTTTCTTAAGCCTCTCCTTCTCTGCTGTGGGCCTAGGGATAGTCCCCAAGCTGCATGGCTTCCTTGATGTGTGTGAGATAAAAGTCAATTACGCAACTCAGCAATATTGTGAAACGGAAACAGGTCATGGGGCACGTGCCGCTTATTTATACTGATGTCGACGTCACATGCAGACCCGATGTCGAGGAGTTTTCGGTGCGCTAGATGCCTCCTTATGGTCAAAACATTTCTAAAATTGTGCTGCTACCGCACGATACATATAAGATGAGGAATCCGTGGAAGCAACATCCATCAGAAAGCTCATTGACGAAGGTAAGTCATTTGTTGTTCTGGACATTTCTGGAAGGGTGTATAGAGTACAATCTAATTTGTACAAGGCTTGTTCACAATTACACAGTTGGACTTATGAGTTCTTGAGACAAGGCTCGCTGTAATAAAATTAAAGTTCAGAAACTCCTGGAAAAGTTGGCCATTTCTCAGCTTAACCTTCATTCCAATTCTGTTGGCTGTCTCCATGACCACCAGTCTGGCTTCAGAGCTGCCAGAAGCACGGAAGCTGCTCTCCTGAACATCCATTGACTCGAACATTCCCTCTTTTCTCCTCTTCGATCTCTCTTCTGTCTTCGACACGGTCAACCATACCATCCTGCTCAACCGTCTCCGTGATAATCTGGGTATCACTGATCAAGCTCTGGCCTGGCTGACCTCTATCCTCTCTGATCGACCCTCCCAGGTCCAACTTGGGTCCTTCTTATCATCTATCTTCCTCTCTACCTGTAGTGTTCCCCAGGGGCCTAACCTCTCGCTCTGGCTTTTCAACCAATAACTGGCAACTCCCGCCCACTGCATTGCCATTTTCTGCTCACATTTCCAGTGCTACGCTGGCGACATGATCTTTGTCTGAATGCCAGCAAGACAGAGATACTCCTCATTGGCACACCTTCACCATCCTTTCCCCTCACTCTCTTGGCCCTCCTCCTACCCCCACCTGCTGTCACAACCACTAATCCTATAGCACCTGCCCCCACCAACCCGGAAGCCCATTCACATATATGTGCTCCAGGACTCTCCCATTGGGTTCATAAAGCATCACAACATTTCCACAGCACACCATGTGGAACCTGGAGGGAACCCAGCTGTACCCAGGCATGCCGCTCCTGGCACCAGCTGCATCATTCAGCACTGGGCTAGTCACCCAATATGGAGGGGAATCAGCCCTGAACTCAATCATGGACAGCAGTCTAGTCTCTGGGTGTGGCTGGCTATTTAAGCCACACCCAGGCATTCTTCCACGCTTCACGTTAGACTGCCCCCAAGGCAGCGGAACGCTCACCATGCTCCGGAGGATCAAATATCATTGCCGTAGCAGCCACAGTGTCCCAGGCTACGCGCAATTCACTGCTTTACTGGTGCCCCTCCAGCTTCTTCCACAGCACAACTCGCCTATTTCCAGTTCCCGCAACGTCTGCGTCTGCTCCTCTGTCATCCAGCGGCTCGCCTGCTTCCAGTCTTCGGGTCCGCGATGTCTGTAGGTGGTTCCTCCAGCATACCGCGGCTTGCCGGCTCCCAGCCTTCGGCTCCATTCAACACACTCCTCTCCGGAATCCTGCAAGCAAGCAATTAACACGCGTTAAGCCACAAGTGCCAAGCGAGCATTACCAAGTAACGTGTGAAAGGACTAGATGCTTAAAGGTACATACAGTGCAGACCTATATTAAGCAAGAAGTCAGGACTAATTATAGATAGTACAGCAAGAACTTGCTAAAGATATCAGCACAAATCCAGTGCAAAGACTGCAATAAGCAAAGGGAATCCACAACCAAGGAAAGCAAGCAAGAAGGAAAGGCATACTGAACTAATAGGCAAAAGAAGTCTACAATCAAAGAAAGCAAGCAGGAAGGAAAGGCATACGCATACTGAACTAATAACGCGCCAAAACAGTGCAGCAAACCGTTATCCAAGGCCACAGCAGGCCTGGCGTGGATCTAACATCAGTGAAGTAACTGATGATACTGGACTATTGCGCCCCTGCTGAGGAATGAGAGCAGGACGGAGAGTATACCTCCTATTTACATACAGTGAGCACATTCACAGGTGGGAGGTTCACAGGGAAGCGGGGGTGGGGTGTGGATACCTACAGTTCCCTAGTACTCACAGTTGCCTCGTATTCTTAACTCCCATCCTAGACGCAGTCATTCTTGAGGAGGCAGTCAGGAGGTTAGCACCGTACGGAGGTTCCAGGTGCTCCCGCAGAGCTAAGGTGAGCGTAACACCTGCGAGGCTATGAACCTCAGGGTCATCTTTGACTCCACACTTTCCTTCTCCGCCCACATCTCTGAGGTCTCTAAAGTCAAATTTCCGACTGCACCTCCTCAGAGGTACTCTGCCTTTCCTCCCCTTCCCCCAGAAGCTCATGGTCTCCCAAGCTCTGGTTCTCTCTAGGTTGGACTATTGTAAAAGCCTCTTTCTAAATCTACCTGCCTCTACTCTCCGCCCTCTACAACTAATCCAGAACAGGACTGCCAGACTTGTCCTTGGCCTCAAGCCCTGGGATCGTATCTCTCCAGCTCTGAAATCTCTCTGTTGGCTCCCAGTGGATGCAAGGTTTAAATTCAAACCCCTCTGCATTGTCCACAAGGCTTTCTGGGGTCTGGGTCCAAAATACCTTCAGCTATCCCTCTGCAAATACCTCCCCTCTCGAGCTATTCGCTCCTCTACCTCGAACTCCCTCATGGTCAGTGGGTTTTCAAAGAAACGAGCTATGGGTATATCTCTGTCTTCGGCTGGGGCCTCCCTCTGGAACATCCTCCCCGCCACTCTAAAACTTGAGGAGAACCATCTCCGGTTCCGGAAGCACCTCAAGACCTTCCTCTTTTCTTCTGCCTTCGCTCCCCCTCTACCCTGCCGATCTGTTCTCTCTTGGCAATGTGCACCTGGCCACCCTCTGTCCTCCAGGCCCAGGTACCTGCTCACCCTGCCACCCTTCTGCACTGCCTCCGGGCCACCCCTTGCACTGTGGTCTTTATCCGTACCCATACAGTCCTCCCCACCCCCTTTTTTCTTTCTGCACTTGAGGAGAACCATCTCCGGTTCCGGAAGCACCTCAAAACCTTCCTCTTTGCTTCTGCTTTCTCTCTCCCTCTCCCCTGCTAATTCTTCGCTGAAACTGCACTGAATCTGCAACTGGGCCACTCTCACCGACCCCGGTCCTGGGCCCAGCCACTCTCCACTTGCACTGCCTCCCTGGCAACCCCTGCACTGCGGGACTGTCTCTGTATCCCTACAGCCCCCCCTTCCCAGCACTTGTCTGCACTTACCTTGCACTTGCCACCAGCTGGCCCTCTTACTTATTTATTTTATTCTACTTACCTTGTACTGCACTCCCCCCCCCACCCCTTCCCCTTGCACTTTCTCCCTTCCCCCTACCCCTGCACTTGCGTGATCTGAATGACACCTGGCCTAGTAGGATCGTTGTCTGTCTTCCCCTTGTTCCCCCTCCCTGCCTCGTCACGCCTTGAAACACTTGTGTATAGGCGCGTTACAAATGCCATATCATATCACTTATCAGACATACCCTGTGTATTCTGCCAAATTCAAAGTTGAGGGCAGCTGCTGGGTCAAACAGAGATATCACCAAGGCTTTCACAAGACTTTGTAACCCGGCTGGAGTTTCTCCTTGTCTTTCGCTGAGGCCCATGATGGGATAGTTTGATCGTCGTCCTTGATTTTCTAGATCATCCAGCTTCAATTGAATGTCCTTCTCTTTTTGTTCTAGATCCTGATACCTGGCTTCTCTGTTCATTACTGGTAGGTCGCCTGTTAGCTAGTTGTTCTCTACAGCCTCGATCCGGTCTTCCACTTTCAGCATTCTAGCCTCAGGTCAGTGACTTTTTCGCTTTTTCAGTAAGGCTGGATTTTATCAAACGGATTTCTCCTAGTAGGAGTCGAATGTCCACCTTTGTGGTACTGTCACAGTCGTTCCCAGGTATTTCTGGCAAAGTCTGCCCCTTGTCCTGCTCCATAACTGTTGAATTGTCGCTGAATCTCTCTTATGGTCGCTCTCCGTGTTGGAAACACGTTTCTTCAATCGCTTGCACTCTTTACATAATATTGACCTGTGTGGCTGTGTTTGTTAGCCTTTCCTTTGGAGGGAGTGCAAGTCGTGGTGCACTAGTGTGCTAGTGTAGATTCACTTCGTCAAATATGCTGGCATGCACAAGCTATTCCCCTTTCTTTGCTATCTGCGTTATTTCACTGCAGGCGGTTACCTACGCAGTCATTAAGGCTCGGAAGGGGGGTGGTGCGTGGCAATGTGTTTATGTATAATAACGGGCCAGTGCCCCAGTGTCTCTGCTTGTTTTTAACAGAAGTTTTCCTCCTGTGTGCACTGCTCGTGCGAGGTGGGCATGAGCTCTACAATCGAGCGTTAGGCCGGGTTCAGTGCTCAAATAGAAGCGTGCCTTGCTTACTGGTTGTGCAGCACGGTCCGCGTGCCCCTTCTGGCTCTCCGTGCTGGGATCTCTCCTCAGGCCAGCTTTCCACTTACACGTCGCTGGTGGGCCAAGTGTTCTTTATTCCTTCACACAACGCTCACTGCCGCAGCGGAGGATCCTACTTCTCAGAAGTTTCCGTTATGTTCAGGCAGCATGCGCCATGTTAATTACCTCTAGTTGCAATGTCCCACAGTCTTCTGGTCTTCCACTCTGTCGCGTTCGCTGCATATGCGGGCACTGTTCTTTCTCATATTCAGCTACAACATGCACCAACCGATCAGGATTCAGAATATGTGTTTAGAATGCCATGGGAGTATGCATTTTTGGGACGCCTCTCCATAGCTCGATGGGTGCCCGGAGAGGGAGACTACGGCTCAAGCAGCCATTACGTCTGCGCCCCCTGGTCGTCCCCCTAAGGTACTTTTTTACCAAGTAGTATGTGGATGTACTATTGGCCAACAAAGTTAAACCCATCCAGAAAAATAAGAATGCCTCCCCATTTTATCAATTTAGTGGTATGCCCACAGTTGGTGAAACACCCACTCGACTGAGTAGTTTATAGTGTTACTGTAGATCCTGACTGACTTAATAGTTTGGAATGGTGCTTGTTGTCTGGGACTGACTCAAAAAGTCTCACTATGCTATATTCCAGTATGTGTTACTAGGGTAACATGAATGATTTTATAGAACACAAATGTTTGTTTTAGGAGTGAAAGGTTGGGTTTTGTCAATCTGTGCCTGGTTGCCTATTAAGTAATATTACTAATCTTTACTAGGCTGGCGTAGGTGTCCTATGAGGTTACACAAAGGGGGTGATGGGAGCTCTTTGCGTTGGGTCCGTTGAGCAAAGGTTAATGACTTATCAGATTATGTGACAAGAAAATGTGTGGAGTCACAAACAGAATACTTGTGCGCTATTTATCACTACTATATTCAGAAAAGGCGTCTCTAGCAGCAATTCCGTACCCACCAACCCATCCACAAAGGCTGGCAACAATTAACAATAGTATAATGAAAACGGGGGTAGGAATGCGCTTGACACTGTTAAACTAAAGTAAATCAACAGTCTTGCTGAATACAATGTTTTTAATAATAAAGCTTTCTTTGAAGAACAGCCGACACGTGTTTCGACACTTAGGTCGTTTTCAAATAAATTCCAATTTATCCTGGTATATATGTTTCTCACTCGATATATCGAGCTATATAATTCAGTCGGCCAATACGGCAACTAGTACCTTGTTCTTTTGCATTTCGCCATATTTCCCAAGTGATGGGAACTTTTTCAATATTTTGATCCGGATATAACCAGCTAATTGATGATCTTTAGTTTTGTGTGCCTTGAAAACGACCTAAGTGTCGAAACACGTGTCGGCTGTTCTTCAAAGAAAGCTTTATTATTAAAAACATTGTATTCAGCAAGACTGTTGATTTACTTTAGTTTAACAGTGTCAAGCGCATTCCTACCCCCGTTTTCATTATACTAGACTTATCAGATTATATTGGTAACATTCCGAGCACAAACATGTGGTTTTTGGCATTTGTGCCCCACGAGGACCAGCATAGGCTAAGATGGCCACCAAGTTCTTTTGAAAGATACCATCACACCGAACACACCGAACTAGTCGGCTTCCCTAACGAAGGCGCTCGAACAAAGACGCCTGTCTAGAGTCGGGATAGACTGTAAACATTGTATCATGATTAGCGACGCCTCTCGACCAAATCTATACATATAATGGTATGTCACTGTTTAATACTATTGCATATCTCTCCTCCATGCCCTTAGACTGCCCACCTTGATAGGTTCCACTATAGTCCCACCCGCAAATGCACATCGTCTTGTGCCGGCGTATTGTGTACTGAAGTATCGCCGACATCAACGCTAAGTCAAGTAGCGCAAAGTACTCACTGGGAACGGCTATGTTTGCTAAATTGAAACCGTAATGTGATGAGGCTTGCATTCCCATTTTTACAATGTTCTGCCAAATAATACACGTTCTACTGTTTAGAATTTGTGATTCACTGTAGATCTGTCTGCTTGTTCCAATAACCCTTCTGGGTAACACTGTATGACCAGCCTAATACATTTAAACAGCAATTTGTGCAGCCGCTAGGCTTCATTCGCATATTGGGTACTGCAATATGTTTAAGTATTGTATATTAATGCCTCGCTCTGCCAGCTGTTATATGTCTGATGACTTTGTACTTCTGCCACGCAATAATAGTCCCCACATATATTAACAGATAGTAGCACGTCTTGCTCGGCCAGCTCTGAGACCTCTCCCTACCCACCCCACTAACATGTACCCTTTCAGAATTATAAACTATTCCACTCCCTGCTCAGGAGGTACATTCATCAGAATGGGCATAGGCCTGGCCAAACTGGGATGTCCTAGTCACCACCCCATCCCCTGCCCCACCCCTTTCCTACCTATCTCCCACCATTCCAACATTTTAACAAAATCATATTCTGTACCAAAAAGCCTGCTGTGATCACTACCACCCCGGTTACGATTCTACTCAAGGTAGACTGCCACCACGCACATAACATCATTGCATACCCTCATCCTGCTTCAAGGCCTAAACCTTCTGCACCAACCACCATTACCATGTGCCCCAGCCAAGGACCTACCAGGCTAAGTAGGTTACGAACACGTACTCGCTACCTAAACCATGCTAGTCCTACCCTGGAAACTTTCAGTCACTCTCAAACGCAAGTGCAAAGCTCTCTTAGCGCTTCAAAAAAGCAAATTCCAGCACCCAAGCCATCACCCCCTAGCGAACAAACACTATAACCAAATAAGGCACCCGCACAATGCACACCAACTATGATCACGCTGCCTTAGCCCAGTACACCCTCCCAGCCGCCCTCAGACCTAGCTCAAAGCCTAACAGATGCACTTCTAAATGTCCGCTCACTTGGCGCATGCCATTGAGACCCATGACCTTATACTTGAGCATAATCTTGACTTACTAATAGTAACGGAAGCCTGGCTGCACCAAGCCTCAGGACACTTACTAGCCCTAGGCATCCCAACAGATTTTAATATCCTAAGGGCCAATGGACCCAATGCCCAGGGAGGCGGAGTCAACATTATAGCTAAATCCAGCCTGCAACTTAGAATGTGTCCAATCCAATTGATCCTATAGAAGGATACTAATGACTCCTCGCTAAACTTGAAATTAGTCCTAAACGACTATTAACATGCTAGTCATTTATAGAGCATCTAATAGTAGCACCCATCCAGATCTAGATATTCCATTTCTCCTAACCCCCCACCTGAAACCTAACATAAAGTTCATAATCCTTGGCTTGGGGATATTAACCTAGGTTTCAATGACAAACAAGACAAAAAAGCCTTTGCCCTGCACGCATCGCTCAGAGATATGAACTTCTCGCAGCTAGTCAACGCCACCACTCATAACAAAGGTAGAATACTAGATTAGATACTCACCTTAAATACCAATTTCTAAGGGATTGTGTCTTCCGACGTATTCCACATCTATAACAGCTAATCGCCACAGCTGTGCTGCTTCGAAAAATTTCCTTCGCCGATACGCTCCCTCGAGAGCCTCCGTCGAACCGACGTCACCGGATGTTATGTAGGACGCACGACACCCGTAGCCTCAGATCTGTTATTTCTGCAAACGTGTTCGCTTCGGAACCTCGGCGCGCCTCGGTTCTTCTGATTTCTGTCGGTTCTTCGAACTTGGTTGTTTTGGAAGATATCATGTCTTTGTCTTCTTCTACTCCGCGGTCGGGCTTCAAGAAGTGCTGCGGCTGCGGTTCCAAAATGTCGCTTACGGACCTGCCCGACGTCTGCCTGTGGTGCCTCGGCGAGGACCATGCCACCGATGACTGAGATGATTGCTAGTCTTTGACATCGAAGGCCTTGCGGGAGCCCAAACCCCGGAGTGGTTCCTGCCATTCCTCTGCCTCTTCTAGGCACTTGTGGAAGCGCCGTCACCGGTTGCCTTCCCTGTCCTCGTGCAAGGACTCCGCCAGACAGCGGGTTGCTTGTCCCAACAAGCATTCATCTCCTGCGGAATGGGACGCCTTTTGCAAGGAGATGATGGCGATTTTCGCCTCCGAGGAAGTCATCAACGCCATTGGCGCCGAGGCCGTCGAAGGACACGCTCGGACTCCGGCCTTGAGTCCGTTGTCGAATTAGTCGGCGCCACGTACGACGTCGACACCGATTCCGTCGACGCCTTTTGTAGAGGCTGGACCTGATGTACCCCGTGCATCGGTGGAAACTTAGAGAAAGGCCCTGAGGAAGTCAGTGAGGCCTGTATTTGAACCTTTTTCTGTGCCCTCTTCCAGGGATTACATCTCTGAGGTGGATGAAGGGTCAGATGAAGGTTTGGTTCCTGATGAGGTTCCCAACTATTGTCTGGTCATAGCCAGATGGAAGACCTGCGTCAGTCTTTGCACGATGCCAGTGGTCTGGACACCTCTCCGGAGGTTGAGTTCGGTAGGCCTGATCCTGGCACGCACGCCGAGTCTTCATACTGGCGTCTCATGTCGAGGGTGACGGAGTACTTGGGGTGGTCTGCGCCACCAGTGGATTTTCTGTAGGATGACCTGACAGATCTCTTGGACCAAGGTCCACCAACTGACCCGGTACTGCCATTTCATATGGCCTTGCAAAGAAGGGTGGCGGCGGCTTGGACTGCTCCGGAGAGTCTCCTGGCAGTGGGTAAGTCGTTGCCGAAAAAGTACCTTCCAGCTAGTGGCGACCCCTGCTACTTGTCAGCGCACCCTACTCCGGAGAGTTTGGTGGTGCAGGTGTCACGGCCCCAGCAAAGCAGGCGTCGTACCCTACCATCCCTCCTGATAGGGACGACAAACGTTTTGACGGTTGGGCGAAGGAAGTATTTTCTTCAGGGGGTATGGCTTTGAAGGCAGCCAACTCTGTATGTGCCTTAGCATGTTTCACTCACACTCTGTGGAATTGTGTATCTTTGGCGGCTGAACATATTCTCGAAGGGGAGGAACGGGATGGTTTTCTTGCCCTTGTTCAGGATGGCAAGGATGCCATGTGTGAATCCGTTCAATAGGTCTGGACGTGGCAGACTGTGTCAGCCGGTCCATGGCGGCGAGCACCGTGATGCGCAGATTTGCGTGGTCGCGGAAGTCAGGGTTTGCTCCTGATGTACAAGCCCGGCTTCTCAACATGCCCTTTGATGGTAAACATCTTTTTGGTAGCAAGGCTGACGAGAGCCTTGAGAGGTTGCAGACCTCCAAAGCTTCAGCAAAGTCGTTGAGCGCTGCAGTTCGCCAACCTCTGCCTTTTCGTCCTAGGGGACAGCAATGGAGGGGAGGTTTCTTTCAATACTACTCTACCTTTGGTAGATCGAGGGGAGCTGCCAGTCAAAGGGGCCAACGTGGGAGTACCAGAGGTGGAAAACAAGGTACTCGAGGTGCCAAAGCCGCTCGAGCAGTAGCCGCTTTGCCTTTAAGCACTGCCGCTTCAGCTCAGTCATGAGGCCATGTCCCATGGTTCGCCGGTTGGGGGAAGGCTGACGCAGCATCTTGTAGAATGGCGTGCCATTACTTCAGATGTGTGGGTTCTGGAGATCATAGCCCACGGCTACTGTCTTCCTTTCCGGCAGAGGCCTCACGACAATCCACTGGGGAAACTCTTTGAAGAGTCTGGATCCGCTCCTTGTGCAGGAGATCAAATCCCTGCTGGAGAAAGGCTCCATAGAGCTGGTGCCTGTAGTGGAGAGGAACAAGGGATGGTATTCCCCATATTTTTTGATTCTGAAAAAGGACGGGGGATTGAGACCCATCATGGACTTGCATTGTTTGCACAAGCTCCTCAGGAAGGACAAGTTCAAGATGGTTACTCTCTCTCAAGTCCTCCAGGCCCTTCAACTTCAGGATTGGTTGGTGTCTCTCGACCTGAAGGATGCTTACTTTCATGTGCTGATTCATCCCAAGCACAAGAAGTACCTGAGGTTTGCGGTTGGTGACTCGCACTTACAGTTTCGGGTCATGCCGTTCGGATTGACCTCCGCCCGAGGGTCTTCACCAAGCTTCTTGGTGGTGGTGGCAGCGTATCTCAGGAAAGGGGGGATTCACATCTACCCCTAACTGGACAATTAGTTGATCAGGGACCGAACAAGTCCTGGATCATCTCAGTCACCTGCCACTCCCTTCACAGGCTGGGCTATTCCCTCAACTTAAAGAAGTGCCACTTCACACCTACCCAGCGGCTCCAGTACATCAGAACAATGCTAGACACATTCCTGGGGCAGTGGTCGCCTCCACAGGTGAGGGCTCATCACATTCTGCAGATGGTGCACAAGTTTCAACATGCCCAGAGTCTCCCGGCGTTCAAGTTCTTGAGGTTGCTCGGCCTCATGGCATCCTGAATTCTACTGGTGCCAGAGGCCAGGTTGTGGATGAGATCTCTGCAATGGGCTCTCAAGATGCAGTTGTCACAGTCCTCCAGCAGGATGTCGGACCCTGTTCAGGTGCCGCCCTCGGTCGCCCAGAATCCTCTGTGGTGGGCCGTCAAAGGCAATCTAATGAAGGGGGCTCCATTTTGGCTACCCTGGCCGGAGGTAACGATCGTGATGGACGCATCCCTCACGGGATGGGGAGCTCATGCCAACGAGTTGACAGTCAGCGGTCGTTGGTCTCCGTCGGAGTCCAGACTCCATATCAATCTGTTGGAGCTGAGGGCCGTCAGGCTAGCCCTGAAGCCTTTTCTGCCGTCTGTGCGGGGCAAGAATGTCCTGATTCTGTCGGACAATACAGTGGCCATGCACTACCTCAATAAAGGGGGGGGGGCAGGGTCTCTCCCTCTGTGCAGAGAGGCGACGCAGCTCTGGTTCTGGGCCATCCAGCAGGAAATTTCGATCTCAGCAGTTCATCAGGCCGGAGACGAAAACGAGGCGGCGGACGCTCTGAGCAGGCAGAGCACGGTCTCTCACGAGTGGGAGCTGGCTCAGGAGATTCTCTTCGAGATCTTCACCCTTTTGGGGGACCCCACAAGTGGATCTCTTTGGCACCAGTGTCAACAGAAAGTACGAAAGATTCTGCTCGCAGGAATTTCCTCCAAGAGGAGCCTTAGGGGACACGTTTGCAGTGGAGTGGTCCTTCCCACTGCTGTACGCGTTTCCTCCAGTCCCCGTCATTCCGCAAGTGCTGCAGAGGTTACGGAGGTTCGGTTCCCGAATGATTCTCATTGCTCCGGAATGGACCATGAGAGCGTGCTACCCGGACCTTCTCGACATGTCCATCTGCCCTCCACGTCGTCTTCCCTACCGAGACGATCTGCTCTCACGGGAGAGGGGGGTCAGGTTCTCCATCCAGAGGTCAAGAATGTGGATCCTTTTTCATGTGCCATTCCTGTGGTTCTGTCTTTTTTGCTTTATGTTAGGCAGAATCCTGTGCAGTTCCCTTCGGGAGCACTACAGAAGATTAAGACTACAGGTATGAGCAATAAATCCCCTTTGGTATCAGTCCGCACCACAAAGATTTAGTTGGTAGCTGTGGCTAAACAGTCAGACTTCTCTCAAGAGGGAGATGAGCAGTATTCAGGGTTTACACAATGGGGCTACAATACTATGGCACACGGAAACACTGACCAAAGCTTTGTATTAAAAATAATATATATATGTATTTTACACACTTCTAAGTTAACAAATTAATCACAGTTATTAAAGCAAGTTAAAATCCGTCAAGAAAAGTATACACAACTCCCTAGTTAAATTGTAGACAAGTTTGAGCAAGAGTGAAAACTGAGCAAAACGGCACAGTGAAAACCAAACACAAATGGCACTCTAGCAATTTCTCACAAGGAAGGGAAAGCACAAGTTATCCAGGAATATATTCTTAGACACCCTAGCAACACTTCCCAATAAGTTTGTGAACAAGTTCAGGCAAGGCAGTACTTTAGCATGTACAATACTTAAATGAAAACCGAGCAAAATGGCAAGTTTTAAAAGTGGGAAGGAAAAGGTGGTTATAAGAATTAGGTGCACCAACACAGTTCTAGTTGAGAAGCAATCTAGAGAAGGCAGTTCTAACAAATTCAGCCAGAGTCAATAGGCCCGTGCCAGTCTCAGTGGTGCAGGGCAAAGAGCCCAGGACCAAAAATGTTATTGTAGCTGCAGTCAATTCTTTGTTAACGATTCGAAAAGGTGGATGCAGAAGGTGAAAAACAATGTTAGATGACGGGGGCGGCCAACACAGCAGGTAGGTAAAGGATGTAAAACACCCTTAGCGCTACCAAACGAAAAGGGAGGCCTGGCGGAACAAAGTACCTTAAAATGCAGAAGAGGCTTCTGCGGTGGCGGTTGTTCCTGGCAGTTACTGAAGTTCGGGAGATCCAGCAGAGGATGAGAGACTCTCGTCATAGAGGAAGGTTTGAGTTACTGCACTGCCCAGGGATGAAACCAGCCGCGGTGCTGCCAAACGAATAAAAGGTACGCTCCTTTAAATCGCGGTCCGGGGGAACGGGTGCCTGGCTTTCCGGTCTCCGCGTGCAGGGCACTGGCGATTCGACCAAGGCAGGTCCAGGAAGGCGATTGCCAAACTGGTCGGCCCCATCAGCTCATGGGAAGAAGGCTCTTGCAGATGAAGATCTTCTCTCGTCGTGTGGAGAAAAGTGGTGAGACGCTGCAGCAGGGCTTCACCGGTGGTTCAGTTGATGCAGATGTCTTTGGCTTCTCTCCTCTTCAGCTTCTTAGTTCCAGTGGCAACGTCTTGCTCTTCCAGTCCTCAGGACCCTGCTTTTATGCAAAAAGATCCCCATTCATACAGCCTAGTTGTCACTCACACAGTGGAGTGGTCATCCTGGCAGGAGACCCTCCTGCCTATCATGGCAGAGTGCGACATGGGTTGCTGAGGCAACCCTGTGCAGGGGTCAAACTCCCCCTCCCACACAATGGATCCACCCACCCCTGCCAGTACCTCCATAGTAAGATGGGTTGTACTGGTTTTGTTCAAAAAGATTGACTAGTAAAGTCAATGGGACTTTACATGCCGGGGAGACCGTAGTCGGTCCCAGAGTATGGAGTCTATGTTTGGGGGTCGCTACGACACTCCTGTGTCACTGCACGGAGGGTGCTGCGTAACACATGTGGATAAAGATTGTTCCTATGGGGGTGAGATGAACCCCATAGACATTAAACACAATAAATAGCCTAGAACACACATAGCAAATATGCCTAAGAGTGGGAAAAAGAGTCACACTCTTAGCAGGAGAGAAATAAACAAACCCTTCAAATCCAGCAAAGCTACTGGGGGACTCTATAGGTAAGGGAAATTAGACATAGAATGAGAATTCTCCCTAACACTTTCGTTAGCCCACAAGGGCCTGCAAGTGGGTACTATTAAGGGTTACCTGGCAGCGCTGTCCATATTTAAGCGCTCGTCTGAGGAGTGTTCTTATTTTAAGATTCCTTTTGATTTATCAGTTTCTGAAAGAACTCACTAATGTGCTCCCTCCGTCACCTTTCCAGGTGCCCGGTTGGGATTTGACCCTAGTTCTGAAATTCCTAATGGGAGCTCCGTTTGAGCCCTTACATTCTTGTCCTTTGAGACTGTTGACCTTTAAAACTGTATTTTTGGTTGCGCTTACTTCCGCTCGCAGAGTGAGTGAGTTGCATGCACTATCCTCCAAACCATCCTTCATGGTGTTCCATAAGGACAGGGTTGTCCTTAGGGGTCGTCCTTCTTTTCTTCCGAAGGTTGTGTTGGAATTTCATTTGAGCCAGAAGGTCATTCTTCCAGCGTTCTATCCTCCATCGCATCCTGGTAAGGAAGAGGAGAGAGGCTCCATAGGTTGGATCCTAGGAGAGCTTTAAGTTTCTACATCTCACGCATGTCCCGGGTCAGAGTGGACGATCGGCTCTTTGTAGGATACGCTGGAAGGCGTTTGGGACAAGCTGTCACTAAGCAGACTTTGTCTAGATGGATTATCTTGACAATCTCCGAATTCTAATTGGGGTGTGGCTGCCTCTACTCCCCTGCAGAGGGGTGTTCCCATTCATAATATTTGTAAAGCAGCCACATGGGCCTCTGTCCATACTTTTGTAAAACACTACTCCCTGGATTCTATCCATGGGCAAGATTAGGCCTTTGGCAAGGCAATCCTCTATTCTCCAGCATGGCGTCTGGCATGGATTCACATGCTCCTGAATATTCCCCGTCGTCAGGCTGGGAATCCTCGGTAAAGAAAAAACCAGTATCGGTTTCGTTTCTGATCTGTCTTTCGTAGTAACAACCAATCACTGGTCTCTGCGTCATACTGACCACAGCCAATGACTGCCCTCTACCTAAGCTTCTCAGGCCCGGACATGGCCCAGGAGAAGGGATGCTCGACGCCCAGAAAGCTGTTCAGGGTCTGCCCTGGATGCCAGCTGCAGAACGTCTTTAAGGAGGACGAACACTCCTTTTGTCTCTACTGCTTACATGAGGACAAGACGCACGTGGAGAAGGACTGTGCGTTTTGCGGCAACATGTCGGAGCGGACCATGAAGGACCGCCATCAACGTCTCGCCAACTGGCTGGAAGGGAAGAGCCCGTCAGGCGAGAAGAAGAGGAAGAAATCCGAGCGGTCTTCTAAGACCTTTGAGGACGCCCCGGCGACGGGGGTCCAACACAAGGCAAAGCACCGCGAGTCCGCTGGCACCGGGAGCGCCGAACGGTCGGGCTCTACGGGCGCCAGGCAGGGCGCACCCTCCCCGGCACCATCAACCACGAGCCAACGCTCTGGGTCGGGTAAGAGGAAGGCCGAGCACCCGGCGAAGCTCCTGGAGAGGCCCCGGTCGAGCTCGAAGGCCCCATCGGAGGGGGAGCGAGGCAGTGTCCCCCCCCCCTCAAGGATAAGGCGGTGAGCGCACCTAAGGTGGTGAAGGCCTTAATCCATCCGGCCAAGCCCTCTATCGAAACTGTCGCGGCGGCCCTGGCTCAGCCTGTGGGGGCTACACCAGTGGTGGCGACCTCGGGGCTCAGAGTCTCCCTGCCACCTCGGAGGGAGTCCTCTTTTGTGCCCATCGATAGGACCCCCGTGAAATCCCCCGTGGGGAAGAAAAAGGGGGGGCAGGGCGTCGTCGTAGATTCGGCCTCAACCTCGGAGGAGGAGCTGGTCGAAGTCTTAAGCCACGGCCTCGGCGTGGAAGAAGACCGGCCCGTCGGGATGGATCCCGACGCAGGTGACGACGACATCATCGAGGGTACCGACGGGGCCCCTGATCGCCCGTCGGATTCCCCTCTGCCAGCGCCGCGAGACAACTCGGCGGCCATTTTGTTGGCTATACAGTCCTTATGCTCAGAGTTAAGGACGAGACTACCGTTGCCGACGGAACCTCTCCCGTCGGGGGACCCAGAACCGGGACCTTCTGGTGTTCCCCCTACCAAGAAAAGAAGGATCCACCCTCCGCCTCCTTTTCAGCCGTCGCGCCCCTTCCAGCCCTCCTCCCCGTCCACCCGAGGGGATGATACGGGGTCTGACACGGCAGCGACGGGTACGGACGACGAGGTATACGACGAGGATGTACCGTCGTCGCCTCCCACCAGGGCTTCTCCGCCCGACGAGATTGGATCGTTCCACTCCATGATCACCAGGGCATCCGAGCTTTTCCAACTCTGCCCTGAGGAGAAGAAGAAGGAAGGTTTCCTTTATCAGCGGCGCGAGGCCAAGAGGAAGACGGTCCTCTCAGTGCCTCTATTGGACGACATTTGGGATGAGGGCCTCACCCTCCTCAAGAACCCTTCCACGACGCCAGCTAGAAGAGACCGGTACGAGAAGAAGTACTGGGTCCCGGACACGGCCCCCCTGTGCCTCCGGGCGCAGCCTACCCCGGACTCCGTCGTCTCCGCGGCGGCCAGGAAAAAATCAGGGGGGGGTGCGGCCTCCACATCGACTTCCCCACCGGACGGCGAGGGAAAGAAATTGGACGCTATGGGACGCAGAGTCATCTCGTCTGCGGCGACGACGATTAAAGCGGCCAACGCCTTGGCTATCGTGGCCCGCTACGACAGGGAGCTCTGGTACAAACTGGCTCCCCTACTGGACTTCTTGCCGGACGACAAGAGGGCAGAGGCCCTGGAGATCCTGCAGGAAGGTGAGGTGGCTTCGGACCACGCCATTACCGTTGCGACGGACATCGCCGACACTGGGTTCCGCCAGTTGGGCAACGGCGTTTGCCTTAGGCGGCGTGGATGGCTCAAGGCTACGGACTTCCGTCAAGACGTTCAGACCAGAGTCCTGGACATGCCCTTCGATGGGAACAACCTGTTTGGGAAAACAGTGGACGATTCCCTTCAGGCCATTAAAGCGGACACCGAGACGGCCCGGGCCCTTGGAGTTCTGCAACAACGACGGACGCCCTTTCGGAGCAGCGGAGGCAAGGGCGCCTCCAAAAGTTCAGGCGGCGGTTTCTCCACCTACCGTCAAGTGGCCCGCTCGTCGGCTCAGGAGGCCTACAGAGGACGAGGCAAGTCTGGCGGACCCCGCCGTCGTCGCCAAGGAGGTCAAGGCGGCAAAGCCTCGTCGAAGCAGGATTGAACCGACCGTGGGGTCGGGCCCCCACCGAAGCACCCCGGTGGGAGGCCGGCTGGCGAGCTTCGTCAGCATGTGGGAGTCCATCTCCACCGACCGTTGGGTGCTGGACGCCTTGGCCCGGGGCCAGGCGCTCGAGTTTCAAAGAAGGTGTCCGCGCGTCCCCCCCGTGGCCAGGAAAGAACTTCACGTCCCTCAACTTCTCCTGGAGGTAAAGGCGATGCTGAGGAAGGGCGCCATCGAACTCGTCCCAAAGAGACTTCGGGGCTCCGGAGTTTACTCGAGATACTTCCTCGTGAAGAAGAAGACGGGGGGATGGCGCCCCATCCTGGACCTGCGACGTCTGAACAAGTTCATCAAGGCGCAAAAGTTCCGGATGGTCACCCTCCAGCACGTCCTGGGTCAGCTGGAGGAAGGAGACTTCCTGTCGTCGTTGGATTTGGAGGATGCCTACTTCCATATTCCCATCCTAAAGGGGCACCGAAAATTCCTCAGGTTTGTGGTCCAAGGGCGTCACTACCAGTTCAAAGCCCTCCCCTTCGGACTACGGTCGGCCCCCAGGGTATTCACCAAGTGCCTTGCACCGGTGGCGGCGCAGCTGCGCCGCGAGGGGATCCACGTCTATCCCTACCTGGACGACTGGCTCATCCGAGCCAAGACGAGGGAGCTCGCCCTGGATCACACGGCAAGGACCGTCCGACTTCTCACGGACCTGGGATTCTCCGTGAACTACGCCAAGTCTCACCTGGTACCCGCGCAAAACGCACTGTTTCTGGGAGCGAAGCTCGACACTGTCTCTTCTGGCCTCCCCGTCGGAGGAAAGGACCAGGTCCATCCTGGGCAAGGTACAGCGGATGTTGGTTTCCGACGCGGCCAAGGTGAGGTCCATCAAGTCCCTCCTCGGAATGATGTCTTCCTGCATCTACCTCATTCCCATGTGCAGGCTCCGGATGCGCCCGTTGCAGGAGTTCCTGGACGCGCGCTGGATCCAAACGACGGGCTGCTTCGAGGAGAGGATCACACTCGACGAGAGTTTCCGCCGAGCGGTCCAGTGGTGGGGCAACCGCACGCATCTGACGGCGGGCATGGACTTCCAGACCCCAGACCACCAGGAGACAGTGACCACCGATGCCTCCCTGGAAGGGTGGGGAGCGCACACCGAAAATCTGCACGCGAGAGGCCTTTGGCTCCCAACGGAGAAGTCCCTCCATATCAACGTCCTGGAGCTCCGTGCAGTGTTCTGGGCCCTCAGGTCCTTCCTTCCGTCCCTCAAGGGCAAGGTGGTGAGGATCTTCACCGACAACACCACCACCATGTTTTACATCAGGAAACAGGGCGGAACCAGGTCCCCAGCGCTGTCCAAGGAGGCGCAGGACCTGTGGCATTGGGCAGTCGCCCAAAGGATGTTTCTGGTGCAGTTTCATCTGGCAGGGATAAAAAACACCATCACCGACTCACTCAGCAGGGAGCTGCGCTCGTGCCACGAGTGGGAACTACGGCAGGATCTAGTGGATCGCCTCTTCCAACGGTGGGGCACACCCCAGATCGACCTGTTCGCGACGGCGACGAACTCCAAGTGCCGGAGGTTCGCCAGCAGGTTTCCCCAGGCGAAGAGCATGGGCGATGCCTTCTCGTTCCCCTGGGAGGGCCTGTTCCTCTACGCGTTCCCTCCTTTGCCACTGCTAATCCGGCTCTTCAACCAGCTCAAGAGGTCACGGTGCAGGATGATCCTCGTCGCACCTGCGTGACAAAGGCAGATATGGTTCCCGGACCTTCTGGACTTGTCAGCGTCCCCGCCAATCAAGCTGCCGGTGGACGCGGATCGTCTCTCCAGGGAAGGAGGCGCCATCCTCCACCACGACCCGAAATCGCTGAACTTGCAGGCCTGGCTCCTGCAGCGCTAGAGTTTGGAGGATACGACATACCGGCCGACTGCAGAGAGGTTCTTGCAAAGGCCAAGGCGTCCTCGATTCTTAAATGCTACGGACACAAATGGAAGAGGTTCTCTGTCTGGTGCCACGCACAGAAGATTAACCCTCTACGGATTACGGCTCCCCAGGTACTGCCGTACCTGCTGACGCTGGCCAAAGCTGGACTGGCACACGCGTCCATCAAGATTCATCTTGCTGCGATCTCCCGATACACCAGAATCACGGGCCGGACGTCCTTGTGGTCTCATCGTCTGGTGAAAGAGTTCATGAAGGGACTGTTCAGATCGTTCCCGCCGGTGAAGGCTCCGGCCCCGGCGTGGGAGCTCAACGTGGTGCTGACCAAGCTCATGGGACCTCCGTTCGAGCCTCTGCACTCGGCCCCGTTGAAGTTTCTGTCGTGGAAAGCAGCGTTTCTTGTGGCCATCACCTCCGCACGACGGGTGGGAGAGATCCAGGCCCTTTCATGCAAGGCCCCGTACTTGACTTTTCACGACACGAGGGTAGTGCTCAGGACGCACCCCTCCTTCATGCCCAAGGTACCGTCGGACTTCCATCTCAACGAACCCTTGGTGTTGCCTGTGTTCTTCCCGTCGCCTTCGTCGCCGGCTGAGAGGACTTTGCACTCGCTGGATGTGGCTAGAGCGCTGAAGTTCTACGTGGACCGCACGAAGTGTTTTCGGAAGACGTCACAACTCTTTGTGAACTTTGCACCTGTCAATCAGGGGAAGGCTCTCTCGAAGGCTTCCATTTCCAGATGGCTCTCCGGCTGTATCATGTACTGTCATCGGTTGGCAAACCGACCGCTGCCTGGCCGTCCGAGAGCCCATTCCACCAGAGCGATCGCAGCTACCACGGCGTTCCTTTCTGGTGTGCCCCTGCTGGACATATGCAGGGCTGCTACGTGGAGGTCGACGCACACCTTCACGAAATTCTACTGCGTCGATCGGGATTCCAGGGAGGAGTCCAGGGTCGGCCAAGCAGTGCTGCGCAACCTGTTCGCCTGAGGTGAGCCTGGTGAGGAGGTAAGATGCTTAATGTTGAGTTTGATGTACTGCTTAATGTTGAGCCGTTGCCACCTCCCGTGGTTGTGCATGTGTGTACTGCTATGTATTCTTTATTCATGAGCATGTGAATCCATGCCAGACCCCATGCTGGAGAAGGAACAAGTTACTTACCTGTAACTGTTGTTCTCCAGCATGGGTCTGGCATGGATTCACATGCGAACCCTCCCGCCTACCCCTCTGCGGCTCTTCACTTGGTCATACTGCCACTTCACGTGCTTCCAAATCTGAAGATGGCTGCCAGAGGCGGTGCTTAGGTAGAGGGCAGTCATTGGCTGTGGTCAGTATGACGCAGAGACCAGTGATTGGTTGTTACTACGAAAGACAGATCAGAAACGAAACTGATACTGTTTTTTTCTTTACCGAGGATTCCCAGCCTGACGACGGGGAATATTCATGAGCATGTGAATCCATGCCAGACCCATGCTGGAGAACAACAGTTACAGGTAAGTAACTTGTTCCTTCTGCAATTTAATTGGGCATTCTAATATTCTAAATTCTTTTCCCACCTCCATACGTTGGTACTGCTTTGGGAGTCTGTCATAGATGTGGAATACGTCTGAGGACACAATCCCTTCGAAGAACAAGTTACTTTCTTACCTGATAACGTTCTTTCGATGGGATGTTCCTCCGACGTATTCCACATCGCACCCTCCCGACCTGCCCGTCTACAAAATTTCTTATGCGATTGCAGCTCACGTTTCCGCAAGGCTTTCTTTAGTCATACTGGCAGAACATTAGTGCCACACGTTCTGGGAAAAAACTACAACTGAGGCTACGTGCATCCTACTTACAACATCTGGTGACGTCGGTTAGACGGAGGCCCTCGAGGGAGCGTATCAACGTCATCGACGCAGACGCCGAAGATGTTCCGAAGCAGCACAGCTGTGGTGATTACCTGTCATAGATGTGGAATACGTCGTAGGAACATCCCATCGAAAGAAAGTTACCAGGTAAAAAAATAACTTGTTCATCTCTATAGACGCTATTGTACAATATGACTGGACAGACCACCATCTCATTAGTTTCACTCTTATTAGCAACGAGAAATTGCATCATAGACCTATCCCATCGGACACGCTGGGGACACGAAACACTAGGAAACTAACAGTAGACAGCCTTACCCCTCTTCTTGAGGAATCCCTTGCCACTATGTCACCCACGAGTGACAATCCCAGCGAACTTTCAGACTTGTATCACAGCTGCCTATAGCCCCGTGCACAGTGCGACCTCCAGACAAACACTCAAACTTCTGGTTCAATGATGACTTAGCCTTACGTAGGAGAAAAAAAAGATCCCTGGAACATATCCACACAAAAAACCCCACAGGAGACACCACCAATGCATCTCCAAAAGCTAACCAAACCTACAATGCAGCCACTATAGCCCATAAAGCTTCTTTGAACACGGGTATCAGTAATGCTGCCCCAATTTCCAAAGAGCTCTTCGCTATACTCGGAGAATTTGAGAACCCTATCCCATCCACCATGCCAGTCAACTCGAGCAAAGTCTGGTGCGCTACCATAGAAAATGCTTTCGCAACTAAAATCAAATTACTTCAAACAAAAATCACTTCCAAAAGAAAAGTACTGCCCAACAAAATTGCACCCACCCCAACCATCGATAGAACCAACGACAACGCTCCCAAGTAAGCCAAATCCAAGTACTAGACACTATATGCAAACTTAAACCATCCAACTGTAAAGGTGATAGCTTTCCAGCCCACCTAGTCAAACTATGTGCCCCCACGCTAACTCCCATCATCAAATTTGTTAATGCCTCTTTTAGTACCAACACTGTCCCCGCCAGCATCAAGGAATCCTGGGTTACACCACGCCTTAAAAAAAACATAGTTGGACGCAACAGTCCCAACTAATTATCGCCCCATAACCACAGTCCCGTCCTTACTGAAAATAATCGACAAAATAGCCTACTCACAAATTCAATCCCACCTTGAACAAAATCATCTACTCGGAGCCAGGCAATCTGGCTTCAGACCCAATCACAGTACCGAAACGGCACTCTTGGACCTAAAAATTCAGATGGACTCCTTAAGAGACGCTGGCAAACTTTGCATTCTGCTTCTATTAGACTTGTCCGCAGCATTCGACCTAGTCAACCACGACAAACTTTGTGATACTTTAGCACAGGACTTTCAATTCTCGCAAGAAGCTTCTTCTTGGGTTAAATCTTTCCTCGCTTATCGAACCTCCAGAGTTTCTTTTGGTAAGGAAGTGGTAGACCCTATCCCAGTGCCACTAGAAGTACCACAAGGATGCTGCCTCTCGCCAACATTATAGAATGCATATATGAAGCTCTTATTCGTTGTCCTGGATGCCATCGGTGTCATCTATACGAATTGTGTAGATGACACCCATATTCTCATCCCCATCACAGGCAACTACGACCAGGATACAATCATGATCAATAAAATCTATGCCATAATTCAAAATTTGATGGCAATTAACAGTCTCTGCCTCAACGATGAGAAAACAGATACTCCTTGTGGGCTCCCCAGCCAAAATTAATACTCTAAACCGTGACTATTCAACAATTAACATTGATGGTACCCCCATCCCAGTGCTAAAACAAGTCAAAACTCTAGGGGTGTACCTAGATGCTAACCTGACAATGTCCAAACATGTGAATGGCCTATCTTCGGCCACATCCTACACTGCCAAACTAATTGCCCTAAGTCGACAATTTCTTACACCAAATAACTCCACCATGCTAGCCAGGGCTCTCATTCTAACCAAGTTAGATTACTGTAACATACTTATGATAGGTACCTCTAATGCTAACCTCGCTAAACTGCAATTGCTGCAAAATAAAGCGCTGCGAGCAGGCCTTGGACTCAAATAAATCAGACCACATCTCCACCATCTGGAGAGAAGCCCTCTGGCTAGCCATAAAAGCGAGAATCATATACAAAACACTTTGTGTCGCCCACAAATGCCTAGCTAAAAAAGCACCCAGCTACCTCAACAACACGGTAACACTGAATAAGACATCCAGAGCACTCAGATCAAAAATTCAAGCACACCTCTCCACCCCACGCTTCAAAGGCTCTACAGCCGGGGGGGGGTAGCTTTCCAGTAATGGCACCCAAAATCTGGAACACACTCCCGCTACAAACCAGACTGGAACCTTCTCGCCATTGCTTCAAGAAATCTAAAAAAAAACTTGGTTAGTTAATAAATATTAGCCAACCAATCGCTATTCTCAGGGCTTACCCTCCCAACCAGCCACTACCTTTATCTCATCCTATGTATCATGAAACTCTGCAAATGCCACTATTGTACTTAGTACTACCTGTTGGATTGAAACTGTACGTGCATTGCCTTTGAAGTTCATTAATAACTTGTATGTAGAAATAATGTTGATTGGTGTTCTCAAAGATTTGTACAGGCAGTCTTGTTCACCACTGAATTGTTGCTCTACTATGCCCTGTGTTCCCGTTACTGCTATGGATTTAGCAAGCATGGCTCCCTGTTTGAATGAGAGGAGAAACTGCCCTATGCCTGCTCCATCTACAGGTGTTATGTTGAAGCTGCTTAAGATTTTGGCACATCTTGAATGTTATGTCAATTGCATTTTTTATCACATCCGCCTGAATTCTCTTTGCCCCAACATACCAATAGAAAAGGCGATAGTATAAGATATCATATTCTGTAATGAATTCTGATGTCCCCACTAAGTAATAAGACTGAACTCTAACTGCACCCCAAGAAGAGCTGTATTGAAGGTCCATGTTTAATCATTTTTTCTTGGTAGCATTCATTTTTCTGCCGCTTGACGGAAGACAAGAAATCAGAGAAATTCTTCAAGGTGTTTTATGATAGGATGAAGGTGGCACAGCAAGAAATAAAAGCTACTGTCACTGTGAACACGAGTGACTTGGGGAATAAAAAGAAAGACGATGAATCTTCTGAAAAAGATGCTCCTGTGCGCAAGAGAGGTGAGATCACTAGTAGGCTTTACTAAGGACACACCCTTGCGAGAGGTGAGTGCAACATGCTGTTTGTTATTTGTGTGCCCCCAATACATTTTGAGTATGTTTGTGTGGATGGAAGATGAGTGCCCATCTAAACTGGAAGGTCATCATTGGAAAAGATCATAGGATGTCACTTGCTGGATTGTTAACTAACTTCTGCAACTCGTGTGATTTTGATGAACTGATTCCACTGCTGTGACTTAATGATACAATGCAGTTGGTGAAATAAAAATGTCTCTCCCCAGCATTACATTAACTTTCCTGCCCTCTTCACAGACACTTTTATTTGCTGGCCATTGATTTAAAATTGTTAATAGACTCCCGCCTTCAAAGTTATGTGTCCCTCTTAACGTTCTATCCATGCACTCCCATTTTGTGGATGCTCTCTTTGCTTGATCCTTAGATTGCTCTTTCTGCTCCTTTTCCTTGGACATGGCAGATATTTCTTTAGCCTCCCCTCTTTTCACCGAGCCCCCTCGTTCTGCTTATTTCAGCCCACTGACAAATTGTTAACCATTCACAATTTGCATGTGCCTTCCATGATCATGAATGTTCTTTACCGAGGGTGGAAGCCATGTAAAAACTAAAATGTTGGCTGTATGTCCACGTCATACTCTTAAGTCCTGTCCCCTTTCCTCCATACTGTATGGGCGTCCCTTCCAAGGGACAGGAGAAGGAACCTTTTTCACCAGAAAAAAACCTTCTTCCCCTTTAAATCTAGAGGCGTGCGGGGGCGCGGCCCAGGGAGCATGCACTGCCCTGACTCTGCCCTCCGGCGCCAAACCTCAGTCCCCTTCTCCGCGTCGACGGAAACGGGCCAATTTTACCAGCGCACCTGGGTGCGGCTTAGGCCATGTAATGCCACGCACAGATACTACTTTTGTCCTTTTTGTCTTATCTATCATTCATTCATTCATTATTTATCATATCATTCAGGTCACGCTCCTCCCTGGCGCATGTCGACTTCTACAGGTGTCCATCCTGCAACGGGCCCTTCCCAACTTCAGAACCCCACGCGCTGTCTGCGATGCCTTGGCCCAGACCACGGTTGGCAATCATGTTCGGCGTGTGACTCGCTGTCCTCGAAGGCGCTGAAGAACTGACTAGCCATGTGGAGGGAGCTCTTCCAGAGGTCGCCTCCAGAGGATCTCAAGAACTTCGTGAAGCATCGAACCAGGCCCAAGCTAGGGCCGATATTTTCCAGGGCACCCCACAAGGGAGACTCCTTCCCAGGGACTCACGCGCGGGAGGGACAGGCCAGGTCCTTCTACCGGCACGTGCCTCCAAGCTGTTATGGCTACTAGTGTTTGTGTCGAGGGATCCTCGGATCCTCCCGGGCGCATTGTTAAGGGACAGCATGGTTCTTGTACCGGGTTTACACCCGAGGGGCTATGCCCTTTTACCGGCACCATGGCCGAGGGGCTATGCCCTTTTACCGGCAATACGTCCGAGGGGCGATGCCCTAATACAGTGAATACGTCCGAGGTGGCGCCTAAACGCAGCTCTACCAACCCCCGGGTCGAGGGTGTCACACCTACCAGGCCGATGCCCGAGGAGCAGGTTAGGCCTCGTGATCCACATGCAAGAGTTTTGGACGGGGCCTGGCCCAGCGGGCCGAGCACCAGGTCGCAGGCACATGGCAGCATCTCTAAAAAATAGCCGCCGCGCCAGAAAGAGGCACCTGTCTGACTCCATTCCACGAATTCGGTGAAGAACGAGTGTCAAGTTGGGACTGGCCTCAACCAGGTATGTAGCCTACAGTCTATCCTTCATTTGCGCAGGGCAGCTTTCCTTTGCGTCCATATGGACCGTGTACGCTGCTGCTCCAGCACCCGCCCCGCCGCTGCCCCATCGGTACCCCCTGCCACCTCTTTGGCCAGTGAGGAGGTGCTCTTCGAGAAGTTTCTTGGCCTCATTAGGTCTCCTCAGATGGGGGTTTTCATCAAGGACGCCATCAGGGAAGTCATCCCCGCTATGCTAGTGGCACCACAGACTCCTCCATCGGTGCAGCCGCCTCCTCCGGCTCCACAGCCAACTCCACAGCCTGCACCGCCTCCTCAGCCTCGGCTGCGGTCCCTGCTCCATCTACTCCTCCTCCTCCTCCACAAGATACTCCAGGTATGCAGGATACGGACAAGGAGGAGTATCCGGACAGGCCATCCTCGGTCATTGTCTTCCACCAACGTCTTCTGGCTTGGCGGAGTACCTGGGCCTCCCCTACCCGAGGCCGAACAGCCGGCAGAGGGGGTTCTGGCTGAAGTCCTCACGAGACGCCCCTCTGCCAACACAGGGATTCCATTGCAAACCGATGTAGTTTGCTTGGCCAAGAAGGGTTGGCTCAAGCCCCACTCAGTCCAGCCGGTCAATCAACACCTGGACGGCAATTACAGGCAGATGGAGGGGGATACGTTCTTGCTCTCAACCCATCCGCAGCCACATTCCTCAGTGATCGCTGCGGCAGCACTATACTCCAAGCCTCAGTCGTCCTCAGCCTCCTCCTCTGCGGTGCTGTTAGGCAAAGAGGAGACGATCTTGGAGGTGAAGATCTACGATCTACTCTAACGCCTCCTTGCACCTGCGTCAGGCCAACGTAGATGCCATGCTGGCTGCCGCCAACCAACGGTTATGGTGGGAAATTGCTGACTTCCTCCCGGAACTCCCCACCCAGTGGCATTCACGTTTTAAGGCAGGGCTAGCGGAAGCCAAGCTCGTGGCGCATGACCTCATGGAATCCACAGTGGCTCATATCGATACCTCAGGCAGTGCCATCTGCATTGCCACGGACATGAGGAGAACTGCCTGGCTCCGGGCAACGAAACTCAACCCGGATGCCCAGGAGCGCATTCTAAATCTACCGTTGGTGGGGGGTGACCTCTTCCACTTCTCTACGGACAAAGAGCTGGACAAAAAAAACAGCTCGCAAACAGCGAAGTCTTTATCCATTCTTACAAAGACCACGCCCAAATCGTACACCCAATCTCAGCAGCGCTCGGAAAAGTGTCGTACATATGGAGGGTTTCCAGGAACACAGATCCAGGCAGCCGTCTCGCTCGCCGTCTCAGAACCGGCGCAAACAACGAAAAGGGGGGGCGGGGAGTAAGGGCTTTTTCCAGTCCCCCTCCTCAGCGTCGGCCTCCGAGGGAAAGAAGGCATGACACGCCCCTTCGGGTCCACGTGTCTCTGGTGGGGGGGCAGGCTTGCTCTCCATGCACATTTCTGACACCAAAACTTTACAGACCCCTGGATCCTCTCTGTAGTATCCACAGGGTACCGCCTTCCTATCCCAGCCTCTCCTCCCCTACACTCCCACAGGTTGGGACAGCAACTAATTTGGCGGTGATCCGGTCGCTCGTAGACAGCCGGGCAGTGGAGGAAGTTCCAACCTCCCAGCGAGGCTGTGGCTTTTACTCCAGGATTTACACCATTCAGAAGAAGAACTAGGCGGGCCTGAGAGTTGTGCTGGACCTTTCCACCCTCAACGTCTCACTGCCCCTGCAAAAATTCAAGATGGTTACGCCATCTTTTATTGCGGAGACATTGGACAAGGGAGACTGGATGTGCTCACTGGACCTGAAGTTCGCGTCCCGATTTGGCAGCGCCATGGTTCTTTCCTACGGTTCAGGATCATGGGCTACCATTTTCAATACAAAGTCCTTACATTTGGCCTTAACTCGGCCCTCAGGGTCTTTACCAGACTCATGAACTCTGTGGCGGCCCTCCACGAAGCGCAGGGCCTCCACATCTACCAATACCTCGACGACTGGCTCATCAGGGCTACATCTCAGGAAGCAGTTCTCCACTCTTCCCTTCCCCTTATGAAAACACTGCCCGAACTGGGATTTTCGCTGAACCTCAAGAAGTCACAGCTGCAGCCTACGCAGACTCTGACATTCCTGGGACTCATTTGGGATGCGTGCTCCGAGAAGGTCTTCCCGTCGGAGGACAAAATCTCAGCCATCAAGAGGGCACCCGCCCACTTCCTCAGCAGAGGTGTGACCTCGGCATGGTGGTACCAACATCTCCTGGGTCCACTGGCAGCGGTCTTATTAGCCGTGCCGCACACGAGACTAACGATGAGAAGGATTCATCTGCACATGCGGCCTCATGGAATCAGGAGCGGGGTTCGCAATCCGAGATGATCAACATTCCCTTCATCTCTCCACCCGGACCTAACATGGTGGTCCATGGACTGCAACCTACGGATGGGAAAGCCCTTTCGGCTGCTCTCTCCGCAGGCCACCATCACCACAGACTCTTAGCTCGAGGGCTGGGGAGCCACCTTGGACGATCTCTTGGTCTACGGCACCTGGACTCGACAGGAGCAGGAA
Source organism: Ambystoma mexicanum (assembly GCF_040938575.1). NCBI lineage: Eukaryota > Metazoa > Chordata > Amphibia > Caudata > Ambystomatidae > Ambystoma > Ambystoma mexicanum. The sequence continues at coordinate 227,626,042 of NC_090923.1, read as the reverse complement.
TAGCACATCAATTGGCTGGAGCTGAACACCATCTGGCTAGTGCTCCGAGCATTCCTACCACTTCTTAAGGGCAAGGTTGTCCTCATCCAGACAGACAACTCAACCAGCATGTACTACGGCTGGGAGCTGACAATTACGAGTGGCAGCTAAACAACCTCGTTATACAGGAGATCTTCAACACGTGGATCTCTTTGCCACCTGACACAACACAACAAGAAATGTCCCCAGTTTGCATCCTGGCAAGGTCACGGCCCCGGCTCTCTGGGCAACGCAAATCACCTCCGGTGGACCGGCATGAAAGCCTACGCCTTTCCGCCCACTCCTCTGATCCACATGGTAATTTGCAAGATCAAGGAGTTCCGCCGACTCCTCATCATTCCGATAGCTCCGTGGTGGCCGGCCAGGCCATGGTTTTTGGAGCTACTCAGCCTCTCGAAGGTGCCCCCGATACACCTTCCGACGGGCCCAGCACATCTTCTGGCTCAGCAGGGGGGCAGAGTCATCTACCCTGCACCAGGGAAATTAGCCCTCACAGCGTGGTACCTGAGCAGGTAACGCTTCGGCACCTTAGCCTCTCACAGGCCAATCTGGAGATCATACAAGGCGCCAGGAGCAAAGCCACCGGGGCCCAGTACAAAAGCAAATGGACCAGATTCTGCCACTGGGCAAACTCCAAGGGAATTGACCACTTGGCTTGCACTTTGGACGACGTGCTCTCCTTTTCGGCGCACCTCTCTCATTCAGGCATACAGGTGGACACCTGCCGCATATTGCTTGCAGCCATTGGGGCTTACAGGAACTCGGAGGAAGGCATTTTTTCCTCCTCCAACCCTATCGTCAAGAAACATCTGACGGGTCTTGATAGGCTCTACCCGCCTGTCAAGAGACCACACCCAGTGTGGGACCTTGACATAGTCATGGGCGCACTGGCACACAAACCATTCGAGACAATGGCGTCCGTGGACATCAGGTTGGTCACGGCCTTACTAGTCGGCCTTACCTCGGCTCGTAGAGTCAGCGAGATCCATACGCTGGTTGCCTCTGAGCCATATACCACCTTTCACAAGGACAAGGTAGTCATGCGGACGCACCTGGCATTTCTGCGCAAGGTTCCGTCTGCTTTCCACCTGAACGAGGAGATCGTCTTTCCTACATTTTTTCCCGATCCGAAGGACGAAGCAGAAAGAGTGCTGCAATGCCTGGATATCAGGCGTGCTCTGAAATTCTACTTGGACAGGACCCAGGGCTTCTGCAAATCGGACGCCCTGGTTGTAACTTTTGGAGGCTCAAGACCAGGCTATCAGGCCTCTCAGGCTTCCATATCCCGCTGGATGGTCTCTGCCATCAAAGAAGCGTATGAGGGCCAGCACAAGCCGCTTCCGTCCAACATGCATGCCCATGCGGTCAGGGCCAAGGCAACGGCCATCGCATTCCAGCGCCATGTCCCTTGGCAAGTCATAAGCAGGGCGGCCACTTGGGCCTTTCCCTCGGCTTTCTGCTAGCATTACTGTTTGGATGCCGGCTCTAGATCTGATGCGGCTTTCGGCCAGGCGGTTCTCAGGAACCTATTTGTTTAAGGATGGTCTCCTCTCCACCCTGGGGCTACAATCAGTTGTAATCGCCCATACAGTATGGAGGAAAGGGGACGGGACTTAAGAGTAATTATAAGTTATTCACCGTAGTGACTAACGTACTCTTAGTCCATAGTCCCCTTTCCTCCATACGTCCCACCAACCTCCCCCTAATAATTCTGGTGTCGTTAGGCAATGTTATATCTTTAGTCGATGCATCAATGGGGACTGAGGTGTAGCGGCAGAGGGTGGAGTCAGGGCAGCGCATGCTCCCTGGGCCGCGCACCTCTAAATTTAAAGGGGAAGAAGGTTGTTTTTGGTGAAAAATATTCTGCCTCCCGTCCCTTGGAAGGGAAGCCAATACAGTATAGAGGAAAGGGGACTATGAGTATGTTAGTCACTATGGTGAGTAACTTATAATTTCTGAAAAATTGACAAACAATTGTATATGTTTGGGGGACATCCACAGCCAAGCGCCTTTCAAGTTCTGCATTCTGGCAGCCATGGTAGTCAATCACCTTGGTCAGATGTGTCGTTGATGAAATTTGAAAGATTGTTTGAGTGAGCAGTCTTTGGAAAGGTCAAGATAAGCCTTTTCACATAAAATTCCTGGAATTCTGGGCAGTCCTTCTAGCATTTTGGTTGTTTTTACCATTGCTCAGAGGTTTCGACTGTCAATACCATCCCAGAGGAAAACACAACCAGGCACTGCATCCATGAGATGGGCAGTGTGGGTTTGCTAAAGCTGTGACCAGCGGCCATGCACCTCTGCTTGTGGGCCATAGACAACAAAGTGATGGTGACATTATTTCCTCACAAACAGTATGAACCCTTGAGCAGACAAACTGAGTTATCTTGGGATTCTTGCACAAGTGGGAGTTTAAGGAGAATATGATAGAGCTCATTGTATCTATTTGAGGCTTCTGTAGATAGGTTTGCTTCCAGCCTTGTCAATATATGCAAGGCAAGGTCTTCTGCCCCATAATCTCTCTTAGTCAGGGGGTTGCTGGTGTAGTTAATTCGTAATTCCGTAGGAGTTGGATGGGGTGTACATGCTCTCAGCAATTCCTGCTGATTCTTCTGATGCTGAGGATGTTTAAGCGGTGCAAAACGAATATCTTGAACACGCCTGACTGAGCACAGAGTACATTCTTTTTCTCTTAGATCTCTTAGAGAAAAGGTTTCCTGATACAGGCTTGTGGCAGGATACTAAACTCTGAAGTCAGGATATGCCTGCCTGTTAAGAAGTTGGGGTGTGGGTATTGCGATCTCTCTGAAGTAGTCTTTGGTGTGATGGTTTCTGCTTGGTGCCTTGCCAAGCCTCATCTAGGCTTGTTGCTAGGGAAAGTTCATACATTTGCGTCTTGATAAGGATGTTGTCCCTTCACTATGGTCCACTGGCACAGTTCTGGATATTTGTCTCTCATTAATAAACTGTTTTTGATGTGGGAACTGGCAAGAATGGCCATTTGGAAGCTTTTTCCATCTTGACGTGGACTCCAAGCAGGATCCTTTTTTTTTCGTTCTGGTGATCCAGTTCATTAAATGATAGACATCCTTTTATTTGAATAGTTTGCTGTCTTCCTTGGGATCCCAACCTTTTACTAACAATAATGGCAATTCAGTTTGGGCTGCTTCATTCTTGTCCGTTAAGTCTTATTTCTTTCAAATTGGCATTCTTGGTTGCATACACATGTGCCAGTAGAATGTCCATTGCAATTGGTCTCATTCCATCCGCCCTTTGTGCTATATTCTACGGAAAAAGTTAAATTACTTGTGCAACCATCGTTACTGCCAAAGGTGGTGTCTAATTTTCATCTGCAGCCCAAATAAAAAATAATCTACCGGTTTTCACTGCACAAGTTGTTGGGCAGTTTCATAGGTTGGACAGTAACTGGGCCTTGAAGTTCATATAGCCAGGACAGACTTCCACATGGACGGTGAGCTTTTTGTTTTCTTCTCTGGTCCCAGGTAAGGGAAATCTATTTCTATGCTGCCTTTAATTTGGTGTTAACCTCTCACGAGTTGCTTGTGGAGGGGCGGAACGCAACTAGTTTTGAGGGAAGGATGGATAGAAACATCAGTTTGGTGAGCATCCAGGACCAACCATTTTACTCTAAAAGTTACACAGCATAAGGACATATTTAGTTAGTCCGCAAGGAAGATTCGGGTGTCTTGCATGTTCATGCTACACAAAACAGACAGTCTTTTTCCCGTTCAGAGAGGGTTTGCCTTTTAGAGAAGTGCAAAGCTGCAACTTGGACCCTTTTGACAACTCCAGAAAGTTTATAACTTCAACCTACTCATTATGATGATGTAATTGTCGGAAGGTAAGTGTGTCAAGATTTCCTGCCATAGGGATGCATATTCTCTATTTTCGCAACCTCCAGTACTTTATTCTGCATGGTTTGGGTAGCATATAACATTTTGGAATCTGATGGAGGAGTGGGTCAATTAGAGGTTAAGTTCTTTACCTTCTGCACATTTTCCTTCTGATGATTTCTCCCACATATCCTAATTTCTCTCCTTAATTCTCCTCAAGATATGTGCTTGTTAGGCAGTCGACACCTTTGTTATTTTTATGAGTTATACCATTACTTCTGATACACTATGGGGGAGAAAAGGGTTGAACTGAGATCAGAAAAAAAGATGACCTAAAAGCAAATAACTTCTTCTTTCCTCCACATTTACAGTTAAAGAAGCTAATGCTCAGATTACTGAAGAAGCACGGGACCAACTGCTTGAGGCCTCAGCAGCGACAAGGAAGGCATACAACTCCTTCCGGAGGGATGCAGATCCTGATGACCATTTCTCATCGATGGATGGCACTCAATCTGCTGCAGACAAGAGCAAAGATGACCTGGAAATGAGTGCAGTAATTACCATCATGCAGCCAATACTGCGATTCCTGCAACTGCTCTGTGAGAATCATAACCGTGACCTACAGGTCAGTGTTTATCTAGTAGTGCTGGAGTCTCAGAGCCATGGGATCTCTTCAGTTGGGGTAGTCTTGTCTATTACACAAGACCATATGAAGGTTACAAACCTATTGTTATTGTGAGAACATTGTTGCTTGTATCTGAGAAGGTCTGTACGATTGGAGTTGCCATTAACAGTTCCTTCAACTCAACACCACAATTTGCTGATACTGCTAGCTCATCTATGCAGTGCGTGGGAATCTAAGCAGTTTCACATGCCTCAGGCAAACATTATTTACCCAGAAATAGTCTTGCTGAGGCTTGTATCTGCTTGGAGTCGCATGCTACACCCATCCTCCCCACATGTAAGCTGAAACAGAGTACTCTCATGCAATGTCATGCTAGAAAAACATATAGGATGTTGATGCGTGAGGAATCGGAGGTTGAATATTCCAAGCCAACTACTGGATGGTAGCCTATGCAGGGCATGTGACTTTGAGCAGATACACGCCACGGAAAGATGATGTCTCTCTCACACTCGCTTGGTCCCTCTCGCTCAGTATATTTCTGAGGCTTGTGAATCTGCTTGGATTTGCATGGGCTTCCATCTAGTGGTTGGCTCGCCGTATTACGTATTTTTTCAATTTCGAAAAACATGTCATCAACAGGGGTGTTCCTGTTGCACTATCTCTCTCCTACATGTACGGGTACCCCTTTGTGCCTTCGGCCTCAGATTGTTTTTTTCTGCCATTGGATAATCGCAGGGGTATGGTGGTGGAGGTTACATACAGTTTTGACTTTGCACAGTACTACAACTGATATCTATAGTTCGACTCTGAAGCAACACGATTTCGACTAGGCGTTGAAGCATCTAACTAGGTTTCTGGGTTTGGTGGGAGGGAGATAATGCATATTTCAGTTATAGATCCAGTACATTCTTTTATTGCATACACAAAACCTCACACCAGATGTCTTCGTGAAGAAACCTCCATTTAAATTTGGGCTCAAATGCAGCATGCACTTTGCATGGGTATGCCCACTGTGTATTATCCTTGCCCCCCCACAGATAGCAAGGAGAAGTGGTCAACCTGTAGAAGGGTTAATTCCACAATATTAAAAAACAAGGCAGCAGAGGTGGGCGACCTATGTTATGCACATGGAGAAGGTTCTAAATACACACTATGAAGAACTTGATGTAGTCGAAGTGCAGGGGCGGGGGGAAGGAGCATGACTCCATTCACAAACAGAGCCTACAGGGGAAGAAAGTAGCAATGGCAGCACAAAAGCCACCGCCCTATAGGGACCCCAAAAGGGTTAACATGGAGACCGAAGGGAACTTAACAAAAAGACCCCCCTCCATGGTACACTGCGATGACAGTGCCATCCTGGTTGAGAGAAATAGTCATCCCCAAAAGGAAAGGCAACATGAAAGGTTGCCCCCTACCAAAAGGAGGCAGATGTATACAAACACACACAAAATTAAAAACAGGAAGGTTGCCATCTTGGCTACTCAAAAACCCAAATATGGTGCAGAACTGTGCACTTCGGTTGAAGCAGCTACACAAGCTTCCATGACACTGGTTTCGGGAGACAAAAAAAAGAAAGTCCCCGTTTTCATCTGTACACATTTGTTACAAGGCATTGAACGAGGTATGACCTCAACATAAAGCAACAAGAAATCTTTGATCCCCCTCACGTGGAAACTTGAAACTGCCAAATGTATCTGGTCCATTGAGGTCAACCACATCAACAGAATCATCTTTTGTGAAAGAAGGCTACGAATGTTCAGATGCACAGGACTCCTTCACAGAGGCAAGACTGCCATCATGGCAGAGCAGAGCCCTGGAAGACGCCATGAATAATACAGATATCTTGATGGAAGAAAGGGAAACGAGAAAAGCAGAATATTTGTATTTATTTTATTTATATCGTATTTATAAGGCACCTATACACAATTTGTTTCCAGGCGCACAAGACAAAAGGTGAGGCGGGGTAACAAGGAGATGAAAACAGTAACGTTCCTACTAAGCCTTGTTGTGACATTCGGATCATGCAAGTGCAGGGAGGGGTAGGGGAGTGGAAGGGGGCAGGGGTGTGGAGGGCCTAAGGTTAGGCACGTGCTAGGCGGAGTCCAGGAGGGCAAGTGACATGGGATCACTGTTAAGTGTGTGGAAAGGGGGAGGACAGGACTCGGGAGTGCTATGCCTCCAGGCTGGTCAGGGAGCGGCCCAGAAGGGCAGTGCTGGATTAGGTGAGTACAGAGGTAGACTTGGTGAGTGGGGCCTGGTGCCCTATAAGAGTCATGAGGGACCTGGCCACCAGTCACAGCAGAGATACGGGGGAATATGCAAGGGAGGGTCAGAGGGAAGGAAGTAGAAAAAAGTAGGGTCTTGAGCCCCTTCAGGAAACTTAAGGAGATCCGGTGGAGGTCTGAGAGCGGCAGGGAGGCCATTCCAGAGGGAAGCTCCTGCCAAAGATCGAGATCTTACCCCCTACTCTCTGCTTGGAGAAATGACGGATCTGCAGAGAGTTGGAGCTAGAGGACCAAAGTGCTCTAGCCAGGAGGTATTTATGGAGAGAAGTTGGATGTAGCAGGGTCCCAGACCCCAGAAAGCCTTGTGGATGATGCAGAGGGTCTTGAATTTGATCCTTGCAGCCAGTGGAGAGATATTAGGGCTGAAGAGATGCAGTCTGTGGGTTTGAGGCCAAGGATAAGTCTTGCAGTACTATTCTGGATTAATTGGAGGGGACGAAGAGAGGAAAGAGGCAGATTGAGGAAGAGGTTGTTGCATTAGTCCAGCCTGGAGACTTGCAGTGCTCTGGAGACATTTAGCTTCTGGGGTAAGGTGAGGAAAGTGAGAATGCCTCTGAGGAGGTGGAGCTGAAAGTTGGCCCTGTTGGCAAGATCAGTGATGAGAAGGAGAGCGAGGAGTCGAAAATGACGACAAGGTTTTTTGCCTCACAGGAAGGTTAGGGGAGGGGACCCAAGGAGGGCGGACAGAGCATGGGAGGAAAACAGGGAGCAGTCGTCCCAATGAGAAGGTAATCGGTCTTACTGGCATTTAAGCAGAGATCATTAGCCGTGCACCATGCCTGAATAGCAGTCAGGTATGAGAGAGGAAGTAGAGTAGTAGAGGATGGAAGCTTGAGTTGTGTCTCATCAGCATAGCACTGAAAGTTAGGGGGAAATATGGAGATCAAGTGGGCCAGGGGAGCAAGTTAGATATTGAAGAACTGCAGCGATAGGCTAGAGCCCTGAGGGACACCCCAGGTAGAGTGTGAGGTGGAGGAGAGGAAAGGGCTCAGGTGTACCTGGGAAGGTCGGTTGGATAGGAAGCAGGTCAGCCATTGCCCGGTCCGTGATGCCAAGGCTATCATAGACGATTAATGAGGGTGGCATGGTTGACCGTGCCAAAGTCAGGGGAAAGATCAAGGAGGATGAGAACGGAGGGAGAGTTGGAATCAGGATTTGAGAGCAGGTTATCACGGGTGTTCAGGAGATCAGTTTCCTGTGCCTCTGGATGCTCTGAAGCCAGACTGGTGGTCGTGGAGACAGCCAGTAGATTGTGTGGTGGATCAGTTTGGGGATGACCGACTTTTCCAGGAATTTACCCGGGAAAGGGTGATGGAGATATGGTGATAGATTAACACCCACTGTAGAGACTATAGTGGACACAAACTATGACACAGAAGAGGAACAAGAATCGTATGCCACAGATACGGGGGAAGAAGATGAGGAGCCATAGTGACCTTTCTTATTCCACTGGAGACACAGAACCACCACCTTCAACTTCCCCAGGAAAGGTTCAGTGAAGATATATTGCCCTGTGGAAGGGGGCAGCCAATCATTTTGGGGGTCCACCAAAGAACAGAAGGAAGAGATAGATCTTATTGAAGATCTGAAAGAGTCAAAACATATCTGTGAGCTTTCCGAGCATGCCTTCAGTAAGGAGGCTGAAGCTTGTAACCATGCAAAATCCAGCAGTGCACAAAGCAGTAAATCCTAGTTTATTTAATTGTTCCCTCTCCCCCACGTTGGAAACGTAAAAGATTCTCCCTTATGGGCAAGAGGTTAGCCACTTCAGCAGCATAAAACATACATATTGCCAGTGCCACTGCACTGATTGCAAGGTATGGCCATTCCCAATAGAAGAAATGAGCACCCTAACACAGGAAATGCCAGAAGCATTAATGGCAAGGGCACAGACAATTGAGAAAAAGGTAACTCGGCAGCAAATGCTTCCATCAAAAACGGTTTAGATGATGCAAAAACTGTGGGAATACTGGGTTGGAGCAGTCAAGAATAAATACACATGGTGTAGAGTCAATGGTTTTACACCTAAGACCTAAGCAAATTTAATTGACAAGCCACTTGCAAGATATCTTCTATTCGTAAGACCCGTGCACGAGGCACTAGATAAAAATAAAAAAGGAGCAATTGTTTCTAAAGATATATTGAACTGTACCAGGCAGACCTTTCCACAAAGTCCTAGACCTGCTGTGAGCCAACCTCTGTCAGGGGTCTTCAGCTTGCAACTCTCCAGATGTTTTTGATTGTGACTCCCATGATCCCTCACCATTTACAAAGCGGCTATGGCTGATGTGAGTTGTCGAACATATCTGGACAAACAACTACTCTGCCAAGCTGCAAAAGGTCAGGATGACAACTCTTACAGGAAGTCAGTCCTCTGCTAAAATCCTACATGGAAACCCTAGACCTGAAAGAGGCCTACTCTTTCATATTTCCATGTTTCAGAGACATTCAAGTTATTAAAGATTCAAGGTAGGAGAAGAACACTTGGCATAGCAATGTGCAGACGAGGAAGCATTAACAAATAACGGGAACCCCGGGAAGCCTTAGTACGCCCTGTCCTCGGTGGGTGGGGATCCCACACCAGAAACCCGTGGAGGCAACCTAAACCCAACCTTAGCCATCACCAGCCTGGGGGCGTGGGGGTGTCACAACCTCACACCCACAAACCACTAGACAGTTACAGAGGAAAGCTACCATGCCCATGCCCAATATCTGGTGTATGATCCGCTACAAAACACACCACACAGACAGAAACAATGAGATCAGAAGTCAGAAGCAACGAGGTAAGAAAAGCCCTACTAACCCAACATAGAAACCTAAAGTTCTACATACTCTTCTCAACCGCAAAACAAACAGTACCACCTCTGTGCACAGCAATCCACATGCACCTCAGCACACTGCAACATCAAAACAAACCACACGTAGCCCCACACAACAGCACATGGGAATCTACTGAGCCGTAAAGCGCACCCAAGCTCAGCGAAAAGTGCAAATCAAACTGAAGCTGTCAACAGGACATCATAACTCTTGCTCTACCTATTCCCGCTATACCCTACTAATCCCCGTTTCCCCCCCCCCCCCCTCCCAGCACCCTTAACTTTCAGATCTGCAAAAGCGCCTGGGGAACGCTCCGGTAGTGATAGTGCGTGGTACAAAAATAAATGATCTTTAACATTATCAAAGCACACACTGCATTGTAAGGTCCTACAAAACTCCAGGCCTATGCGTTTTTCTTATATTCATTTTTGTATTCTTCTAATAAACCTTTCTGGACAAAAGCTGCTCCGGTAAGCTACAGACCCAGCCGATCCACCTCTATCTTGCCCACAGACAGATAGGGAATCTAAGAAGACTGATGCCCTAGATAAAAAGATCTTCGCCTTGGGCAGCATGGCCTTGAAAGCAGTCAATGCATCATGTGCATTCGCTAAATACTCTCACAGACTGTGGATATTCATAGCGTAGGCAGCAGAGCACAACCCGGCTGTCGGGAAGGGATGTGTTTCTGCTCATCGTTGACAACAGCAAAGAGGTGGCATGCCAAGCACTGCAGTCGAGCCTGGACGCCGCAGATTCTGTTGAACATGTAATGGGGGTCATCCACTGTACTGAGGAGGTTGGTCTACCTCTGCAGCTCAGTGTTCTCGCCGAATTTCCAGACTAAGCAACCTGGTCGGCCCAAGGTTTGACGAATCCCTGGAAAAATTCAAGGATTTAAGCTAGCTGCAAAGTCGCTCGGCTTACATATGCAGCAATCTCTGAAACTATTTTGTGGCTTCTCCTCTAGGGGAAGAGGCTACAGGCAGTACATTCCGTTTGGAAAGAGGGCACAACTCCTGCAAGCCAAGAAAGGGCAGAGGCGCTTGTTGCATCCCAGACGGGGCAGATGGGCCTCTAGGAGCGAGAAGGGGGGTCGCTGCTCACTAATCCAGTTTAAGTTCTTGCACACATTTCCCCAATTGGAGAGAGTAGTTCCAAGCACTTGTTTGGTGGCACGAGATAACGTGGGCATTGCAGCTCGTCGAATGGGGGTACTGTACCATTTTTAAGCAAACTGCCTGACAGACCATCCCCCCTACCCCCCTCAGTAACAACCAGAACAGGAGGTCCAGGAAGAGCTGAGATCCCTGTTATTGAAGGGTGCTGTGGAAGAGGTGCCACCCGAGCAGAGAGGATCGGCTGGTACTCTTGCGACTTGAATGCACGAAAGGCAGAGGACTCCGCCCTATCCTAGACTGCAGGGTCTTGAACAAATTTCTGAGGAAAAGTTGAAGATGGCGATGTTGAAAGAAATTCTCTAGGTTCTGCAATTTCAGGACTGGTTGGTGTCGCTGGATCTTCAGGATGCTTATTTTCATGTGCCGATCCATTGGAAGCAGCGGGAACATTAATCAATTCAAGGTGCTCCCCTTTGGCTTAACCTCTGCATCCAGGGTATTCACCAAGCTAATGGCAATGGTGGCGGCACGCCTCAAGAGATCTGGTGTTCATATATTTCCATACCTGGAAGACTGGCTGGTCCAAGGCAAGTACCCGGAGCAGGTATCAACGCAGGTTCATAGTGATAATACCGAATACCAAAATCTCGAAAACCAAAATCTCGAAGACAAAAGGCCGAAAAAAAAAATATTGAATTTTTTTTTTGACGTTTTTTTTCGAAATGGGGGGGTTCCCCCCAACCCCCCTTTTTTTAGTTTTTTTTTTATTTTAACCATTTTTTTTACTTACCTGACCCCAAAAACGCATATAAATAAATTAATAAATAATTCGATATTTTTTTTTTCGAGATTTTGGTTTCGAGATTTTTGGCATTCGGTATTATGTATTCGGCCTTTTGACTGACCACCATCAACGCAGCTCGAGGAAACCTTCTGGCTGCTTCACAGGTTGGGCTTCTTACATTTCCAGAAATTCCATGGTACACCAATGGAGAAGCTCCAGTTCCTCTGAGCAGTCCAGGGCACACAGGTGGGGAAGGCTTTTAACCCCTGAAGTGTCACCATTGTCAGGAAAATGGTTGAGCTATTCTAGAGCCACGACAGTGTACCAGCAGCTTACTTCCTCCGCCTCTTCTGTCTCATGGCTTCCTGCACATTTTTTTGGTGCTAGAGGCCAGACTGCACGACAGAGAGAACATGAGGACAGGAGTACTCTTTTGGCCTCAGTGGCCCCAGGCCCAAGTGGTCACATATGCGTCCATGAAGGGTTGGGGGCTCTCACTGCAGAGATCTGCAGGTGAGTGGCTTTTGGTCACCAGTGGAATGCCAATGGCATATTAACAGGCTGGAGTTACTGGCGATCAGGTAATCCCTGATGGCCTTTGCGCGCTCCCTCAAGGGGAAACCTGTCCTTGTACTGATGGACAACGCAGTGGCCATGCACTACCTCAACAAACATTGGGGTGTTTGGTATCTGCCCATATGAAAGGAGGCCTGGCAACTGTGGTTCTGTTTGCTGGAGAACCAGATCCCTGCTTCAGCTGTAAATCTGGCAGGAATGGTGGACTGGCTGGCGGACGCTCTGAGCATGCAAAGCACCGTCTCACATGAGTGCTAAGTGTGCCATGAAGTTCTAGAGGGAATCTTCGTTCAGTGTGCTACCCCGACAGTAGATCTGTTTGCCACAAAGTCCAAAACGAAGTGCAGATCGTTTTGCCCGATTGAATTCCCAGTGAAAGGTGCAATAGTGGATGCATTATTTTTGGAGTGGATCTTCAAACTCACTATTCCTTCCCTCCGATACCGGTTATCCTGTGGGTTCTCGGGAGGTTGAGGTTCTGAACAACCATGATCTTTATTAGCCTGGATTGGGCAAGGAGAAGGTGGTACTCAGAACTTCTGTACTTAATCTGCCCACCTCTCTAGTTGGCTCGACCGCCGGACCGCCTACCCCAGTGGGAAGGTCAGGGTCTTCACCCAAACCCAAAATCTCTCGTCCTACATGCATGGCTCTAGGGAGAATGAGATATGACTGGGACCTCTCAGAAGAGGTACCCGAGTTGCTACTTCCTGCATGCATACCATCTATGAGATCTCTGTAGGTGTGCAGATGGAGAGGATTCGAGTCGTGGTTTAGGGAACGCAGGATAGACCCCCATCTCTTGCCCAATCACCTCAGCAATGGAGTTCCTTTTGTCACTGGCCTCTGCAAGCCTTCAGATTGGTACAGCTACTTGGTGGCCTTGTCTGTATTTAAGAGGTCTCCCCGTCAAGGATTCTTCTTCACACTCCTGATTATTACCCAATTACTGAAGGGCCTTGTAAACCTGCATACCGGCTTGTGGTTCCAGACTGGTGCGTAAACTTAGTTTTAACATTCTTGATGGCGGCTCTGTTTGAGCCTATGCATTCATGTCTTATCAGGTTACTCACCCTGAATACGGCTTTCCTGGTGGCAATCACGTCAGTAAGAAGTGTGAGCGAACTGCAGGCATTATCCTGCAAACCACCTTCTCTGTAAATCTTCAAGGAGAAATCTTCACTCAAGGTGTGCTCTAAATTCCTACCTGAAGTGGACTCTAAATTCCACATGTTCCAGTATTTTATCCCCCCACATCCTTCTAAAGATGATGAGAGGCAGCACAAACTGGACCCTAAGAGGGGGCTCTCAGTTTTTATGTGGATAGGACTGCGGAATTCAGACACAAACAACTTTGTGGCTTTCACTTTCAGGAAGAGGGTCTGACTGTGTCAAAACAATGTCTCGGTCGATAACTCTGCATTACAGAATTTGATCAGAGCAGGTAAAGTTCTACAGCATGGGGTCTGGTATGGATTAACGTGCTCATTAATATTCCTTGACGTCTGGCTGGGAATCCTTGTTTAAAAAAAAATGAAAATCAGTTTTGCTTTAGCCTGAATACTGCACTTCTCTATAACCAATCACTGTCCGTTGGGTCATACTGCCCCCGTCCAATTACAGTCTTCTCCATAAGCTACACCCGTGTTGGCCATCTTCAGATTTTGTACTGCATGTTTCAGTGCTTGGAGTCCTCATCTTGGTATTCGAGTTTTATGCTATTTTCGACAGTGAGGATCCATTGATGGCGAGTCATCTGCTTTCATCGCAAGTTCTTCACTTCAAGTTTCGGAAGACCCATACTTGAGCCTACTTTGCACTTTGACATTGGAGAAGAGAAGTCTCTTCAAACTCTGCGCGAAATGTGGATTGCGGAGCGTCTACGTCGAGGATCGGCACCTCGGGTGTCTTTATTGCCTGCATTCATACCACGACGAGGATTGATGCGAGATTTACCACGGATTTCCAACAAAGATTACTGTTACCGGAGGTTGCCGGTGTGGATCAAGTTGGGGAAGGCTATGAATTGGCCTCCGGGAGCAGTCATGCCTCGTCGAGGACCGGGCGGTCCCATGAGTGTGCTGCCTCTGAGAAGATGTCGAGATCCTTGGAGGATTCCTCTTCCCAGGGGATCCAAAAGAAGGCTAAAGACCATACTACTGATCCTACTTGGATCTCTGCGAGTGTGGGACCTAGTTTGGGAAGAACCCGTTCCCCCGTCTCCATCTCCGTCCACAGTGTACCTACCTGTTGTGGGGATGGCGGGGTACCGTCTGTGAGGAAGTCCCTGACCTCTTCAAAGCACAGGTCCTCCTCCAAGGACATGATGGCAAAAGAGAGGCCCAGGACCCCATCAATGACAGCGTCGTCATCCAAGGCCTTGTCTTCGTTGACGATTGCCTAGTCTTCCAAGGTGACTACTCCGTTGATGACCACAACCTCGTCGACGTTCATGACCCTGTCAATGACCTCGTCTGTGTCCACCTTATCGGCAGTCCCTTCTAATCAGTCGACGTTCATTACTTCAGCTAATGAGGATGCTGCGATGAACGTGGTTTCAACGATCACTACGACAGCGACTACTAGGGTGGCTCTGCCTCCGCGGATTCGGGCTGCTGCTACGGTCAGACCACGACTACCACAGAGGCGCCTACCAAGGCACATGTGCCCATAGCTGCATCCTTCCCAAAGGATTCGGGTAGGTTAAGGGAGCTGCTACTGCCAACTGACTTTCTGCACATGACTGGGAGGATGTGCCAAGGGGTTCTGGTGGGGTCTCTGAGGAGATCCCCCCCCTCACATTCATACAAGCTCTGCACTTGCCCGAGGACTACTACTCGAAGCACGAAGGAGACCCCAGCCCCATGTCCCAGGAGGGATCTCCAGGGGAGCCAGATCAGCGATCTGACCATCTAAGGTGTTTGTTGTAATCCATTGCCAGCTGCTTCACTTGAATCCCAGCCAGCACCTAGGGACACGTCTTTGGACATTCCTACGACTCTCCCCACCTCGGTGATGAGAGATAAAGCAGAGATTGCCGGCTGCTCCTGTGCCTGGCCCAGTCCAACGTCCTGCTAGGCCTCAGGAAAGCAGTCCGCCCAGGACATGCCCGCCTAGGCCGAGGTGTAAATCGAGCCCTGCCAGGCCCAAGGACCCTTCACGACCGAAAGAATCGGCCAATGCCACTGCAGCTGCCCCACTGGACGTTGACTCCAGTAGTGGAAGAGCCACCACGCACGACAACGGTACTGATATGGACACGACTACGACTCATACCGATGAGTATGAGGACTATGTCCTGACAAATGTGGAGCCGCTGGGTGCCGACAAGCCCGCCAGGGCCTCGTCACCAGATGAGATTGGTTCTTTCCACACCATGATTTCGAGTGCCTACGTTCTCATCAGTTTGGTACTAGAGGAGCAGAGGGGTTTCTGTTCCTGCGCTGGGAGTCCTCGTGGAAGAGTCATGTCTATCCCTCTGCTGGACGATGTCTGGGAGGAAGGTTTGGCCCTGATGACTCCAAATACTGCACCCCTCAAGAGAGACAGGCTGGAGAAGTACAGAGTCCCAGCCTCGGTTCCCAGGTGTTTGAGATCGCAGCCTTCTCCAGACTCTGTGGTGTCTGTGGCCGCCAGTAAGCGCTCGTCGAATCAGTCATTGTCGTCCATGATACGCCGGATGAGGAGTGGAAGAAGCTTGATGCGGCGGGCAAGTGCATCATTTACACTGCAGCCTCAAGGTCTCCAATGCACTGGCCATCCTACCTCGCTACGACGGGGAGCTCTGGTATAAGCTCGGGCCCATTTTAGACTTCCTGGAGGACTAGATGGCTGAGGCACTGGCCCTGTTTCAGGAAGGTGAGGTGGTCTCGGACCACAGCATCACTGTGGCGCTGGACATTGCGGATTTCGGGTTCTGCCAGATTGTTAATGGGGTGGTCCTCTGATGCCAGGGCTGACTGAAGGCCACTGACTTATGGGCAGACGTCCAATCCAGGGTAGTGTACATGCCCTTTGATGGGGACAGTCTGTTTGGCAAGGCTGTGGACGAGTCGCTCCAAACAAGTAAGAAAAATATGAAGATGGCATGCTCACTGGAGACGCTGCAGCAGAGGAGGTTGTTGTCCTTTCGGTCCTGAAGGGGGAAGTCCAGCATGTCCTCCAAGGGATATAACACCCCCTCCCGTTCCACGGCCCAGAATTCTTACAGAGGCTGTCCGCAGGCCTAGAGCAGCAGAGGACAGAATTGTTGTTGCCAACAGGCCAGGGCGCAGACGCCCAAGCAGGCCTTAACCGACCGTGGATCCGGGCTCCCACTTTCGCACCCCAGCGGATGGCTAGCTATTGAACTTTGTCATCAAGTGGAAGACCATCACCAGGGACAAATGGGTGCTGGACTTTCATCATCAGGAACACACCCTGGAATTTCAACACGGGTGGCCTTGCATTCCTCCTGTGGCGTACCAAGAACTACATGTGGCCCAACTGCTGCAATGAGGTTCAGGCCATGTTAAGAAAGGGGTTGATGGAGCCTGTCACCAGCTGCTCCGGAGTGTACTTCAGATACTTTCTAGTATAGAAAGTCAGGAGGTTGGCAGCCAATTCTAGACTTACGGTGCCTCAACAAGTATTTGAAATCCCAAAGGTTCAAGACCGTCATGTTGCAGCAAATGCTCGACCAGCTCGAGCAGGGGGATTTCCTGGCGACCTTGGACCTGGATGATGCCTATTTTCATGACCCTGTGAAATCGGCGCAGAGGGTGTTGATGAAGTGATGGTCTCCGGTGGAGGCGCATCTACGTCTCAAGGGTATCTACATCTACCCTGGACGACTGGCTCACTCGCTCCCGTTCTCATGCGTTGACGGTTCACCACACTGCAGAGACCATTTGCCTTCTGGTGGAGCTCTGATTCTCCAACTATCCGAAGTCCTGCGTGGAGCCATTGCAGAACGCTTTGTTCCAGGGTGCCCATCTCAACATGGTTACGTGCTTAGCTACACCCTCGGCGGCAAGGGTGTTGGCTATACTTGGTCAAGTACATCGCCTGTCGGCACAATCCATGAAAGTGCGAGTCATCAAGACGCTGTTGGGCATGATGTCCTTTTCCTTCCACTCGTTCCATTTTGCAGGCTTCAGATGAGACCTCTTTAAGAGTTCCCTGATGCGTGGTGGCTGCAAGTCACAGGTTCTTGGACGGACAAGATAGCCCTCAACCAGGAGTTCTGGCAAGCTCTACAGACAGGCTCTTTTTAGGATCCCAACATTATTGGGCCACAGTCCCCACAGATTCCTCCCTAGAAGGGTGGGGGTCTCACACTGCGCAGTCGCATGCCAAAGGCCTCTGGCTGCCGGAGGAAAAATACCTTTACGGCAACATCCTGGCGCTCTGGGCAGTCAATTGGACCCTCGAATCATTCTGAACTACAGGGGTAGGTGTCGTGGATCTTCACAGACCTCACCCCACCATGTTCTACATCCGGGAGCATGGCGGGATGTGCTCTCCTGTACTCTCCCTGGAAGTTCAGTCCTTGTGGCGCTGGGCATTCTTCAGGACATGTTCCTCATCCCATTTCACGTGGCAGGCACAAAGAACACCATCACAGACTTGCTCAGCAGGAAGCTGCAGTCCTGCCACGAGTGGGAGCTTCGTCAGGATCAGGTTTCGCTTCTCTTCTGCATGTAAGTCCAACCCCGGATCAAACTCTTTGTGACGGCCCACTCAAGGTGCCAGAGGTTCGCCAGCAGGTTTCCTCAGCCAAGGATCCTGGGGGACACCTTCTCGTTCTGTGCGAGAGGCTTTTCCTGTATGCCCCCTCTTTGGTCCCACTCCTGCTGCATGTGACCAACACACTCAGACAATGTCATTGCAGGATGAAACTCCTCTATCCGGCGTAGCCATGGCAGATCTGGTGCCCGGACCTGCTCTGGCTGCCAGTTGCTCTGTCCATCCAACTGCCTCCACTTCCTGATATTCTCTCCAGAGAAAACGGAAAAATACTGCACCACACCCAAGCGTCACTCAGCCTCACGGCCTGGCTCCTGCAGCCCAAGAATTTGGTCACTATTCCCTACCGCTGTAATGCAAGAAGATCCTGGCCAAGGCCAGCGCTTCCGCTACGTTGTACTACAGCCACAAGTAGAAACACTTGTCAGTGTGGTGCAGGATTCAGAAGATTACACCACTGCGAGTCACAGCACTGCAGCTCCTGCAATATCTGCTTTTTCTGGCCAGGGCTGGCCTG
The DNA here is from genome assembly GCF_040938575.1 of Ambystoma mexicanum. Lineage (NCBI taxonomy): Eukaryota > Metazoa > Chordata > Amphibia > Caudata > Ambystomatidae > Ambystoma > Ambystoma mexicanum. The sequence continues at coordinate 227,607,697 of NC_090923.1, read as the reverse complement.
GCTCAAGCCTCGATAAAGTTGCATCTGGTTGCCATATCCAGGAAACACCAGGGTGCCGGGTAAGTCATCCCTGTGGTCGCACAGGCTCATCAAGGAGTTCCTCAAACGCCTCTTCAGGACTTTTCCATCAGTGAAGACTGCTGCTCCAGCTTGCGAGTTCAACAACTTCTTGACCAAGCTCATGGGAATCCCATTTGAACAAATGCATCAAGCCCCTTTGAAGTTTCTCTCATGGAAGACTGCTTTCTTTGTGGCCCTTACCTCGGCCAGGCGGGTTGGGGAGATCCAGGCCCTCTCTTGCACTTGCCATACTCGTCTTTCTACGCAACCAGGGAGTGCTGCGCACCCATCCCAACTTCATGCTGAAGGTTTCTTTAGAATTCCATCTCAAAAGCCTTTGGTCCTGCCAGTTTTTTAACCAAATCCTTCTACGCCGGCGGAAAGAACATTGCATTCGCTGGATGTTACTTGTGCCTCGAGGTTTTATGTGGCACGCACAGAGGATTTTTGGAAGACATCTCAACTCTTTGTGAATTTTGGACCCATCAATCACGGAAAGACCCTATCTAAGGCTTCCATATCCAGGTGGCTCTCTGGCTGCATCATGCACTGTCATCATCTGGCTAACCAACCTCTTCCAGACCGGCCGCGAGTCCACTCCGTCAGAGCCATCGCGGCAGCAACAATGGCATCTCTCTCTGATGTTTGCCTACTCGGCATCTGCAAGGTGTCTATGTCGAGGTCCAAGCACACCTTAATGAGATTCTGCTGCGTCGACAGGGATTCCAGGGAGTCAAGTCATTGTTTGGTAGACCAAGCAGTGCTACACAATCTGTTTGAGTCTAGTCTGTTCCAGGGGTAAATATATTGCTTCTGTTGAGCCTTGCCACCTCCCGTTGTGTACATGTCCTGCTGTGTAATCCTATTAGTGAGCATGTGAATCCATGCCAGTCCCCATGCTGGTGATGGAACAAGTCACTTACCTGTAATTGCTGTTCTCCAGGATGGGTCTGGCATGGATTCACATGCGAACCATCCCTCCTTCCCCTCTGTGGCTCTTCTTGGTTCATTCTACCACTTTAAATGCTCTACCAAATATGAAGATGGCCACCAAGGCTGGAGTTTAGGGAGACGACTGTCATTGGCTGGGGCAGTATGACCCAAACTACAGTGATTGGTTATATTGATTGATTGATTTTTTATTTCTATCGGGCTCGTACACAAGTGTTTCAGAGCGTGACAAGGCAAGGGAGGGGGACAGGGGAGAACAAAACAGCGATCTTACTAGGCCCAGTGACATTGAGAACGCGCAAGTGCATGGGAGAGGGGGAGGGGAAAAGTGCATGGAAGAAGGGAGAAGTAGAAAGTGCGAAGCAGAGGAGAAACTGATAAATAACAATGCATTAATAATAAAGGCAACAAACAGTGGTAGTGCAGCCAGCAATTTGCAAGTGCTAGGATTAAGGCAGCAGACAGGGTAGGTCTGATAAATGCAGGAAGATAAGGGGGGGGGCTGTATGGGTACAGATACAGACCCCAGTGCAAGGGGTGGCCCGTAGGCAGTGCAAGAGGATGGCAGGGTGAGCAGGTACCTGGGCCCGAAGGACAGAGGGTGGCCGGGTGCACAGTGCCAAGAGAGAACAGATCAGCAGGGGAGAGAGGGAGAGAAGGCAGAAGAAAAGAGGAAGGTCTTGAGGTGCTTCTGGAACCGGAGATGGTTCTCCTCAGGTTTTATAGTGGCAGGGAGGCTTTTCCAGAGGGAGACCCGAGCCAAAGACAGAGATCTTCCCCCGGTTCATTTCTTTGAAAAACGACTGACCCTGAGGGAGTTGGAGGTAGAGGAGCGAAGAGCTCGAGAGGGGAGGTATTTGCAGAGGGATAGCTGAACGTATTTTGGACCCAGGCCCCAGAAAGCCTTGTGGACAATGCAGAGGGTTTTGAATTTAATCCTTGCATCCGCTGGGAGCCAGTGGAGAGATTTCAGAGCTGGAGAGATACGATCCCAGGGCTTGAGGCCAAGGACAAGTCTCGCAGTCCTGTTCTGGATTAGTTGCAGAGGGCGGAGAGTAGAGGCAGGTAGATTTAGAAAGAGGCTGTTACAATAGTCCAAGCTAGAGAGAACCAGAGCTTGGGATACCATGAGCTTCTGAGGGAAGGAGAGGAAAGGCAGAGTACCTCTGAGGAGGTGTAGTCGGAAATTTGACTTTAGAGACCTCCGAGATGTGGGCGGAGAAGGAAAGGGTGGAGTTAAAGATGACCCTGAGGTTCTTAGCCTCGCAGGTGGGGGTAGGAGGAGGGCCAAGGGAGGCCAGCCAGAGAGTGAGGGGAAAGGATGGTGAAGGTGAGCCGATGAGGAGGATCTCCGTCTTGCTGGCATTCAGACAAAGATAATTGGCGGAACACCAATCTTGAATGGCAGTTAGGCAATCAGAGATGAGAGAGGGAGAGGAGGTGACAGAGGGCAGCCTGAAAATGAGTTGAGTGTCGTCAGCGTAGCACTGGAAATTTGAGAAGTTAGTGGCAATGCAGTGGGCGAGAGTTGCCAGGTATTGGTAGAGGTGATGAGCAGTTTTCAGGCTAAAGCGAAACTGCTTTCTGGCCCGAAGATGGGGAATATTCATGAGCATGAGAATTCATGCAAGACCCCATACTGGAGAACAGGAGTTACAGGTAAGTAACTTGTTTGATGTGAGTCCATGCACAATCTCATGCCAGAAAACCTCCAATGTTTTTTGGTGTGGTTGTATTTGTTTAGGGTCACATACAGTCCACCCTGCTGTTGGGAAAATATATACCACAATGTTAGTGCATCAAAAATGGTGCTGCCGATATGTCATTAAAATGATAGATTAAAAAAAAAAATTTAACCTGACAGATGTTATGACTGGGTTAACCTTAATGGCAAAAGACTATACACTTCTATCTTGTTTCTGTGACCCTTCCCTGGACTGGGCTTTTTAGGCATGTGCTTCTATCCATTAACTATGTTGGCACACGATTACTGGTTAGCAGTGTTCTCTTTCAACACGCCTAACAGCATTGCAGGTGGAGGTAAAATGTTATTTTCTCCTCTTCTTCCTTGTTTTTCTCTCCACCACTTTACTGCCTTGCCATAGATTTTAGTGACTATCGTTATTCAGTTTTTTTTTTTTTATTTCCACTTTCATATTGGCCTCCACCTGTCTTATTAGAAGCTGTTCTTTTATGTGAGCCCTAGATCCATCAGTGACTAAGCATTTGACAATGTTATGGAGTACTCGTTTGTCAGTAGATTTAGAAATGAAGTAGGAGAATTCTGTTATCGCAGTGTGATTGTTGCTGAGTTCCAAAATCAGGATTGTGTGCCAATGCCTTTTGCCTTGATGTTGCAGTGCAATTTGAAAGAGTGGTACTCCGTAATGATGCAGTTCCTAATGTGCATTGATCATCCACTGTAGAATCCCTCTGCGCGGTCATTCAGCTGCATCGTAGAATGGAAATCTTATAGAAAAACTGCCAAAGAGAAGTGGGCTTTGTTCCTTTGAGTACCATCACAGTATATGCATGCCCAACCTCATAGGAGTTGCTGATGGCTTTAACATTTATGAAGGATTGTCAGTTTATTCTGTATGGGATCCCTGTACAAGGCACTACAGTGCAATAGGTACTCCCCATGAAGAGCACCTTCTTCATGGAATTTTACCCCAACGGCATTGCTGAATAGAATCAGCTCTTCATTGTTAAAGCGTGCCTGTCACCTAAGTGACACTTATTCTATAAATAAACACTTCTTTCTAAAATATAGCCTCCTTTATGGCAAGAAAGCAACCTCACCTAAAGTTCTGACACCCTCATAAGACAGCTTTGTAGCAGTGGCTCACACAGAAACGCCACAAAGAAACGGAAGTAGAGCAAGGATACTCGTTCACCGAAGAACTGCAATCTAACTTCGACAATGAATCCCTGAAGAACAGCCACCTGTAATGGGTGAATTCACACTGCATCTGGTAATGGACAGTCCATTATTAAAAACAAAAGTACCATTTCACTTGTTTGGGTAGCGAGGGGTAACCCATGGAGGCAGTGCCATCTCTCGTAAACTGCAGTCTATAGGTATTCTATCTGAATTTCATGGAAAACACTCAAACTGCTTTGAAAGACCACATTGAAGAAAACCCATTCTCTAAGGTTCAGGATAGGTGCTTGTTCATTGAAGATTTGCTGCAGTCTAGCTTGAAAGATGCTTCTTTTAGTAGAAATGTTACTTTCTAGAAAGGATATGCTCATGCCCTGCGGGCACTGGTCCACTTTTAACTTGGTAATACACAGTGCTTAGACGTAGCAGTCGTCAGCAGAGTTCATAACTCTTTCAAACTGCCATGTCCGTGCATATTAATTTACTTCTCTCAAAATTGAAGTCCATTGCGCTTAAAGTAGACTGTTCCTAGTTGCTCCTACAGAATGTTTTGCTTGTACACACTTCAGCCTCATTCAGAGCAATTAATTACCAAATTGCACCACTTCCTGTTGGAGTTTGAGCTGGGATATATTACACATATGTTTAGTGATCTCTTGTTTGTCTCTTTACTTCCCCACTATAGAACTTCTTGCGCTGCCAGAATAACAAGGCCAACTATAACCTTGTGTGTGAGACACTTCAGTTCCTGGACTGTATATGTGGCAGCACCACTGGCGGTCTTGGACTTCTTGGTCTTTACATCAATGAGAAGAATGTGGCTCTCATCAATCAGACATTGGAAAGCTTGACTGAATACTGCCAAGGACCATGCCATGAGAACCAGGTAGGGTAGTGCCCACGGATGAACTACAATATGTACTAGATGGAACATGCCACAACCTTCAGGTAAGGAGTGCTCACAGAGTGTTTTAAAGGAGAAGTGGTTGCCTGAATAGTCAACCACTCCTCTTCCCGTAAATGCCTCTCCACACTACTACGAAGTGCCTTGCCAGGATTACCAGGTGAAGGGCGTCCCTGCGCTCTCGTGAGGACACCTGCAAAGCCGCACCATCATTTCGCAATCTGCCCCATGGCTTGAATCCAGGGACAAGGCGTGCCTCTACATCCGTTCACTTGCGTGCTGCGAATTATATAACCAGCATTTTCTTTGAAAAGACAGTTGATGCATCCACCCATATGGGAGGTGTCTCTCCAGTTTCTTCCTGCATCTTTGGTCTAGTTCACTCTGGCCTTTCTATGGAAATGTGAGTCCTTATGTAATCTTCAAGGCTCACATGACCGTGTGTCAGTGTACAGGCATCCAAGCTGGCTTTGGTGTTGCAATTTTTCTACAGTGAAAACATATACTGTGTGATGTAACAATCTGATGCATGAGGCAAATGGTATAAGGGCTGTGTTGGGCACCCATATTGTAAATGAGACTGTTATGTTTATTCTCCCAGTGATGAGAGTTGACACTCCCTTAAAAATTAAACTGCTAAAAATTGAAATCCATTGTTTTTACTTTAATGTTTGAAGTGACATTCCATTAAAAAGTTTGGCAGTTGACCCTCTATTAAAGTGATTGCTGCCAATTGGACTGTGAGACTACATTGGGGTGAATATAATATTTATACATTACAAAGGTATGTAAAAAGTATCATCTGAGACCCAGTGGAAATGTTTGTGATAGGGATAGTGTATCGAATAACAGATTCTGCTAGTTTATATTTTCTAAAACTTTGAAATTTGTCTTTTGGATATTGTACCACTCACAACTCCCCACCTAGCCTACCAAGATGGTAGGATTAAAAGATGCCTTGGTATATGCTTAGTATCACCTCACCTTTTAATTTTTCACCTATGATGACTGGCTAAAGTATACATTACTCATCTTCTATAATCCCTTTTTGAAGCTGTAGGGTCCATAATGCTTTCCAATAACCAAAAGAAAGTGCTGCTGTGTGGCTGAAATCTGCATCATTGTGGATTGGTGCCTTTATGTTCGATTGGTGAGTTCACCCATACATCAATTTGGAGCCTCAAGGGTCTCCGGTGAACATCGCGTATGAACCAAACCCTCTCGCTTCCCGAAAACAAAGAGTCTGAAAAAAGTTAAAATGCACACAGAGGACGGGGAACCGCACATTGGAAGGTGGGGTTGGTGATGGGGGTCAGTTGGCGAGAGGCCGTGGAATAGTGCCAGGCATCCCTCTCCTTCCTCCCACAGGATTTAGGTTTAGAAGTCAGCAGGGGCAATTGAGAAGGTTGGGTGTGGAATCAGGAGTTCTGAAGGTGCTCCGCCCTTCACGCCCGCATCCCTCCCTCCCCCAAATTAGTCATAGTAATTGAGAAGGGCACTAATATGAGGAAGATCCATCTTCCTCCGTTCCTTTGCTATGTAATCCTACATAGAAACCTGCTTTTTTCACAGGAATAGCCCCTCAATGTTTTCAACCTTTTCCTTGGAAAATGTCTCAAAAATCATGATTTAAAAGCGGTCTGGTATGCTCCATGCTAATGACTGATGCACACCTCAAGTCTTTTCTGCTTGAGAAAATGAGGAGAGTGAATCCTGTCAGTCATTGTTCTCGGAGGTGGTAATGGAGTGTATGGGCAGACCTTTGTTTAGACGGTCCGATGGCACAGTGAGTAGAGCGCTCGCTTTGACATGTGTGCAGAGCCTGCTGACACAGGTTTGAATCCCGGCAGGGCCAAACTCACCTTTCATCCTTCCGAAGTCGATAAATGAGCACCACACACCGTGGGTAATAATTAGCAGCGCTCAGATACCTGCGGGTTCGTAGTGCTATATAAATTCAAAATTATTATTTGTTGGCTTCAATTGAAGTGCACCCTTTGGAGAAAATGTATCTAGAGACCACAAAGGAATCAGTCAAATATCATGACAAAGAAGAAAGGGGATCACAGCTTGTGTTCTGAGAAGTCTTCTTCCTGGACCCAGGCCCATGCTAGAATGGAGGTCTTGGTACCTCTTTTGATGATTCTCTCACTCATTGTTCAAGTAAATGACAATCAGTCTTTATTCCCTACATCCTCCACATGAGAGGATTGGGAAGCTCATAGCACAACAAATCCTGCTCCTTCATTATTAATGTCCCAGGCTAGGTGCTGGAAGACCCAGGGTCATTGGCATCTTCACCCCTGCTGCTGAATTCAGCCACCTTGTGCTAGCTTCAACAGCAGCCAGATCTGTGGCACAGCAAAGATATTGATCTTTGGTACTGGTGCAATTTTGTAAAAATATGTATTGTTGCAGTGCCTGCCAAAAACCATGGCGTAATTAACTAGGTCAGCCATATTGCGTGCGTACAGTTTTGGAGACTTGGAGATTTTCTTTTTTATTCTGATGTGGACGGTGACTGCATGCCTATCTTCAATTAAATGGATACTACCCAAAGGGAATCAGAGCTCCCCAAGGAGTTCCTCCTGGAGGATCAGTCAGCATAATTTCCACTTCAATTATAGAGGTCTAGCTAGAGTCAAGCATCCTAGACACCTCTCCTGATCTGTTGATTGTCATGGCCACAGAACATGCTCCAGAACCTTACTTTGGCTCTTTTAGCAATGTTACATTAAAGGCAGTGAAAAACTTTAGTCTGGTAGCAGCCTCTGAGATTTACTTATACGATCGATATATTGATACCAAAGTTGCCCTAACTACCTTTCAGGTGAACTTTCACTGGCAAATTGAATCCTGTGTATAGAAGGCCGCCTTTTTACAACTTGTGTGGACAAGGACCTTAAACAGGGCTGCCTCCTCTGACCCTTCGCTTTAGAGTGCTCACCCCAAAAGCTTGGTGGTCCATGCTGCAAATGCAGGATCTCTGCCTACTGCTTCCCATACAAGCCTCCAGATACAGAGACAGTTAAAATGGATGTGTGGGCCCGAAAGATATTTGCCTCAGGACACCTGGCTTTGCAACTTTGAAGGCCTTGTGTATCTTATACCTACACTTGCATCTGCTTTAGGAGGCAACTGAGATGCTGTTTAATCACCTTCCACCTGTGGAGGCTTAATTTCCTCAAATGGTGCAAGATTGGAAGTAGGTTGTGATGCACCTGCTGTAAATTTATCTTGCTAAAACAGAATGCATAAGTGTACTGTGGTCACCAGAGCAGTGTTGCTGTGACACACAAGATAGTGAGTTTTTCATTGGATTGCCAGGCCAAATTGCTGGATGTGCTGGTCAACTTTTCTGACCTTTTTGGAACTAAAGCTGATGAAAAACATAAGGCTTCCTGTCAAAAGGCAAAATCATTTGGGCATTCAACTTCATCATACCTTCCCGATCCTCCAGGCGAGGGGTACAGGTTGTACTGTTTTATACCGAAAGGGTGTGATTTTCTCCCCGCAGTAGCCCGTGTAGTATGTAAAACACACTTTAAATGGATTGCCATGCCCCACGGTGTTTTTATTGTAATACATCATCCCCTCAGCATCATTGTTACTCAACATCTCCTCTACAATCTCATGCCTTGACTGAACCACTCCTCGACTCCAGACGGGACTTTGGCGATAGTACTTTAGGCATACACTATGCCCCTGGTTTCCAGCCCTAATCCGTGCAAGGGTGTCCTCTTCCCTTCCCCAGAGCATGGACAATTCCTAGGAGAACCACCACCCTCTCCCACCAGTCCACCTGGATAGGGAGAGGCACTGCCAAATAAAAATGCGGTTAAGAAGCGAAGAGCTACACCATGAGTTGTTAGATTATCAATTGACAGACACCAGAGTGCATTTTCTAGAGATACCAAAGGGGGCCCCTCTTTATTTATAAAAACACTTAAACCCTAAATACCTTTCCACATTTCCTACCCTAGGATTCCCCTGGCCTGAACACCGAATAAATGGGGATCTGATAAGTCAGCTCACCCTTGCTTGAAGGCGTCTGTGTAACCCTTAGGGTAGGTCGAACGCAACCTATCCCTTACCTAAACTCTGGTACCACCCACATGGAGTGTGAGGCCAGAGTATGGCCTGAGTGGGTTGTCCCAACTCGCTCGGCGCCACTTACTCCCACTACCTCACACCAGGGCACCTCCTCTCTACCCCCCCATTTCCTATAATAACAAATGGGCTACACCTACTTAACTTCTTACGTAACAACTGAACATATTGTTTAAAGTAATGGGTCCTCTGTGTGAACTAAGCACTGTGCCCCTTTAAAGTTTCTGTCGTGGAAAACCACCTTCCTGGTGGCGATCACCTCGGCCATGTGAGTCAGGGAGATACAGGCCATCTCCTGTAAGCCTCTGTATTTGTCCTTGCATGCCGCTGTCAACACTGTCAATTTCACCTCCCGATTCAGGCCCCTCACTCCCTTTGTCACCTGAGGAGAAGTCTTCCGTTGTCTTCTTTTTTCTTCCCCTGTACAAGGATTTCTTTTTATGTAGATAGGATCTGTCGCGAAACGACGCCACAATGGTTGTCGGGTAAACCTGGAAACCAGTGGCCCTGGATCCGCAGCAGCCAGTGGGGAAAAAGCCTAATAGGCAAAAAAAACAAGTGTCCTTTGAGCGGAAATTTGACTTTATCCGTTCTCCAACTCTGAGATGGTATATGCACTCCAGCAGTTCCAATAGAATCATCCGGCGTAAGTAAGTCCACAGAAGAAAGAGGTAGGATATCGTTTTTGAGATGAATACCCGGGTGAAGCTCTGGCAAGCCAGAGAGAGACGGGATGCGGAACGCCAGAGAAGCGCACCAAGGTAAGAGGGGCTCCGAAGGGCCAGGAAGTACAGAAAGGGGTGAAAGGGAAAAAAAGGGACTGCAGCGCCCGTAAGCGCAGAGACAGAAAGCAAAGCGGAAACAGAGGAGCACTAGCTAGAAAGATGTGCCAGGGGGCACAAGCCAGGAAAGGAGGGCTCAACAGAGCCAAGCGAAATCACACAATGGCCCACAACACAAGTGGGAAAAGAGCACAGCTGCAACGCGCTGGGCAGAGAGGAACTAAAAGTACCCGGTGGCGGCCATGATGAAAATAGACTAGACCGCAGCCAGACGTTAGTAAGAGTAACGTGATGGAACAATACCATGGCGGCTGCGTCTCCATTGATCCCATATGCGAAAATAGAAGGGACACGTAACAGTATACCCCTCTCCACCTTGGGAGAACCCAGGCTTGCCTGGGTGAACACCATAAAACTTTCTCACCAGTCTCGGGGCTCGGACATGAGTGCTAGGTTCCCATGAATCTTCAGAAGACGGGTACCCCTTCCAGGAAATCAAAAACTCAAGCCTTCCTTTACGGTAATGTGAATCCCTTATACCAGACACCTCATACTCCTCATCCTCTTGGGTCCTTTTCCCTTTTTGTCATCGGATGGGTGCTGTAGTAATAACCTTCTAAAGCTGGGTGCAACAGTGACAAGTGAAATACAGGATGGACACGGCCCAAGCTTTTAGGCAACTAAAGGCAGAAGGCCACTGGATTAATCCGAGACACCACAGTGTAAGGACTCACAAACCGGAGAGACAATTTGGAAGGATGGATCTATCTGGGCAAATATTTAGTGGATAGCCAAACACGGGAACCCACCTCAATAGAAGGTAGGTCGGTGCGTTTTAAGTCAGCCAGTCTTTTGTAACAGCGTCGGGCTTCCGTAAGGGCCAGTTTGGCCGTTTTATCTGCCTTGGATATCTGTTGCAATCTGTCATCAATAGAGGGGCACACCGTGTTAGAAGCCATTACTGGCAAGATACCCTTTGGATGTTGACCAGAGGTACAAAAGAAGGGACTGAGTCCAGTAGCAGAATGCTTGGAGTTGTTATACGCAAATTCTGCAGTAGACATCAACTCATACCAATTAACTTGTGTGCTATTGACATAGCACCAGAGGTATTGTTCTAATGTACCATTGAGCCTCTCAGCCTGTCCACTGGTTTGAGGGTGGAATCCTGAAGCAAAATGCCCTTTCGATTCCCAATTTCCGACATAATGCCTTCCAGAATTATGAGGTGAATTGACTCCCTCCATCCGAAAGGATTTTATAAGGTAAGCCATGAAGACGGAATATGCCTCGAATAAACACTTCTGCCATTTCTGATGCAGATGGTAATCCTGGGAACGGGGAAAAATAGGCTAGTTTGGTAAGAGAGTCCACTGTAACCATGATACAAGTATGACCTTGCAAAGCAGGTAGTTCCACTATAAAATCCGTAGAGATTTGATCCCGAGGGCTCTCAGGTAAGGGGATCTGTTCCAGAAGCCTGCTTGGTTTTTGGAAACATTGTTTGCTTCTAGCACAGTGAGTACAGTTTTAGACATACTTTTATGTCTGAGGACATGTCTGGCCAAAAAAAAAGACCTTCTGATGGGTTCTTCCTTCCTCGATGCCTCGCAGTGCAATGGTTGTGGCACCAAGACATTACCTTGAGACGTAAGTCAGGCTGAGGTAGGTACAATCTTTTGTTGACAAAACAGAGACCTTCCTTATTTTCTACCTTGGTGCGTGGAGAAGAGAAATCCGGAAGTGGAGAATGAGTGGTGGCGGCCTTGACTTGACTAATAAATGAAGCAATCGAGACAATACAATAAACACTCTATCTGGGAAGAGTTTTTCCAAAAGGTCTGTCGAAGGATGTTCTGATGCACATCGGCCGAAGAGCGCATCCGCCACTACATTCTGACTGCCAGGTGTTAGGGAGAATTCTAATTTATGGCTAATTTCACTTACCTAGTGAGTCCCTCAGTAGCTTTGCTGGATTTCTAGTGTATATTGTTTCTACGTGGTAAGAGTGCAAACCTTTTTCCCACTCTTACATGCGTTTTGCCATGTGTAATTCTACTTTTTGTGTGATCTTGGGCTCTGGAGCCACACCACTCCATGAGCCCAACTTTTTGTGTTATACAGCACCTTCAGTGCAGTAACACAAGGTTGTCTCTGAGACTTCCCACTGACTCCATTTTCTCTGGGGCTGACTTCTGTCCCCTAGAAACAGGTAAAGTTGCCATTTACTTTATGTAGTCATTTAACCTACAGACCTAGTACACCCCATCTTACATGGAGTATTGGAAAGGGTTAATTCTGATCCTTTTTTGTCTGTACCTCCTGGAGCCTTGTTTTGCTCCCATAACACTAAGACTTGGCTGGTGGCAGTGGTATCTACCCTAGCTTTTCTACCGCGATTATAGTATATAAACGTGGTACTGTTTTAGGCTATTGTGTTAGCCTCAAACATAAACCCGCTTGACCAAATATATCTTATTTCGGCTCCGGTCGAGTTTAATCTCCAGTTCTTTGTGTTAACATCTTTGTTGTGTTTTACTTTGCGCGGCAAATCAGGTTTGCCGCCTTTGTTCGCCGTCCTTTGGCAAGCTTCTGTGAAGAAGCCCTCCTTTGGCGTCTGGGTGTCTAGGTGGGCTGAATGTGAGGGTGGTGTTTAGTCACCCCCTGCACAGGGTCTCCTTGGAGACCCAATTCGCACTTTGTGTCCATTGGCTGAGGTGGTTGTCCGGGCTGGACAACCCCCCTGCTGCGTGATTGACTGCCAGGCTGTGTGAATGGGGGATTTTGGCATAAAAGGCAGGACTCTTGGGCTGGAAGTCAGAGTCGCCACTGGAACTACAAAAACAGATGAGAAGCGGAGAAGAAGATGGGTGCTGCAACTCCCGAGTCCTGGTGAAGCCCTTCTGCAGTCCTGAGCTATCTACCCTTCAACGACAGAGAAGATCCAGTCCAGAGTCTTCTTCCGTTGAGCCTGCTGGGATCAAACGGCTCAGTTTCTACAGCCAGAGAATCCTCTTCTGGATCGAAATTGCTGCACAAAGCTGTAGTGGTCCGTTTAGCCATCAGAAGAGTCCTCTTCTGTTTTAAAGGAGCACACCTTTTATTCACCGTTGCTTTGCTGCTGCTGGACTCATCCCTGGGTAGTGCAGATCGCTCCAGACGTCCTTCTTGTCCCCACGACTGAAGCTTCAGGAACCGTGAGTCTGCAGGAACCATCAGGAACAACTGCCGTGGCACCAGCTTTCTTCATTCGAATAAGGTACTGTGTCTATTTGGTCATTCTCTCTGTCCGACCTTGAGGAATTAGGGTGAACCCCTTTCCTTGCCGAAGGCTTGTCCTTTCTTCCTTCCCTCTTCTAACTTTTGCCTCCCTTTGACAATATCAAGTACTCCTGGCAACGTTAATCTCGAACTGTTCTTATCGTGTGATCCTCGACAAGAGCCCTGCTCCATTTGACACTGACGCAGGCCTATGGACTTTATCTGCCTCTTAGAACACGTCCTCTGATTCAAATGCCTCGACAAAAGTATTGCCTATGATTTTTGTCCCCTATTCTTTGGTTTTTATTCAATGTGCTTAATGTGTTTTGACTACGGTTACAATTCCTCCCGCGGGTACGCTTTTCTTTCGTAAGACTGAACTGTCAAAAAGTGAGCGCTCCTTAAACCCCGGTAACGTCTTTTGTTTCACAACACCGGTCTGTCAAATCCCAATGTACTTACCTTGAATTGACCTAAACCAAAGGAATTGCTTATGTGTGGTATATTTAGAGTGTGGTTTTGTTTAATAGAAGTGTTTTATGAACAGATGGTTTAAAAATAAATGTACTTCTATTTTTTAACCAGAAACCTTGAGTCAGTGTTTGAGTCACAGTAATTGTAGCCCTTTGTGTAATCCCTATTACTGCTCATTTGCTCTTGAGAAGTCTGGCTGCGCCGCTACTGCTACCATTATAACTGTGTAGTACAGGCTTGTACATAAAGGTGAAATTGTACTACCACGTGTAGACTTAATTGTCTGTAGTGTTCCCTAAGGGTACTGCAGAGGATTCTGTCTAACACCAGGGAAGTAAGTAATCTCGAAATCCTACTGAGCGAAGAAGTGTGCCCACCTAGCTTGCCGGGAATGAACACACTCCATATTCTTTAATGTTTTGAGATTTTTGTGATCTGTCCTGGTGGTAAAGGGACACAGACTACCCTGTTAGAGATGCCTCCAGTCTTCACAAGCTAGTTTAATAGCAGGGAGTTCTCTCTCAATAACCGAATAGTTCCTCTGACTGGTAGTGAGTGTTTTAGAGAGATAGGCTATGGGATGTTCAACACCCTCATGTTCTTGAAGGACTGCTCCCACTGCATTGGCAGACGCATCGGCTTCCACAATAAACTTATTAGACTGATCGAGCTGACGCAGAATAGGGGCTGAGCTGAACCTTTCCTTAAGGTCTTGAAATGCAGCTTCGGCCTCCAGTGACCAAGTAAATGGTTTATTGCCTTTCTTGAGTAGAGTCGTGATGGGAAATACCGTGGCCGGAAATTTGTTGATGAACTTACGGTAGAAGTTGGCAAATCCCAAAAATCTCTGAACATCCTTTACTGAGGAAGGGGACGGCCAATCCAAAATAGCAGAGACTTTCTTCGGATCCATCTTAATCCCTTCTCGGGAGAGGATGAATCCCAGATAGGGGACAGTGGATACCTGAAATAAACATTTACTGGATTTTACCAATAAGTTGTTTTCTTGAAGTCGGTTAAGAACCTCATGCAAGTGTGTAGAATGTTCTTGTATAGACTTGGAATAGGCCAGGATGTCGTCCAGATAAATGATTACAGTGCAGAACAATTGATCTGAAAAGGTGCGATCCATAAATCGTTGACACTGCAGGGGCATTGACCAAACCAAAGGGCATCACCCTGTATTCATAATGTCCATATGGTGTCCTAAAGGCGTTCTTCCACTCGTCTCCAGCACGGATGCGCAGGAGATGGTTAGCATTCCGAAGATCTAGCTTGTTGAAAATCACGGCTCCTTGTACCGCCTCTATAATGGCCGAAATGAGAGGCATCGGATACCTGTCCCGAATGGTCACTTGGTTAATCCCGCGATAATCGATGGAGGGTCGGAGTTCTGTAGAATCCCTTTTTGTGATAAAGAACAGAGAAGCTCCCGCCAGTGATTTTGAGGGTTGAATCAAGCTGTTCTTGAGATTGGCATCAAGATACTCGCGGGGTGTCTCTTTCTCCCTTAGAGACAAGGAAAACATTCTGCCATACGGCACAAATGCTTCAGGGACCAGGACAATGGAGCAGTCCTCAGGTCGATGAGGAGGTAAGTCATGATCTTCTTTTTCCAAGAATACTCTTTCGCACTCCTGGAATTCGGGTGGTATCAAATGGATCGTGCAAGGCTGGGTTTCCACTGCTTCCAAGGTGGCCGGCTGGTACCGCTGAGAGGTCAAGCAGGACCGATTGCAGTAAGAAGAAAGGAAGCTGAGTGTGTTTCTGGACCAGTCTAGTTGGATTATGTCGGCGAAGCCAAGCGATACCCAATATGATGGGGAAATGGGCAGCCCGAATGATATCAAAGGAAAGCTCCTCCTTATGGTGTTGGATGGTAACTAGAATACTCTCTGTAGAATCAGTAATGGGCCCGGAGCATAAAAGAGTGCCATCAACTCCTTCTACGTTGAGATCTTCTTTGTTCTGCACCCGGCGAACTCCCAACTTGTTGGCCCATAGGGTGTACATGAAGTTCCCTGCCGCCCCAAATCTATAAGAGCTAAAGTTTCCACTGACTGTTCCCTCTAGGACAAATCGAATGATACCACCATGAAGCGTGCATCTTCAGTCTGGCGGCTTGGGGCTATAAAAAGCGTGACATAGGGACTTCCATTAACCTATCGAACCGTGGTCCCTCCTAGGTTCGAGGCTGTCAGTTTCCTGAACGCCTAGGTGGAACCTCTGGGCAATTACGTAACAAATGAGAAGCGGATCCACAGTACATGCAGAGACCGGTATCTCTGTCGTTTTCTCTCCTCGGGAGTGAGTGGAGTTCTCATTGTTCCGATCTGCATGGGCTCTCCTTATTAGAGACACCCGATGTAAGTGGGTGAGCTTGCGTGGGAATAGAAAACCCAAATGCTCCTCTTCCTTTCTTCTTCTCCTGTCTGCGTTCATTTATGCGATGCTCGATCTGCAGCTTCACAGACAGAAGCTCCGAGTATGAAGATGGACGGGGAACTCTTGCTAATTCATCCTTTAATTCCTCCTTCAGTCCACAGCGGAAAATGGTGAATTGAGCTTGTTCTAGCCATCCTGACTCAGTTACCAGCCGTTTGAACCTCGTGATATAGTACAAGAGGTCCATCTGGCCTTGGTGAACCTCAAGTAGCTCTTCTCAAGCTATAAACGTGATTTGTGGTCTTTCAAAGGTCTGTTTTAATCTAGCGAGGAAGGCCCCCCAATCCTGTAAAACGGGGTCATCCGTTGTGACTAAGGGGTTGGCTCAGGCCAATGCATTGCCGGTCATATTGGAGATTACAAAGCAGACCTTACTTAAGTCAGTAGCGAAGGTTGTCGGACGAAAGGCGAAGTGCACATTGCATGCCTCAATAAACTCTTTGAGATGCTTTGATGTACCATCAAATTTCCCAGAGGACAGAGCCATGGGAGGGAGGTCGGAGCTAGTTAGTCCCGTTAGCCACCAACTGACGCAGTACCATATTTTCTACCTTGAGATTCTGTACTTCTTGGTTGAGATTTCTTATTTCTTGGTGAAGAGACTGGACTGCCGCAACTAGTTATTGGACCTGCTCGGCAGTAGCCATCTCAGGAGGGGTTAGGCGTTGCAAACTGTCAACATTGTCAATTTCACCTGCCGATTAAAGCCCCTCACTCCCTTCCTCACCTGAGGAGAAGTCTTCCATTGTCTTCTTTTTTCTTCCCCCTGTATAAGGATATCTTTTTATGTAGTTAGGGTCTGCCGCGAAACGACGCCACAATGGTTGTCGGGTAAACCCAGAAACCAGTGGCCCCGGATCCGCACCAGCCAGTGGGGGAAAAGACTAATAGGCAAAAAAAAACAAGTGTTCCTTTGAGCAGAGATTTGACTTGATCCGTTCTCCGACTCTGAGATGGTATATGCACTCCAGCAGTTCCAATAGAAGCATCCGGAGTAAGTAAGTCCACAGAAGAAAGAGGAGGATATCGTTATTGAGATGAGTACCCGGGAGAAGCTTCGGGAAGCCAGAGAGAGAGACGGGAAACTGAATGCCCGAGATGCGAACCGAGGTCAGATGGGCTCCAAAGGGCCAGGAAGAACAGAAGGGGGGGGAGGACTGTGGCGCCCGTAAGCGTAGAGAGAGAAAGTAAAGCGGAAACAGAGGAGCGGTAGCTAGAAACAGGTGCCAGGGGGCACAAGCCAGGAAAGGAGGGCTCAAGAGAGCCAAGCGAAATCACACAATCCACCAAAACACAACCGGGAAAAGCGCACAGTCACAATACGGCTGCCGCCAGGCAGAGAGGAACTAAAAGTACCCGGCGGCGGCCATGATGAAAATAGACTAGACCACAGCCAGACGTTAGTAAGAGTAATGTGATGGAACAATACCACGGCGGCTGCATCTCCATTGATCCCATATGCGAAAATAGAAGGGACGCGTGACCACTAAAGTGGTTCTGGGAACTCATCCTTTCTTCCTTCATGCCTATGGTTCTGTCTCTGACTTTCATCTCAACAAGCTTTTGGTTCTGCCAGTTTTCTTCATGAATCGTTCTTTGCCTGCCATTGCATTATCTGGATGTGCGCATGCCCTGAAGTTTTATGTGACACCCACGAAGGAGTTTCAAAAGATTTCTCAGCTTTCCATCAATTTTGGACCCGCATGACATGGGAACGCCCTGTCTAAGGCTTCCATCTCCAGGTGGCTCTCTGGCGGTATCATGCATTGCCATCCTCTGTGTAAAGACTGGGAAAGGGTGTCTGTGCCTCTACCCCAACTGTATAGGGAGCAGAAACACAGAGTATCCCAGCCAAGGCTCTGAATTGTTATGTTGGATGAGCAGCCAGGCTGAGACTCTCAGGCGACGATGCAGCTGTTTCTTAAGTGCAGTGAATCTCCAATCCCCCACAGAGGAATGTCAACACACTTTATGTGCTACCTCAGATTTTTTATATAGAATAAGGTTCAGATTAACATATACATCAATAAATAACTCACTTTGTACTCGGGTAACACTATCCTAACACTATACTAGCAATGTTAAATATATACACATCTATGTTGTACCACAATTCACTTTAGATTCAATTTAGAATGCATCAACTGCTGACAGTTATTAAAAAGCATAGGAATCATAAAGCATTGGATAATTGCATAGACATTACTCTAGAAAGGCAGGTTAAATTAGGAGCATTTGAAGAATGCTTTCTTTAAAATAGACTGTGTGAGGACCCCCCACCTGGGCAACCTGGAAGGGAAAAGATAAGGTGTACTTTATCTTGTATATTACAGCCCAGGCACATCAGAAACAAAAGGTGTTGGGTGTGAATTGTGGGGTTTTGGGTGAAAGGTAGGGGGTCTGACTAAAATAACAATGGGCCATTAAGAACTCTGCCATTAGAGGGTCTTCCTCATGGGAAAGGGGGGAACACTGACTCCTCCAATGAAATCATAACATCTCCCCAGTAGTAGTCTCCTCCCATGTGATCCTCCCACCGCCAGGAATATGTGATGACTCAATTGGATTCCTCACAGTGTACCCACATAAAGCAGCCTATGAGAAGGCTCCAGGCTGTCTGGCATTCCACCTAACAACTATTCAGGGAAAAGTAACCAGAGCCAGGGCTTCTTAGGACTTTGAGAAACAAGGGAGTAAAGCAAAGGAAACCAATAGGCCTCCAGTGGCCATCTTGCCTAGGTTTAGGAATTCATTGATGTCAATTGCAGGGCCTGGGTATCCCAGAAATGGGCGATACCTAGAGCCACTGTCACATCAACATATAGCTGCCACCAGCTCATAACCTGCTCTGTGGGAAACACACGTCCCCAAAAACATACACTAGGGGTACAGGGTTGTACCCTTACCCATGGGTGCCCTATGGGTATCCCATGGGTAATGTTCACCAAGTACAAAATGAAGTGCTGCACTGCCAGAGGCCCAGACTGGACTCCTGTGCAGACAATAAGCAGAACACACAGTTTAAGGAGGTAGAGGGCAAGGAGGCACTGTTCCTCCCATGCATTTTCAGCAACAGACCTCTTCCAGGCCAGCCGAGAGTCCGCTCCACTAGAGCCATTGCAGCGATGGCAGTGTTTCTCTCTGGTGTTCCCCTTCTTGACATCGGCCGGGCTGCCACGTGGAGGTCGACCCACGCCTTCACGAGATTCTACTGCGTCGACAGGTATTCCAGGGAGGAGTCCCGGGTCGGCCAAACGGAGCTATGCAAACGATTTTTCTGAGGTGAGTCTGTTCAGGGGTAAGTGTTTTGCTCCTGGTGAGCCTTGCCACCTCCCATGGTTGTGTATATGTACTGCTATGTAATCTCATTGATGAGCATGTGATTCCATGCCAGACCCCATGCTGGAGAAGGAACAAGTCACTTACCTGTAATTCCAGTTATCCAGCATAGGTCTGGCATGGATTCACATGCTAACCATCCCGCCGCCTTCTTGTTTCGTACTGCCACTATACGTGCTCTACCACATCTGAAGATGGCCTCCAGGGGTGGAGCTTAAGGAATTGACTGTCATCGGATGGGGCAGTATGGCCCAAAGAACAGTGATTATTTTAGAGGAGAAATTGAGTTTTCAGGCTGAAGCGAAGGTGCTTTTCTTTTTTGCAGAGGATTCCCAGCCGGGTGATGGGGAATATTCATGAGTATGGGAACCCATGCCAAACCCGTGCTGGAGAACAAGAAATACAGGTAATTAACCTGTTCCATTCCTAGTCTTCCTGGTGGCCAGGCGGGTCAGTGAACTTCAAGCGCTCTTGTGCAAGTCATTATTTCTAAAAAATCTTTAAAGTGGTGTCTTTGACCGACCTAATTTTGTGCCGAAGGTGGCATCAGAGTTTCCCATTTAACAAAGTGTGGAGCTCCCGGTTTTCTTTCCGCCAGGAGATGCTCCATAGGCTTGATCCCAAGAGGGCTATGAGTTTCTATTTGGAAATACTGAATAACCTACCCGTGATACTATTGGCTGTTTCTTGACTTTTCTCGTTCTTGACTTTGACAAGCGGTTATAAGGCCTTGCTACATGCTATTTCCAAACATTACAGTTTAGATTGGGCTTAGTGCAGGGGTGCCTTTTTTTGTAGGGTGGTGCTGCAGAGATTCTTGATGTAGCTTCCATTCCCAAATCCTGCTATGGGCACTGCTTTGGGATTCTATAAAGAGGAGGAATCTGTGGGAGAATACAATCCATTGAAGGAGAAATTACTATAGCAATAGGAGGAGGAGGGGGGCACTACCGGTCTGTTAATGCCTCTGGGGCGTTAGTTACAAGCCTGAGCAAACCCAGCGCTGTAACAAAGTCCCAGGGACATTACCAGACTGGTAATGTTCCCCCTTCTCGAAGGGTTTTATTGCTATTAGTACCCTGGCATGTCATACTAGGGTACTAATAGCATATTTTCTCTAGTTGCAACCGTTTCTCAACTCTAGATAAAGCAAAGAAAATGGCCCCCAGATATTGTGGAGAAGGGACTTATACGTCCCTTCTCCCTTTCCATGGCAGCCTGACGAGAGTGAAGGAACGCCACAGGTTATAGAGCGCTGTAACTGCAGCCGGTGAGTCTTTGTTGGCCCTGTAATGGCCAATCGGATTGTTTGCAACCATCTGATTGTCCCTCGCCGGGTACTAATTATCGGTTATGTTCTTTCTGTGGATTCCTCGCATACAGATTCCTCATCACCCTCCCTACATATACCCCTCTGTGGAAGCCAATGGTGTACTCACTTGTGTCCACTTCTTTGTTACGCTTTCTGTACGGAGGATGAGAGAAGAGTTAAGGGCTTCATTTAAAAAAAAAAATTGTTGTGAATTATAAGATATTTAAAAGACCACTGTGGTTTAGTTAGGGCCATGTTTCTTGAACCTCACAAAAAATATGATTACAGGCCTATTCCTTTGCACTGCGTGGGGCCTTTCCCATGCCTTTTGATGCTTAGCTTGGGGGCGGTGGGGGTGGAAGGAGGGCCACTCGGGTAGGGGTGTGTGGTCTAGAACATGCCTTAAGTACGAATGCTGACATTGCATCTGGAGTCAAGGAGTGATGCGTTTTAGGCACAAGGAGGTAGAGCGAATGACGTTGAGCTGCTTTACTTCACCTGTCAAAATATTCTGAGCAGTTATCAAGATGAGGACTGTGTGAAAGTAATTGTAGCTGCTGTATGCTGTTTGTGCAACAACAAATAAAGTCAACTACATGTTGCCCTTTCTTCTTTCAGAACGTCTATATATTAAAGAACTGGCTCAGCTACTCATGAGGGGAGCAGCAAAGCTTGTTCCAACTGCAGAAGTTGTGAAAGTTTTATATTCTCTTTACTTAATGTTCCCAAAAAATATTGGATAATAATCTGCAAGCTCATCCAAAAAGTCTGCTTCAAGATAGTCACCCTGTTAAAAAGGTGTTCCGTGCTTTGGAGCTGCACAATTGGCATGTTACTTTAGATCAGCAGGACACATATTTATATTCCTTCCTCCGACAGATTCCTCATTGATGATATCCTGTCCACAGCGCATCTTTTTTCTGAAGCTTTTCTGCCTCCCAAGGGCACTGTGCCAAACCTACCTGACGCCTATATGTGCCCCATGCCAGTCACTTTGCATGTTTTGGAAACTCGCGACTGTGTTAAAATTGGCCATAACTGCTTAGGTCTGGGGTTTTAAACCTTGCATGGATTGCCAGCGGCAGATGTGGGTGTCACATTTCCATGGCTTCTGTTTGAACTGTTTGAGCGCAAAGCACAAAGCCACCAATTGTGGGCCATACCAATTGATGCATCGGTACGACCTTTGGGAAAGGTTAGCTAAACTCTTCACCTACCTCCACAATGAGTTGGGTGGGGGCGCATGGTCTCGGTTGAGGTCGCAGCACAAACGCCTATCTGTGGGCTGGTTTCCTGCAAAGAAATAAGAGAAGCGCTGCAGGAGGTCTAACTCCCCAGGAATTTCTTCTCATCATTCTTCAACCATGAGGAATATGAGTCATCGTTCCCGAGTCTCCCCAGAAGCATAGCCGCATGTACCATTTCCCACTCAATTGTCTGTCCTGCATCTTCACCACGGCCCCAGCTTCAACTGGACTCACCATTTCCACACACTGGCAGGTTACACACAAGGGGGGAATACTCACAAACGCATACAGGCTTAGACTGGGACCCCAAGTGCGACTGTCTCCTGCTGTAAACTACCACTGCCTTGTGGCCTCAAGCGCTTGGCACTGGTCTGGCCCACATCTTCGAGATCGTTGGCGGCAGAGTCCCTCTGGAATACACCCCTCTTCTAATGAGCCATTTATGATGAAATGGAGCCAGATCTACAATGGCAAAGGCATACTTCTACCCTTTGGGATGGAGCCCATGGGTTACAGAGCGGACAGGGACTTCCCAAAGGAATTTTACTAGGAAGGTTTGGACCTACAAGTACTGGGTGAAATCTTTCAGAAGGGCAGCACTATTGACACATTCCCTGAGAAGGATTTCCTTCTACTTCCAACTCTGGGTAGACCTCAGGCTTCCTTCCAGAGGTTGATGACAAAGGATGCAGACACCCTGGGGTTATCGCCCCCATCCGGACCAAAAGTCAACTTTGAATTAAGACATTCCGGACAAAGCACTTGGAAGCGCCGGTGATAGAAGCGTGAGACAAGCCCACCTCTACTCCTGTAGTTGACACAGCTGGCATTAAAACATTGTCCAACTTTTTTGTTCATCCAGGCATCCCTGTAGAGCTTGGTGATTTAGGCTGCAACTTCACACTTGAAGGCATCTGCCTTTCTTCTCTCCCACCTGACAGAATAAGTGACTGGACACCTGGGAAAAGAAGGCAGCGAATGCCTCCTGCGCCCTGGCAAAGTTCTTTTTGGTTTTTGGTCTGCATTTTCCAACATGACAGACCACATCCATGAAGGGAAATGACAGAATGGTTTCTGGCAATTGTACTGGATTGCAGGAAAACGTCCCTCCAGATCGTGCAATCTGGTCTCAACAGGATCAGTGATTGTGCCGTATGTTCCATGACTGTGACTTTGGAGATGGTGCTGCAACATCACGCATAAGTGAGAACATCAGCCTTTGCGCAGGCTGTACAAGCAAAGCTGCTGGAATAGGCCCTTTGATGATCAGAACCTGCTTGGGGCCAAGTCAGACTACTCCCTTCAACTGTTTCTGTCCTCAAGGTGATAGTGAAGTCTTTTGGTGTCACAGTACAGCAACCCTCTGCCATCCACACGAGGTTGGGACTTTTTCCCCTCTGCGTCTTATGTCCCCCGTGGAAGAGGTCAGGCGGCCCCTGGCAGTCATCAGGGCAGATGCTTCCTTCCCAAGAGGAAGAGGCAGAGGTACTCCTAGAGGTTCAACAACAGCGACCACTGTTTCCTCGGCCACCCAAGTTGATAAAACACCCGTAAGGAATTCTACCACAAGTCCACTGTGGGAGGGAGAACTGCATATGCGCTCATTGTGAGGCAAGATGCAGTAATCCCATTTAGTTTTGAGTTCCGAAGAAAGATGGGGGCTTGCACCCAATAGTAGAGGTCTGAATTGGTACCTCTAGCCCAGATTCTCTAAGCCCTTGATCTGCAGAACTTGTTTGTCACGCTGGACTTCAGCATGCCTCCTTACACGTGCCCAATGATCGCAAGCACATCGGGTATCTGAGGTTTGTTGTGGGCCAACTTCACTACCAGGGACACATACATTCTTCGGCCTTCCTGCATCTTCTGGGTCTCATGGTCTCCTGCATTCTGATGGTCCCGAAAGGCACGAGGTCACTTCAGTGGCTACTCATTTGCCAGTGGTCGCAGTTTCAGGGTCACATGTCACATCAACTGCATGTATCGAGTCGAGTGGTTTGAGACCTTGCATGGTGGTATCATGATCTCTGCTTCCAAAAGATCAGGACTTGCCCGACTCCCTTGGAAGCAGACCCATAACCCTGGTTCCGAGTGCCAGCCAGTCCCAATTGATACCTTTTGGACCCTGTCCTGGCGCCAGTGGCACCAGGCTCATAAAGATGCCCAGTCCCAGCGCTGGAAGCGCCGGGCTCATAATGCTTGGGTGGACTTACCTGCAGCAGACAATGCTGCTTACTTACCTGCCAGTTGAACCCCTGATCCTCTTCTGTTTGGGACTACTTTTCCTGTTGGGTGGGGCAGGAGCCACTCCCTAGGTTCAGAACACTGGAACTCTTCTGGAAAGCAGGAACTCTTTTCTTACCTAGGCGTGGCTGTGGAAGGAGACACCTAAGCACTACAGGAGGCTATTTAAACCACACCCGATGGATGAATCTTGCTTTGCGTTATTCTGCATTCTCTGCAGCAGAACGCTCATCGTGTCTTCTGCTTCTGATCCTGGGCCTAAGGGAACAAAGGCTTACCATCCTGGAATCCAGTCTTCAGCAGCACCTGTAAAGACAAAGAAAGAGCAGGTTAGCACTACGGTCTTCAGTGGCAGCGCATCTCTTACCTGGTCCATCGGCTGTCACCAACGCCTCGCGCTGCATTCCGGCATCTGAAAGACAAAGGCTTACCTACTCTTCGCATGCTCCGGAGGTCTTCACACTGCATTCCGGCATCTGAAAGACAAAAGCTTACCAGCTCTTCGCACGCTCCGGAGGCCTTCGGCGCTGCATCCCGCATCTGAAAGACAAAAGAAGGTGCGTTTAAAGACATTGGGCAACTTTATTACTCACGTGCCATTACTCCTTCCCACGCCAAATCCAGTGGGTATTCCAGCACCCTTCAGCTTCTCTAAAGCTCCGAACTTGTACCTGCAAGATAAAAGGGACAGTTAGTGCGCATCGTGAAGCAGGCTACAAGCGCTTACTTACGTGCTTCCAGGCGCTTCTATTCCTCACGCGGGTTCGATCCTCAACCCACCATCCGCCATCGCCGGAACCCTGCAAAACAAGAGATATCATTACAAAAGACTTTTAAGACATTTGAAGTGCCCAGAACTTACCGTTCGTGCAGTTAACGACGGACAGCAGTCCTCTGAGGTCAAGAGGCCTGCACCCTTATCCAGTGAAGAAACTGGTTACGGCACCCTGCCCGAGGCAGATGGAGAGCTCGGCGTTCACTTACCTAAGGTGAGGGCGTTAACCTTTGGGGTTCTACAGGAGAAGAGAAAGGGAAGAGGAGAGAGGCACCCAATAACCCCAGTTCATTAATCCCATATTTTCTATCTGCAGACATCTTACTCTTTGAGTCAGACATACAGTGCACAGAGGTCCAGCCCAAAGAGCCAACCGTGTGTTACATGGAGCAAACTGCTGTGTGGCGCCTTTTTCTGTTAACCTTGGCCTCAGATGACAATAGTCACAGATGTGTACTGGACAAGTTGTTCCGCTCCCCTGTCGCAGATGACTGTGAGCCGACTGTGGTACCCCTCTGTGGACAACGCATCAACATTTAATACCAATACTATTAATTTACTAACATCTACATGTTCCTTTAAATAACAGGACACACCTACACCCATATGCTAGACAACGATGTGATCAACAATTATAGCTTTTTTACTTTTAATCAAACGGTACATTGAATTTGTAAATAAGATGGATGTATATATTAGAACAGCTATATTTTCACCTTCTTCACTGTAGACAACGATTCGGCATCACATGTTTAGGAATCTATTTAATCTTCTTATAGGGTTTCTACTGTCTGCTAATGTAAAACTGTATTTTACTTAATCTTTTTTATTAGTAGCTTTTAGTCGACACTATATGTTCGCACATCTGTTTAATTTTCAAGTTCCGAAGAAGACTGTTAATATTTACCTATATATTCATACATGTATTATTATGGATGAGCTATTGTCATCCACATGACAAAAACTGTATGTATATACATAATGAGCACGTTTGTTGATTGATTTCATCCAGGGTCAATAGATACTAGGATTCAACATGACATGAATTAGGCTTTACCATGTAACATGTAGAATCCAATCTAACTTGACCATTAGAACTTTATGTATGATTGTTTTAGTTGATGCATTGCTAAATTAATTTTGTCTGTTAGAATCTGTATCTTTGATACATTTGACTATCCTTTATCATTGTTTCACCTTGTTCTACTTTGTCCTTTTCTTGAGAATACGTAACCTATACATACCACCATTAGTTGGTTTTACCTGTTCGACACACATATTCATGACCAAGATGGCCGCCTCATTAGTTCTTTTCGAATCACTGTTAGTCCGTTGACCATTTTATTCCCTTTCCTATTCCTGCGAGTCAATATATCAACACCCACTAGAGGGCCACTAGCTTCTTTACGATCCCTTGTCTCCATGGACACGGACCGCGCAACAGGACTCGTCCTGCTTCATCACTTGTAGAAGAAAGGTTGGCACTATTGCGCCGCAGTAAATCATCTACTTACCCCTTAATGGCTGTTTTCCTGACTATCTTTTTTGGCTATTCATAGAAGCAATAAGCTGTACGGAATTGCCTTCCTTTACAGAATGTATATGATTTCCAATCTCCCGACCTAGACGCCGATCGCCATTAAACGCTCGGCCTCCCAACAACCATGTGTATTTGTGCTATTGCTCTACAGTATCCTTGGATACTGATCACGCCATAGGACGTGCTTCGCCCCGCTACTCGTAGAGGAAAGGTTAGTGTTAGTGTCCTTTATATCCATTATTTACTCTTCACTCTGTTTCTAGTTAAATGGTGTTTTCTCTTATGGCCCTTAATTTTTTACAGAAAGTACGTGTCCTTCAATCTTTTGCACCAAGGCAGCGAGTGCATTTATATGTTGGGTAACCCAGAGACAGTGTGAACCCGCGTCTCTTCTCTTTGGAAACCACATTGAAACTGATTGTGAGTAATCTAATCTATCAACTTTAGGAATTTACAATGTTGTTATTTAATATCATTACAGTATAGCTACTATTACTCTGGCGGTACTCATTGTTATCATTTTTTAATGAATCCCACATTACTCTCTATGTCTACATTTGTATATTGCTTTATTTATTAATACCATGGCTTATTGGTTGGGTGTTGTCTACTATGTCACCCCTCCAGACATTGTGGGAAATTCGTCCTTTGAACCCTGGGTGAGCTTGCTCTGTCTCCCCTCGACGGGTTTCAATTCACTCTTCAATGCTTTTTATATACTTCATTAAATAATCACCATTCTTAGTATAGTATTACATTACTCTATACGAGAGACAGAAAGAAGAGAACGAGACGGGGAAAAGAAAAAGAGAGTCAAAGAGTAGAAACCCGGGGAGCGAGACAGAAGAAAAGTTAGTTGTGAACATATCATCCAGAATATTAACCAAAAGTGAAGAAATGTTACTCCAAAAGGGGCTCAGTTATGTACCCATATACAGTACAACTTTATTTGAGACTAAGATTGATCTATTCAAATTGGTAAGAAAATTAAAACTAAAGGTGTTTTTTGATGAAATTGACACATCACAATTTAAAGAACAGGAACCAGAGGAACTACAAGAGTTCAAAAAGAAAAGCAACTTTATGCCACCCATTTCTGTTCCATCGGTCGACATTTTTCACCGTCAAGTACTTAAGGATCTAAAGAAAGTGTCATTTAAACGTAAGGGATATGGAAATTTGAAACCTAATGAGTTCAAGTTATTAAAAGACCTATATGGAGACGACAAGATAACCATACGCCCAGCGGATAAAGGGGGAGCACTTGTAATAATGAACAGCCAGGATTACCATGATGAATGCATGAATCAGCTCAGAAACACGGATGTATACTCTGAGCTAGATGGTGACCCAACCATAGAGATAATGAAAAACTTGGAAGAACTCCTGGGAAAAGCAGAGGATTTAGGATGGATAAGTACCAAAACAAGATCTTTTCTCACTAACAAACACCCAAGAATACCGAACTTTTACACGTTGCCTAAAATACATAAAAGCTTGATAAAACCACCAGGTAGACCCATAGTCTCTGGAGTAGACGGTGTGTTACAACCATTGGGCCAATACATCGACCAGTTTTTGCAACCTTTGATTCAAAAAACGGACACTTCACTTATATTAATGACACTAATCACTTTTTGGAAACATTGGAGAAAAATGTATTCACAGCAACCTCAATCATGTTTACAATTGATGTAAAGAGTCTTTATACCTCTATTCCACACAATTTGGGTTTAGAAGCAATAGAATGGTTACTTCTTCAAGAAGGCGACCTGAAAGCCATCAAGGAATTCATTTTGGTACTATTACAGTTTATATCTGAAAACTCATATTTTCAATATAGAAACAAATTCTTCATCCAAACATCAGGGACAGCGATGGGGGCCTCTATGGCTCCCACATATGCGAATACTTTCATGCACAAATTTGAAAAGGAACACATACTTGATCATGCAGTATGGAGGAATTACATAACGATGTGGGTCAGATTCATAGATGATATTTTTGGAATATAGAACGGCCCAGAGGAAACTCTTAATGATTTTTTTGTGTATCTCAATAATATAGATCGACGTATACAATTCACAAAAGAAACTTCAAAAACTTGTATCCACTTCCTAGATGTAGAGATACGCATTCAGAACAATACGTTTTTGACTAACATCTACAGAAAGGAAACAGATCGTAATAACTTCTTATTACATCGACTTAGCTTTTCACCAGCCGAGTTTGATGAGAAATTTGCCTTTTAGTCAAATTATGAGAGTCAAAAGGATTGTGAATGTCCCCAGAACATGTGCGATAGAAATTGAGAACATGCGGAGGAGATTTGAAGCGAGAGGATATAAACCTGCAGAGATTGAATCAGCTAAAGAGCGAGCAATGGAACCTACAATGAGTGAAACAAGAAGAGAAAAGAAGGAACCAAACATTGTATATGTGTCATGTTACTCAGTACAGAGTAACAAGATAAAGAGTGTAATAAAGAAAAACTGTAGCACATTGACTAATGACATGCAAGTTGAACACTTATTTAGGGAGCCACCAACTTTTGCGTACAAGAGGAGTGCTAACTTGAGGGATAGACTGGTCAAAACAAGACCCGAAAGGAGAACATTAGACACATTGAGAAAAGGAACCTATCCCTGCCTTCATTGCAGTAACTGTGATTACATAACTAAAGGGGACACAGTGGATCACCCTCGCATAGGCGAAAAAATACGCCTCAAGGGATATGCAACATGTGATACTCCGAATATAGTATATAGCATTAAATGTCCGTGTGGCATCTACTATGTTGGACAATCAAAAAGACCTGGTAAGCTTCGTTGGAATGAGCATAGATCATGTATTCGTAACAACAATCTGAACTCGGCAGTGGCTAGGCACTGGAATACAATGAAGCATAACATCAGCCAGATGAGGATTCAAATCTTGGAGGTCATCAGACAGAACAATGCACATGAGGACTTGGGAAGAAGATTGAACCAACGAGAATCTTTCTGGATTGACCGGCTTGATACCCTGAGACCAGGGGGCATTAATGAGGAGTTGAACTTTGTGTTTTTTATGAAGAAAGACATGTGTTGCATGAACAAGAATTTGTTAATAAGGGGAATTTTAGGACCATTATAGACCAGGAATGTTAAATATTGGGGTTCACGACATGCCCTACAGAGTGGATCAGCCCTGAGGGACACAAGGCAGCTTAACACTGCCGAGAAGTGGACGTTAAGCTAATTACGATGAAAATGTTCTAATGTGTCTAATATAGGAGTTCACGATATGTCCCGCAGGGGTTAATTTCCCTGTGGGACATAAGGCAGCTTAAAACTGCCCAACAGTGAACTCTAAACTTTAAAGTCTCCCATTATTTGGCAATGCATATTAGAAATGACCCCCAGAAAAGGGCCACTCTGGTTATAAGGATTCAGGTTGAAGTAGCAGCAGTTTGACACAGCTGTAATTTTGATAAATACAACACGTGTACATAACATGGGATACAGAGACACTACCAGTAGGACCACAGCGCATGCGTGGGCCTCCATGATTTTCAATAAAGATGTCCATGCCCGCACACCAAATGTTGGGATTTCATAGTGAAAACTAGTCTACTGCGAAAATAGTAACACTCCTAATAATACCCATGTAGAAATGTAAATATAGCAATAGATATATAGTTATATGAGCAGTTCTGTGCTCGACTACGGAGGAGATACCAGCGTGCATGCGCGAGAGAGAGTAGTGCAAGGCGTCACGCCATTGCGCGCACCAGCTCGCATGCGCGACAACGACTAGCGTTTATTTACACTACTTCGAGTGGCGTCAGCTCTCTTTTTTTGGAGAGCTGACGCGTATGGAGAACAGGAAATAAGGTAAGCGCGGCGCAGGAGAATGTTAATTGGAAACACAGAAGTGTGGGGACCACTGACTAGGAAATAATCATACACATATATATGAAAATTTATTTCACAGAATACGTGCAGATAATGACACTGGCAACAGTGGTGAATGGACACTTTGGAAGCATAAAGCCAAACAGGTACAAAGTGTTTTAATATTTATCATATTGTGAAAGGAGGCTTAACAAAGATCTATAATGGATGTCTTTGTATTTTTGTATTTGTCATATTGATTTGAACGCCATGATGGAACACAACCTTAACCCGGTATGTGCATGTATTTACTTTATGAATTTCACTCAATGGTGAATTATTGGGAATGGATCATGGTGATGGGAATGTCATTGATTGAAAAATATTAGTGTTAATGGCCCTGACGATGGACGGAGGTCCGAAATGCATTGGCAATAACTTTGAAACACTGATTGGCCAGGAATAAATAAATACCTGAAGTATATGTAATACTATACTAAGAATGGTGATTATTTAATGAAGTATATAAAAAGCATTGAAGAGTGAATTGAAACCCGTCGAGGGGAGACAGAGCGAGCTCACCCAGGGTTGGAAGTTTTCCAGCCCTACTGTGTGGATATTGTTCAGAACCTGGTGCCTAGGCTCAAGGGTGAGCCCCCACAATTTATTGCAGTGCCCACCCCATCTCCCAATTGTAAATTCGTCCTTTGATCCAGACTCATCTACTAATTGCGAGAATTACAGTTTTACTTTGTTTGCTTGACTTTTTAGCTATTCCTTTACATTTGTTACACTTGTCGCTTTATCTATTCCTTTTCTTTAGTGTTTTAGTTCAATTCAACATAGTCCATGCAGACAGAGAGTATCGATTGCCGCAAATGCGTATCTAATTTAGCAGCATACCTACCTACCTTCCAAATCATTAAGGTATTTCAGGGCTTCCTTTTATAACCAGTTCTGGCTCCCTTGTCATGAACCATTAGTGGTACGTTCTATTGACCAGGATATTTCTTCCTCATATATTCTTTCAACCACTTTACATTTACTGTTTTTGATTTCACAATATGCCTTATTCTTCTGTTCACTTGTTAGGATTTGTGAGGATTTGCAAATGCATTGTCATCATACAAGCCTTGAATTTACTAACATCCTTATAGACAATGGACAGATTATCTGTGAATGTATAGTGAATGACTTACTGACTTGTTGTGGTTATACCTAATATTATCCTTTGTTGGTTTCTCTGCCTTGTTTGTGGTTATACTATGTTCAACAACAGTTCCACAAACGCTTCTGAAGAAGAGGATTGTCTTCGAAACGTGTCAGCCTACTACATTGGAACGTCTGTTAACTATGATGATTCACATGATGTATTGCTTTTGCTTCAATTATTGCTTTTGAATAAATGGGAGATTCTCCTCCCTTCACTTTCACAATATCGCTTTGCTATCAATAAGTGATATTATAATTGATTGCTTTACTTTATAAATACTCCAACACAATACCAAACATTCATTTTTAAGTTATCATGCTTCCTCTTTCCTGTTCTGGTACCCCTCTGTTTCTGTTAACCCTGGTCTCAAGTGACAATAGTCACAGATGTGTACTGGACAAGTTGTTCCGCTCCCCTGGCGCAGCTGACTGTGAGCAGGCTCTGGTACCCCTCTGTCTCAGGAGAACATCTATGTGCTGATCTGAGGTTGATCAGGCCAGCTATGGTCACATTTCCTCCCTTCTGTGAAAGGGAAATGTGTGCTGATCCTTAGTCTGCACAGTGGCCATGCACTACCTCAACAAACGATGGAGTGAGGAGTCCTTTCCACTTTGCGGGGAAACAGTGAGACTGTGGTTCTGGGCTCTTGAGAATGACATCTCTCTGATGACTTCCCATCTTGCCGGAAGAGAAAATGATGGCGGATGCCTTGAGCAAACAGACTTTGGCCTCCTACTCGGAGCTCTGACAGGAAGTTCTAGATAAGATATTCTCCCTCTGGGGACTATTCAAGTAGATCTCATAACTTCCAGTGTGTACAGGAAGTGCAAGTTATTCTGCTCCAGGGAATGTCCTCATTGGAGAGCTCTGAGGGATGCAATGACAGCAGAGTGGATGCTCACCTCCTTTGTGTTCCAGCTGATACTAGTCATTCTGCTGGTTCTCAGTAGACTGTGCCTGTTTGGGACCACATTGGTCTTGATCGATCCAGTGGGATGTGGTACCCGGAGTTGCTGACCTCTCAGGCGCCTTCCTGGGAGAGTGGCTTTACTTTTCCAGTCGGAGGGGCTGGTCCCCCACCCGTAACTCAGCAACCTGAACTTCCATGCTCTGCTACTGAGGCTGAGCTACAAGGATTTGGTCTTGTCAGACAATGGCATAAATGTGCTACTTCCAACCCGGAAGCATGCCTCATCAATTTATGCTTGTAGGCTGCATAAATACTCCACTTGGTGCCACACGCCTTCTAACCTCTGTCCTCTGTCCTGGATTTTCTACTGTTTTTGGCCTAAGCAGATTTTCAGATTGGCACTGCGAAGGGTTTCATAGCTGCTATCTTGGTTTAAAACTGCCTTCTGAGCAGGGCTCTTTCTTCACAATCCCCACAGTTGTGCAGTTTTTGCAGGGAGTGTGCAATCCATTTCCTCCATGCCAGTTTGTGATTCGCCAGCATTAGAGCTTTCATAGATTCTAATGCTGTTTGAATATTCCTTATCAGGCTGGGAATACTTGGTAACAGTAAAGCAATGACCATTGACTTTTTTTTTTTTTTTACATTTAAAGTTTTTAAAAACATATTGAACATTGTCCCAAAAATGGCACTGCATAATCCCATGCCAAAGAAAAGGCGCTGGGGCCATACAACCACAGTACACTCGATGGGAATCTGGAAAGCTCCCCCGGTACAATAGTATAGGTATGAAACTGTTAGACAATTTTATTAAAATCTTATAAAAGAAAACTGAAATGATGCATATCGAAAATCAGCCATAGTGAAAACAAAATCGGGCGCAAAATACAGTGCATAGTGCCTATGCTGGTACAAATCATAAGTCTTGTCTCCCAGGTTACATTAATGAGAAAGATATCATCTTGTGCTGCTTATGGTGAATGTTGTGTTATCCTGGTCATTCATAAAAGTTATTAGCAGGCTCCAGTCAGTATAAAAATTGTGCCATTTGCCCCCACAATGACGCATCTATTTTAGACATAACGGCCACATACCACATTCACGCCCACCACCACTTCTGCCATTCAGCTTGTAATGTCACTGAGAAGCTTATTCCCCAAGATCCAAACTAAGGGGTCCACTTCCAGCTCAAATCCACATATTCTCCTGATTTGAGCGATCACTTCCTGCCAGAATACCTGTATTTGAGGACAACCCCACCACATGTGAAAAAAGGAGCCCAGGGATGCACCACACCTCCAGCACTGGTGGTGGTGAGCACGGGATTCATCTTGTGTAACCGTTCTGGGGTTGAAGTACCATTGGCACAGCAGCTTTAAATTGTTTTCCCTGAGCTGCACAGCATGGGATGTCCCGTTTGCCCTTGTCCATATGTTGTACCAGGTCATCAATGGGTCTACCTATATCCTCTTCCCATCTGGTCATATACCTGTGTGGGGGCTTTAACCTGGTCGCATTCAATACCTTGTAAAGAGATGCAAGTCTTTCTGCCGGGGGATCCCTTATAAATAGATCCTCAAAATGAGTTGTTTCCTGCCTCCCCCGAGATGCTACATTCGTTCGGGTCTGCAAATAACCAAATCCATCTAGGTCTTCAACCATGTAGGCCTGTTTGCATTGCTCAAATGTAAGCGGATGGTTGTCTCTAAACATCTGGCCATCCTGTAAAGTACTCCCTCCTTCCAACAGGCAAACCGCCCTGTGTCCATTCTCAGAGGATACTCTGTGTTATCCCAGAGATCTGGCATAGGCGAGGGGGGAAGGTATTTGTAGCATATTTTCGCACAGCTTTATCCCAGTACTCCATTGTAGCCCTAGTTGTCAGGAGTCGCTGCTCACCCTGTTTCCGTTTCCCTGGGGAATGCCAACACTATCGATCCAAGGTGTCCTGCTCAATCGCTACACAGCTTTTGGGATTTGGTGCAGTTGTCAGGATTTCCAAAATGGGTGCCAATTGGGATGCATACAGATAGCCACAACATATGATGCTGCTATCAACTCCATTGCCCCTCTCAAACCTCGCCAATCCAAGCCCCTCGCAAATCCAAGCCCACTACCCACTCCAACTCTTGGTTCACCCCTGAACTCCTCACACTCCGCAACGAGAAAAAAGCTGCACTCACACAGTGGCAAATGTCCCACTCTGACAAAGATAAGATGATCTTTAAAGCCCTATCCACCAAATACAAAAAGGCAATCGCCAAGCAAAGGCCAAATGTTTTGAATCCAGAATCTCGGAAGCCCAATCTAGCACAAAAGAAATCTTCGCCATGTTCAGGGAGCTCGAGACACCCACTCCCGCCCCCCAGAATTTCACCAAAGACAAAGACTGGTGTGATGAAATACAAACGGCCATGCAAACCAAATTAAGCCTCCTCAAAAACAAAATACTAGCCACTAAACGAGCCCTACCTAGTAAGCATATACCTTTCCCACCACCTTCCCCGGACCCCCCCTCCCTACCCTTCTCCTTCAAACCCATTCAGGAAAAAGACATCATCAACATAATGAGGAACATCAAACCCTCTAACTGCAAAGGTGATGCATGCCCAGCCTCCATTATCAAAGACTGCACGGAAGCGCTAGCTCCCTTCCTAACAGCCTTTGTTAATGCCTCCTTTACCACAGGGAAAGTCCCCGCCTATCTCAAGGAAGCTTGGGTCTGCCCTCTTTAAAAAAAGCCAACTCTCGACCCCACCTCCCCCAACAACTACAGACACATCACCACTGTCCCATTCCTCCTCAAAATATTGGACAAAGCAGCCTACCTGCAGGTTCAGCACTTCATTGAAGAGAACAAACTCCTTGGACTCCGCCAATCTGGTTTCCGCCCCAGACACGGGACCGAAACCGCCCTACTTGACCTGAAAAACCAGATGGACGATGCTAGAGACATGGGTAAACCAGCACTTCTCCTACTCCTTGACCTATCCGTGGCCTTCGACCTCGTTGATCATGGCGTCCTATGCCACCACCTCTCCTCCACTGCCAAATTTTCCCCAGAGGCCCCAGCATGGATCACCTCCTTCTTACAAGACAGAACCATGCAAGTATTCTCTGACCTAGCCGCTGCATCACCAACCATCATACTCTGTGGTTTGCCCCAAGGCTCCTGCCTCTCCCCCACCCTATACAACATCTTCACACGACCCTCTTCCTCATCCTCGACGCTATGGGCATCTCCTACACCAACTACGCCGACGACACTCAGATCCTCCTCACCCTCACAGGTAACTATGACACTGACTCCCTGACCCTCAACAACCTCTACAACACCATCCAAGCCTCGATGGCAGACAACGGACTATGCCCCAACTCTGACAAGACGGAGCTCCTCCTGGTAGGTTCCCCCGACTCGCTAAAAAATCTAGATGCCCAATTCAGTCATTTCACCATTGACTCCATTAAAATTCCTGTCTCAGATTCTGTCAAAACTCTGGGAGTCTACCTGGAATCCAGCCTATCCATGGATAGAAAAGTCAATGCAATAGCCTCCACAGCTGCATATCATGCCAAACTTATCAACGCAGTCAGACCCTTTCTCTCCAAAGAGAACTGCACCAACATAGCCAGAGCCCTCACTGGCTCTAGGCTAGACTACTGCAACATACTCTTTCTAGGAACCTCCAATAAAAACTTAGAGAGACTACAGTTCATACATAACAATGCTCTCCGGGCAGCCCAAGGCATTGCTAAACTAGAACACATTTCTGAGGCCAGAAAACTAGCCCACTGGCTCCCAATAAAGGAAAGGATCGTATTCAAAGCCCTGACACTGACACACAAGTTCATTCACCTCACTGCTCCTGCCTACCTCTCACAAAGGATCCATCCCGTCTCCACTACCAGGCCAACCAGATCACCGTACACCAACATGCTCACTGTGCCACTAGTAAAAAGAGTCAGAGCGGGCGGATCCAGCTTCCCTTATCTCACGCCCACTCACTGGAATGCCTTACCTCCCACTATCCGAGGTGAGGCCTCCCTCACCACCTTCCGCAAAACTCTGAAAACTACCCTCTTCACATAAGGCCCGACAAATCAGCATGAATACTTATCATATAGGTTGTAATATATGACCAAATGCAATATCTGTAACAACAATATGATGTTTTGTAGTATTCATTATGTGTCAACAACCGCTATCATGCCTGTATCCTGTAACTAAGTTATTGCAAGTAACAGCGCCTCAATGCCCCTGGGCTGCTTGCGCGCTATATAAATATAAATAAAAATAGCTTACACTATCTGGCACTACTAATCCCTCCCATGCCTTTAGCTGCCATTAGTGAGTGCCTAGCTACTCTGAGAGACCTTCTGGACCAGATAAATTGAAACATTTGTGACTACAAATCCTTCAGCACTGCCCTAGGAATCCAGCTTGATGAGGGCTGGAATATATAAAGCAGACGCAGTAACCGGGTCCTCTTGACCACTGTTTCTCTGCAGCGAAGACATTTCTGAGTTCCCCCACCGTGCCAGGTTCTGCTTGGCCCTACTAAAGAGCGGCAAAATGTTGGCTGCGTATAGATCAGTGTAATGCTCTGTTAAATGCACCCCAAGGTATTTCAGGGACTGCGGGACTCCCGAGTAAGGGAAGGACGTCTTTAAACACCTCACTGTCTCAGTTGTTTCCGATATATTAAGTATTGTCGATTTTGTTAAATTAATCTTAAAACATGAGATCTTATGAAATATTTGCAACAGCGAGACGATATGGGGCAATGTGACTCTGGAACCCTGCATATAAAAAAGGTCTGCGTGTAATGCCAACCCGCTATATTTAGTCCGCAGATATCCCCCGATGAGTGCACCAGACAAGCCAGAGGCTCCATAGAAGAGCGAGCAGGAATGGGAACAGCGGGCACCCTTGGTGAGTTCCCGTATGCAAAAGCACTGTGTCAGAGAGGACCCCATTCACCTTAATTTGTGTAGATGGAAGCACAAAGTTGGGGAGTACCAATTTGAGAAACCTTGGGCCGAAACCAAACCCCCCCCCCCCAATTCCTTGGACATATGTGTCCATTAATTTCCAGTCAAACGCTTTCTCAGCGTTGATTGAAAGCAGAGCCATTGCTCGCTTGTGTTTCCGTGCCCAGGCCGAGATGTCTATTGTGCGTCATATATCATCGAATGCTTGGCGTCCTGGAACAAACCCTGTCTGGTCCGCTGTCGCCAGCTTAGGCAAAATTGTAGCTAACTGTGTGGCTAAGATTTTCGAATATATTGGCGAGTCATAGTTGAGGAACGTCGTTGGCCGCAAAGTGGAACATACGATGGGGTCTTTATCGGGTTTAGTGATAAACGTGAGCGTGGATACCCCCATTGTTGGTGTGATAGACTTTGTTTCGGCAAAAGAATTGAACAAAACGGCCATTCGAGGGGAGAGTTCCCCGAAATTCTTTTTGATAAAAAAGGGCTGTGAAACCGTCCGTGCCTGGAGCTTTGTTTCCCGGAAGAGAGTGAATGGTTTGAGCGACCTCCTCTACTGTTATGGGCGCATCCAATGATTGTCTATAGTCCGCCGATATACAGGGAAACTTTACCTATCGGATTAATGCTTCTTGCTGTGTGACATTAAGGGAGTCTGCTGCGAACAATTTCCGAATAATATTGTGAAAATATTCTTATTTTCTTTGATTCAGCATTGTGCAGTATGCCCCTTTCATCTCTCAGACCCCCCAATTGTGGTACTGTTCTTCCAGGCCTGGAGTTTATAGGCTGAAAGTTGAGATGCCTTGTTAGATGTACCATCGTTTTTTTTTTTGTTTTAAGCAGCTTGCGTGAAATATCATCGGCCCATATTTCCTTTAACTCCTCCCTAGCCACCTGGTGCTGCCTATAAGTCTTTCTGGCCCCATCCCGT
Source organism: Ambystoma mexicanum (assembly GCF_040938575.1). Taxonomy (NCBI): domain Eukaryota; kingdom Metazoa; phylum Chordata; class Amphibia; order Caudata; family Ambystomatidae; genus Ambystoma; species Ambystoma mexicanum. The sequence goes on along the minus strand of NC_090923.1, from coordinate 227,569,445 downwards.
TTATATTGGGCTTCTCACTCTCGAACTCTTTCCGCGACACGAGCACGTTGGGCTGAAAGTATTTTCTTCTCTGACGAGGCTATGCTTATTAACTCCCCGCTCAGCGTGGGCTTAGGAGCCTCCCATACCCCTGATACAGAGCCCTCCCCCGTGAGATTTTCTTGAAAATAGTGGGTGATCCTGTGCAAAATGGTAGTGTCAGCTTTGAAAGCGCACTCTTCCATTTTCTCTGAGAGTTTAGCCCCTGGACATTTACTCAAACATTTTTCACATCAGCCATTGTTATTTCAGCCAAACTCCAAACCATCTGTCAAATTTTAACCATCCCGCAGAGCCCATATTCCCACCCTGCGATACCTCCATCAGCATGGACCAGCCCTGGCTTCTGCTTACACAAGGCCATCTCTCTATGCATCAGCCCACCACTGTATAGCACCATACACAATGATTTTGGATACTGAAAATAAAAATTATAATCATTACCCTGTGTGGGATAAACATCAGGCCTAACCGTCTGAAAGTGGGCACATACTCCCAATGCCCCTAGAATTCAGTTTCAAAACCTTACGGCATAAAGCAGCCCCAACAACTGCAGATGCCGCTCATTGCAACCCCAGCGTGTTGGGTAACCCCATGAAGTCATATTTCTATTCAGTTCCCCATAAAGACCTCTCAGTCAGGAGCCTCAGAGGCTTTGCTTCTTTCTCTTCTGTCCATCGAAGGCCATCTTCGATCTCGCCTTCGAGACCATGAGGCAGTTGAGGTCTCCGGGGATCTCTCTTCCAGCAAGTGTATATCCGCTTCAAGAACCTTCAAGGTTTCCACACCCGCTCAAAAAGATTCAAATTGATGTTGGACAAGTTTTGGAACGGGTATCCCCACGTATAGCGGATCCCATTTTCCGATAGCCAGTTGTTCAGTGGCTGCATCAGTCTGCGTCTTTGAATCGTTCCCTGGGAAAGGTCTTGAAACAACTGGAGAGAAGATCCCCTAAATTCCTGGCACCTTAGCTCTATGGACTTTTGGAAAACATGGTCTGTGGTTTTAAAGATGCGGACTCTTACAAAGACATCTGGACGGAGGTTCTGTCGCATTTGAAAGTTGGAAAATACCCTATGCGTTTGGTCAAGCGTAAGGGCACATCTGCATCCCCCTGTATTTCCTGGAACAGCCAGTCGGACATATTCTTCCAGGTCCTGGTCTTTAACCTCCCTTGGGATCCCCATGATGCAGACATTATTTCTACGGGACTGGATTTCAGCGTCTTCCTGCTTCTCTTCTGTAGTGTGCCTATAAGCTTTGAATGCTGCCACCTTCTGTTCTAACTGGTCATGGGAGCTGGCCTTGTGACAAAAGGCAGACTCCAAGCCTGGATTAGTTCTGTTGCACATTGTGAGATAGTTCCTGAAAGGAACTTTTTAATTCCTTCGCTGTCATCACCATTTCCTTCTGAATAGATTAAAATAAGCGCAGAATATCTCAGTTTGTGGCTGGTTGTGCATCCTCCTCCGCTGCAGGTGCTGGATCGGAGACCTGCCTTGGTTGTTGGAACCATCTCCTTGATGGTAGTCATTGATCTCTCTTTAGTCTTACCAGACTTCATCTTGCGCATAGGTGGGTCTGCTCAGTGTGCAGCACTGAAATGCTCTCCAGTCCGGTAAATCTTTTAAAGGGTATAGACTCCGAATGCCTGCTGGGATTCCTGGGACTCCCCGGGCTTCACAAAGGATCAGCTCGCTGTTGGGCACGCACACCCTTAGAGAACCTCCTCACTGACTCAGCATCTTCCAGGACCCAAAGCAGGGCACAGGGCCGTAGTTCAGCATGTCGGGGGTGGTCAGGGACCAGCCAGCTGTGGATCAACCACCAGACAGCAGTACTGAAAGTAATGAGTGGCAATTCTAAAAAGTGCTACAGCTGCCTCCCGCTGTCATCAGAATTCAGTCATGGGCTCCAAAACGTCTCCACTCCAATGTAATGCTCAAGATCCGGGGACGGATCAGCCGCTGCTCGGTCCCTCTGAAGGCAAGTCGCTCTGCACGCATCAGATGCCCCGCTGCCTCCGGGGAGCACTCGGCGCTGCTGGTGATCAGCTCACAACCAAGCTAGATGATTGGGCAGCAGCCCCAGGCCTCCAGATAAGATGCGTACCAGGCCTTTTTACGCATGAAAATCTTGTAAATACAACAGCCTTATTATTTTCCTGTGTACATTTACACACACGTTTAAAGCAGAGGGCAGTGCAAAGGTTAGGTTACTCGACACAAACAAGAACGCTTTGATTTTTATCTAGATGGATGAAAGCCATGGATAAAAGCCTCTGAAACAGAAGGTATTTCTCTGAAGCCTTTCAAAAAAAAGAAACTGCACACTGTGATTAAAGGAATGGTTTATTTCCATTAAGCTTCTGCTGTGTTAATGCTCATGGAGCAAACAGAAGCACTGTGCATATTTATTTTCCTAGAATTTTAAGATTGTATAATTAATAAGCTAGAAAACAAAGTTGCAATTGAGAATTAAGCTTTTGTAACAAATCATACTTTGTCCCCTAGTGAAAGCAAAGCAGTTTTGCACAATTTTATTTTTCAGAGTTCCTGTGCTGTGTGCTTTATCATGCGGAGACAGATCATTTTTACACTTATAACTTAATTTACACTCGATTTATAAAAACAGCGTGTAAAATTATGCGTATGCATGCTCTAGTTTACATCCAGTCAAACTTGCAGACAATTGGCTACATTACTATGAATGGTCAGTGGCAGCAGAGTCATTGCTCAAGGGTGATTGTCATTACACCAATCACAGGTGTTCTAGCCTCTCAAATCTTCAAGGCTACAATTAAAACATCCAAAACCTGACTCTCCAGGAAGTGCAAGCACTGTTCAAAACCAAACAAATGAATGTTACTTTTGTAATTGAAATAGAAACGCAGCAAAACCTGTCCCTGTGATAATCCAGATAGGGATTTAGCGTTATGTAGCATGTCGTACATGGTTGGTGCAACATCTAAGCACTGTGTGTGTGTGTGTGTGTTTGTTTGTTTATTTCTCCAGCATGGGGTCTGGCATGGATTCACATGCTCATGAATATTCCCCGTCGTCAGGCTGGGAATCCTCGGTAAAGAAAAAATCAGTATCAGTTTCGTTTCTGATCTGTCTTTCGTAGTAGTAACCAATCACTGATCTCTGCGTCATACTGACCACAGCCAATGACTGCCCTCTACCTAAACCCCGCCTCTGGCAGCCATCTTCAGATTTTTACCGCACGTTCAAGTGTTGGGAGTCCTCGTGCTTAGCTCTCGAGCTTTACTGCGTGTTTTGCACTTTTTCAGGTGAATTTTCACATTTTTTCGGTTAATCGAGCCTCAAGCTCCACCGTTGCTACTCTCGTTAACGGCTACCCGTTGCAGGATTTTCCTACGCCCCTCAAGGGGGAAGATTTCGGCGAATCAACTTCTTGGAGGATTCCAGAAGATTCGTGGCCTACTTCGAGATGGCCCAGGATGCGAGTTTGTCACCCGGACCCAAGCTGTTTCGCAGCTGCCCTGGATGCGGGCTGCAGAATGTGTTTAAGGAAGACGAACATTCGCGATGCCTCTACTGTCTTCATGGGGACAAGACTCATGTAGAGAAGGACTGCCAGTTCTGCAAGAACTTGTCGGAGCGGACCATGAGGGACCGTCGATCCCGTCTCGCAAGCTGGTTGGAGAAGGGCTCAACGGGTGAGAAGAAGAAGAAAGGGTCCGAGCGGGCTTCTAAGTCCTGTGCGGGCGCCCCGGCGACCCAACACCAGGCCAAGCGGCGCGAGTCCGCTGGCTCCGGGAGCGCCGAAAGGTCGGGCTCTTAGGTCGCCAGGCAGGGCGCACCTTCCCCGGTACCATCAACCACGAGCCAGCGCTCCGGTTCGGGGAAGAGGAAGTCCGAGACCCCGGGTAAGCTTCGGGAGAAGCCCCGTCCGATCTCGGGAGAGGGGGAGCGAGGCGTCGCCCCTCCCCCTAAGGAGAAGGCCCAGGATGCACCTAAGGTGGTGAAGGCCCCTACCCAGCAGGCAAAGGCCTCTATCGAGGCGATCGCGGCGACTCTGGCCAAGCCGGCAGAGACCCCGCCAGCGGAGACTGCCTCCGGGACTAGAGTTTCCCTGCCGCCAAGGAGGGAATCCTCTTTTCAGCCCATCGTCGTGGCCGCCATGATGGAAGAAGCGAGGGGGGGCACGGTAGCCTCCTCGAGCTCGGAGTCAGCCTCGGAGGAGGAACTGACCGAGGCCGTGAGGAACCTCGAAGTCCAATTCGAGAAGGTTCGATCCCGTAAGGAAGATCCTCGGGAGATAACCGAGGAAGACGACGATGGCGAGGAAGAGCAGCCTTCCCTTCCGGCGCAGCCGGAACCTACGCCTCAGGATGGCTGGGCAGCCATTTTGTCTGCGATCCAGTCCTTATGCTCTGAGATAAGGACGAGATTCCCACGGCCCAGGCCGGAGGACCCGCAACCTGACCCGTCGGGAAGTCCTCAGAACAAACGACAGAGGAACCAACTCTCTCCTCCGCTCGCCCCCGTAAGGCCTACAGTTCCCTCCTCATCCTCCCACGAGTCGGCAGATGACGGTGCGTTGGGCTCGACGACGGGTTCTGAGGGCGACGACGACGGAACGGGTCTCCCGTCGCACGGGCCTCGCCGCCCGACGAGATTGGCTCATTCCACACCATGATCGCCAGGGCGTCCGAATTGTTCCGGCTCTGCCCGGAGGAGCAGAAAAAGGAAGGTTTCCTCTATCAGCGCCGGGAGGCCAAGAGGAAGACTGTCATCGCGGTGCCTCTAATCGATGACATCTGGGAGGAGGGCCTGTCGGTTCTCAAAAACCCCTCCACGGCACCAGCCAAACGGGACCGGTACGAGAAGAAGTACCGGGTCCCCGAAACCGCTCCCCTGTGCCTCAGGGCCCAGCCAATGCCAGACTCGGTCGTCTCGGCGGCGGCGAAGAAGAAAGCGGCGGGGTCAGGAGCCTCGACGTCAAATTCCCCGCCGGACGGCGAGGGAAAGAAGTTGGACGCCATGGGGCGGCGGGTCATTTCGTCGGCGGCGACGATGATCAAAGCGGCCAACGCCCTGGCGATCGTGGCCCGTTACGACAGGGAGCTCTGGTTTCAGCTGGCCCCCATATTGGACTTCCTGCCGGACAACAAGAGGTCCGAGGCTCTGGAAATACTGCAAGAGGGCGAGGGTGCGTCGGACCATGCCATAATGGTGGCAACCGATATTGCCGATACCGGGTTCCGCCAGCTGGGCAGCAGTGTTTGCCTACGACGACGGGGTTGGCTCCGGGCGACCGACTTCCGTCAGGACGTCCAGACCAGGGTGTTGGACATGCCGTTCGACGGCAGCAACTTGTTCGGGAAGGCCGTGGACGAATCCCTCCAAGCCATAAAAACGGACACGGAGACGGCCTGCGCCCTAGGAGCCCTTCAGCAACGACAGCCCTTTCGGAGCTCCGGAGGCAGACAGGGTGCCTCCAAGGGATCCAGCGGTGGCTCGTCGTCCTACCGCCAGGCGGCACGCTCCTCGTCTCAGGAGGCATACAGGGTTCGCGGCAAGCAGGGAGCGCCTCGCCGCCGTCGGCAAGGTGGCCAGGGCGGCAAGGCCAACACCTCCAAGCAGGACTGAACCGGCCGTGGTCTCGGGCCCCCACCGAAACACCCCGGTGGGAGGCCGGCTGACTAATTTCGTCAGTGTGTGGAAGTCCACCTCCACCGACCGTTGGGTGCTGGATACCCTGGCAAGAGGACACTCTATCGAATTCCTGAAGAAGTGCCCTCACGTTCCACCTGTGGCCAGGAAGGAAAATCACGTCCCGCAACTGCTGTTGGAAGTACGGGCGATGCTCAGGAAAGGCGCCATCGAGCTTGTCCCGAAGAGGCTCCGGGGTGTACTCAAGGTACTTCCTCGTCAGGAAGAAGACGGGCGGCTGGCGCCCCATCCTGGACCTTTGTCGTTTGAACAAATACATCAGATCACAAAAGTTCAGGATGATCACCCTCATCTGGAGGAAGGCGACTTTCTATCGTCGTTGGACCTGGAGGATGCTTACTTCCACGTTCCCATCCTCAAAAGTCACCGAAAGTTCCTCAGGTTCGTCGTCCAGGGACGCCGCTACCAATTCAGAGCACTGCCGTTCGGATTGAAGTCGGCCCCCTAGCACCAGTGGCGGCGCGGCTGCGCCTGCAGGGGATTCACGTCTACCCCTACCTGGACGACTGGCTCATCCGCTCAAGGACGAGGTAACTCGCCGTCGAACACACTGCGAGGACCGTCCAGCTACTCACAGACCTGGGATTCGCCATAAACTACCCAAAGTCCCACCTGGTGCCGTCGCAGGTGGCCCTGTTTCTGGGAGCGAAGCTCGATACAGTGAGGCGCCTAGCGGCCCCGTCGGAAGAACGGACGAAGACCATTCTAGGCAAAGTGCAGCGCCTGCTAGCCACCGACGTGGCCAGGGTGAGGTCCATCAAGTCCCTCCTGGGGATGATGTCCTCTTGCATCTACCTGGTGCGCCTCTGCAGACTACGGATGCGCCCTCTTCAAGAATTTCTCGACGCCCGTTGGATGCAGGCGACGGGCACCTTCGAAGACAGGGTCCCCCTCAATGAGGTGTTCCAGCGGACGATTCAGTGGTGGGGCGTTCGAGCGCACCTCACGGCGGGCAAGGACTTTCAGACGCCGGCGTACCAGGAGATGGTGACGACGGACGCCTCCCTGGAAGGTTGGGGCGCCCACACCGGAGATCTCCACGCAAGAGGCCTCTGGCTCCCGGAGGAGAGGCTCCTGCACATCAACGTCCTGGAACTCCGAGCCGTGTTCTGGGCTCTCAAATCGTTCCTCCCGTCGCTCAAGGGCAAGGTGGTGCGGATCTTCACGGACAACACCACGACAATGTTTTACATACGGAAGCAGGGAGGCACCAGATCCCCAGCCCTATCCAAGGAGACACAGGATCTGTGGCACTGGGCGGTCGCCCAGGGGATGTTCCTGGTTCCCTTCCACCTGGCAGGAGAAAGCAACACCATCGCCGACTCGTTCAGCAGGGAGCTGCGCGCGTGTCACGAGTGGGAACTGCGCCAGGATCAGGTGGATCAACTCTTCCGACGATGGGGCAAACCCCAAATCGACCTGTTCGCAACAGCGACGAACTCGAAGTGCAAGAGGTTCGCCAGCAGGTTTCCCCAGCCGAGTAGCATGGGCGATGCGTTCTCGTTCCCCTGGGACAGCCTATACCTGTATGCGTTCCCTCCGTTGCCGTTGCTGCTTCGACTCATCAGCCAGCTCAAGAGGTCCCGGTGCAGGATGATCCTCGTCGCACCGGCGTGGCCGAGGCAGATCTGGTTCCCCGACCTTCTGAACTTGTCAACGTCCCCTCCCGTCAAGCTGTCAGCGGACGCGGACCTTCTCTCCAGAGAAGGAGGCGCCATCTTCCACCACGACCCGGCGTTGCTGAACCTGCAGGCCTGGCTCCTGCAGCGCTAGAGTTTGGAGGCTACGATATACCGGCCGATTGCAGAGAGGTTCTTGCAAAGGCCAGGGCGTCCTCGACTCTCAAATGCTACGGTCATAAGTGGAAGAGGTTCTCTATCTGGTGCCGAGCACAGAAGATCAACCCCCTACGGATTACGGCCCCTCAAGTGCTGCCGTACCTGCTGTCGCTGGCAAAGGCTGGGCTAGCCCATGCCTCCATTAAGATTTATCTGGCGGCGATCTCCAGATATACCAGAACCACAGGAAGGACGTCCCTGTTGTCCCATCGACTGGTAAAAGAGTTTATGAAAGGACTGCTCCGGTCGTTCCCGCCGGTGAAGGCCCCGGCGTGGGAACTTAACGTGGTGCTGACCAGGCTCATGGGGCCCCCATTCGAGCCGATGCACTCCGCACCAATGAAGTTTGTGTCGTGGAAGACTGCATTCCTGGTGGCCATTACCTCCGTACGACGAGTGGGAGAGATCCAGGCCCTATCCTGCAAAGCACCGTACTTGACTTTCCATGCCTCGAGGGTGGTGCTTAGGACGCACCCCTCCTTTATGCCCAAGGTGCCGTCGGACTTCCATCTTAACGAGCCTTTGGTGTTACCTGTTTTCTTCCCGTCTCCTTCGTCGCCGGCCGAGAGGACTTAGCACTCGCTGGATGTGGCTAGAGCGCTGAAGTTCTACGCGGACCGCACAAAGAGTTTCTGGAGGACATCACAGCTGTTCGTGAACTTTGGACCTGTGAATCAAGGGAAGGCTCTCTCGAAGTCTTCTATTTCCAGATGGCTCTCCGGCTGCATCATGCACTGCCACCGGTTGGCTAACCTACCGCTGCAAGGCCTTCCTAGAGCCCATTCGACCAGAGCGATCGCTGCTACTACGGCGTTCTTATCTGGTGTGCCCCTGCTGGACATCTGCAGGGCTGCTACGTGGAGGTCGATGCACACCTTCACGAGATTCTACTGCGTCGATCGGGATTCCAGGGAGGAGTCCAGGGTCGGCCAAGCAGTGCTGCGCTACCTGTTCGCTTAAGGTGAGCCTGGTGAGGAGGTAAGAGATGCTTAATGTTGAGTTTTTTGTATTGCTTAATGTTGAGCCTTTTGCCACCCCCCGTGGTTGTGCATGTGTGTACTGCTATTTATTCTTATATTTATGAGCATGTGAATCCATGCGTGAATCCATGCCAGACCCCATGCTGGAGAAGGAACAAGTTACTTACCTGTAACTGTTGTTCTCCAGCATGGGTCTGGCATGGATTCACATGTGAACCCTCCCGCCTACCCCTCTGCGGCTCTTCACTTGGTCATACTGCCTCTTCACGTGCTACCAAATCTGAAGATGGCTGCCAGAGGCGGGGCTTAGGTAGAGGGCAGTCATTGGCTGTGGTCAGTATGACGCAGAGATCAGTGGTTGGTTACTACTATGAAAGACAGATCAGAAACGAAACTGATACTGATTTTTTCTTAACCGAGGATTCCCAGCCTGACGACGGGGAATATTCATGAGCATGTGAATCCATGCCAGACCCATGCTGGAGAACAGCAGTTACAGGTAAGTAACTTGTTCCTTATATAGCGGGTCGGACCCTGGAGTAAAAAGGCGCTTAAAGACAAGTTACAGAAGGTACAATATATGTAGAATTTACAGTTATACATTATGTGGAGGTGATATACAATCTATACAATCAGCGGTAATTAGGGTAAACAATTGAAACATTTGAATAGTATGTACAGTATTTACAATAATCGTGGTCTTAGCCGGACTATGGATTCATTTTTTGTTTGTCCAATAGCCAACCAATGACTAGTTTCCTGAACAGATGGAAAGAGGTGGCCGATTTGATATTCAGCGGCAGGGAGTTCAAAGTTGAGGGGCGAGGACCATGAAGATGGAGCCACCAGCTCTTTTGGAAGTAAATCTGGGCACCATGAGGCAGAGAGTGTTAGCGGATCTGGTGATTCTGGTGTTAGGTTTCAAGGAGAGTTTGTTGGTGAGATAGGGGGGGGGGGGCAAGGTGGTTTAGGCCTTTGTAGGTGAGGCAAAGAGTTTGTAGGTCAATTTTTTTTTGAATGGAGAGCCATTTGCAAGAAATTCCGATGGGGGAAATGTGCTCTCTTCTAGGGATGTTTAGTGCTGCACGCAGCACGTTGTTTTGGAGAACTTAGAGTTTATTAATTATGGCTTGGTTCGCCCCTAGGTAAAGGCTGTTACAGTTGTCAAGCTTAGATTTTATGAGCGCCCTAGCCAATGTGAGGCAACTATTCGTAGATAAAAAAGGTCTGCAAGCTCTGATTAGTTTCCCAGTGTAGGCAGTAGTAGAGGCAGTCATGTTGACTTGTTTTGAGAGGTTGGTATTGGCATCAAGATAGAAGCCTGGGGTTTTCACATCTTTAGCGACGGGGATGGTGTTACCATCAATGGTGATGTTGGTGTAGTCAGGGTTGAGTTTTTGTAAATTATTGGGAGAGCAGACCAAGAGGAGTTCCGTCTTCTCATCATTCAGGCAGAGGCCATGTGTGGCCATCCATGCCTGAATGATGGAGAAAATTTCGTTGATCTTGGTGACGTGAGCCTGGTAGTTGCCAGAGATGGTGAGTAGGATCTGGGTGTTGTCCGCATAATTAGTGTAGGTGACACCCAGATGGTCCAATTTGTCAAAGAGGGGTTTTGTAAAAATGTTGTAGAGGGTGGGGGAGACACAAGATCCTTGAGGGACACCACAGGTGATGGGGATGGGGTCTGCTGCAGCTGCAGGGGAGAAGACTCTCATTGTTCTGTTGGCTAAGAAGGATTGTATCCACATGACAGCTGAGGGTGAGAAGTGGGCGGCAGATGAGAGGTGGTTGCAGAGCATTTTATGATCGACCAAGTCGAAAGCTGCTGAGAGGTCTAGAAGGAGCAGGATGGCCACTTTTCCTTTGTCTTTGATGTCATCAATCTGACTTTTGAGGTCAACAAGGGCAGTTTCTGTTCCATGTTGAGGTCGAAAGCCAGATTGACGCAGCCCTAGTAGTTGATTGGATTCTAAGTAGTCCTGTAGGCATTATACATCCGTCGATATTCAGTTAACCAACCTTTGAAGCATGCTGCAAATAAGATACCTCAGCCGGATGAGCACTCGTCACTGCAATCTGTGCGTGATCTGTAGGTTAAAGGTTTGAATTCTGGAAACGCCAACTCAGCCTTTATTCCTTTCGAGGTCTATAAAGTACCAACTTGGGTTTTGTGATAATTGTGATAAATATGTTCCATATACACCGCTTTGCCAAAAGCGCTATATAAATAACCATTTGACCATGAGATTAGATATAGAATTTAGCAGGGAGTCCTTGCGTCCCTTCACTGTTGTATCATCCCATTGGCATACCATTCAGTAGTAATAGTACCAGGAAATGAGGACTTCCAGTAAACATCAAAAGTCAATTCTGCTATCGAACCTCAAAACACACAATGCAATTCATGATTGCTTTATTATTTAATTGGCTAGGTTTTTGTGTTTTCAACATTTAAATATATACACGAGAGATTAAATGACCAGACCTTGGAGAAATAATGAAAGGTGTATTCTGTCACTATGCAGAAAGCTGCCGCACTGTAATGATTTCCATACAGTTTTTGCTCATGTTGGCTAGATATCCCATACATTTTACTCTCTTGCAAAGGAGAAAGGTCATTTTTACTTTTTTTTTTAAAAAAATTTAAAATATATTTTATTGAAGGTTTTCGAACATTCACACAACATTCCAACTGTTACCCACCACCCTCCCTCTCCCTTTGCCGACTCGATCGTTGATCTGTTCGTCTCTTGCCACTCTGAACATCACCTTTCCAGTAATATGTTCTTTGCCGTGTCCTTGTGCTCCTGCGATTCCCGCTCTCCCACCCCTCTGACCGATCTCAGGTCACACGTTCTTCCCACTTTCCTCAGATTTTCTGTGGCCTTTGCCAGGCATCCCCGTGCTGTATAAATTCTGAGTTCTTTCGCCGCGCAGATGTCCATTTTGTTGGACCACTGAACCACTGTCGGGCACTCCGGGGCTCCCCATTTCTGTGCAATGTCACGTTTTATCAGGCCCATTGCTATGGAGAGAAGAATGCCCTCCCATTTGTTCGAGATGTTCTCATCTGGGACCCCAGTAACATTTTTGCGGTTCGCAATTCTATCGTGCGACCCAGTGCTCTTGCCAAAATTTGTAAGCATTGTGTCCAAAAGGTCTTGATTTTAGGGCAGTCCCAGAGGAGATGGATGAAGGTGCCCTCTTCCCCCCGGCATTTCAAACAGTTTGGATCTGTTGCCCTTCCCCAACCAAAAAGGGCTACTCGGGGGTAGTATACCCTGTGAAGTATCTTTAGCTGTATCAGTCTTATTCTGGAGTCTATAGAGATTTCACGTGGATGCATGAGAACCTGGATCCAGTCCTCAGGCTCAATGTTCCCGACATCCCGTTCCCATCTGGCTTTGAGGCTGGTCAGCTCTGGGGTGGCGAATGCATTAATAGCTTTATATAGAGTGGTAGTTACCTTGGTGGGGATGTGTTGTGGAAGTAAGTTGCCTTCCAGGGGCGTGTAATCTGGGGCGTCAGCAAGTGCTTGCCTGTGGCCACTGAGTGCATGTGATAATTGTGTGTAGTGGTAGTGTTCTGCTGCCGAAATACCATATTCCTGCTGGAGCATTTCAAACGAGAGAATAGAGCCCTCTGTTAAGATATTTCCTTTCGTGGTTATTCCGGCCCTCATCCACCGGGTCCAGGCGGGCAGCTTCCACACTTCCGTCAGCATGTGGTTATTCCAAAGTGGTTGTGCCATGGTAATCTTGTTCTCCCAGCCTATGTGCTTGTGTGCCTGCCTCCAGACGATCGCGATGTGAGAGGACATTGTCTGTGCAGGGGGGGTCTGGATAGGCGTTGATACATTGTTGTGAGTGGTGGGGTGTCTTGCCTGAAGGGTAGTTCTGATCTAATGTGTGGCAGGTCACGGTCCCCATGGAGGTCGTCATTGACTATGTTTAGTTGACTGGCCCAGTAGTAGGACTTCAGGTGTGATACCCTCCTCCCAGATCGATTGCTGCAGCGTGGTCAGCGCAATTAGAGGTTGCCCCCCCCTTCCATATCAATTCCCTGAGGAGGCGTTCTACCCGGACAAATTCAGAATTTGGTATGGCCAGTGGTGCGTTCTGCAGTACATAGAGAAACCGTGGAAGTGCCATCATTTTGAAGAGAGCCGCCCTTCCCATGAGTGTGAGGGGGAGGTGCATCCAATGTCGTACATCCCCCGCGAAGCGGGCCGTCAGTGGGTGCAGGTTGTGACGCACATAGTCTGAGAGCCCCGGAAACCCATATGCCCAGATTCTCTTTCTATTCTGTATGGGGAGTCCCGGGGATTGCCAGATCATCCCCTTTTACTGGGAAGAGAACTGATTTTCCCCCAGTTTACTCTAAGGCCACTGAAGTCTCCATAGGACTTTAACATTTGGGTTATGATTGGGCATGCTTGGTCTGGATTACTCGGGTAGAGTAATAGGTTGTCCGCATAAAGGGAAAGCTTGTCCTCCCGTCCATTTGGCCAACGGAGCCAGGACCACGTGGTGACGTGTCAGAGCCATTGGGCCAGTGGCTTGATTGCTAGGGCGAAGAGGAAGGCCCTGCCGGGTGCCTCTGCCCAGCAGGAAGGTCCCGGAGGTCCAGCCGTTCACCCTAACTGTAGCTAGTGGGGTTTTGTATAGGAGTTGAATCCAGCTAAGGAAAGTTTCGCCAGTGCCCATGCGCCTCATTGTTGCCCGGAGGCTAGCCCACACCACCAAATTGAACGCTTTCTCAAAATCAATTGCGAGGAGTGCGAGTGGAGTGTTAAGGGTTGGGGCCTCTTCCAATAGCAGGTGTAATCGGCGTAGGTTCATTCTGGTCGATCTTTGCGGCATGAAGCCGCATTGATCTTGATGGACCTGTGAGGATATTACCCCTTGGAGCCTGTTGGCCAGTACTTTGGCAAGGATTTTAGTTTCACTATTGAGAAGCGATATCGTTCTATAAGATGTGCACTGATCGGGGTTTTGCCTTTTTTGGGAATGACCACTATGTTGGCCGTTCGTAGATCTGGTGGGAGGGTGCCCCGTTCTTTGGCGGCGAGGAATAGGTCACGGAGGGGGGCGGCCATTTTATTGCTGCCCAATTTCTTCCAGGTCTCGGCCGGGAAGCCATTCGGGCCAGGTGTCTTCCCAGATTGTAGCTGGATCATGGCTTCCGTTATTTCGGTTTCGTCTAAGCCCTGTCTAAGTGAGTCCTCTGCAATTCCGATAACTGCGGAAGCACGATCTCATCCAGGAGGGAAGCGTCTGTGGGGACCATTGATTTTTTTACTCTTAAAATCACATTTACTCTCAGTTTTAAAATAGGTAAGAGTAAAACACTTCCACCTCCAAAATCTTATCCGGAGCACTGAGCAGCCCGCAACACTGAGTCGTCGTCACCCGCTCCAATTACCACTGCCTGCACTGTCCAGCCTCAGATTCCTCAGCGGGTGCCGAGCGACCCAAAGCTCTTAGCTGTGCCATCGCAGGCAGCCGCCATATTGTCTTGCCGCAGCGGGTCAGGCCCTAGAGTTTCGTCTGGCCGAAGTACGCCTCAAGGCCAAATGTCCAAGCCTGGGTGGTGTGAGATTCAGGTAGCCCCCACATTTAGGACCCTCTCCTCATTTGTTCATTCTCGGGTCGCGATGTTTGGAGGCAGCAAATGCCGTTTTTGCAGATCGGGGCTGCAGAGCTACTGGGGTTACACCACCATTAGCATACGGGCAGGCCATGCCCCCAAAACCTCTTTCAATTTAGTACTTTATTAGTCATTTTGCATCATGTTGCCCCACAGCCAATTGACCGGTGTCCCTTTGCTCCACCCCTATAGGCCATCTTCAGATTCTTAACCGCACAATCAGTACAGTCCTCAAATTTCTCCATCCTTTCGTCAATTTGTTGCTTTGTTTTTACAACCGTTTCTTCATAATGCCAAGAACTTTCTCTGCACGTCTATGGTGGTGTTTCAACTTCCCAATGCCTCTGTAGGTAGTGTTTTGGTTCCCTTTCGTTGAGGCCTTGGATCTGCCCCTCAAGACACCAGGAAGAAGAGCCTTTTCAAGGCCTGTGCCACGTGTAATTTGAAGGAGGTTTGTGGAGGACTTTCATAACAACTGCCTTTACTGTGTCTATCCTGACCATGAGAAGTCGCTTCGAGACCGTCATGGAAGGTAGGTTACTTGGCTAGATGTTGTTGCTGGAGCCTCTGATTCGTCCTCTGTAGCATTACTCAGGCAGAGCAACCTCCTAGAGCGCATCTCCTCATCCAAAGGTCCAACGATGACTTTCCGTGGAAAAAGAGCTAGAAAATGTGTTATACAAGCTCTAGCTGCCAACTCATCAATAATGGTGTAAACATCATCTGATCCAGTCTTCAACGGCCTCGTCAGCTAAGACTGCTTCATTGTTGACTGCTACAAAACCCCATCAGCGTCTTCTGCTGGTCTACTCTAGTCTTATGCTAAGAAGTATGCGCACCTCCTGCTGGTCGGTCACCATCTTCATCTAGTGCCCTGTCGACCGCTCGCAAGCAAAGTCCACTGTTGGTCACCTGCCATATCAACACCACTTCCAACTAAGACTTTGTTGACGGAACACCGCACCCCATGAACCTCTGTGACCACTACGACCACCATGTCCAGAACAAAGGTGCATTCTACAGCATGGAGTCTTTCATTGATTTACATGCTTATATATATTCCCTGTCGTCAGGCTGGGAATCCTTGGTAACATTAAAGCAGTTTACCTTTAAGCTAAACACTGCTTGTGTCTTCATTGTCTTAGTCTCCTCGAGGCGTCTCTCAAGATTGGAATTCTGCTGCTGAGCTTTCAACATTGCCAAGGCCTATGCTTACTGTGAAGGCATGATGAAGTAGTTTTGGCTATACACGTTTATTAAATGAAAAGAAGGTTGGGGGCGAGGGGTCCTAACTTTCCCTATTCTAAGGGAAATGTCCCTATCTAACCAAAACTAAGGAAAGTCTGCGTCAGAATATCAAACGTAAAAGTTCTGTCTGTGTCCAAACCTAACCTGGCCCTCACTTGATGTTTGGAATGTTTACTGGTTAAAGTAGCTAAATAATAAGTGTTCAATAACAGTTCAAAGCTTCTCCCCACTCTGGGTTTACAACAGGGTTCTCTTTCCCTCACTTCAAGACAGTTCACAATGCTAAGGGATTCCCTTCCCCATGCTTTAAGACAGTTCACCATGCAAAGTGGTTGCGTTCCCCCAAGCTTCAAGTCTCAACTTTATCAAAACACAGTTCTCAGGGATAAATTCCAGCTCCTCTGATGTGGTTACTTTTCCCTAGTTTCACAGAGGTAAATTCCACAGTAGTCATCAAGCAAAAGTTCCTTGACTTGAAACACAAACTTCCTTTATATTCAAATGCAGGTTTCTCTGTCATTATTGGAGTGGCTTTTTAATATACATGTGTCCTTGGTTTAGGCGCAGTTGTTGGACCAAACAGTCCACCCATTACAAGTCACGTAACTGATGCACATTACTTGACACTTCTCATCAGTTCCTTGTATACACAGAATTACTGGGTTGCCACCTTTCATCTGTTACTGCTTTCATGCATTCTTAGCTTTGCCAATGTTTGTTTCCATAACTTATACATTTCCTTCATAGGAAATGCTAGTTGCTGAAAAGTCCCCCTTTCCTTTCCTCGTGGGGTCCTTTGAATGGTTTCACAATTGCTCTTTAATATCTTCCTTTTTTATTCGATATTCCAAAAGTATTCGCTTTCATTCATACCAATATTCGAAAGTACTGGTTTTGGCTTTCATTCATAGTGGTATTGCAAACAAATGTCCTCACTGGTTTGTGAGCCTGTTTGCCGTGCCCGGTGTCCCCCTCATCTAGGTTGACACACCGGTTGTTGTACCCAGCGATGAAGCGAGGCTTCTGACTGCCACAATCCTTCTCTCTCGTGCAGCGGCTCTCCGTGGCTTTGTGTCTCCCACCTTTACGTTTCTCGCAACTCAGGCCTTCTCTGCCGGATCATTACTTTTTCCTCGCAGCGGTCTGCCACAGTCTTCCAGCTTCTCTCAGCTCCGCCACTTGCTTCATATGCTCTGCATCTGTCTGGTGGTCTCGAGTGCTCCTTCCACCATGCCGCCTTCCAGTACATTTCTACGCTTCCCTCAGCAGTCCATCAACCTGCTTCTCCAGCTGCCCCCATCTTCTCTGTTCATGTCAGTTTTAAACCTCTCCCCAGGCTGATTGGTCCCAGAAAGACTAGACGGCTCACTACCTGTTTGGGTGTTCTACTTTGCTCTTGCTTGCCTCTTCGTAGTCACAGTATTTAACTGGTGTAAGTGATAGTGCGAGTCAATGGGAAAAGGATGCATTGTTCTGATTTGCCTCTTCCTCGTCCTAGTACTTAACTGGTGGGTCTTAGGAAGTGGGGAACTGAATGACAGCCTACAAAGGCTTCGGAAGAGGAAGATTCATTATGAAGGTGAAAAGGGGGATACTGTGTCTCACCCTAGGGTACCTCACCTACCCTCAGGTAGTCCTCCCTTGCATATCGATCCCCATTGTCAGGATCCGGTGGCCTGGGTGGAGGTTTTGCCAGGGAAAGGGGTGAGGGATACCCTCAGGTTCCTCTCATTACCCATCCGGTTTTTTAACTTGACCGACAATGGTTCCACCTGAGGATATATTGCAATCTCAGTGATGCATATTTTGAGGGTCAGGAAGGTGTCTCTTCTGATGATGACACCCACCCAGAGGGACTACCTAGAAGTATTGCAGCTGAGGCTTCAGCAAGTAGTCTGCCCCAACAGCGATTTCTGCTCGTAATGGTCCCTCTCCAAAGCTGGCTCCGGTGACCAGTCTATGGACATTCCATTCTTTTGACCGGCCCTTCCACAACACTCTTCACTGGTGGATGCTCTGCTCCGATTTCACTCAAGGGGCAGCCTTTCGCCTGCCAGACCATTAGGTCACGGTCACAACGGACACATCTCTGCAAAGCTGGGTTGCCCACACAGACCATCTCCATGCCTAAGGATTTCTGGTCGCAGGAGGAAAAGGAGTTTTATATCATCATGCTGGAATTGTGTGCCTATGTTCTGGGCCCTGAAGTCTTTTCTTCCGCAACTTCAGAGCTGAGTTGTCCTGGTGTTTACAGACCCCATGACTAGTGTTTTACATTTGCAAACAGGACTGCACCCAGTCCTCTTCTGTCAACAGAAGCTCTGGCCCACAATCTCTTCCTCATTCCGCTACTCCTGCCAGGCATACACAACATGGTGGTGGATGTCCTCAGCAGATAATTGGGTCCCTGGAATGAGTGGGAACTTCTGGGTAGCCAGGTTTGCAGGGACTTCCGCATGTGTGGAACTCCAACCTCTTTGCTACCAAGGCAAACAAGAAATGCGTGGCTTTCGTTAGCAGATTTGACAACACGGGGAGCCTAGCAATGCCTTCACATTCCCTTAGGAAGCAATGTTCCTGTATGCATTTCCTCCAATACATCTCAACCTACTTGCCCTGTTGTCGGTACATCCCATCAGTCTAACACCTCTTGTTCACCTTCTATCCAGAGACCAAGGAGCAGTGCTACACGAGGACCAGACCTCCCTCGATCTGGCTGCCAGGCTCCTGTTTTCTTAGAATTTGGAAATATACCTTTGCCGCCGGACTGAGTTTCTGGCCAAGGCATTAGCCTCATCCACTGTTTCCTGCTATATGGGCAAGAGGAGACATTTCTCCATTTGGTAGTCTGGCCGTGGTCTCGACAGCTTCTGTGTGCCCAGGACTTCTCGCCCTACCTCTTGTCTCCGGCATGGGCCGATCTGGGCCATTCTTCGATCAGGGTACACCGTGCTGCCATTTTCAGATTTACTAATTCCCCTGGGACGCCTTCTCCGTGTTTACACAGGCTCATCAAGGAACTCCTTAAAGGACTGATGTGCTCGTTCCCCCTGGTCCGAGCACCTTCTCCTGCTTGGGAGTTGAACATGGTTCTGTCCAAACTCTTGGGGCCACCTTTCGAGCCTATGGACAAAACCTTTCTAACGTTTGTGTCTTGGATGACTGCTCTGCTCGTTGCCATCACCTCCCCGAGGTGTGTGGGGGAAATCCAGGCACTCTTGTGCAAGCCACCCTACTTTCCATAAATCTAAGGCAGTTCTTCGTACAAAACCAACTTTGATGGCGAAGGTTCCGTCTTCATTCCACCTAAAGTCACTTGAGGGTGTTGTCTGTCTTTTTTGGTAAATGTATATATGAAATGGATACAACTACCCCTCCCTTATACATCTGCAAGTATGTTGTACACCAGTGAAACAGATCATAAGTTAGTCTGTATTCTTCATATAGCAGATCATCACTACTTGTTAGTACAAAAAGTATATGATTTTATTTGTCATCATACACTGTTAAAAGGCTTGTTCTCAGGCTCTCAATTGTAAAACACACATTTTTTATGTACAATCAATTTTCTGGGCACCTAAAAAACACTATATTCACATTCATATAGTGCTATTATAGGGTGCTTGAACACACAGTGAAAGAAGTTAGTCTACAGTGACTCAGTGTGTTGCTCTTATTCCACTATACATTTCAAGTCGACACTATTGGTGTTTCCAGCATGAGTTGAGTTTATGCAGTTGTTGTAGTATCTATTCTCATGCTTTCCTCAGGACTAGTGAAATAAGGGACTTTGGTGTTTTTCTCCTTATCCAAAAACCCTCTTGGTCTGATTCTATGTAAAAAATAATGAAATAAGGCCA
The DNA here is from genome assembly GCF_040938575.1 of Ambystoma mexicanum. Lineage (NCBI taxonomy): Eukaryota > Metazoa > Chordata > Amphibia > Caudata > Ambystomatidae > Ambystoma > Ambystoma mexicanum. The sequence continues at coordinate 227,550,126 of NC_090923.1, read as the reverse complement.
TTAGGGCTAGGTGTATCTGCATGTGTATATTAATTAGCTATGGCGAGTGGGTACTACTCATACCTGTACTTGTACTCCTGGTGTATTGGGCTGTATTGCTTGCAAAGGTGTCTTGCATACACCAAGAACTGTATCTTGTCTGTTAGATTCTTCCATATTGATGGCAACTTTTTCTTGCGTCATAAAAATTGATTCTGTAAAGGCAACAGCACACGCTAATCATCATGTATCTACTTGCGTTGGTAAATTTCTTCAAAATGGGCTGTGCTATATGTAGTATCCACCACATACATCTCGGCCTGATAGTGTTAAAAAGGCTGAATGCTTTAGTTCAAGTAGCTAGGCTACGGGTTTCGAGCGTCTGAACGCTGGCTCAAGAACGTGTTGCTAAGCAACGGATCTCTAGATGTGACGAGGCATAGCTGTGTCTGTATTTTGTTGATGCGTCTAGGATCGTATGGGCTATGTGTGAGATAAACTACTGGGTTTAGAGCAAACTTGGGCAAATAAGTCTCGGTCTGAGCTCAAACTTACTCTGAATCCCGATATGTTGGAAAAAGTTTGCCGGACGCTGCTTCATTCGTCCTCGAGTCTAGCACATGCGCACTCGGGACGGGCCCAGCTCTTGCTTTAAATGGTGATTGGCTGCTCATCTGCTCCACACCTTGTTCTCATGGAGACGTGGCGTGGTTGAAGCGAGTCTGCGGATTTGGCTTACGTGTATATGGCCTGCCAGTATCTACTGTGCAGCTGCTTTATTTGCTCACGCCTCGCCTAAATGCTATGAATTCTCTAATTCGATTAAGGTTACCGATCTGTGCTGACCTCATATCTGTGTGTATTTGGAACTACTCAAATTGTCTCTAGTTACAGGAACTTGCTGGTGTAGCAGGCGTTTACCTATAAATCATTCACAGCACCACATCTTACAGGTATTTCTTCCAGTCTCTACCTTGCTTAAGTCATCTAACATGGCAAAGATGACACAGTGATTCACATTGTTTAGCTGCTTACTCACAAATTGCTAGCAGTTGTTCTATGAGAAGTTTAACAGAACACATGACTTGTACATTCTGTAATATCAATCTTGAAATTCCCCGATTTATGTCACTAAAGGGTACAGCTTTTGTTACTCATTTACACAGTGGCGTTTAGCCATAACTCATTCACATATGCCAAAATACAGTAATATGGTTATCTATCTTGGTGCAGCACCACAACTTACAGGTATTTTGTCCAATCTATACAATAGTTAGTCATATAACATGGTCAAGATGACACAGTGATTTTCATAGTTTTTGCTGCTTACAAGAAGCTTGAAAATACATAGCTTGTACATTCTGTAACACCTGTCATGAAAACCCCAAATCTTTCACTCAAGGTACCGCTTTTGTTACACAGTAGTATACATATCTTTGGCTATGTGATTTCTTTGTCTTTCATTAACTTCTATGGTTTTGCATTCAATGGCACCTGTACATTGTATATGGCATTGTGAACATATGTGTTTTTGTCATCACCTTGTTTTTCAACATAAGGGTATACATTTGTACTGTCCTCAGTTTCTGTAATGAATTCTGTGGCACTAGTTCCTTTGTGAAAGCTTAGAGCTCAATTGTGTACTCAACGGAAGTGGGTATGATTACAACACAGATTTGTTCACATAGACTGTACATTAGGTGCAAAGATTTTCCCCAAATTATTTGCTGCAAGTTTTTAGAAAAACATATTCCATTCTATGGCTACATTGAGACCGTTTTTTACTGTGTACAAGTGGTGAATCCACTTTTGTTCGAGCATCCTGAGTGATAGATCTCAATCTCCTCCTCTTGATTTACTGCTTACAGTTTGTATGATAAACCAGCGCAATTCTGTGTGTTTGTTTCTTTTGTTTGATGTGTGCCACCATTGGTTTGTCCTCGATTAAATTCTTCAGGCACGGTCTATGCTCGCAAATGCGTTGTCTGATCTCACGTTTAAACTTTCCAATATATAGAAGGTTGCATGGGCATTTTATACCATAGATACTCCCCTTCGTCAAACAATTGGTGAAGGTTTTGTATTTCCACATAATTCCGTTCATGGAGACTTCTTTCAGGTCTTGTGTCAAACTACAAACTGAACACTTTCCGCCTCTAAAGTGACCCACTTCTGGGGGAAGGTTCCACAGGTTGGTTTGGTGACTGTCTTTTTTGGATCCCCATCCTCTCCAGTGCAACATCCCTTGCAGTCCTGGCAATTGGTGCGATCCTGGACTTTCTCGGTTTATAAAGGTTTCTGCAAGTCTTTTCAAACGCTTGTGGCTGACATGTGCAATGCTCTTTCAAAGTCATCCAATACATGGTGGCGGTCGTCCTGCATTTTATACTGCCATTGTCCGTCTACCCGGCTTCTCCCTGGCCGACGCAGGTCCCATTCTATGCTGCTTTTGCTGCTGCAATGGCGTTCTTCTCTGGAGGGGCCTACTAGATATTTACAAGGCTGACGTGGATATTGGTACTTACCTACTGTGGCGGATCAGGAGGAGGAGTCAGACACTCAAAAGACCTATTTCAATTTCTTTTAATACAAATTGTAAGTATAAGACCTAGCTTTCCCAACCTATCTAAAGAAACAAACTAAAGCTGCTAGTCGTTGGTCATAAAGTCGAAAAAAGAACATATGTTTGTTTATTATTTGTATGGCGCACCAAACCCGAAGGTAACTGGGCGCAAGCAGTACAAGAAAATGTTAGGCTTAGATTACTTGGGTTACATGATACAAAGATAACAAAAAGAGGTTTACATAGTCACACAGGTAACTCTTTACATTATTACAAAATTCACAAGTGGGAGGGTTTCAAAGAAGGTAACACTAACAACATGATGAATACGCAGATACAGTCAGCAAGTTAATCATTAGGTATTGAGACTGTTACATGTAGTTTGACTGTAACGTTATTCTCTGAGATTAGGCCGCAGTATGAGTATCGTTTGTTCTCAGCCATTTCACAATGTTACATCTAAAGCTGGAGTAGGATTGATCAACTCGTAGCGGGAGTGAGTTCCAAGTTTTTGCGGCCTTAAATGGAAAGCTACTACCGGCAGATTTAGTTAGATTAAATCGTGGTATGTTGAGGCAAGAGGAGTTGGCCGTCCTAGAGGGGCGAATGGAAGTTTTCCTGACTATCGATTGGTGAGGTAAAGTGGGGCGGTGTTATTCAGGCATTTGAAAGTCAGGGATGCTATTCTGAGCACGATTCGGTCATTGATTGTCAGCCAGTGATTTCGTCTCCTAAGTTCAGATATGTGATCTTTATTTGGGATATTTAGTGCCTTTCGTAGGCCATTATTCGAGGGGATTGGGTCCTCCGACGTATTCCATATCTATGACAGGTAATCACCACAGCTGTGCTGCTTTGGAAACTTTTTTCTGCGTCCTGCGTCGATGACGTCGATGCGCCGTCGTCGAGGACCTCGTCCGGCGTCATCCGATGTGATAAGTAGGATGCACGACGCCCGTAGCCTCAGTTCCGTTTTTTCCGCGAACGTGTTGCTTCGTGAATCTCGGTTACGCCTCGACTCTTTGGAGTTCTGTTCTTCTCGGTTTTTCGAACCTGTTCGTTTTTGTGAGAAAATCCTTCGTAAGAAGATGTCTTCTACTTAGTCTTCGACCCCGCGTCCGGGCTTCAAGAAGTGCGGGGAGTGTGGGTCCAAGATGTAGGTGACGGATTCACACGACGCCTGCCTCTGGTGCCTCGGGGAGGCCCACGACACGATGACTGTATCGACTGCCAGTCGCTCACGTCCAAAGCCTTACGGGAACGTAAGAAGTTGTTGTCGGTAGGTCGGGTGTCCAAGCCCCAGAAGTCGAAGTCTGCGCGGCTTTCGACGGATGATTCGAGAGGTGACTCTCCGCGTCGTCGTCGGAAGTCTCGTGGGTCTCCTAGGAGTCGGTCTCGACACTCCTCGGCCTCTTCGAGGCATTCTCGGAAGCGCCGACAGCGGTCGTCTTCCAGGTCCTCTTCTGAGGACTCTGCCCGGCACGTCGCTTACCCCACCAGACGTGCGACGCCGGAGGAATGGGCTTCCTTCGGGAAGAAAATGCTGGTGATTCTCGAGTCGCAGGGTACTAAACCGTCCGCGCCACTGAGTGGGGTCGGCCGTGAGAGGTCGCGAGACACCGCTCGCAAGAGTTGTCGGCACGAGTCACGGGAGAGGTCCCGTTCGGACAAGGGGACTCGTTCTCGATGTACCCGTTCCAGGTCCCGGTCCTCGATGCGTTCGAGACCGTGTGCACCTGTGATGTCTTCGAGGAAGACATCGACGCCTGAGGTGTCGACGGGCTTTCTCGGGGCTCCGGCTCCAAGGAAGTCTTAGAAGCCGTCGACGCTCAGGTCGTCGAAGGACACGCTCGGAGCTCCAGCTTCGAGGACTGTGTCGACGTCATCGATGCTGGCGGCGCTGCATCTGACGTCGACGCCGATTTACTCGACGTCGATCCTCTCTGCGCCGATGCCTGTTCTCTCGACGCCGGCACCGATTCACTCGACGCCTTTCGAGGCCGGGGTGTCGGTGGTACTCCGTGTCACGGGGGAACCCCCTAGAAAGGCTCTGGTTAAGAGCAAGCACTCTCGGGTGCCTTCTTTTCGCCACCTGGAATATATTTCGCAGGTGGATGAGGATTCTGATGGCCTGGTTCTTAGTCAGATTCCAGATGAGATGGTCTCGGGCCATAGCCAATTTGACGATTTGAGGCAGTCACTGCATAATGTCAGTGGACTGGACACCTCTCCGGAGGTGGGGTTTTGTAGGCCTGAGCCTGGCTCTCATGCCGATTCCTCGTACCGGCGCCTTATGGCTAGGGTCTCCGAGTACTTGGGATGGTCTGCTCCCCAGGGGAGTTTGTGCAGGATGATCTCACGGACATCCTTGATGTTGGTCCCCCAACTGACCCGGTACTGCTGTTTCATATGGCTCTACAGAGAAGGGTGGCGGCTTGGACTGCTCCAGAGAGTCTCCCGGCGGTGGGCAGGTCCTTGTCGTGAAAATACCGTCCAGCCAGTAGCGACCCCTGCTACCTGACCAGGCACCCCACTCCGGAGAGTTTGGTGGTGCAGGCGGCCAGGGCCCCGGAAAAGCAGGCGTCGTACCCTACCATCCCTCCTGATAGGGATGACAAGCGTTTTGATGGCTGGGCGAAGAAAGTGTTTCTTCGGGTGGTATGGCGCTTCAGGCGGCCAACTCCATATGTGCCTTGTCTCGTTTCACACACACTCTGTGGAACTGTGTTGCGTTAGCGGCTGAACATATTCCCAAAGGGGACGAAAGGGATGGTTTCCTTGCTATGGTCCAGGATGGTAAGGATGCCATGTGTGAGTCCGTTCAGTCGGGTTTGGACATGGCTGAATGTGTCAGCAGGTCCATGGCGGCGAGCACCGTGATACGCAGGTTTGCGTGGTTGCGGAAGTCGGGGTTTGCTCCTGATGTGCAGTCCCGGCTCCTCAACATGCCCTTTGACGGTGAACACCTTTTTGGCCACAAGGCTGAAAAGAGCCTTGAGAGGTTGTAGACCTCCAAAGCTGCAGCGAAGTCGTTGGGCGCTGCAGTTCGGCAACCTCTGCCTTTTCGTCCTAGGGGACAGCAATGGAGGGGTGGTTCCTTTCGCTATTACTCGTCCTTCAGTAAAGCAAGAGGAGCTAGCAGTCAAAGAGGCCAACGCAGGGGTACCAGAGGTGGACGACAGGGTTCCCGTGGTGCCAAGGCCGCTCGGGCAGTTGCCTCTTTGCCCTCAGGTAACGCCGCAGCCGCTACTACTCAGTCATGAGGCCATGTCCCATGGTTCGCCGGTTGGGGGAAGGCTGGCGCAGCATCTTGTAGAGTGGCGTGCCATTACTTCAGATGTGTGGGTTCTGGAGATCATAACCCACAGCTACTGTCTTCCCTTTCGGCAGAGGCCTCACGACAATCCACCAGGGAACCTCTCTTTGAAGAGTCCGGATCCGCTCTTTGCGCAGGAAATTCAAGCCCTGCTGGAGAAAGGCGCCATAGAAGTAGTGCCTGTAGCGGAGAGGAACAAGGGATGGTATTCCCCTTATTTTTTGATTTCGAAGAAAGACGGGGGACTGAGACCCATCATGGACTTGCGCGGTTTGAACAAACTCCTCAGGAAGGACAAGTTCAAGATGGTTACTCTCTCTCAAGTCCTCCAGGCCCTTCAGCTTCAGGACTGGTTGGTGTCTCTCGACCTCAAGGATGCTTACTTCCATGTGCCGATCCATCCCAAGCACAAGAAGTACCTGAGGTTCGCGGTTGGCGACTCGCACTTTCAGTTTCGGGTCCTGCCGTTCGGATTGACCTCCGCCCTGAGGGTTTTCCCCAAGCTCATGGTGGTGGTGGCAGCGCATCTCAGGCAAGGGGGGATTCACGTCTACCCCTACCTGGACGATTGGTTGATCAGGGGGAGCTCTCCCGAGCAAGTCCTGGATCATCTGTCCGTCACCTGCCACTCCCTTCACAGGCTGGGCTTCTCCCTCAATTTAAAGAAGTCCCATTTGACGCCAACACAGCGGCTCGAGTACATCGGAGCAGTGCTCGACACTTCCCTGGGTCAGTGTTTTCCTCCCCAGGTGAGGGCTCTTCACATTCAGCAGATGGTGCACAAGTTTCAGCATGCCCAGACGCTCCCAGCGTTAGAGTTCTTGAGGTTGCTCGGCCTCATGGCATCCTGCATTCTTCTGGTGCCAGAGGCTCGCCTGCGGATGAGATCTTTGCAGTGGGCACTCAAGATGCAATGGTCGCAGTCCTCCGGCAGGATGTCGGACCCGGTTCAGGTGCCGCCCTCGGTCGCCCAGGACCTTCTGTGGTGGGCCGTCGAAGGCAACTTGATGAAGGGGGCTCATTTTGGCTTCCCTGGCCGGAGGTGACGATCGTGACGGATGCATCCCTCACGGGATGGGGAGCTCATGCCAACGAGCTGACAGTCAGCGGTCGTTGGTCTCCGTCGGAGTCCAGACTCCATATCGATCTGTTGGAGCTGAGGGCCGTCAGGCTAGCCCTGAAGGCTTTTCTGCCGACTGTGCAAGGAAAGAATGTCCTGATCCTGACGGACAGCACAGTGGCCATGCACTACCTCAACAAAAAGGGGGGGCAGGGTCACTTCCTCTGTGCAGGGAGGTGATGAAGCTCGAGTTCTGGGCCATCTAGCAGGAAGTTTCGATCTCGGCAGTTCATCTGGCCGGAGACGAAAACGTGACGGCGGACGCTCTGAGCACGAGGAGCACGATCTCTCACGAGTGGGAGTTGGCTCAGGAGATTCTCCTGCTGATCTTCGCCCTTTGGGGACCCCTCAAGTGGATCTCTTCGCCTCAACCGGAAGTGCGAGAGGTTCTGCTCATGGGAATTTCCTCCGAAAGGAGCCTTAGGAGACGCGTTTGTGGTGGAGTAGTCATTCCCACTGCTGTACGCGTTTCCTCCAGTCCCCGTCATCCCGCAAGTGCTGCGGAGGTTACGGAAGTTCGGTTCCCGGATGATCCTCATTGCTCCGGCGTGGGCTCGGAGGACGTAGTACCCGGACCTTCTCGACTTGTCCATCTGTCCTCCACGTCATCTTCCCTACCCAGACGATCTGCTCTCACGGGAGGGGGGTCAGGTTCTCCATCCAGAGGTCAGATCCCTCAACCTTCACGCTTGGCTTCTGAAAGGTTGAGGTATAAGGATTGGGACCTCCCTGAAGACGTGATGGAAGTGTTGCTCTCTGCCCGAAGGCCAGCAACAAAGTCTCTGTACCGTTGCCGTTGGCGTAAGTTTTGCGACTGGTGCAGAGTTCAGAATGTGGATCCTTTTGCATGTGACATCCCCATGGTTCTGTTCTTTTTACTTTCTTTGGCCCACAGGGGCTTGCAAGTTTGTACCATTAAAGGTTACCTGGCGGCGCTGTCCATCTTTAAGCGCTGGTCTGAAGAGTATTCCTACTTTAAAATCCCTTTAATTTCACAGTTTCTGAAAGGGCTCACTAATGTGTTCCCTCCGTCACCTTTCCTGGTGCCCGGTTGGGATTTGAACCTTGTTCTTAAGTTTCTTACGGGTGCTCCGTTTGAGCCTTTACATTCTTGCACTTTGAGGCTGTTAACTCTGAAAACTGTGTTTTAGTTGCTCGCAGAGTGAGTGAGTTACAGGCACTTTCAGTTAAGCCACCCTTCACTGTATTTCACAAGGACAGGGTTGTCCTTCTTTTCTTCTGAAGGTGGTTTCGGAATTTCATTTGAGCCAGAAGGTTGTTGTTCCGGCGTTCTATCCTCCTCCACATCCTGGTAAGGAAGAGGAGAGGCTCCATAGGCTTGATCCTAGGAGAGCTTTAAGCTTTTATGTTTCACGCATGTCCCGGGTCAGAGTGGACGATCAACTCTTTATTGGTTACGCTGGAAAGCGTTTGGAACAAGCTGTGACGAAACAGACTTTGTCTCGCTGGATTATTTTGACCATCTCGGAGTGTTACCGCTTGGCGGGTAAGGACCCACCGGCTGGCTGGCGGGCCCATTCTACCAGGGGTATGGCTGCATCTACTGCCCTGCAGAGGGGTGTTCTTATTCGCAACATCTGTGATGCAGCCACCTGGGCTTCAGTACATACATTTGTACGTCACTATTCCCTCGATTCCATCCGAGGACAGGATCTGTCCTTTGGCAAGGCGGTCCTTTGCTCTGCTATTTGATTGGCAATTCTACATTTTTATTTCTAAATTCTTTCCCTCGTCCTTGCTCTGGTACTGCTTTGGGAGTCTGTCATAGATATGGAATACGTCGAGGACCCAATCTCCTCGAAGAACAAGTTACTTTCTTACCTGGTAACGTTCTTTCGATGGGATGGTCCGACGACGTATTCCATATCGCTCCCTCCCTACCTTCCCCGCTGCAGAGTTTCTTTTGCGATTGCAGCTTACGTTCCGCAAGGCTTTGTGTCTGACTGGCAGTAGACTAATGTCACACGTTCTGGGGGAAAAAACTACAACTGAGCCTACGGGCGTCGTGCGTCCTACTTATCACATCGGATGACGTCGGACGTCGGAGGAGGTCCTCGACGACGGCGCATCGATGCAGGACGCAGATGCCGAAAAAAGTTTCCGAAGCAGTACAGCTGTGGTGATTACCTGTCATAGATATGGAATACGTCGTCGGACCATCCCATCGAAAGAACGTTACCAGGTTAGAAAGTAACTTGTTCTTCTGTAAGGTTTGTATGTTATTTAGGATGTACTTGTTAGCACTCAAATAAAGGGCGTTACAGTAGCCCAGTTCTGAGAGTATGAGGGCATTAGCTAAGGTAATACAGCTAGTTGTGGAAGCTAAGGCCTGCAAGCCCTAATTAATTTACATGTACAGGCTGTTGATGATGCCATAGAATTTACTTTTTTTTTAAGGTTAGGGTTGAGTCAAGGTAAAAGCCTAGGGTTTTTACTTCCTTTACGACCTTGATGGTGTTTCTGTCAATGTTAAAGGTAGAGTATTCGGTGTTGAGTTTTTTAAGGTTGGCTGCAGTTCAAAGGATCAGGAGTTCTGTCTTGTCGTTATTCAGGCAGAGGCTGTGGGTTGCCATCCATTCCTGAATGAGGAGGTAAATCCTATTCACAAGCGCGGTGCCACTCAGGTAATTGCCCAAAAGAGGTATGAGGATCTGGGTGTCATCTGCATACTTAGTGTAGGCGACACCCAGATTATCCAATTTGACAAACAGCGGGTTTGTGAATATGTTGTACATGGTGGGCAAGACACAAGAGCCTTGTGGTACGCCACAAGTTATGGGGATAGGGTCTGCTGAGGAGGAGAAGACTCCCATAGTCCTGTTATTTAAGAAAGATTGGACCCATGCTATTGCGTCCTTGGAGAAGTGAGCCGCCAGAGCAAGGTGTTTATGTAAAACCTCATGATCCACCAGGTCAAAGGTGGCTGACAGGTCAAGGAGGAGTAGCATGTCGGTTTTCCCTTTGTCCTTAAGCTCCTCAATTTGAGTCTTTAGTTCAATCAGTGCTGTTTCAGTGCCATGTTGTGGCCTGAAACCTGATTGGCGGACGCCTAAGAGGTGGTAAGTTTCAAGGTACTGCTGTATTTGGAGATACGCTACCTTGTCAAGTATCTTGAGTAAGGGGGGGCGTGGCTAACTGGCCATGTAGAAGGTCGGGTTGCTCTGAAGCTCCCGAGGATCCTACGTCATCCTGCGACTGCCCACCAGACAGACGAACGAACGATGCACCCAAACAGACCAGCTGCTGTGTGAAGGTTCACTGCACGTGATGCATGGAATTGGATCCTAAATCACATTGCAAAACAAAAGTTATTTACGGAAATGCAAGACGTGGCTCGGATGAAAGCTCAGGCAAGATGGCTGCCTAGAAGAACAAAGGAACACTCGGAGCGAACCCCGACGCAGAAGACAGCCGTGCTGAAAAAGGACCAGATTGACCCTGCAAAGCTATGCCAAACAATGGAGACCGGCATTGAAGGGCTCCGAATGAATCGGGCATTGGTGACGTGCCGAGAAACCCCAATGAATACTCTCGGAACTGCGGGCTGAGAGAGCGAACAGCTGAGGCAGGCTGCATCGGAACGATGGGAGGGCGTCCAGTGGAACTGTCGCCAGGAACGGAAGGAGGAACCCGGAGGACGCGGCTAAGAGCCGTGGACTGAAGGGACAAACAACATGGGCCGCATGCGAAGCAGAATGGAAGCAACATCCCGCCCTCAGGCAGCCGCGGGGCACACATAGAGATGTGCGGTACCCACTTGACAAAGTGCAGCCAAAAGCACCTGATACAGCAAAGGACGCAACGCAGCAGTACGGCCCGCGAAACAATGTAGAAAGCACACAGAGAGCTACGCTGGGCGGATGTATATGCCCCAGGGGAAGCTAGAAGTCATCGTTGCTTCCCTGAGACTGGAACCATAGCACAGTGAGCAGTGCTTAGAAGCCTGGGAGCCGCTGCAGGCTAGGGAAGGAAAGGGAAAGCACTCCAGGATTGGACAGCTCCAAGACACTGTTGTTGGGGTCAAGACAGAATAAGCTACATGAGGAACACCCGATAAAGTGCGCTCATGTCTGCTGCAGGACTGAGCGGACAACCACCTAAGAATTGCACACGTGACGGATAGCCCAACACTGTAAGCACTCGCTGGGGCAGGTGAGGAGGAGCGTCTGCCCGCACACATGATAGCAGCTTACCAACCAGACCCCAACTGCGTGCATGACTGGATGAAGATATACTGGAGATAGACCAGCCAACTGGCACAGCCACTAGCGATGATAAGTAAGGGTACGAATTCCACTGAGGAGCAGAGGACTGCTACACCACTATAAAGCACGAACACCTGGACAGACACCCCAGCTGGCACAGGCATCACCATAGGACCCTTGGACCAAAAGTCAAGAAGCGCTGACTCAGCGCAGACCGCACAGCTAATACCCAGACTCCAGAGAGCAGAGGGCGCCACTCCATCAGCCACCGAAATGGCATCCAAACCTCTCAAACCAAAAGGGAAGCAGCCCACCATGGATGAATACGCCAGGACATCCCAGACCATGGATGGCACCAGCAATAAAGAGAGGAGCCCACAGACAGATACAGGGCCGGCGAGGAGTGAAAGACAGATCCTGGAGGCAATAGCAGACTTAAAGGTCACTTGGGAAACCAAGCTGGAATCGGCCATGGCAAACCTCAAGACGTCTTTTGAATTCAAGATCGATGCAGTCCAAGTGGATGTCAACCTATTGCGGCAAGACGTCAAAGCGATAGCTGAATGCACAGGCGAGCTAGCAAAAGAAGTCCAATCAAACACAACCATCTCTAAGGCGAATGCCTCTGAAATCCACACACTGCGTCAGCAAGTGAGCAACCTGGAAAACAGGGCGGAGGAGGTGAAAGGACAGGCCCGAAGAAACAACGAACGCATAATTCGACTCCCGGAAGGAGAAGGAAGATCAAACGCCACAGACTACATAGAACCCATGTTGTTACAGGAGATCGAAGGAGGGGCGCTCACCCAAGGATATGCGGTCGACAGAGACCACCGCCGATGACACGGAGGCCGGCCCCGGGTGCACCACCGAGGCCAATCATTTCCAAAATACTAAACTACCGTGACAGGTAGAGAATCCTGGAATACTTTCGCAAAGGGAGCAAAATAAGGAGAGCATTGGCGACAATAACAGCATACCTGGACTACACACTCCAGGTGCAAAGACTCAGGCTGAACTTTGGAGCAGTTAAGAGGAGATTGCGTGCAGCGGGATTTAAATACATGCTGATGTATCCAGCAAAACTGAAAGTCTTCTACAAAAACAAGACATTGTTCTTCGAGACTCCAGAAGAAGCCATGGACTGGCTGGATGTACAGAACGTCCTGCAAGAGGCGAAGGAACACCGCAAGAGCAGAGACGAGAAGTGAAGCATCGGCCCTGAAAACTGAGGTGCTGTGTATATATAATGATAATGTGACTTGAATATAGCACCGCACTGGGTTGAGAGTAGTTGGGACGTATATGCGGCGGGCAGGAAACGCAGAAGCCAAATGCGGGAGGCACAGAGGACCCACCTCGCACCCCACCAGATAGATTAGTTAGGTTGCCAGTAGAACAGCAACCTCCTGCTGGGTTCCTAGCACCGATGCATAGGGTAGGACTAGATGCGGGAAGGCCCGAGATCCAGGGATGGAGCTGGGCTACAGTTGGGGGCCGGGAGGGAGAGGGGATTGTTGGGGGGTTTGTAGTGAAAACGGGTAGGTTTGTAGTGTTAGTTGTAGGGGAACAAGCTTACACCCATGCGCCTCAGCGCATGAATCAAGCCAAGTATACTCGGAATGGAAGACAAAGAGGGAAGGAAGAGGGATGTGATATGGTTGACAATGGGAGACCTTAGAATTGTAACATGGAAGTTCGGGGTAAGCAACAGCTACCTGAAAAGGAATAAGGTAATGATATACCTGAGAAGGCAAATAGTGGATGTAGCTTTACTGCAAGAAACCCACCTCACCAAAGAGAAACTAGAAGTGGTAAAGAAAAAGTGGAGAGGGACCACCATGGGAGCAACGTACTCGGCATATGCCAAGGGGGTAATCACATGGGTTGCGCCACATGTGCCCTTCCAGATGCTTAATGCCACGGCGGAGCCGGATGGGAGGATGGTAGTGATCCGGGGGCTGCTAGAGAACAGAGAACTGCATCATAAACACATATGCCCCTAACCAAGACACTGTGGCCTATTTTAAAACACTATATAGTAAAATCAGTCCCTACGTAGGAAGTGCGGTTGTGCGGGGCGGGGACTTCAACTGTATGCTGAACCCCAGATTGGATAGTTCAGATACAAAGTTAGAGAAACCCACCCCCGCAGCGAAAACGCTACAAGCCCTTCTGAGAGACTTTGGTTTAGAGGACATATGAAGGCAGCAACACCCAAATTATAGGCACTATTCACACTTGGCTGCCCCACACAACCTGTACACAAGATTGGACTACATGTTCGTCACTACGGAACTGGTCGGGGAAATGATGGGTTCAGAATACAAGGCAAGAATACCATCGGACCACTCCCCTCTGATCCTGATGTGGCATCATCTGCCTCCTAGAGCCAAGATCCCAACATGGAGGCTTCGAACCAAGGCATTGAAGGACACCGCATTCTGTGAGGACCTAAGGGAGGAGATAATCTGGTATTTCAAAAACAACACAGGAAGCGTGGAGTCAAAGGGAACCTTATGGGAGGCCTTTAAAGTGGTAATGAGAGGGGTGGCCATATCTAAATCTGGAGGGCTTCAAGGAGGAATAGAGCGAGAGCTGCAAGAGGTGGAAACGAAACTAGAAGTAATTCTGAAAAGAGGGGGCACCTCACAGGAAGCCGCTGAACAAGTGAGTCAATTACAGCAGGCTTGTGGTGGGCTCTGGGAGAGGCTATGCAAACTGAATTATAAAAAATACATCGAGAGGCAACACGCGGGGGGAGACAAACCGAGGAGGTTGCTTGCATGGCTATACAAGAATGAGACGCCAAGATCAGCGATTAGAGAGATAACTGGAGAAGCGGGCCAGACCTGGAACACCCAGGAGAGTGTGAACGAGGGATTCCTTAGATTTTTACAAATGCCTCTATGAAGACACGGGGGAGACGGCAGAGTAGGAGACCCAAGAGACGCTAGAAGATATAGGACTACCCAAAGTGAATGAGGAGACGGGGAGAACCTAGATGCCCCAATCACGATGGAAGAAAACCCCGGGGACAGACGGGCTCCCTAGCGAATTCTACAAAACATATAGACAAGAAGTGCTCTCTGCCACCCCCACCCCACCCCCCTGCTGCTGGCAATGCTAAACAAGGCCTTGAGAAAGGAAGACTGCCGGAATGTCTGAGGGAGACGGTAATTATTCCACTTCTCAAACCTGACAAGCCAAGCATAGAATGTGGGTCATACAGACCCCTATCCATGCTGAACCAAGACAGTAAAATTCTCACGGCCGAATAGACTAAAGAGGGTAATAAACTCATACACCCCGATCAAACACGAGATGTCCCAGGTCGAACATATCCAACAACCACAGGAGGCTCCACCATATCATGGAACAGCCAAAGGATGACCCAAGTGAAATAGCGATAATCTCGTTAGACTCAGTGAAAGCCTTTGACTCTGTAAGGAGGCATTGGATGATGGCGGCGTTGAAAGAATAAGGGATGGGACCCCGGGTACCTGCGGTGGGTAAAAATGGTTTATAGCTCCCCAACAGCCAGGGTCAAAACGGGAGCAACAATTTTCGGTAAATGGCAACTTAGCAGAGACAGGGCTGTCCTTGGTCCCCCATGCTGTACATCCTTACATTAGAACCACTAGCGATCTATTTGAGGCAGCAGTACAAAATAAGGAAGAAAGGGAGAGTCGACAGCTACCCCAGGTCAACCGTGTAGAGGAGGTGGGTTTTGAAGAGGCAGGGAGCTAGTTTTCGAATACTAGCCATTAAGGGTCACAGATAGCTTAGAAGTTTGAAAAATATTCAGTTTATTCGTAGATTTGGACACATATCTAAGAATAATAAGTTTACACGAGAAAAAACAACAAAGACTTGAAAGTGTCACATATGAGCCTCATTTGGCTTACAATCGAAAGTAAAACAGGTGACAAACTGTTGTTGCATCACAATTGGTTAAGTGAGGGTTAGTAGCATACATATATTGTGTTGGTTTCAAATACTACTGTTACATTTAGTAGTATGTTATTACAGTCGACACATATTTATGCAGGTGTTTCTGTTTCAGGGTCTAGTCAGCCTTCACTGGGTTGAAAATGTTCACAGTTGAAGGGTCCGAACTGTCATCGGGACGTGGTTTAGTGCTGGTGGACGCCTATGGAGACAGATGACACATAAGGGGAGGAAGTCAGAAAAAAGGTGAGCATACAGAGTGTGTTCTGTATATGGACTGCGCTCTAAAAAACATACCTATGTTCTATCGACGGTTGAACACAAAGTAGTTTCAGAAAAGCACCTCTGTTGGTGCAGACGTCTGTAGCAAAGTATCTACAGGGGGAAGGGTAACAGTAAATTACCAGGATAGTATGAAGCATCATACATAACTAATTGATAGTGGTGTAGAGCATACCTTATTTAGCAGGTATGCGATCCAGCGATGGTGCTGGGACTCGTACTCGGGGAAGAATTTCCCTGAGGTTTGGGGCTTAATCAGATTAGAAAGATAGCCATGATCGCTGTTTGAGGAAGAAATGGAAAAAGTCAGCTAATAGTCCCAATTTCCAAAAGTGAGTATTGGCGTAGAGGTGCCTGCGGAATTTTATGTGAAAAGCAGGGATAACTAAGCTTGTGCCGGCAAAATAACATCTGGTGTAGGGCTGGAGGCCCTCTAGGTGCCTAGCGCGTAAATGATTGGGAACATGATCTTTGAATAATTGATGGTGCACAGCATGACTCATGCATGGAAAAGTATCATTAGCGTATGAGAATACGGATAAAATTCTGTGTGGTCGTGTATTATTTCCGTGCAGGTGCCTCAGTTGTTAAGAATGATGTCAAGGCGCGCACTCTGATTCCCAGTCAAGTTTTCCTGCTGTTGCAACAAATTGTCTTCTCCTCTAAACGTTTTCTTGATTCCATCAATCATCAGGGAGGCTGTGTTTCTTTTCCTTTTCCGCCGGCGTGTCTAGTTGCATTTCCTTTTCAGGTGTTTCAGGTTAATTCACATCGCTGTCTCAAAGGATTCTGGTACTTGTATTCTCGCACTTTTTTCAATTGAAAGTGACTGGGAAACAACTCCCTCCAAAGCAGAAATCTTACCCTTGATAGGGGGAGGGGGAAAACCATGTTTATGGCTCTCCATAGTAAGGCATGATGGCCCTGGTGCTGCAGCCTCTTGTGCCTGGGACTCCTGGTGCCTCAGTTGATTGATGGCAGGGTAGTGTACCAAAGGTTACTGTGTTTGTGCACGAGAGCTTTAAAATTGTGATCGGCGCGTTTTTTAACAAACGTCTAACAAAACGTTGAAATCGTTTGAAAAAATGTTTGAAAAAAGCAGCAGCACGTATGTTTCCAAAAAACCATGCAGTGAAATTTTACTGGCCTGACTATGTTGCTTACCTGGGAAACTGAATTTCTGTTCCTTCCGATAAGAATCCGGTACAGCAGGGAGCTGTGTTAGAGATTTGTGAGGAAAGGCAGGAATACGCTGACTAATTAACGCATGCGTGGATGGGCAATGTTAGAGACACTTACTGAGTGCGCGGCTGCGTTTCGGAGTAATTTGGTGCATGCGCATTGGAGTACTAGTGCGGGACGCTACTTCTTTGTGTAGTACGTGTGTGAGCTCCTGGTTGGAGTGGGGGAGGACGCCAAATGGCGCAAAAATGTCGGAGGAAATAGGCTAGTAAAGCCTAATTTAATTTCAGTACATTGAAATTGTTGACAAGAGGTAACATGTTAATTAAAAATAACTAGAAAGCAGTAAAAGTAGAAACATAATTGAGAAAAACTTTAACAGAATGTTGAACCTCAGTTAAATTAACCAAGGGACCAGACACGGTCACGCAAATTACATTCGTACCCACAAACATGGAGTCACAAGTGTGTTCACGTGTTATTTTACTATTAAATGGTGTATTGGCACATGTAAATGAGATGGCAATTAAGTTCATATTGTTTGACATTATAGAGGTACAGTGTAAGTGGATCTAGAAAAAGCCTGATTCTTTAGGGTTGAAAAAATGGTGTCAGGTCAGAAAACAAACAAGTCAGTTAGCAATACAACATAAGTGCTTGGAAAGGTCAAGTACGTTTGTAGGACCAACATGAAAGGCTGTAGCTAAATTAAGTGATGGTATAGGTTGGAGTCATTTAAAAAATGGATTCCATTCAATTACCACATTTAGGCCTTGTTTCACTGAATTAAGTCGAAAGATCCATTGTTGCTCTACTTTGCGAAGTGAGAGATCTCTGTTGCCGCCTCTGAAAGGGTTTTTGGCTGTTTGAAAGACAAACCAGAACATGTCATTGTGGGTGTGGTGTTTTTCTTGAAAATGAGACACCATGGGCTTAATGCACGAGCGATGTTCGCATATGCGCTATCTTACTTCTCTCTTGCATTTACCGATGTATAATAGTTTACAAGGGCATTCGATTCTGTACACTGTCCATTTGCTTTTGTAATTGGTGAAGGATTTGAAATTCCAGTTCTTTCCGTTGAGATCGATGAATTTCATGTTCTTTGTTAGCCAACACACTGAGCATGATCCGCATTTGTAGTGACCCTTGACAGGGGGTAAATTCCACAGGGTGTTTTGTTGCTCAGGTGGCCTAGTAGGTTCTTTGTAAGTGTTGACCAGCTGGTCTTTAAGATTCCTACTTTTTTTTTAAAGCAAAACGGGGTTTGATAGGTTCGAAAGATTCTGTGTGGAGGATATTCCAAAGTTTCAGAATGGTCTTTTTTTATTTGATTACTTAGTGGAGAAAAAGTGGTCACGCAGGTAAGTTTGTTCTTACAAAGGTCTCGTGGAGTAGGTGAGAGGCATGATTCCCTGCTTCTGTTTTTGGCTCGTTTTCTGGCTCGACAAATGATGTGGCTGGGGTAGCCTCTTTCTTTAAGTCTTGTTGAGAGTTCTCTGCTAGTTGTATCAAAATCTTCTTGAGTCGTACAGTTACGCCTCAGGCGTAGAAATTGGCCAATGGGTAGGTTTTCCTTTAGAGCTTCCGGATGAAAACTGAGGAATTCGAAGAGGGTATTTTTGCAGTGGTTTTACGATAAAGGGTGGTTGCCAGAGTGTTGGTTGCGGTTTTGTAGACGATAAGGTCTAAGAACGGGATGGAATGTTTGTCTGACTGGATGGTGAACTTGATGCAGGCGTCTTTGTTGTTGAGCCAGGTGAAGAAGTCTTGTAGTTCTGTTTCGGAACCCTTCCATGTCATGAGGACATCGTCAATATATCGAATACAGAATCCTATCAGTTCTTTGTAGGGGTTGTTGATATTGTCGACGGATTTAGCTTCAAAATAGTCCATGAAAAGGTTGGCTATGTCTGGTGCAAAGGTTGCCCCCATAGAAGTGCCGTGGCATTGTTGTTAAAAAGATGTTTAGAAAATAAAATAGTTTTCTGTAAGCGCGATGCAAATGCATTCAAGTAGAAAAGCCGTAGGTGGTTCCATGTTGGTTCTTTTGTCTAGGCATGTAGCAAGGACGTCGATGCATTCGCGTTGAGGGATGCTTGTGTGTACTGATTCGACGTCAAGGGTGACTAAGAGGTCTTCTTTGTTTATGGAGAGGGTGTCCAGTTTTTTGATGGTTGATGTTGCATCCTGCACGTAGGACCTCATTTTGCTGAGGAACGGGCGTAAAAAGAAGTCAATGTAGACCGATAGGGGTTCCAAAACTGATCCTATACCTGCTACAATTGGACAACTGGGTGGGTTGGTTGCGTCTTTGTGGATCTTGGGTAGTGGGTAGAAGGCCGGTAGGATTGGATAGCAGTTTGTCAGGAAATGTTTTTCATCGTCGTCGATCCAACCTTCCTGTAGTGCGTGGCACATCAGGCTTTCAATTTCGTTGAGGAGTCTGGTGGTGGGATCGGTGGGTATTTGCCGATAAAACTTTATATTGGTAAGATGTTTCTGTACTTCTGTATTGTATAAAGTTTTGTCCCACAAAACGATGCCTCCACCTTTGTCGGCAGGTTTTATCAAGAAATCGTGATTGTTCTCGAGGTTCTTTAAAGCCAGGCGTTCATTTTTGTTTAGGTTGTCTGGATATTTGATGTTTCTTTCAAAAAGTTTGTTGGTCTCTAGGAGGATACGATTTTCAAAAGCCAGGATTTCTGGGCTCACCATATGAGATAGTGGTGTGAAGTTTGAAGGTGGTCTCAAACCAGTAGATTCAGGAGGGGCTTTCTCTGGTTTATCATTGAAGTAGAATTTGAGTCTGATAATCCGGAAGAACTTACGTAGTTCAACTTCCGTTTGAAATCTGTTTGCGGGTGTGGTCGGGATGAAGCTTAAGCCTTTGCTTAAAATGCTGGTTTCTTCATGGCTGAGAATGTGTTCGCTGAGATTGAAGATTGGTATCACCATGACTGGTTCCCTGGAGGCATCCATTGCCTCGTTCGCATGGGGTGTTGCTGGAATTGTCTCGGTCGGCCTCTTTGTCCGCGTCCTTGAAAAGGATGTTGCTGATTCGAGGTTGAAGGTCCTGAGTTTGCAGAGCTGGAGTCACTGTTGGAGACACTACTGATACAAGCAACAAAACATCCAACAAAATAAACGCAATCCACGTCGACCACCGAAGAAATTCGTCACCTTCTCTAATATATGTATGCTACTAACCCTCACTTAACCAACTGTGATGCAACAACAGTTTGTCACCTGTTTTACTTTCTATTGTAAGCCAAATGAGGCTCATATGTGACACTTTAAAGTCTTGTTGTTTTTTCTTGTGTAAATTTACTATTCTCAGATATGTGTCCTAATCTACGAATAAATTGAATCTTTTTCTAATCTATCTGTGACCCTTAATGGCTAGTATTCGAAAACTAGCTCCCTGCCTCTTCTAAACCCACCTCCTCTACACGGTTGACCTGTGGTAGCTGTTGACTCTCCCTTTCTTCCTTATTATGTTAAAACGCCTTTTCTGAGTCAAGCCCCCCTTAAACAAAACAGAAGGCTTTCTAACCCCTATACTCTTTAAGGCAGCAGTACAAAGAAATAGGGGTCTACACTAAGGGGGGACCGCACTTGATATCATTGTATGCAGATGATATGCTGCTATTCTTGCGGTATCCAGAGGAAAACTTAAAATACATCCTGGAGGTGATGGAACGCTACGCGACTCTCTCTGGCATTGCAGTGAACCCCAAGAAATCAAGCATGTTCCCCCTAGGGAGGTACAGAGGAGTCCCTCAGGAGAATTTACCTACGTTACCGATAGCCTGGCAGACTAGAACTTTCAGATACCTGGGGATTAACATTCACCACACGATTGCAGACAAGCATAAATATAACACAGAGAGGGCAGTGGAAGGTATTACGAATAGCATGGGGTTCTGGGCAAAGCTCCCCCTGGCCATGGTTGGAAGGGTGGCCTTGCTCAAGATGGTGGTCCTGCCTAGGTTGCTACACTTTTTTGCTAATATCCCATACATGGCGCCCAAACGCTTTTTTACTAAACTCCAAAGCCTATGTAGAGGTTTCCTGTGGCACAACTCTAGAAACAGAGTGGCCCTATGGAAACTACAGAATATGTCTGACAGAGGGGGCATAAACCTGCCGAACTTTGAAATATACCATTTGACAGGGCAGCTACAATATGCCGCTAGGTGGCTTTCGGAAGACGAGACTGCAGAATCCAGACTGCTAAGGGGCGAATGCGACCCTTATTTCATAAAAGAACTGATATGGCTACCCAAATCAGAGCTGTGTGGGCGATCAAGATTGCTGGACCTGGGCTGGCAGACATGGCGCAAAGCGTGCCGAGCAGTGGGAAACCCCGACCCATGCTCCCCGCAGGCGCCACCCGTGGCGCTATGCATGGCGGATGAGCAACTGAGGAAAGGGATCTGCAAACATTGGGAGCCGGTAGGTCTAGCGACCCTGGGAGATATTTGGCAAGAAGGAAAGGCACTGGACTTCCGAAGGATAGTGGACGAAACTGGGGTACATACCGGGCAATATATCACATATACTACAATAATCAAACGGGTGAATGAGACGTGGTCTGAAATAGCACTAGCAGCACAACGTGACACCACCATAGAAATGTATGATATCTCGGAGGGCAGGCACAAAATATCCCGGATATATGAACTGGTGACGTCTAGGGTGGGTAAGGAGCCGCTCCAATTGAGACGGGACTGGGAGGAGGAAGCGGGAGAATCTATGCAAGACGGACAGTGGGAAAGAGCGCAGGGATATCACAGAAAGGTATCTAGAAATGCGAGGCTGCAGCAGATCCAGCTATATGTCACCCACAGGGAATACATGACCCCCCAGAGGATTGCCAGAATTGGCAGTGCAGGAGTACAAAAATGCCCCAAGTGCAGGGAGGTGGAGGCCGGGATGATTCACATGTTCTGGGCGTGCCCAGAGGTGGGTAAATTCTGGGAGGAAATCAAGCTAGATGTGGAATCCGTGTGGGCATGCATGTTGGGAGGATTTGCCAGACCACGGAACCTAAAACATGTGTGCAAACTAAAGGACCTGGCCTACATTCTGGCCAAAAGGAGGATAGCCATGGGCTGGAAAGAAGCTCATAGACCCAGCCTAGAGGTATGGTTGAACGACCTCCTGAAAGGGGCAGATGCCGAGACCGTAGCATGGTACGAGGCAGCCAGCAGAGGGGAGGATGATGAAGTGGGACCCTTGATAGCATGGAGACAAATGGTAGCCACATTGTCTAAACCCACCCAAGACAATACCAGTGAACAAGACATATCCGAGAATGGTGAAGGGGATTAACCCTCAATTAGAAAGGAAATCCAATGGTTTGAGGTGGAAGCTCGAGTTAAAAGGTGGTGTGGGGGGAATACAGTAATAAATAACATGCAAATGTACGCTAAGATGCTTGTACCTAAAATGTCGGGAGTGATGGTTATGTTGTTTTTGCTGGAAAATGAATAAAAATATTTTTTTTAAAATAAAAATATCTTGAGTAAGAAAGACACTGTTGTAATTGGCCTGTAATTCGTTGGAATGGAGGGGTCCAATGTTTGCTTTTTGAGCAAGAGTAGGACTCATGATTCGTTCAAGTTACTTGGAACAGTGTTGGTGGAGAAGGACGTGTTGATGAATTTGGAAATGAATGGTGCCAGGTCTATGGCTGCATCTTTAATTGTGCTGGGCAATTGTCGCCCTGGCATCTTGATGGTTTCAGCGAGGAAATAATTTTCTCAACTTCAAAGGTGGAGACTTTAGCGAATTTGAATTGATCTGGTATGCTAGTCAATTCCTCAGGGATTAGAATTTGCCTGTCCCGTTTAGGTAGGGGGGATTTCTTGTTGGCTATCTTATTTTGTAGAAGTGCTATTTTGTTTGCTAGGGAGTTCTGTATGTTAGTACACCAGAGTTTGTCTTTGACAATGTTGTCAGCCGGTGGGATTGGAGCCTCCATTTCCCGTAGGATTGTGAATAACTCCTTCTGATGGGGTATGTTGCCATATGGCTTCTAGTTTTCTTTTGTTCCTGTCTGAGGGCTTTTAAGTGTGGGGTGAACCAGGCATTCAAGTGCGCCCTTTGCTTACTTTTACGCAGCTTGATGGGTGCAATGGTGTCTAAGGCTTTATACATAGTATTGTTGTAGGCATCGACTAGGATGTTAGGTTCAGAGGCAGTCGAGAGTAAGTTCAGGGAAGGGAGGATGTGCAGTAGTAACCTGTCAGCCGTGATATTTGTTTTGTTCCTTGTAGGCTGGGGGGGGGGGAAGCTATGTCCTTATCGTTTTGTGGTTGTTTCTTTATTGCCACTGTGAAGGCAATCAGAAGGTGGTCTGTCCAAGGTTTTGGTGTTACTGAGTTAATAGTTCACAGTTCATGTCAGCCACCCAGTCAAGGGTCCTGGCTTTGACATGAGTCGACGGAGTCACGTTTTGAGTAACTCCCTGTTCTGAGAGCATGTTGGAGATAGCCATAGCATTTTTGTCTGTTGGATAGTTAAAGCCAAGGTTAAAATCCCCCAATAGTAATATCTGTGAGGTTTCTTTAGTATTAGAAAGAGTACTTGAGATGTCCTCCTCAAAGGAGCCGATTGGTCCAGGCGGTCTATACACTAGATAGATTGTTAAGGTGCTAGAGTTGGACTTTGGTACTTTAGCTGTAAGAATTTCACAAGATGTAGTAGATGGCATTGCTACTAATCTGATTGCTAAGTATGATTTAGCGATAAGGGTGATGCCTCTGCCTCCAGCGTCAAGTCTGTCTGCTCTGAGGCTTTGGAAGTTTCTGGGAAAGCTAGTGCAAGGGCTGGACCTGCTGCTGCGTGTAGCCATGACACTGTGACAGCTAGGATGTCAAGGTTGTTCATAGTAATCAAATCAGCTATTTCTAGGGAATGTGCCACTAAAGATCTAGCATTTATTTGGGCAGTATGGATTTTTGTGAAGCTGTCTATATTATGCAAGTTCGTAGGTTTGGAGGAGTTGGATTTAGTCTTTAATGGTTTATTAGGAGTATGTTTCTGTATTATGGAGGAAGCCACCTTATTTAGGTAGTAAGGTAGTTTATCCTTGGAACTGTTATTATTAGGATAGGAATCACGATTGGGTGGGTGACTGATTCGTGGTTCGTGGAGGCAAGGTAATCTAGCTCTGAGTCTATTATTTCTTGCAGCAGGGGAGCAAGGTGAGGACGCAGTGTTTACCATAGTTGGAGGTGATGAACTTGCGGTATAACAGCTAGAGGCTATGGTCTGTTGGATAATTGTTATAGCAATAATCGCTAGGAAGGTCCGTAGAGCAGTCTTGGTAGTCCTATTTCAGCGCCTGTCTTGGGAGACAGGGTTGGCTAACTAAGAAGTCTCTTTGCTTCTTTGGCCTAGGCAGTAGTTAGTGTGTAGGCAGTATTTTGTCTTAGGCAATAGTTGGCATGTAGAATATGCTATAAGGTCATGGTAAGGTTGCAGCATGTATAGTAGACACTAATATGTTTCAAATTACCATTTTGTCATTAGGAGGGCCACATATATTCTAGCATTATCACATGGGTTGGGATGGTTGCCGTCAGTTCTAGCAGGATATCTAGCAATCAGTTCTAACACAGGGGCATCAGTATATTCTAATCCTGTATGCAGAAATCAAGATTTAACATGGGTGAAAAAGTACTTAGTAGTAATATAGCTGGTGCAATATGGTGGTATGAGCAGAGAATGTAAGACCAGGTGAGTGCGTAAGCTTTGCGGCCACAGTTTTACAAGTATGTGGGATGCGAGTATAGCGCTTATATCCAGTACACATATGCAATGAGATCTACGTTCAGTGTTCAGCCACAGTCATGCAAATGCAAATACGATACTAATACAGTGCATATAAGATGCAAGTCTAGCGTATATAACCAGTACACATATACAGGGAGATCTGCGTTTAATGTTCGAATATGTTTGTGTGTCTCAGTCTGTTCAAAGGTAGGGGATAGGCACGCTTATGGATGCAGTGCTCTGGTGCAGTGCGGTGCTGGTAAAGGTAACATGTGAAGGCGACTATACGTAGTTATGATCGCAATCAGGGCTAAGCGATCAGTAGAATATGTAGCGTAAATATTTGGCGGGCGAATAGGAATGGGCTTTTAAGGGTCTGGATTGGGCCACACACTTGGGGTGATTTACCATACACTTTGGCTGTTGGTAGGCCAAGGAGGGCCGGCTTCGCCTTCCGTTCGAGCATGGCGGCATAAATATTGCAGCACAGCCAATGGGGACAGGCTGGAGCGCTCTGCAATGGTTGCTTAGCAACCTGGTAACACGAAAACTGTAGCGGCCATCTTAGATCAGGCCTTGTGCAGGAGCAAGTAAGACAGATGGCTTCTTGCCGTCGGGGAGCTGGATATGCTCCACGGTATGTGCAAGCATCCAGGGGACAAGCTGTAGAAGGTGCCCACGGGCATAGGGTATGCGCAGCTTATGTCCTCCCTCCAAACGATCCTATCTGGCCTAGCCACTAATGTTAACTAGATTAAATATCAAGGGAGTCATTTACTTTTGCCTGGTCTCTCCTCCAGTCCATTCAATATTTCCTTGAATTATACGCCCTCTGTATAACAGATGGTGTCCGCTAACAACTCTTGTAGCTCCTTAAGAACACTTTTATTTCTCGTGCTTTCTGTGGTCTCCTTTTTAGAATGTCCTTCAATATAACTTTTCTTGATACTCTGCTTATTATTTGTAGTTTCTTCCTAGGCCTTTCCTCCTGGAGTACTTGATCAGAGTTTTCATCTGCCCCTTTCTAAACTTCTATTCTTATTAATCCACTGTTTTATAATGCCTCTGATCTGACTGGTTATATCCCAGCCGTATTGATGAAGCGCCTCTCTTCTAAGCTTTTCATCTCTCAGTTGAGTCTCGTTGCGTATTGGTCATACAACACTGGTGTGAACTCAGCTTTTCTGTTCTAGGCTTTTCACTTCGTACTTGACTTTGTTCTGTATTTGATAACTCCTTTGTATTGAGATGAGGTGACAGCTTCACATAATAAGTCTCTTCCATCTCTCGGTCACTCGTTATTTGTCTCCAACTCCCATCATAACTTTAGACCTGCTTTCTCGTTCGTGTGACCGGGATGATTTTTTCTGACTTAAAGCGATATCCGCGTCTCCTGGTACACCAGGTATTTTTGCTTGGTAGGGGCTAGTGGTTGGGCTTGGCTCTCGTTTGGGACTGTTCTTTGTGACGTCTTCTCACCTTCACATCTTGGGTCCGTGTCGGACTCCTGCGCTGCTCTGGTGCTGCTGAAAGAAAGAGAATCTTGCTTCCTTCACAGGTGCTAGCATCGTTGTACTTGGGGCGTCCTGCCTACCATATTCAGCTCGTCGCTGAATATTCACCACCGAGCTGCTTGTTTCTCTCTCGGTCGGTCCGAGGCTCTTCCTGCATCTGCACACGCTGGTTCTCTGGCATCTCGTTCTCCCGCTCTCATCCGCTCCACAAGTCACAGGCTCCTCAACTAGCTTGTGCTCCGCCTTCTGCTGGTGTAATGATGTCTGGGTGCTTCCCCTTGCGCATCAGGTTCCTCTCTCCTCTTCCTTCTTGGCACATTTAAATATGCGACTTGCATTAAAGAGACCTCTTCCTTTTCTCGTGCTAACTGGTTTATTCTTACATTGCCTCCAGCATAAGACGAGGATGCCACATTCTTAGGCATATCAGGTAGTCCCATGTATGCAATTAAACACGTTTGTGTAGAGCGTTCCTCACAGTACCGGGAGTACTTGGCCTCAAAGGGGGAGTCTCTCTTGGTGAGGTCCCACTTGCCTCAACCGCTATGGAGGGTTTTGTGGAGCAGCATCATTTCCCTAGCCTCACAGGGGTCTGCTCCCGCTTGGGTGGAAGGGGCAAATACATGCTTTTTGTCACACTTCACAAGGTTTTACTGTGTCGACAGGGATTCCACGGAGGAGTACAGGGTCCACCAGATAATGCTACGCAACCGGTTTGGGTGAGGTGAGTGTTCCTTCAGGTGAGCTTTCCTCTGCCCATTGTTGGTATTGTGTGTACTACTTTATAATCTATCCAAACAGCACGTGAATCTATGAAAGATCGACTGCTGGAGAAGGAATTAAGTTATTTCTAATTCATGTTCTCCAGCATTGGTATCTTTCATAGATTAGCGTGCAACCCTCCCACCTACCATGCTTATGGCTCTGCTTGTATCATATTGCCACGTTCTCGTGTTTTTTCCAAAATCTGAAAATGGCCTCCGTTGGTGGAGTTAAGAGAGCCCTATCACTTGGCTGTCGAGTAATATGACCCATAATAACTATAAATTGGTATGCTTTTATGGCTCTGCGCTGAATATAAAGCTTTATTGATTTGACTCGAATAGAGCACTAAAGTGATAGCAGTTTAAAAATTAAAAAGTAACCTTCTTTACTGTTACCCAGGATTCCCAGCCTGATGACGGCAAATATTCATGAAGCATGTGAATCTATGAAAGATACCAATGCTGGAGAACAGGAGTTACAGGTAAGTAACTTATTCCTTCCAGCGTTCGATTTGAATTTGGTGTTGTGTTTTATGGGTGCTCTGTTTGAGCCTGTGTGTTCTTGTTCTATTAGACTGCTTACCCTTAAGGTGATCGTCCTGGTGGCTATCACTTGCGCTAGACGCGTGCGTGAGCACCAGTCATCTGTTAATTCTCCTTATTTTGTTTTCTCCAAAGAAAGGGTGACATTGAGTGTGAGACCTTCTTGCGTCCTGAAGTTGGTTTCAGAATTTCATCACTCCCACAAGTTGGATATTCCTGTGATTTTTCCCTCCTCCCCATTCTTCCGAAGGGAGAGGAATGATTTCATTAGTTGGACCTGCAAGCTCTAAGCTCCTGTGTCTCTCGGGTGTGGGAGGTGATGTAAGATCGCCAGCTTTTAGTTGATTATGCTCATGCACATGCTGGCAGGGCTAAGACTAAACGGACCCTGTTTAGGTGGATAATTCTCAGCATTTCTGCTATGATCTAGCTGAGAAAGATGTGCCTGAAGGTCTCAGGGCTCATTCAACCAGCGGAGTGGCTGCCACCTCTGCCCTGTATAGAGGAGTCCCTGTCCTGTGCAGTAGCTAGGTCGGCAAAGTGGGCTTCTTTGCACACGTTTCTGAAGCATTACCGCTTGGATCCCCTTTTTAGGACATGGCCTTGGTTTCGGCTGTGTGATCCTTCAGTATTTTCTGGGTAACTTGGTGTCCTTTACTCCCCTTCCTTCTTCAGATCCATGTACTGCTATGGGAGTTTATCATAGACTAAGAATCTGTGGGAGAAAGGAATACATTAGGAGATGAAATTACTTAACTCTCAGTACTGTTTTTCTGATGGCGGTTCCTGCCACAGATTCCTCATCGCCCTCTCTACCTCCCCTCTTTGGAAGATAGCCCCATTGGTTTTGCGGTCAGTCAGCGTCAAGTGTGCCAAGTAAAAAGGGTGGAACTGAGGTCACTGGATGCAACGCCATGATATATACTCTGGCCTCGAAGTCCTGTCTTGCATGTGGCGTGTAGAGGCATTTCATCGGATCATATCCTCTCACCCCCCGCCTCGGTGGCTGAAAAGATTCGGAAGAGCCAGAGTAATTTGTTCTTTCTTCCAAAAGTGGCCTTGGATTTCTATCTCGTATAAGAAACTTCTTCCTTCTCCTTCTAAGGCAGATGAGCGATTCCATCAGCTGGACCCGGTGCAGGTTCTCTGCTACGTTGTCTCTCGGCTGAAAGAGGGTAGGAATGAAGACCAGCTATTCATTGGTTATACTGGTGCTCGTGCTGGCAGGGCTGTGACCAATCAGACCCTGTCAAGGTGGTTTATTCTCTGCATCTCATAATGCTACGATCTGGCTGCAAAGGAAGTGCCCAATGCTCTCCGAGACCATTCTACCAGAGGAGTAGCTGCGACCTCTACCCTGCAATGGGCCAGTCCCTGTCCTGGGCATCTGCCAGGCAGCAATGTTGGCTTCTCTGCACACGTTTGCTATGCATTACTGCTTGGATTCCCTTTCGAGACAGGACGCTTGCTTTGTTAGGGCGGTCCTCGACAATTTTCTAGTCTATTTGGTGTCCATGCTCTTCCCCTTCAGATTTTGGTACTGCTGGGAGTCTATCATAGATGAGGAATCTGTGGGAGGAAGGAATCTATTAGAAAAAAATGACTAGCTTCTCAGTAATGTTCTTTCTGACATTACTGAATGTGTGTTCCTCCCACGCATTGCTCATCGCCATCCATACATGCTCCTCTTGACGGATAGTTATTACACCATCTGTTCTGCGGTCCCTCAGCTCCAGAGTGCCAGGGGAAAAGGGTAGAAATTAGGTCACAGGACATGGCACATCTATATATATATATATATGTATATATATATATATATATATACTGCCCCTGACATCATTTCCGATGTGAGGCGCGCGCAGACACATCGGACAGAGCTGATGTAATGCTACGCTGCGCCCCCTGGTGGCGGAAAAATTTCCTAAGCACAACTGTGCCGTGGATAGGATACCAAAGAGGAGGAATCCATGGGAGGAACATCCATCAATAAGTGAATTACTGAGAGGTAAGCACATTTTTCTATGGAAGATAAGGAACTTGGATCTCATGAGTGGAAGTTGATATGAGAGGTTCATACAGAAGTACAGCTTTAGGATCCCCTCAAGTGGACCCGTTTGCCTCCAGTCTCCACAGGAAGGGCGAGCAGTCACGTTAGAGGGAGTCTTCCCCGAATGGGGCACTGCGTTTATGCGTTTCTGTTGGAAGTGGACTTGGATGTCCTCTATGCCGTTCCACTGATTTCCATCCTGCAGGTTCTCAGGCGGTTAGGAAGATTCAAACCATTGTGAACCTAATTTCCTCCCATTTGGTTTGGAGGAGGTGGTGCCTATATCTCCTCGATTTTGAGCATCAGCCCTTCTAGACACCTTCTGAAGAGAGCATATATTCCCTCCTTATTAGGCCGAGGCAGGTTCTGCACCCGAATATCTCCACTCTGAACCTGCATGCCCAGCTGAGATATAGGGGCTGGAACTTGAAAGATGAGTTTATAAAGTTTCTCCTCTGCACAAATACTACCCACTTTACTTTACTTCAATTAATTTATATAGCGTATAGCGCAGCAATGGACCCGGAGGCGTGAGGGCGCTGACAAACATTTAGGCAAAATCGCTGGAGTGAATTGCACAGTGGCCAAGGGTGAACGCTAGGGTAGTGAGGCTAGGGTTGTGCAAATAGCCATGTTTTCAACTTTTTTTTGTTAAAAGGCTTGAGCTTAGGCTCGAGCCTGAGGTCCTGCGGGAGACTGTTCCATGCTGTCGGAGCGGCCACAAAGAAAGCCCCCCTTTCGGACTTCTTAGATCTGCTTCTGGGGATAGCTATTAGTTTTAGATTGTTATATCTAAGGGTTCTACTAGCGGCCTTGTTCGCAATCCAGTCGCTCAAATGACATGGTTCACTGTATGCACTTGAAAGTAATAAGGAGGCGGAAGCAAATTCGATACTCCACTAGCAACCAATTCAGGGCTCTTCA
This sequence comes from Ambystoma mexicanum, assembly GCF_040938575.1. Taxonomy (NCBI): domain Eukaryota; kingdom Metazoa; phylum Chordata; class Amphibia; order Caudata; family Ambystomatidae; genus Ambystoma; species Ambystoma mexicanum. Next base: position 227,519,930 of record NC_090923.1, on the reverse strand, counting down.
TGCCTTGGAAACATGGTCACGTCACGAGAGGCTCATTACCACCCTCACAGCACCATTCTGGATCACCTGAAGTCTGCTGTAACCCGCATTACTAATACCAGTCAGGAGGCTGCCACAATAATTAGTTTAGCGCCTACGATGGCTCTGGCTAGGATCTCTGCATTAGCCTGCGTGATGAGGGGGCGCAAATGGGCAAAACGTTGCAGATAATATGCTACTGCGGAGACCAGACTCCCCACATGGGCCTTCATGGTGAGATGCTGATCGAGGGTAACCCCTAAGGATTTTACTTTAAGAGTAGTGATTTTCACTACTAGTGGTTTTCAAGTAGAAAACCCTCATAGTCCGAGCCCGTCTTAGATAACGTGCACGGGGAACCCACAATCTTAAGCTGGGTTTTAGACCTATTAAGTGCCAAAACATTCAAACCCATCCAGTTCTCAATGCTGGCGTAGACTTTATTCAAGTTAGCTTTGTCTTGATCATGGGATCATGACAGTGGGATGATGCACTGAGTGTCCGCGAAGTTCATGAACCATGTCCCTTCTTGTTCCAACATGGAAAAGAAGGGAACCGTGAAAATGTTGTATAAACAAGGGGAGGGACTTGCCCCTTGTGGAACACCAAATTCAATGGGAATTGTCTCCACTGTCTTGGAGTGAGCTCTGCTTACCCTACTGTGGAGAAACGATGCCACCCAGCAGGACGTGGCTTGGGAAAAGTTTGCAACTTCTTCGAGCCTGGAGACCAACAAATGGTGGTTTTCTAGGTCGAAAGCGGCAGAAAGATCGAGCAGCATTAGCATGGAAGAGAGACCTTAGTCCATGCGTGCAAGAAGCCTGGATTTTAGGTCCAACAAAGCAGTTTCTGTGCTGTGGCCAACTCTGAGTCCCGATTGACGATGATTTAAAATCGAGACGTTCGAGAGGTGGAGGGCCACTTGTATGTATGCAACCCGATCGAGGATCTTCAGCAGGAAAACATTGCTGCGTTATAGGCCTATAGTTTAGGGGGTCTCCCGTAGGGAGCTCTGTTTTTTTCAATAGAGGAGTCGCCCAGGAATGTTTCAGATCATTAGGCACCATGCCTTCCTTAAGCAAGGAATTCACAAATTTTTGAATAGCTACGAGCAGGGTTGGAGGACAGGTTTTGATGATGACAGCTGAGCAAGGATCTCTTACAGCTGGTTGTTTTAAGATGAGCCACTACCTCCGCCAAATCCTCCAGGGATATGGGGGGGTGAGGGGGAATTAAATTTTGGGACAGTGGGGCATCGGGGCATCTTTTGAAGCCCTCAGTGCTCCTCTTACTGGCCTTGGCTAAGGCTGCATCTTTCTTGCTGGATATGTTTGTCTTAATGCCCTGGAGTTTGTTTTCCATGGCACCCTGTATATTCTGACACCATGCCGAGTCTTTCACTACTGATCCAGCGTCCGAAGATGTGGTAGACGCTTGCACTTTTAAGATTTTAAAAAGTTCCCTAGTCTCAGACTTAGCATTGGCAATTTTGTCATTAAAGACATTTTTTTGGCAACCAATATAGCGTATTTGTAACATCTAACCGCCCCTTTCTATGCAGTGAGGTGGCTGGGAGTGGAGTTACCTTTCCAGGTATAATAGAGCTCAAGCATGGTGGATTTAAGCTGTTGAAGGACACGAGAGAGCCAAGTTTTATTTTTTAGTACTGATTTAGTTTTCCTAATTATTAGGGTATTTGTGATGTCTTCAAGATTGGTAATCGCGGCTTTTGACATATTCGCCACTGAACAAGATGGTGAGAAGTTAATATAGGTACTCAGCAGAGGGCTGATTTTAGCCGATGTAAGAAAGCTGAGATTTCTGCCCCTATAATCAGGCAGAACTTTACTTCTGTTTTTGACAGGAAAGGCTTGCTGAATAGAAAAATATGTAAAAGCATGGTCAGACCATGGCCAGGGTGAGTCCGAGAGGTCCTTAGTAATAACATTAGTGAGCCACGAAGACAATTACTACTGTTGGTGGAAGAAATTATGTGCTTGGTGCTGGGAGAGGGATCTGGATCGCCTTCCTTTATCCTCATACTTATACGTCCCATCCCCTTTCCTCCATTGTTGTGGGCGTCCCCCAACATGGGAACGGTACTGGAACCTTTGGCAGTGAGAAATTGAGCTTCTCCTTTAAATTTAGTATAGTGCGCGGGGGTGTGCGGCGTGGGAATTACCAGCCGAGGCCCCACCACCCGGTGCCCCACCTCTGTCCCTTGTTACGCAACCTGGCAGCCAGCACAGATATTTTTCGTTGGCTTTATGCTTGCTCCCCATTTGTTTTTTTCAATTCTTACTGCACTTCCCTTTGGTGCCTCGTCGCCCCTGGCGCATGTCGGCCGCAAGAGGCTTCACAAGATGTGCCTCATGTGACTGCTCTTTCCCGGCGTTGGACCCCCATTCACTCTGTCATGAGTGTTTGGGGCCCGACCACTGCTGGGACTCATGTTCGGCCTGAAGCACTGTCTGTCACTGGGCATTGGAGAATCGTTTGTCGTGGAGGAGGGAGATTTTCCACACTTCCCCTCTGTCCCACCTTAAGGACTTCATCTCCAGGACCTCTTGTCAAAACAAGGTAAGTCCCTCTGTTCAGCACAGCTCCACACCGCAGCGGCTTCTTCCCTGGGGTTCCCACGGATCGAGGTTTCTTGGAATCGGGTTCTGGCAGGCCCAATGCCTTCTAGGCTATCAGCTCCCAATCCCAGGGGCTCTTCTGGGCGCTCCAGGGACAGGCATGGGATAGGCATGAGCATTAAATACAAGGAACCTCAGAAAGGAACCCACGCACAAGACAGTCCTAAATTCTGTCAATGATTTTATGGTTGAATCTCCATCTTATTTATAAGGCATATGCTTTCAAGGAAAGTCACAGGTACAACAGAGCCAAAGAAAAAAACCTGAGGAGTACATGAAAATAGATTTATTATACAAAGAAACATATTCGTTAACGTATTTCAAAAATGTTTTTTACAAGTTTTTAAAAAAACAACATAAAAGATGAAAAGGAGACATATAACAAAGCATATGTACATTATGATTTCAATAAATAATTGGAATAGAAAATAATGCAATAAGACAATTAGTAAAAAGAACAGAGAAAACCACAAAAAGGCAGTTGTGCCTGTTGAGTTTTAACCAGGGTGTGTAAAAAATTACCCTGGTTAATACAGAATTGAATTATTCATAATCAACTAATGACATGTAGTTATTTGCCATATCATTGACTGCCTAAATGGTGAATAGGATAGGCATGAGGCCATCCCGGCTACTGTCTCCTAAACTGAGGGGCTCGGGTGCCTTAACAGGCTGTCCCCAAAAGGGCCATCAAGTTAGTCCTCTTGTTCTACCCAGGGGGTAAGGTATCATCGAGTACCACCTCCAAGAGTCTTTCCTCGGTTAGATCCAGCATGACTACCGGCACATGTGCCGAGGGTGTTTTTAGCCTACCGGAGATCGTGAGTCGGGGCGTTAAGACTACCGGCCATCTGGCTGAGGGCTCAGCGCCCACCAATTTGTTCTCTGAGGTCGACGCCTCTGCTTCTGGTGCAAGACCCAAGTTGTATCCTCTCATGTCTGAGGCCTCTCTTGGCTCAGGGTTTCGCGCCCTCACGCCCAGGGCGTGGCACAAGGCTTCAGGCAGGCGGACATCATGTATCCAGTTCACGGCCCACTGGGCTTTGCAGGATTATCCCAGCCCCCTTCCTACTGGAAGCGGAAGCGGATCCTATGGTGCAGGTTTCTGGTCCCCTGAGGCTGACGGACAGAGAGCCAATCCTCATTACCTCCACCCATGGCCCCATTCCTATGTGATTGCTGCAGCCTTGCATTCTAAGCCATCGTCTTCGTCCTCCACGGTTGCCACCTCCGGTTGCCTCTCCAAGGAGGACAAAGTCATTGGGAAAGCGCTGCTACTCCATCTCAGGCCTGTATCTGCATCAAGCCAAAGTAGACTCTTTTGGCTACAGCTAACCAGAAGCTGTGGCTGGAACTCGGAGAATTTCTGCCCGACCTCCCTTGGTACAAGCATGCCTCCTTCAAGGCTGGTTTGGCATTTGCCCGTGCCATTGTACAGGACCTCATGGAGTCTTCGGTCTCCCACACTGACACAGCCAGCAGATGGCTGTGCCCTGGGGTCGAGATGACGACGACGGCGTGAATGCACGCCACAAAGTTTTCATCTGATGTGTAGAGGCGGATCCTGGATCTGCCCTTTGAGGGTGTGGACCTTTTTTATTTGGCGACCATTGATGAGTTGACAAAGAAGAAAACCTCCACTCAAACTGCCAAGTCCTTGGCCATCCTGACAAAACCAGGTCAGAAATCCTTCCCTCAGTCCCATGGCAGGACCGAGTTCAAGCCCTGTGCTTTCTCCATCTTCGAGGGGTTCCGTGACTGCAGTACATGGAGGCCTAACAGGCCACCCAGCGACAACAGGAGGAAGCAGCAGAGTATGTTGTGCAGGTTTTTCCAACCCCCTCCTCTGCCCACACTTCTGATGCCAAGAAGCAGTGACGTCAAGGTCGGGCAACACCTGTGGGGTAGAGGGAACGGGAGTTTGGCTCTGTTCCAAGACAGCTGGAAGTGTCTTTTCAGCAACCTGTGGATCCTTTCCGAAGTCTCTATGGTCTTCAGTCTTCCTCTTCCTTTGCCTCTACCATCCTCTCCGTCAGATCGGGCCCTGACTCTTTTACAGGAGCTCATTTCGCTCTTGGAGATACAGGCGATGGAACCAGTTCCTCTTGTAGACAGGGGCAGGATTTTTCGGTACCCAATAACAACCAGGCTAGCCTGAGGGTAGTTCTGGACCTGTCATTTCTAAATCTGTCTTTACCGCTGGAATGCAGATGACTGGATGTGTTCCCTGGACCTCAAGCATGCGTATCTGCATGTACCCCTCTATCAACTGCATTGGAGGTTTCTGCGGTTCACGATTGCCGTGCCACTTTCAGTACAAGGTTCTGCCCTTTGGCCTGAACTCGGCCTCTTGTGCCTTCACAAATTTGAAGAACGGAGTGGTGGGCATTCTCCACTTGAAGGGCCATCATCTATACCCTTATTGGGATGACTGTCTGGTGAGGGCGGGTTCACCGGGAGGGATGGTGCTCTCCTGCCAGAGACTGGCGGATATCCTTTATCAGCTGGGGTTTTCCCTCAACCATAGGAAGTCACAGTTATGCCCTTCTCGGGAACTGGTCTTCCTATGGGTGTGTTGGAACACTACCATTCAGTGGGTGTTTCCAACTACTGAGCGGCTTCTGTGCCTTTGCAAGACGGTGGGGCACTTTCTGACCAACACGACCACCTCGGCATGGTGGTTCCAGGACATTCTAGGCCTGATGGCCTCCTGCATGCTCACTGTACAGCGCACCCACCTCAAGATGAGGCACCTGCAGCTCCACCTGGTGGCCAATTGGGATCAGGAGACAGGGTATCAGTCGGACAGGATCCATATACTGCCACTCCTTTTGCCCGATCTTCACTGGTGACTGATGCATGGTAATGTTTCAGTGGGTGCTCCCTTCACCCGACCAGAGCCTTCCCTGGTGGTGACGACAGACTCCTCTCTTTCGGGCTAGGGGTGCTACTCTGGAGGGCTATGAGATTCATGGAGCAGGTTCCAGGATGAAAACCCTCCTACATCAAGCCCTGGCCATCAATGCGTTTTTGCCCCTCATCAGGGACAAGTCAGTTCTGGTCAGAACGGACAATTCTTCTACAGTGTTTTACCTGAACAAACACGGCTGCACCAGTTAGCAACAACTCCCCTCTGCCCCCGACTCCTCCCCGACCCCTCCTCTCCATGGAGGTGGTTTCAATATGGGAATGGGACCTAGCGGAGGGGATTTGGATTTCGGCATTCCACTTGCCGGGGGACAGCAGTGCAGAAGCGGGTCAGCTGAGTCGCTTGGGGTTCAACACCTATGAGTGGGAGTTTCACAACGACTCCTCGTTGCCCCTGTTCCAGTTTTGAGAGTTCACAGAACTGGATTTGTTCATATCTCCCTCGAATGCCAACTGCCCCCAGTTTGCCTCATGGGCTGGTCGGGGGTCACTGGGAGACGCCTTCTAGATCCGTTGGCACGGCTGCAGGTGTTGTGGTCCCGCTTCCCCGCCTGTCCCCTCCAACAGCCACTCTGCAGGCTGCAGCCTCATCCTGGTTGCTCCCCACTAGCCTGACCTGCTGATGTTGTGCTCCAGGGGTCCCGTCTATCTTCTGATCCCCACCAGAGGTTTTCTGATGCAGCAGGGCGGGGCAGTGGAACATCCGGACCCGGCCAAACTGACCCTAGCGGCCTGCTTCCCGATCAGCTGAGGCTTCAGCATGCTCAATGTTCACATGACAAATGAGTCGTCCTTCAGCAGGCCAGGAAGCCCTCGATGCGGTCCCAGTATAAGAGCAAATGGACTAGGTTCTTCCATTGGGCTTGTGACAAAGGTCTGGACCCTGTCACCTGTCCTCTGGATGACGTATTGGCCTTTTCAGCACACCTGGCTTGCTCTGGAGTTCAGGTGGATACTTGCTGTATGCATTTGGTGGTCTGTGTTTTCGGCAGCCAACCTGCTGGTTAACTCCTTAACTGCCAAGGGTTTTCCCCCCCAGTGCCAAGCCCTTTTTTGTTGTTGATTTTGGTATGTCGCCATTCAATCCCTTGTAACATGTTTGCTCTTATGTCCTGTCCCCTTTCCTCCATACTGTAGGGGCGTCCCTTCCAAGGGACGGGAGATGGAACCTTTTTCAACAGAAAAAACCTTCTTCCCCTTTAAATTTAGAGGTGCGGCCCAGTGAGCATGCGCTGCCCTGACTCCGCCCTCCGGTGCTACACCTCGGTTCCCTTTTCCGCGTCGCCGCGAACGGCCGAATTCACCAGCGCTCCTGGGTTTGGCTTCGGCCATGTAATTCCACGCGTGGATACTTCTTCTCTTTGTCTTTTTTGTCCTTCTTGTCATTCAGGTCCTCGGGCGTCCCGCTCCTCTCCGGCACATGTTGACTTCTACAGGTTTCAGCAGGTGTCCATCCTGCAACAGGCTCTTCCCAACTTCAGACCCCCACGCCCTGTGCCTGCGTTGCCTTGGCCCAGACCATGGTTGGCAGTCATGTTCGGTGTGTGACTCGCTGTCCTTGAAGGCGCTGAAGAAAAGATTTGCAAGGTGGAGGGAGCTCTTCCAGAGGTCGCCTCCAAAGGATCTCAAGAACTTGGTGAAGCATCGAACCAGGCCCAAGGTAGGGCCAATATTTTCCAGTGCACCCCGCAAGGGCGCCTCCTTCCCAGAAACTCTTCCGCGCGGGAGGGACCGGCCAGGTCCTTCTACCGGCACGTGCCCCGAGGCTGCTACCGCTACCGGCCTTCAGGTCGAGGGTTCCTCGGATCCTACTGGGCGCAGTGTCGAGGGACCGGAAGGTTCTTGTACTGGGTCTACAACCGAGGGGCTACGCCCTTTTACCGGTACCATGGCCGAGGGTCTACGCCCTAATACTGTCCATACGTCCGAGGGGCTATGCCCTAATAGCGGCAATACGTCCGAGGGGGCACCTAAACGCAGCTCTGCCGACCTCTGGGTCGAGGGTCTTACACCTACCGGGCCGAGGAGCAGGGTAGGCCTCGTGATCCACACGCAAAAGTCTTGGACGAGGCCGGGCCCAGCGGGATGAGCAACACATTCAGGCTTGTGGCAGGCAGCTCAAAAAAATAGCCGCTGCACCAGAAAGGGGCACCCATCCGACGCCATTCCACAAATTTGGTGAAGAACTAGTGTCAAGCTGGGACTGGCCTCAGCCAGGTACGTGGCCTACAGTCTATCCTTCATTTGCGCAGGGCAACTTTACTTTGCGTCCATACGGACAGGGTATGCAGCGGCTCGAGCAGCCCCCCGCTACCCTGTCGGTACCCCCTGCCACCTCTTTGGCCAGTGAGGAGGTGCTCTTCGAGAAGTTTCTCGGCCTCATGAGGTCTCCTCAGATGGGGGTTATCATCAAAGACGCAGTCAGCGAAGTCTTCCCCGCCATGCTAGCGGCACCACAGATGCCTTCGTCGGGCCTGGGCTCCACAGCCAATTCCACCTCCTCAGCCTCTGGCTGCGGTCACTGTACCCCAGCCTCCGGCGCAATCTACCCCTGCTCCTCCTCAAGATCCTCCAGATCTTCAGGATATGGACGTGGAGGATCTGGACACGCCATCCTCCACCAGGGCCTTCCATGAACGTCTTGCTGGCCTAGCGGAGTACCTGGGCCTCCCACAACCCGAGTTCGAACAGCTGGCAGAGGGGGCTCTAGCTGAAGTCCTCACAAGACGCCCCTCCGCTAACACAGGGATTCCACTGCAAACCGATGTAGTCTCCCTGGCCAAGAAGGGTTGGCTTAATCCCCACTCGGTCCAGTACAGGCAGATGGAGGGGGATACACTCTTGCTCTAGACCCATCCTCAGCCACACTCCTCGGTGATCGCTGCAGCATCACTATACTCCAAGCCTCAGTCATCCTCAGCCGCCTCCTCTGCGGCACTGCTAGGCAAGGAGGACAAGATCTTGGAGGCATACGGCAAGAACATCTATTCCAACGCCTCCTTGCACCTGCGTTTGACCAACGCAGATGTCATGCTGGCTGCCGCCAACCAACGGTTATGGCGGGAAATTGCAGACTTCTTCCCGGAACTCCCCACCCAATGCCAATCACGCTTTAAGGCAGGGCTAGCAGAAGCCAAGCTTGTGGAGCATGACCTCATGGGATCCACAGTGGCTCATATCAATACCTCAGGCCATGCCATCTGTATTGCCACAGACATGAGGAGAGCAGCCTGGCTCCGGGGAACGAAATTCAACCCGGATGTCCAGGAGCGCATTTTAGATCTACCGTTCGAGGGGGGGGGGGCCTCTTCCACTCCTCTACGGACAAAGAGCTGGACAAAAAGAACAGCAGCTCTCAAATGGCAAAGTCTTTATCCATCCTTAGAAAGATCACGCCCAAATCGTACACCCAATCTCAGCAGCGCTCGGAGAAGGGTTGTACATACGGAGGGTTCCCCGGCTTCCAGGAACGCAGATCCAGGCAGCCGGACCGCTCGCCGTCTCAGAACCGGCACAAACAACAAAAATGGGGGGAGTAAGGGCTTTTTCCAGTCCCCCTCCGAGGGAAAGAAGGCATGACACGCCCCTTCGGGTCCACTTGTCTCCTGTGGGGGACAGGCTTGCGCTCCATGCACAATTCTGGTGCCAGAATGTCGCTGACCCCTGGATCCTCTCTGTAGTATCCACGGGGTACTGCTGTCCCATCCCAGCATCTCCTCCCTCCTCCCCTCCACTCCCACAGGTTGGGACAGCAACTGTTTTGGCAGGGATCCGGTCGGTCGTAGAGAGCCAGGCAGTGGAGGAAGTTCCAGTCTCCCAGTGAGGCTTTGGCTTCTACTCCAGGATTTTCGCCATTCAGAAGTTCCAGCCTGAGAGTTGTGCTGGACCTTTCCACCCTCAACCTCTCCTTACCCCTGCAAAAATTCAAGATGGTTACGCCAGTTTTTATAGGGTAGGCATTGGACAAGGGAGACTGGATGTGCTCCCTGGACCTGAAGGACACGTACCTACACGTCCTGATTTGGCAGCCCCATCGTTCTTTCCTACGGTTCAGAATCATGGGTTACCATTTCCAATACAGAATACTCCTGTTTGGCCTCAAATCGGCCCCCAGGGTCTTTACCAGACTCACTGTTAGGGATAATTCTCATTCTATGGCCAATTTCCCTTACCTATAGAGTCCCCCAGCAGCTTTGCTGCATTTGAAGGGTTTGTTTCTCTTTACCTGCTAAGAGTTGAGACTCTTTTTCCCACTCTTAGGTATTTTTGCTATGTGTGTTCTAGGCTATTTTTGTGTTTAATGCCTATGGGATCTTTCTCAACCCCATAGGAACCATCTTTATTCACATGTGTTACACAGCACTCTCAGTGCAGTAACATAGGGGTGTTGTAGCGACCCCCAAACATAGACTCCATACCCCTGGGACTGACTACTGTCTCCCAGGGCATATAAAGTCCCCATTGACTTTACTAGTCAAATCCTATGAACTAAACCAATACAACCCAACTTACTATGGAGGTACTGGAAAGGGTTCATAGTTTTTCCCTTATGTTCATTTTCGACAGGGTACCGTACAGTCCCTCTCTCAAAAGGTTCTGGCTGGTGGCAGTGGTTACTACCATAAATATTTGACAGCGAACCATAAGTATTCGACCGCGAAGATTTCCCTATGGGATTTTCCCATTGTTCGAGGCTACCACTTTTTCTGAAAGCCTCTAACATACTGCCGGTGCATTTTAATATTAACTTGACTCCAGAAGGTTTTATTTGCCAGAACTTTGATATAACTTCTTTCTCTTGTCTTTCTCTAAACTCCTAACCCAGGTCAGGGATCCTTTGTTCGTCCTTTTGGCGGGCTTCTGCCGAGAACCTCTCCTTTCGGCGCCCCTGAGTCTGGCGTGGGTCCATTGTGTGGGAGGGGGGGTAGGACCCCTGGACAGGGTTGCCTCAACAACCCATGTCGCACTCTATCCTGATAGGCTGGAGGGTCTCCCGCTAAGATGACCACTCCACTGTGTGAATGACAGCTAGGCTGTATGAATGGGGATCTTTTTGCATTAAAGCAGGGTCCTGAGGACTGGAAGAGCAAGATGTCGCCACGGGAACTAAGAAGCCGAAGAGGAGAGAAGCCAAAGACATCTGCAACGACTGAACCACCAGTGAAGCCCTGCTGCCGGGTCTCGCCACTTTTCTCCACACGACGAGAGAAGATCTTCAACTGCAAGAGCCTTCTTCCCTTCAGCTGGTGGGGCCAACCAGTTTGCCAATCGCCCTCCTGGACCTGCCTTGGTCGAATCTCCCGTACCCTGTACTCGGAGGCCGGATAGCCAGGCACAAGTCGACCCAGACCGCGATTTAAAGGAGCGTACCTTTTATTCGTCGGGCAGCACTGCGGCTGGTTTCATCCCTGGGTAGTGCAGTAACTAGAACCTTCCTCCACGACGAGAGCCTCTCTTCCTCTGCTGGATCACCCGAACTGCAGGAACTACCAGGAACAACCGCCACCGCAGGAGCCACTTCTTCATTTAAAGGTACATTGTTCCGCCAGGCCGCCCTTTCCTCGTGGTAGCACTAAAGGTGTTTTAAATCCTTTACCTACCTGTTGGGTTGGCCGCCCCTCTCTCTTAACATTGTCTATTCACCTTCTGCATTCACCTTTTCAAAATCGTTAAGCAAAGACTTGACTGCAGCTACAAGAACATTTTGCTGCTTGCCCTGTACCACTGACTCTGGAACAGGCCTACTGACTCTGGCTACATTTGTTAGATCTGCCTTCTTTAGATTGATTCTCATCTAGAACTGTGTGGTGCACCTATTTCTTACAACTGCCCTTTGCCGCCTGTTTTTAAACCTTGTGAAATGCCATTTTGCTCAATTTTCATTTAAGTATTGTCTATACTGATGCACTGTCCTGCTTAAACGGGTTCACAAACTTATGGGAAGGGTTACTAGGGTGTGTGAGACGGTATTTCTGAATAACTTGTGTTTTCCCTCCCTTGTGAGAAATTGCTAGAGCATCCCTTGTGTGTGGTTTTCACTGTGCCGTTTTGCTCAGTTTTCACTCTGGTTCACTTGGTCTACCATTTAACTTGGGAGTGTGTATATTTTTCCTTTGACTTAATTTAACTTGCTTGATGACTGTGATACATGTGTTTTATTAGAAGTGTATAAAATAAATATATTTCGAGGGGATTGGGTCCTCCGACGTATTCCATATCTGACAGTAATCACCACAGCTATGCTGCTTCGGAAAATCTTTTGGCATCTGCGTTCTGCGTCGATGACGTCGATACGCCGCCCTCGAGGACCACCTCCGACGGCCGACGTCACTGGATGTTAGAAGTAGGACGCACGACGCCCGTAGCATCAGTTCAGTTTTTTCCGTGAACGTGTTCGATTCGAAGATCTTGGCGTGCCTCGACTCTTGGGAGTTTCTGTTCTTTATCGGTTCTTTGAACCTGTTCGTTTGTGAAGTATATCCTTCGTGATGTCTACCTCGTCTTCCACCCCGCGTCCGGGCTTTAAGAAGTGCGGGGACTGTGGGTCCAAGATGTCGGTGACGGACTCGCACAACGCCTGCCTCTGTTGCCTCGGGGAGGCCCATGACACAGATGATTGTGTCGACTGCCATTCGCTTACGTCCAAAGCCTCGCGGGAGTGCAAGAAGAAACTGTTGGTAGGTAAGGGGTCCAAGCCACGGAATTCGAGGTCTGCGGGGCTTTCGACGGACGATTCGTGGGGCGACTCTCTGCATCGTCGTTGGAAGTCCAGTGGGTCTCGGTCCCAGAGTAGGTCCCGCCACTCCTCTGCCTCTTCGAGGCACTCCAGAAGCGCTGTCATCGGTCGCCTTTCCCATCCTCATCCGAGGACTCCGCCCGTCGGCTGGTCACTTATCCCACCAAGCATGCGACGCCGGAGGAATGGGCTTCCTTCGGTAAGAAAATGCTAGCGATTCTCGAATCGCAGGGCACTGGTCCGTCCGTGCCTCCGAGTGGGGTCGGTTGTGATCAGTCGAGAGACACCGCTCGTACGCCGTCGGGCTCGGGTGGTCGGCACGATTTGCGGGAGAGGTCCCGCTCGGACAAGGGGAGTCATTCTCATCATATCCGTTCCAGGTCCCAGTCCTCGATGCGCTCGAGTCCGTGTGCACCTGTGGTGTCTTCGAGGAAGACGACGCCTGTGGCGCCGAGGTTGTCGACGGACTTTTTCGAGGCTCCGCCTCTGAAGAAGTCGTCGACGCCATCGGTGCCCAGGCTGTTGAAGGACACGCTCGGGGCTCCGCCCTCGAGGCCTGTGTCCACGCTGTTGATGCTGTCGGCGCCGCGTTCGGCGTCGACGCCGATTCACTCGAGGCTGTTTCGATGGGGGTACCCCGGGGCACGGTGGAACCCCCTAAAAAGGCTCTGGCCAAGGTCAAGCATGGCTTTGTTCCCCATTCTGTGCCCTCTTACCGCCATCTTGAATACATTTCAGAGGTGGATGAGGGCTCTGATGATGGCATGGTTCCTGATACGGTGCCAGACGAGATTCTCTCGGGCCATAGCCAAATTGAGGACCTGCGTCAGTCCCTACACAACGCCATTGGTCTGGACACCTCTCCGGAGGTGGAGTTTTGTAGGCCTGAGCCTGGCACTCTTGCCGACTCCTCGTACTGACGCCTTATGTCTACGGTCACCAAGTACTTTGGGTGGTCTGCTCCCCCAGGGGATTTTCTTCAGGATGACCTTACGGATATCCTTGACCAAGGTCCACCAACTGACCCGGTACTGCCGTTCCATATGGCTCTACACCGGAGGGTGGCGACGGCTTGGACTGCTCTGGAGAGTCTCCCGGCAGTGAGCAAGTCTTTGCCGCAAAAATACTGCCCAGCCAGTAGCGACCCCTGCTATTTGACGCAAGCACCCCACTCCGGAGAGTTTGGTGGTGCAGTCGGCTACGGCCCCAGCAAAGCAGGCGTCGTATCCTACCATCCCTCCTGATAGGGACGACAAGCGTTTTGATGGTTGAGCGAAGAAAGTTTTTTCTTCAGGGGGTATGGCACTTCAGGTGGCCAACTCCGTGTGTGCCTTGTCTTGTTTCACGCACACTCTGTGGAACTGCGTTTCCGTAGTGGCTGAAAATGTTCCCGGAGGGGACGAACGGGATGGTTTCCTTGCTATGGTCCAGGATGGCAAGGAATGCCATGTGTGAGGCCGTTCAGTCAGGTTTGGACATGTAACGCTCACCTGATTCTCGCAGAGGCGCCAGTCTTGACTGGGCGACTACCGTATCTTCAAAGGTGATGTGTAGCACCCGGTTGGCTCTTTGGGCTGGACCTCTGTGCACTGTATGCCTGACGTGTAGAGTAAGATGTCTGCAGATAGAAAATATGGGGTTAATGAACTGGGGTTATTGGGGTGTCCCTATCTCTTTCCTCTTCTCCTCTCCTGTAGACCCCCAAAGGTTAACGCTCTCACCTTAGGTAAGTGAATGCCAAGCTCTCCATCTGCCTCGAGGCAGGGTGCTGTAGCCAGTTTCTTCACTGGATAGGTAGCACAGGCCTCTTGACTTCAGAGGACTGCTGTCCGTCGTTTACTGCACGAACGGTAAGTTTCGAGTCATTCAAATGTCTTTTTAAAGTCTTTAGTAATGATGTCTCTTGTTTTGCAGGGTTCCGGCGATGGCGGATGACGGGCTGAAGTGAGTTGAAGATGGAGCCCGTGTGATGAATAGAAGCGCCTGGAAGCACGTGAGTAAGCGCTTGTTGCCTGTTTCACGATGCGCTCTAACTGTCTTTTTATTTTGCAGGTACGAGTTCGGAGCGGCTGCAGGGTGCCGGAATACCCACTGGGTTAGATGTGGAAAGGAGTAATGGCACGTGAGTATTAAAGTTCCCCAATGTCTTTAAACGCACCTTGTTTTGTCTTTCAGATGCGGGATGCAGCGCCGAAGGCCTCCGGAGCGTGCAAAGAGTTGGTAAGCTTTTGTCTTTCAGATGCCGGAATGCAGTATGAAGACCTCCGGAGCGCACGAAGAGTAGGTAAGCCTTTGCCTTTCAGATGCCGGAATGCTAACCTGTTCTTTCTTGTCTTTATAGGTGTTGCTGAAGACTGGATTCAGGATGGTAAGCCTTTTTCCTTAGGCCCAGGACTGGATGCAGAAGACACGATGAGCGTCCTGCTGCAGAGGGTGCAGAATAACGCAAAGCAAGATTCATCCACCGGGTGTGGTTTAAATAGCCTCCTGTAGTGCTTAGGTGTCTCCTTCCACAGCCACGCCTAAGTAAGAAAAGAGTTCCTGCCTTCCAGAAGAGTTCCAGTGTTCTAAATCTAGGGAGTGGCTCCAGCCCCACCCAACAGGAAAAGTAGTTCCAAACAGAAGAGGATCAGAGGCTCAACTGGCAGGCAAGTAAGCAGCATGGTCTGCTGCAGGTAAGTCCACCCAAGCATTATGAGCCCGGCGCTTCCAGCGCTGGGACTGGGCATATTAATGAGCCTGGTGCCACTGGCGCCAGGACTGGGTCCAAAAGGTCCCAATTGGGACTGGTTGGCACTCGGAACCTGTGTTATGGATCTGCTTCCAAGGGAGTTGGGAAAACCCTGACCTTTTGGAAGCAGAGATCATGACAGGACATGGCAGATTGCGTCAGCCGGTCCATGGCGGCGAGCACCGTAATACGCAGGTTTGCGTGGTTGGTTAAGTCAGGGTTTGCTCCTGATGTGCAGGCCCGGCTCCTCAACATGCCCTTTGACGGGGAACATCTTTTTGGCAGCATGGCTGACGAGAGCCTTGAGAGGTTGCAAACCTCCAAAGCTGCAGCGAAGTCATTGGGCGCTGCAGTTATACAACCTCCGCCTTTTCGTCCTAGGGGACAGCAATGGAGGGGAAATTCCTTTCGTTATTACTCATCCTTTGGTAAAGCGAGAGGAGCTGCCATTCAAAGGGGCCACCGTAGGAGTGCCACAGGTGGAAAACGAGGTACTCGAGGTGCCAAGGCCACTCGGGCAGTTGCTTCTTTGCCCTCAGGCAATGCAGCAGCCGCTTCAGCTCAGTCATGAGGCCATGTCCCATGGTTCATTGGTTGGGGGAAGGCTGGCGCAGCATCTTGTAGAGTGGCGTGCCATTACTTCAAATGTGTGGGTTCTGGAGATCATATCCCACGGCTACTGTCTTCCTTTCCGGCAGAGGCCTCAGGACAATCCACCGGGGAATCTCTCTTTGAAGAGTCCAGATCTGCTCCTTGCACAGGAAATTCAATCCCTGCTGAAGAAAGGTGCCATAGAACTGGTGCCTGTAGCGGAGAGGAACAAGGGATGGTATTCCCCTTATTTTTTGATTTCCAAGAAAGACGGGGGATTGAGACCCATCATGGACTTGCACGGTTGGAAAAACTCCTCAGGAAGGACAAGTTCAAGATGGTTACTCTCTCTCAAGTCCTCCAGGCCCTTCAGCTTCAGGACTGGTTGGTGTCTCTCGACCTCAATAACGCTTATTTTCATGTGCCGATCCATCCAAAGCACAAGAATTACCTGAGGTTCGCGGTTGACGACTCGCACTTTGTCTTCACCAAGCTCATGGCAGTGGTGGCAACGCATCTCAGGAAAGGGAGGATTCACGTCTACCCCTACCTGGACGATTGGTTGATCAGGGCGTGCTCTCCTGAGCAAGTCCTGAATCATCTTTCAGTCACCTGCCACTCCCTCCACAGGCTGGGCTTCTCCCTCAACTTAAAGAAGTCCCATTTGACACCAACTCAGAGGCTCCAGTACATCGGAGCAGTGCTCGACACGTCACTGGGGCAGTGTTCTCCTCCCCAGGTGAGGGCTCATCACATTAAGCAGATGGTGCACAAGTTTCAGCTTGTCCAGAGTCTCCCAGTGTTCGAGTTCTTGAGATTGCTCGGCCTCTTGCCATCCTGCATTATTCTGGTGCCAGAGTGCAGTTGAGATCTTTGCAATGGGCACTCGAGCTCCAGTTTTCTCAGTCCTCCGGTTGTTGGACCCTGTTCAGGTGCCGTCCTCGGCCGCTCAGGACCTTCTGTGGTGGGCCGTCAAAGGCAATCTGATGAAGGGGGCTGCTTTTTGGCTACCCTGGCCGGAGGTGACGATCGTGACAAACGCATCCCTCATGGGATGGGGAGCTCAAGCCAATGAGTTGACTGTCAGCGGTGGTTGGTCTCCGTCGGAGTCCAGACTCCATATCAATCTGTTGGAGGTGAGGGCCGTCAGGCTTGCCCTGAGGGCTTTTCTGCTGACTGTGCGAGGAAAGAATGTCCTGATCCTGACGGACAACACAGTGGCCATGCACTACCTCAACAAAAAGGTGGGGGGCAGGGTCACTTCCTCTGTGCAGGGAGGCGATACATCTCTAGTTCTGGCCAATCCAGCAGGAAGTTTCGATCTCGGCAGTTCATCTGGCGGAAATGAAAACGAGACGGAGGACGCTCTGAGCAGGCAGAGCGCGATATCACACGAGTGGGAGTTGGCTCAGAAGATTCTCCTAGAGAGCTTTGCCCTATGGGGGACCCCTCAAGTGGATCTCTTCGCCTCCAGTGTCAACCGGAAGTGCGAAAGGTTCTGCTCGCAGGAATTTCCTCCAAAAGGAGTGTTAGGCAGAACCCTGTGCAGTTCCCTTAGGGACCACTGCAAAAGATTTAAGACTACGAGTGTTTGGCAGTAAACCCACTTGGTAGCAGTCTGTACCACACAGATTCACTTGGTAGCTGTGGCTGAGCAGTCAGACTTCCCTCAAGAAGAGTTAGGCAGTATATAGAGTATACACAATAGGTACAGAGATACAGTAGTACAAGCAAACACTGACCAGAGCTTTGGTGTAAAAGTATATCATTATTTATTTAAAGACACACTTGTAATTTACACTAGCAACAAAGAGGTAAGTAAATTCAGCACACAGTCACTATTATAAATATACAACCCTAATTACTTATTAGACAAGTCTTAATGAGAAACACCACGTATTTTCAGACAGAGGTGAGCGCTTAACATAAGATGGCACTCTAATAAGTTATTAAAAAGGGAGGGAAAAAGGCAGAGTTATGGAAGCACACAAATTTCAATACTTTTCAAAGAACCACAGTAAGGCAGGATAGGCAGAGTACTACTGGAGAGCAAGGAAGTCAATTGCAAGGCCCACTCTTGGAGAGAGCAAGCAGAAAGGGTCCAGGTTCACACAGTGGGGGTATGCCCAAAGAGTCTAGTATATATTTTGCACACAAAGAATGAAATTAAAGTCAGGAAAAGTTAGCTAGTTTGTCCCAGGCCATTCCAGGTTAGAAAGTCGAGGCTTTACTGTCACCCTGAACGATCTGTCGCAAGGGAAGCCAGGCGGGACACAGTACCTTAAGTGGGAAGGACGCTCCAGCGGGGGCAGTTGTTCCTGGCAGCGGGTGCAAGTCGGTGTTTCGTCCAGAGGAAGAGGAGGTCTCGACGTGGAGGAAAGCTGAAGGTCGTTGCACTGCCAGGGAAGAAACCAGCCGCAGAGTTCTCCGGTTAAGAGGTACTACCCTTTTATTCGCGGTAGTGGTAAATTGTGGTATCCCGGTTGCCGGGGTGCTTGGCACAGGCAAGGCGGCCACGAGATGATCCGGGAAGGCGAAAAGACGGGCAAACTGGTTATCCCCACCAGTCAAAGGAAGAAGACTCCTCGGAATGAAGATCTCCTTTGTCGTCGGGAAAAGTGGTGAGACCGTTCAGCAGGGCTCCACCGGTGGTGTCGTCGTTGCAGGTCAGCTCAGCTTCTCCCTCTTCGGATTCTTTGGTCCTGTGGCGACTTCTGAAGTTCCAGTCCCCAAAGCCCTGCTTTTATGCAGAAAACCCCCATTCATCAGTCCAAGCTGTCACTCAAACATGCTAAGTGGTGAGCTGGGCGGCTCACCACTGGGCCAATCACACAAGAGTGCGACTTGAGTTGCTGAGGCAACTCAGTCCAGGGTGCCTTAAACCCCCCCTCTCACACATCCTGTGGACCCAGACAGAATGGCACCACTTTTGGAGGCTTCTGTGTAGAAGCCTGCCAAAAAAGTGGAACAAAGGGCTCGACTTGGGTTGGAGTTACAGAGGTGAACACAAACGCCATTTTAAAACTGAGTTCCGGCAAAAAGACCCAACCGGGGAATAAATATTAAATGAATAACCCAGCGGTATCTTTAACATTGCACCAAAAAGTGGTGCGTTTAAAATGAATAGGAAAATCCCATAGAAAATATTTTGGTGGAATATTTCGCGTGGTAACCACTGCCACCAGCCAGAAACTCGACAAGGGGGGACTGCACAGTGCCCCCTCGAAAAATAGACCCAGGGGCAATCTAATTACCGTTACCAGTACTTCCACACTATGATGGTTTGTACTGGTTCTGTTCCCAATTTAAGAATAGTAAAGTCAATGGTGACTTTACATGCCCTGGGAGACAGTAGCCAGTCCCAGGGTATGGAGTCTATGTTTGGGGGTCACTATGACACCCCTGTGTTACTGTACTGAGGGTGCTGTGTAACACACTTACGAAAAATACATGTAACCCTATGGAGTAAAAGACCCCATAGCCCATAAAACACATTACAAAGTCAAAGGACATTCTCAAATCATGTCTAAGAGTGGGAGAAAAAGAGTCTCACTCTTAGCAGGAGAAAAAAATAAACCCCAAAAATCCAGCAAAACTGCTGGGGGACTCACTAGGTTTGGGAAATTAGCCTTAACAGAGAATTCTCCCTAACACTCACCCCACCCCCCCCAGACTAAGGGACAGGAGAGGAGGATTTAATCCACTCTTGGATGCATTTCATACCTCTAGTCGATGACATGCACCCTAGAGAGACCATAGGCATTTTGGTGGTGACTCCCTGACCTGTGCTCAATGGTGAAATCAAACCCTTGCAGGCAGATTGACCATCTCAATAGTTCTGGGTTTTCCCCCTTCATTTGCATCAAGCATCTCAAGGGTTGGTGGTCAGTCTGAATAACAAAAGTAGCACCATACAAGTATGGCCTAAACTACTTCAGTGCCCACACAATAGCAAAACATTCTCTTTCAATTGTTGCCCACCTTGTCTCAGGATCCTTCAGCTTTCTGCTGATGAAGCAAATGGGGTGCTCCCTACCTTTCTCATCCAGTTGGCTAAGGACTGCACTTATACCTACATTAGAAGCATCTGTCTGCACAATGAAAGTTTGGTGATAGTCAGGAGCTCTCAATCCTGGTGCTTGGCATAGATCTTTTTTCAGGTTTTCAAAGGCCTGATTGCACTCCTCATTCCATTTGACCTTCTTAGGGAATTTTGGAGAGGAGATTACATTCAGTGGAGAAGCAATGGTCCCATAGTTCTCTATGAAATTCTTGTAATACCCAGTGAGGCCTAGGAAGGCTCTAACCTGGGTTTCAATAGTAGGTGTCCAATTTTGCACAGCTTCAATCTTGCTGAGCAAAGGCCTTATTTCTCCACCTCCTACCTCATGCCCAAGGTAGACCACCTTACTCTGACCAATCTGGCATCTACTTGCCTTTATGGTCAGATTGGCCTGTCCAAGAGCCTGCAAAACATGTCCTAGGTGGTTAACCTGCTCTTCTCAGGGTTGGCTGAATACTGCAATGTCATCCAAGTATGCCATGCAGAAGTCCTCCATCCCAGCCAGAACCTGATTTACCATCCTTTGGAATGTTGCAGGTGCATTTTTCACTCCAAAAGACATAACCTTAAATTGGTATAAGCCAACTGGGGTAGAAAATGCAGTCTTCTCCTTGGCATGGTCTGGCAGGGCTATTTGCCAATAGCCTGACGTCGGGTCAAATGTCCTGAGGAACTTGGCTGAACCAAGTCTATCCACCAACTCATCTGTCCTTGACAAAGGGTGGGCATCATTCTTGGTGACTGCATTAAGAGCTCTATAATCCACACAGAATCTCAATTCTTTGGATCCTGCTTTTGGTACTAACACAACTGGGCTAGACCATGGACTAATAGAGGGCTCTATTACCCCGAGATCAAGCATCTTCTTGACCTCCCCTTTGATGTGGGTCCTTACATTTTCTGACATTCTGTATCCTCTGCTTTGACTGGCAGTCACCAGTGAGTATATTATGCTGGCCCCAAGCCTGGTGAAAGTGAGAACAAGGAGGCAAACTGATTTAACATAGATTTGTACTCTTCTTGTTGCTCAGGTGTCAGATTTGAAGAAAGATTTACCCCTTCAATCTTTTCATCCAAGGGTAAGCCTCTGAGGAGATCAGGGAGAGCTTCACTCTCTTCTTCCTCTTCTGTTGACGCTAGAAGCAAAGCTCCTACTTCAGGCCTGGAGACATACGCCTTTAGTCGGTTAGTGTGGAAGACTCTCGGAGCCTCTTTGGGATTGCCCAAGTCCACCAGATAGTTTACCCACAACCTTGAAGGGTCCCATCCATTTATCTTGCAAGGCCCTCTGCCTTGTGGGGATCATAACTAGAAGTAGTTGGTCTCGAGTCAACTCAACCATGTTAGCCTTTTGATCATGCCAATGCTTGACCAAAGCTTTCCCAGCTTTCAGGTTATAACTAGCTTCTGCCATCATGTGTGACATTCTCCTCCGGAGACCTATCACATAGTCAGTCACTCTGACTGGCTTGGGGGAAGGAGCACTCTCCAACCCCTTCTTAATCAGGGCCAATGGACCTCTGACTGGATGGCCATAAAGAATCTCAAAGGGAGAATAACCTACTCCCTCCTGAGGGACTTCTCTATAAGCAAAGAGAAGGCATGGCAATAGAAGGTCCCACTTTCTTTTAAGGGGGTCTTCTAAAGCACCTATCATGCTCTTCATGGTTCTGTTGAACCTTTCTACCAACCCGTTTGTCTGATGGTGGTAGGCGGTAGAGAACTTGTAAGTAACTCCACAGGTTTTCCACATGGCTTTCATGTAGTGGGACATACAATTTGACCCCCTGTCAGAGATTATTTCCTTAGGAAACCCAACCCTGGTAAAAATACCAAGGAGGGCCTTAGCCACAGCCTGAGCTGTAACAGTCCTCATAGGAATTGCCTCAGGGTACCTAGTAGCATGGTCTACAACAACAAGGATAAACCTGTTGCCTGAGGAGGTTGGGGGATCAAGGTGACCAACAATGTCAATCCCTACCCTCTCAAATGGGACTCCCACAACTGGGAGAGGCACTAAAGGTGCCACATTCCTGGAACCAACCTTACCAGAAGTTTGGCAGGTGCGGCAGCTCTTGCAAAACTTATCTACCTCAGCCCCCATTTTTCTCCAATAAAAGTAGAGTGAGAATCTTTCCTTGGTCTTCTTGAAACTCAAGTGACCAGCCAAAGGAATCTCATGGGCCAGTTGTAAGAACTGTTGTCTGTTTTCTTGAGGTACTACAAGCCGCTTGTAGTGTCCAGGTGCAGACTCGGTTGGTTCACTGTAGAAGAGGCCATCTTCCCAGTGTAACCTATACTTCCCAGGCTCTTGCCCATCAGCCTGAGAAGCTGCCTGTTGGCGAAGACCTTCCAGAGTTGGACATTCTCTCTGTCCCTTACTGAAGTCTGCCCTGTTGGGTCCACCTTCTGCCAGTAAAGACTGCAGCTCAGGATGGTCAACAGGATCCAGATCTCCAATGAGTTCTTGGCCTTCCACTAGCTCCTCTTCAGAGTCTAGTTGAACCACACAGGGTTGTACCTCCCTCTCAGCCTCAGCTGGAGGTGGAGTTACAGGTGTAACTTTGGACAACCTAGGGGAAGTCTTGTCGGAAGCACTGGAGTGCTTGCTGCTGGCTGTTTCCTAGAAGTCTTGGGTTTCCCCTTTGCTTCTTGTTGTTCCGAGATAGCAAGTTGTAACTCCAGTGGAGTAGGAGTGATATCCTTCTTCATCATCTCCTTGGGAGTACCTCTCATGGTTCTCTCCCTTGCAGGTCTGGTGAGCTCCTGTAACCTTTTACTAGGAGGTCTGGGGGTATGTGACACTACTCCAAGTCTTCAGGTCATTACCCAACAGAACCCTTCCTGGCACCTCACTTTGTATGCTGACAGGTATCTTCACAGTCATGTCATTTCACTGGATGAGAACTGGTAACTGGGGAAGCATCTGCACAGGCCCTCCAGCTAACTTGGTGAGGGGTTTGGGTGCCTTAGCAACATCCTCTGCCTGAGAAAATGATTTATCCACCACAGTTATGCTGGACCCAGTGTCCCTAATGGCAGGAGTCTCCTGACCATTCACCTGGACACTGTCCTTATAATACTCTTTAGTGATTATCTGGGATAGAATTATATACATCTAAATTCTGTTGTTCCCACAACACCAGAGACACTAACGAAACACTAGGTGAGACTCCAATGGGTTCATCAGCTAGTAACAGAAAGTTTCCACTGGCCATCTGTACTTCCTCCTCTGGAGCGAAGGCTAAGGAGATAGCGTGGATCCCTGAAGGTTTACCCTTGCATCTGGGATCCCCTTTCACATGGTCAGGCGAGCCACAAACATAGCATTTACCAAATGCTTTCTGGAATGGTGGCTTGCTCTGACCACCTTCTGGTTTGGCACCAGAAGGTACACTAGCCTGATTCGGTTTCCCTTGTGGCTTACCCTTATTGTTTTGTTTGGGGAAGCCCTCTTTGGGATTGGAATTATTAGAATTATCTTTGGAGTCATTTTTTGGCTGTTTACCCTCATCCTTTTTCTGAGTTACCCCAGAGTCCTTGTGAGGAGCCCTGTTGGTAACCCACAAGTCAGCAGCCTTAGCTAGTTTTCTGGAATCTAATTCCTTTGAATCAGCCAAGTGCTGCCTGAGCTCAGGAGAGCAGGCATCATAAATTGACTCCAACATCACAAGATTGTTCATTCCCTCATAAGTGTTCACTTTGTAACCCTTAATCCATCCATCTAAGTTCTTAGAGGGGTACCTCTAAGGGTTACCATCATGCTTTTTGAGGGTCCTAAACCTCTTAAAGTACTGGGAAGGGGTCTTCCCAAATCTAGCTATCAAAGCTAGCTTCACACATTCATAATCCTTCTTATCCTCCTCCCCCAACTCCATTACCACATCAGTTGCAACAGGGGGGAGCCTAGCGAACAACCAGGAAAGTAACTAATTTCCTGTGATGTTCTGGAGACCATGAGTATACTCAAAATCAACCAATCCAACACATCCAACTTAGGCTCATACATACCTACAAGCTCTTTAGGCATCCGGGGTCTTTTGGGACTGGAACTCCTAGAGGATCCGGAGAGAGAAGCATTTTCAACAGACAATTTCTTCATCTCTAGCTCATGCTTGAGCTCCATTTCTCTGAGCCTTAGTTCTTGGTGCCTTTGTTCTGTTTGAGCATTAAGTCTCTTAAACTCCAATTAAAGTTTCATTTTCTCTAGTTCAAGACATTGAGGACTAATTGTGGGTCCTGGCAAAGGTCCAGTAGGTACAGCTGGCAGAGCAGGTAGAGGTCTAGGGGGGACAACTACATCATCCTCACCCTCCTCTTCTGCTTCTGACTCAAGGTTATCAATACTAGGATCAATATCATTGCTGTTATCTACATTTGCTGGAGTGTTAGGTTCCTCTGAACCACCATCCAGACTTTGGTTTGCTAACAACCTTTCTATTAGCTCCATTTTCTTGCCTTTAGTCAGGAGATTCTTATGCTTACAGAGAACTCTTAAACAATCAGCAGTTTTTGTAGCAAGGGAGTCTTGACTATAACTTTCCATAGTTGACAGGTTAGAAAATAACTTTTTTTAGTGCTAAGCTTTGTGGTTAGTTGCACTAATGTATCTATAAGCACACTAAAATGTATACTCAATGCAAATCCCACCGCTGTACACCAGTGTTGGGCAGAAACCTGTGCAGTTCCCTTAGGGACCACTGCAAAAGGCTTAAGACTACAGGTTTCTGCCTAACAATGCCTTATTGTTCCCATGGGAGGGGCTCTTCCTGTACGCTTTTCTTCCGATTCCGCTCCTGCTATGTGTGATAAACACACTCAGAGTGCCATTGCAGGATGATACTCATGGTCTTGACAGATCTGGTATCCGGGCCTGCTCTGTCTGTCTGTCTGTCAGTTAGTCGGTGCATCCAGCTACCTCCACTTCCGGATCTTCTCACCTGAGAGGTTGAGGCGATACTGCACCATGACCTGCTGTTGCTGGGCCTCACCGCCTCGCTCATGCAGCCCTAGAGTTTGGGCATTACTCCCTGCTGCTGGAATGCAAGAAGATTTTACCCAAGGCCAGAGCTTCCCCTACATTGTCTCGCTATCGCCATAAATGAGAACGCTTCACAGTGCGGTGCAGGACTCATATAATTACGCTACTGTGTCTTGCTGCTCATCAGCACCATAGCTGCTTTCCCTGGCTAAGGCTGGATTGGCCCACTCCTCTATCAAGATGCATCTGGCTGCCATATCCCGTTACACCAGAATGCCTGGTAGACACTCCCTGTGGTCTCACAGGCTTGTCAAGGAGTTCAACAGTCTCTTCAGGACTTTTCCACCAGTGAGTGCTCCTGCTCCAGCTTGGGAGCTCAATGTGGTCTTTACTAAGCTCATACGGCCCCCATTTTAACCAATGCATCAGGCCCCACTGACGTTTCTCTCTTGGAAGACTGCTTTCCTCATGATGATCAGCTCTGCCAGGCCGGTCGGGGAGATCCAGGCACTCTCTTGCAAGCAGCCGTACTTGTCGTTGCACGCTATGAGGCTGGTGCTACGGACCCGACCCACCTTTATGCTGAAGGTTCCTTCAGAATTCCATCTCAGCTAGCCTTTGGTTCTGCCAGTCTTCTTCCTGAATTGAATGAAATTATATTTTATTTATATTGCACTCGTACACAAGTGTTTCAGAGCGGGACCAGGCAAAAGGAGGGGAACAGGGGAGAAACAAAAAATCGAAACAGCGATCTTACTAGGCCCAGTGACATTAAGAAAGCGCATGGAATGGGAAAAGGGAGAAAGTGCGTGGATGGGTGGGGGGGGTGTACATTGCAGAACAGAGTAGAGAGCAGAATAAATACTAAATATAATAAATAAATAATGGCGATAAACCGTGGTAGTGCAACCAGGAAGTAATAGATTAGTCAGAGTATATCTGATGAGTGCAGAAGAGAAGTGGGAGTGGGACTGTATGGGTACAGATACAGAAACCCAGTGCAAAGAGTGGCCCAGAGGCAGGGCAGGGGGAACACGTACCTGGACGCGAATGACAGAGTGTGGCCAGATCACAATGCCAAGAGAGGAAACACATCAGCAGGGGAGAAGTGGGGAAAAGGCAAAGGCAAAGAGGAAGGTCTTGAGGTGCTTCCGGAACCAGAGATGGTTCTCCTCAAGTTTCAATGTCTCTGGGAGGCTGTTCAAAAGGGAGGCCCCGGCCGAAGACAGAGATCTGCCTCCAGCTTGTTTCTTTGCAAAACAACTAACCCTGAGGGAGTTAAAAGCAGAGGAGCGAAGGGCTTGAGAGGGGAGGTATTTACGGAGGGATAGTTGAAGTTATTTTGGAGCCAGGCCCCAGAAAGCCTTGTGGACAATGCAGAGGGTTTTAAATGTAATACTTGCATCCACTGGGAGCCAATGAAGAGATTTCAGAGCTGGAGAGATACGGTCCCAGGGTTTGAGGCCAAGGACAAGTCTTGCAGTCCTGTACTGGATTAGTTGTAAAGGGCGGATAGTGGAGGCAGGTAGATTTAGAAAGAGACTGTTACAGTAATCCAGCCTAGAGAGAACCAGATCTTGGTAGACAGTGGGTTTTTAAGGGAAGGAGAGAAAAGGAAGAGTACCTCTAAGGAGATGCAATAAAAAGTTTGACTATTTGGAGACGTCCGAGATGCGTGCCGAGAAGGAAAGTGCGGAGTCAAAGATAACTCCACGGTTCTTCGCCTCGCAGGTGTGGCTAGGAGGAGGACCAAGGGAGGCCGGCCAAAGAGTGAGGGGAAATGATGGAGGTGTACCAATGAGGAGGATCTCAGTCTTGTTGGCATTTAGACAAAGATAGTTGACGGCAAACCAATTTTGAATGGCGATTAGACAGAAATGATGGAAGGAGAGGAGGTGTTAGATGGAAGCCTGAAAATGAGCTGGGTGTCATAAGCATAGCAATGGAAATTTGAGCAGAAAATGGAAATGCATTAGGCGAGAGTTGTCAGGTATTGGTTGAAAAGCCAGGGTGAGAGGTTAGACCCCTGGGGGGCACGACAGGTGGAGAGGGAGATAGAAAATGGGAAGGACCCAAGTTGTAACTGGGAGGGTCGATCAGAAAGGAAAGAGGTCAGCCAGACCAGAGCCTGATCGGTGATACCCAGTTTGTCACAGAGACGATTGAGCAGGGTGGTATGGTTGACCGTGTCAAACGGAAAGGAGAGACTAAGTATTTTGAGGACAGAAGGAATGTCAAGGTTGGAAAGCATTTCTTCACTGATGTTCAGGAGAGCAGTTTCCATACTTCCGGCAGCTCTGAAGCCAGATTGGTGGTCATGGAGGGAGCCAACAGAGTCGGAATGAAGATTAAGCTAAGAGATGGCCAGTTTTTCCAGGAGCTTACCCAAAAAGTGTGTAATGGAAATTGGGCGATAGTTGGCCGGACAGGAGGGATCAACAGTGGATTTCTTGAGGAGAGGATGCACAAGGGAGTGCTTAAGAGGGTATGGGTAAGAGCCACAGGCAAAGGAGAGGTTGCAGAAATCTGCAAGGGTGTCGATGTGGTCCTTAATGGTGTTGGAGGAACAGGGATGAGGCTTTCATAGACCGGACTTGTCTAGCTACCTCATCAGGGGAGAAAAGAGGAAAGGAGGAGAAGGAGGGAGGGGGAGAAGCTGAGGGAGGGACAGCGAGGAGATTGACGGGGAGGGGGAGTGGAAGAGAGGGTAGACAAGATTTCCTGGGTTTTAAAGATAAAGTGAGAGGCAAGGGCATTGCAAAGAGCCTGGGAGGTAAGAGGAGGGGTGGAGACTGCAGCAGGGTTGGCCAGCTCCTTGCAGATTTTAAAAAGTGCAGCCGAATTGTTAGATGCCGCAGAGACGCAGGCTTGTATGTGTACTCTTCTTGTTGCGGACAGCGAGTCGGTATTGCCTTTGGAGCAGGCGGCATGCCAGTTTGTCATACCAAGAATTGCACTTGGCTTTGGACTTCAAACAGATCCTCATGACGGGGGCAAGAGCATCAAGAGTAGCTGAAATAGAGGAGTAGAGAAGGGACAGGGCTGCGTCAGGATGTGAGTCAGCCTGAGGTGGAGGGGAGGGGGAAGAAGGTTGCAGTAAAAGCCTTGACTGACACACGATTCATGGGTCGGATGTCCGAGAACGTGGGTGGCAATCCAGGAGTAGGCTTGGCTTGGGGGAATGAGAAGGAAATATGAGAAGAGAGGAGTAAGTGATCATTCCAGGAGAGCGGAGTGGTAAGGGGCGTAGAGAGGCCGGAGGACATCAAGACATCCAGTGAGTGACCAGCAGAGTGAGTCGGGCCGGAGGGAAGGATAGAGAGGGAGAGTGTATCGCAGACAATCCTTCTACGCCGGTGGAAAGGACGTAGCATTCGATGGATGTTGCTCATGCCATGAAGTTTTATGTGGCACGCCCAGGGACTTTCAGAAGACTTCAACTTTTTGTGAGTTTTGAATCTGTGAATCACCAGACGGTCCTGTCAAAGGCTTCCATATCCAGGTGGCTCTCTGGCTGCATCATCGTCGTCTGGCCAACAGACCTCTTTCAGGCCGCCCGGGAGCCCATTCCACCAGATCCATTGCAGCGACGACTGCGTTTCTTTCTGGTGTTCACCATTTCAACGTTTGCCTGGCTGCCGCGTGGTGGTCCCCCCACACCTTAATGATTTTCTACACCGTTCACAGGTATTCCAGGGAGGAGGCCCGGGTCGGTCAAGCAGTGCTATGCGACCTGTTTCTTTGAGGCGAGTCTGTTCCAGGGCTTAAGTGCATTGCTTCTGTTGAGCTTTGCAACAGCCCGTAATTGTGTACATGTACCGCTATGTAATCGTGTTCATGAGCATGTGAATCCATGCCAGACCCCATGCTAGAGAAGGAACAAGTAACTTAACTGTAACTCCTGTTGTCCATCCTGGGTCTGGCATGGATTCACGTGCGAACCCTCTCGCCTTCCCCTCTGTGGCTCTTCTTGGATCATACTGCCACTTTACATGCTCTACCAAATCTGAAGATGGTCACCGGGGGTGGAAGGTGGAGATTAGGATGACAACTGTCATTGGATGGTGGCAGTATGACCCAATGGACAGTGATTGGTCTGAGGAGAAATGCAGTATTCAAGCTGAAGCAAAAGTGCTTTTCTTTTTACAAAGGCTTCCCAGCCCGACTGGGAATACTCATGAGCATGTGAATCCATGCCAGTCCCGTACAGGAGTTAAAGGTAAGTAACTTGTTCCTTGTTTAAAAGAGTGAGGGTGGGCCGATGGTGGGTTCACACGGCGCATAGGTAAGTTTGTTTCATCAAGTACAGTCGTTTGTATAGCGGTCCACGCTTGGCATCTTTTTTTTTTTAAACTTTATTTTTGAGATTTTTCCAAAAAGTTACAAACAATCACACCCACATTAGGGTGTATTAACCATGCGCCTTCCAACCTCCACCCCCCATCCCTCCTTTGTTCCTTCCCTCCTCCAGACCGTCAAAATCATTGGCCAGCCGTTTCCTCCTCCGTGCTTATCATTGGATGTGTAGGTTCCTGTTTTTGGGCACATTACGAGTCAGCGCCCTGGGTACTTTGTCTACCCGATGAGGATGAAGCGTTCTCGTCTGCCTCGCTGATTAAGTATGTCACGAGTGGGCCCCAAATTTCCAGAGGGCGTGCGTGTTGGGGCAGCGTTTTAATGAAGTCTGACTCCACGTCTTGGAAGTAGAGCATGTCTTTACGCCAGTTTGCTGCTGTCGGTGCTGGACCCCGACCCCAGGACATGGCGACTCTCCTACGGGCTAGAGTCAGTATCACACCTGCCAGTTTCCTTATTGCTGGTGAGAGTTGTTTCATCATCCCCACCAATGCCGCCGTCGGAATGGGTTGTATCTCCTCGCCTACTATTGCTGTTGTGGTCTGCAGCACCTGGGTCCAGAATGGTGTCAGCTTGTGGCAGTCCCATGCGAGGTGGACAATGTCGGCCTTTGGGTTTCCGCACCTTTCACACTTAGCTGGTGATTCTGGATGTTGTTTTTTCTTTTTAACAGGAGTAAAGTGTGTCTGGTGTAGATAGTTAAAGTGGATTAGTTTAAGAAGGGAGTTGAGGGCTATTTTTTGTGTTTGTCTTAGGATGTATGTCCATTCCTCATCTGGGATTGCTACCTGGAGGGACCTCTCCCATCTTGTTTTCGCACGTGTGTTAATAGGTACTGCGTCTGTTAAAATGGATTTGTAGATGGAAGAGACTAATCTGCCTTCGCCTGGATCAGGTTGTAAAGTAGTTGCCATGTTGGAGGTTGTTGCGGAAAGGTGGGGAAAAGTGCTTGAATGGTGTATCTGGTTCTAAAGTAGAGGGAGGTGCTGCCCCCTCTCTCCGTTGCCTGCTGGGGAGTTAAAAAGGTTCTGTCGATGAAAAGATCGCCCAATGTGCTTAACTGCAGTTTCTCCGCCCAGTGATGAAAAGACTCTCTCCAAAGTTAGAGGGATCCCTGGTATGAAGTTGACCAGGAGGAGGGGCGAGAATCGCACCTGTACCTTATATTTTTGCGCGATTCTCTTCCAGATCCCATAGGTTGCAAGGACTACGTTCATAGTGTTGGGTACTGGAAGCTGGCTAATAATAACCGCCCTCAGTAAGTTGGCAGTCGCAAGGGCGCACTCTATTTGTACGTGTGGTCTGACAAAATGCGTGGAATACCAAAAGCTGAATAACTGCGCCTGAGCCGCCCAGTAATATCTCTCCAGATCTGTAAGCCTCCACTTGACACTGGAAGGGTCAACGTTGAATGCGCCACTCTGGCCGGTTTGCCCACCCACAGTAGTTCAAGGACTAGGCTTTTCATTCTCTTCAAGAAGGATTGTGGTATTAAAATAGGGATATTGGAGAATAGATACAGAAGTTTCGGGAGGATCACCATTTTAACTAGTGAGGCTCTTCCCCACAGGGTTAGCGGGAGTGCCTTCCATCGGGTCACTTTTTCTTGCAATGTTTTTGCCACTGCCTCATAGTTATCTCGGAATACGTCATGGTAATTTAACGACATCAGTATCCCCAGATAGCGTACTCGTGAGGTCTCCCATGCAAAGTGGAAGTAGTCTACGAATGCCCTGGTGTCTGGGGTCAATGGGAATATGATCGATTTAGTGTGATTGATTTTTAAGCCAGATATTGCCCCAGATTTGATTACTTCCCTCATGACTGGATTCAGGTTTTCAATGGGGTCGCGTATGAATAACGCTACTTGGTCCGCATACAGGGATATGATCGGCTTGTGAGGACCAATGTTGAGCCCCCTGTGGAATTGCTGGGCTCGAAGGTTCAGCGCCAGGGGTTCTATTATCAGTGCGAAGATTAACGCAGAGAGCGGACACCCCTGTCTGGTCCCGCGTTGAAGTTTAATAGGGGGAAGACGTTGTTGAGCCAACGATAATGCACGCTTGGGGGTTGGTATATAGTAAGGAGACTAGTTTGATAAATTGTGCGCCTAGGCCCATCTGCCTGAGTACAGCGAACAGGAAGGGCCATTCAACCGAATCGAAAGCCTTTTCGGCATCAAGCAGGACTGCGACGGCCTGGTGTGTGGGGTCAAGAGCCTCGATAATTCCAAACAACCTCCTGATGCCAAACGTTGTGTTGCGTCCGGGCACGAATCCCGCCTGGCTGCGAGCACGAGACGGGGCATCAGCGGCAGTAACCTCTTTGTAAGTATTTTCGCTAGTATCTTATTGTCTAGGTTGAGTAGGGAAATGGGTCTGTACGATGCACATTCTTCGGGGGGTTTGCCAGTTTTGTGTAGTAGGATTATTTTGGCCTCATAATTAGACTGTGAGAGGGATCCCTTTTCTAACGCCTCACCGTACACCTCGGCAACCAGAGGAGCCAGGGTGCTTGCAAAAGCCATGTAAAATTAACCTGTTAGGCCATCAGGCCCCGTGGCTTTGGTGCTTGGAAGGGTTTTGATGGCTTCTATTATCTCCTCTGATGTGATGGGCTCGTTGAGGGGTTCCCGCAGTTGCCTCTCTACCCAGTAGAGTTCAGTGCCTTCAAGGTATTTGCGGAGGGCGTCAGAGTCAGAGTTGTGTTTTGAGGCATACAGGTCTTGGTAAAAGGTTTTAAATTCTTCAACAATTTCCTCATCGGTATGTACTATCGTGCCTTGTTTGGAGCGTATCCTTTCGACTGTTGTCGGTTTCTTGTCTGCGTTTAACAGTTTTGCGAGTAGGGCGCCTGGTTTTTGGCCTTCGCTGTATTGACGGACCTGTCTACTACGGCCCAGGAATTTTTTTTCACATTCTGCCGTGGCTCTGAACGTCTGCAGCTCTTCTTTTAGTGCAACTTGGGAGCGTGGATCTTGTGTGGTGGATCACTTGAGTTCGAGTTGTTTTAACCGTTCCTCACTGGCGGTTAATTCTCGACGGATCAATTTGAGGATGCCATTTTCCTTAGCCAAGCAGACACCTCTTGTGAAACACTTTAGCGTTACCCAAATTGTGCTCATCAAGGATACTGTGCCCAGGTTTGTTTCTAGAAAAGCAGAGATTTCGTCACGTAGTTCGGATGCAAACACTTGGTCCTGCAAGGATCCTGACTTGAATCACCATCGCATCAAAGGAGGTTTGGAGGTAGATGGAGAGCAGGTGATGGTTACCAGAGAGTGGTCGGAGAAAGTTTTAGGTAAAATTTGACAAGGCCCCTATTGCAGCGGGCCTCTTGCAGAGATGAACTGGTAGTCTATTCTGGAGCTGGTGTTGTGCACTGCGGAGTGAAAGTATAGTCGCGCTGCTCCCAGTTAATGTATCTCCACGCATCTATTAGGTCGTAGGCTCTACATATTTCCTGCACCTGAAGGCTAGCTTTGGATACAGACAGTGACGTGATCCTCGACCTGTCTTGCGCGGGGTCTAGGGCAGTGTTCAGATCACCCACCCCCCCCCCCACAATCGTCGCAGAGTCTTGTACTGAAAGGTGTGTGAGCACCCAGTCGAAGTTGTTTGCCCCGTCTACATTGGGGCTGTCAGAGTTGACAAAAATGATTTTTCGGCCTGCCACAACTCCTCTCACCAGAAGTGATCTGCCTTCAGAATCTTTCTCGGGGTTTATCAGCCGAAAGCCTGTCCTCCGGCTGATTAGGATTGCCACCCCTCTGGCGTATGACGAGTAAGAGAAAAGTACCTATGACGGCCCCAGTTTCAGGCCCATTGGTGTTCTTTTCCGGGGAGAAAATGCGTTTCTTGAATCATGGCCACATCTACCTCATGTCTCTTCAAATATTGTAGGATCTTCCTTGTTTTAGAGGGGAGGTTGCCCCCTCTAATGTTCCATGTGGCGACTTTGAATTGCATGTTTAGCTTGCTTGTGCAAGTTGATATTGTTTAAACTGACCTGTGGGGTCTTAGGATGCTGTGGACGATGCCTTCAGTTGACTGCTGGTGGATTCCTTGACATTCGGAGGAGGGGGTGCGGCTTTGGATGGCGGCCTGGAGGGTCTGCGTGGGGTGTCGATCCAGAGGCGCATTTCCCTCCCAATTCTCCTTCTTCCTTACACGGGCAATCCCCAACTCGCCCGTTTGTTTACTCGATCGCCCGGTTTCCCACCCATTAAAAATGAACTCTAGAAATAACTTTGCTGTGCAAGGGGCGCTAGGGGCTTCCCAAGTTGCACGACTCCGGAGTACTCAACTCCAGTGTTTGTTTCGGTATGGTTGCTGTGCTTTGTAAGATTTGGTTACGGTGGGTTCCTGTGATTTCTTTCTCTCTGTGCACAAGCCTGGCTGGTATTTGGCCCTGGTCAACCTGCTCGATCTAGGAATGCGTTTGTTTCCTCTGGCGTCTGGAAAAAGTGGACTTTCCCACCATGTTGGACTCTGAGCCGTGCTGGAAAGAGCATTGATTATTCAATTTGGTTGTCTTTGAGCCTCTGCCTGATGGTGGCAAAGGATCTCCTCTGTGTCTGGACTGCTGGGGAGAAGTCTGGGTAAAAGTGTATTTTGTCTCCGTCGTGGTGTAGTTCTCCTTTTTCCCTGGCCAGACGAAGAATGGTGTCTCTGTCTCTATAATGAAGCAATTTTGAGATTATTGTCCTGGGTGGAGCACCAGGAATGGGTATAGAGGATGGGATTCCGTGTGCTCTTTCTACAATAAACAAGTGAGAGAGGGCTTCCCAGCTGAAAAGGGAGGTGCGCAGCGCTTCCACAAAATCTTCCATTCTCACTTGTGGCTGATGTTCCCTCACTCTGATAATTCTAATGTTGTTTCTTCTTGAGCGACCCTCCAAATCTTCACACCTGGCGTTGGCCGCTTTCATTTGGGACTCAAGTTGGGACACTTTGGCTGTTAGGGTTGCTGCGCCATCGTCTAAATTGGACACCCGTTGTTCAAACTAGTTTAAGCGTTCAGTATGAGTGTCCATGCGATGTTGTAGGAGATCGACTTTCTAGGAGAGTCCCATCTATTTTGTTGTTTAGACTTCCTATGCTTGCTTTCAGATCCAGCAGGAGTCCCTTGATGTCGGCAGGGCAGGTTCCCTCTTCCATTTGGTGTGAGTTTCCTGACGGGGGCTCCGAGTCTTCCTGTAGCCTGGGAGTTTTGGGGGCCGCGCCTGTCTCAAAGGTCAACTTCCTCTGTGACCTGTCTGTTTTTCCCATTGGGCCTGTGCTGGTGGAGGTGTCTCCGCGTTAAGTTTGGAGCCCTTAGGTGTTGAACAGGCTTCAGCAATCTTTCAGAGAGGAGGAGCAACATGTGCTGCGCAGTGAAAGATAATAGAAGTGTAGCACTAAGGGGCCCCACTGGAGAGCGTGGTACTCAGCTATGGATTAATCTGCTGTTATGGCTTTCCTGCAGAGGCTCGGGACCCAAGGGTATGCAGGTGGGGAAAGAACGTTGTTTGCAGGGTGGAATTGCCCAGCGTTCCCCTCACTGTGGGGGTCAGATGGGCTCAAAAGGCCATGGACGCCGCCCTCCCCCACCTCGTGTAGGTCTGAAGAGCTGTGACTTCTGCTGAGTAGAATGTTCTGGTGGCGGGATGGCTGGCCAGCGGGGTCACAGGGCCTGTTATGGGAGGCAGTCTGATCGGATGAGAGGTGAGCCCAGCAGGCGTATATAGGCACAGCGCTCCCACTCCCCAATGCGCGCTGTACCTGGTATGGGAAGCAGGAATGTAGGACGCACGTCACGAGTCTCCGGTGATTCTCTGAGGATTCCGATGTTTCGCAGCTGCTCCGGTGGAGCTGACGCCCAGGGCCTCCAGGACACGCCCCCGGCTACCGATTCGCTTGCCTCGCGCGGTGAAGAGGAGGCGCTGCCTGCCACGAGGTGTCCGGCGGTGATGGGAGGAGGGGAGCCGGGAGAAGGCGCGCTCCTGCGCCTGATCTATCACCAGTGTCCCTCCCTGGCGGCTCAAGACGAGCCCTCCGCCCCAGCAGGCCACCGGCGTGTGTTGCTGCCTCCCGGCGCTTGCAACAGTTGCTGCGGGTCCGGCTCTGCGTGGGGGGCCTCCTGCACAGTCCAAGCCCCCGGTCGTGGCTTGCCTATGTACGCCTTGGCCCCGTCTTCCTGGAGCTGGATGGGGGTAGGCTGCTTTTATCCGCTGTTGGGACAGTTTTTCTGAAGTCCAACTAAGGGCTTAGTAAAACGATTCAACTGAGGCGGTACAAGACTCCACTCTTAGTATAAGGCTGTACCACCTGAGTATAGGGTAGCGTAGACAGAGCAGCCAGGCTTATCTTAGGAGGGAGAGAGGGCAGTAGATAGAGTACAAGTGAAATTGTAACACAAATGATCCAAAGAAACACTGAAACACTATGTATTGCAAAAATAAAGGATTTATTTAAATACAGGTAGACCCAGGTAAATCTAGGGGTAAGTAAGTACTAAACATTATAAGAAATCACAGTATAAAAACACAATACTATACTTGAAAGTACACAGGCCCATGTATAAACATTATTTGGAACACCTAACAGTAGTTCTAGGGAAGTTAAAACCTTGTTATACACATTTAGTATAGGTCAAGCTTATTCTTTGGGAGTAAAAGACCAATGGTTACTTTTAGATTACATTCAGTAATACAAGGACAGTAGGCCCTTCCAGTTGTACAGTGACTCTTGGAACAATCACATAAACAGTCAACTGGAAAATATACTTTTGGTGAATAGTGAAACACTTATCCTAGGTGCAGTAAAAACCAATAGCTAGTTTTGTCATAATACACAGTTATACCAGGTGAGTAAAACCTAAGGATGTAATATACAATTACAGATGCTTTTGAAATCGGGGAACCCCAGATTGAGGTAAGCAATAACTCTGGTAACTTGTTTTGGATGGCACACAGCTAACACAAGGTAAGTAAAACCTACATACTTTAACTTCACAATGAAGGGGAAAGTAAAACCCAATGTCACACTTTACTGAATAGTTATTCTAGGTCGGAAACAACCTAATGTAGACTTATTAAGGACAGGCTAGCAGCAAGTCAGGGGAAGCAAGACACAGTTGGGGGACACTCATACAGTTATCCTAACAGGACTAACCTGGTGATACCAACAGTTGGAGGACACTCATACAATTAACCTACCGGAATAATCTGGTGAAACCAACACATTACTTTTGTAAAGAGGCACAACCTAATCACAGGAGAGTAAAATACCTTTACATCTACTTTCTTTTAGACAGGCAAAACAGTGGCTAAGGAAGAAAATATGTTAACCATAATTTTAAGAATAGTGCATCACACATTCAAGATCAGTAAGAAATTTTGTAACTGTTCACTCTTAGAATTACAGTTACCTGCCAACTCTTTATAAGTAAGTGAAACAATGGATTTCTTTTCTAGGCAGAAGTCCCAATCCCTTCAAAGTCTTTCCCTTATTCTTGGAGCATGAGTGTTCTCGGTGGCAGAAGGGGGGTCACTAGGACTAGTGACCAACAGGCAGTGTTAGAATAAGTTCTTTAGTAGCAAAAGTCAGAGTTCCTTAGAAAAACTGGGCAAACAGGTGAGTACTTTACTTCTAGGGTTAGAAGAGGATCCAGGGGCTTCACAGAAGACACCCCAGCAGGATTCTAGCAGTGGGACTGGGTGCACTGGATGAGGGACCTCCCAATCACAGAAGACACCCCAAAGCTACACAGAAATCCCAACAGTCTTAAGGCAAGTATATACCCAAGCCAACACAGTACCTCAGAAATGAAGAAGAGATTGCAGCAGGAGAACTTCAGGGACTGCAGCCAAATACCCGGTCAGTGGATTCCTTGTCCTGGAGATTAAACACAAGACCTCAGAAGGGACTTTGCAGCAGGAATCAATGAAGAAGGTTCTAGGCAAGATTTCTCTTTCTCGGCTGAATGCGGTTCTGCGGGATTGGCGCCTTTTCAAGGATCACAAAAGACAGAAAATCGCGGTTGAATTCTCGTCATTTAAAAGGGCCAGTACTCTTGTGAGGGGACTTTTTGGACTCAGTTCGTGTCTCTGGAGATACGCCAGGATGCCCACGAAGTTTCAGCGAGATTCGGAATTTGGAAGACCGTGCACTGCACAGTGGCTGGAGGTCCCAGGGTATTGCAAGAACGCAAGGTCGCAGCAACCTGTGGGATGGCTCAAAATGCTGGTCTTCTTGAGTCTAGTGGGTCTCACCAGACTCTGGTTTCGAGTCGTCGTTTTCGGAGACCCC
Source organism: Ambystoma mexicanum (assembly GCF_040938575.1). Classification (NCBI taxonomy): domain Eukaryota; kingdom Metazoa; phylum Chordata; class Amphibia; order Caudata; family Ambystomatidae; genus Ambystoma; species Ambystoma mexicanum. The sequence goes on along the minus strand of NC_090923.1, from coordinate 227,482,596 downwards.
AGGTCAATTGGAAGGAAGAGCTGCAGCAGGCTCTGGTTACACAGCAGGCTCTCCGGTCGCTGGAAATCATTCCCGCCGCTTTTCCTTTGTCGTCCTCTTCGGTTTTCCTGTTCCAGTGGTCGACATGACTTCAGCTTCCAGGTTTCCAGTATTTATCAGGAACTACAGCACAACTTCGGCATTCTCTCCCCGCATTTTACAAGAAATGGGCGTCTGGTTGTCCAATCAGGACAGCTAGCCCCCCACTGGGATTTGTCCCAGTTGAAGGAAGGCGTAAGACAAAGGATGAGAGTTTTGGACTCCTCCCCCACTTCCTGTGCTTACAGACTGACTGGAGCCTGGGTGGGGTGTCCAGGGGACTCCAGCCAAAGACAAAACTCAAACAAAGGAATTTCCTGCCCTGGATGTCAGGGGAAGGAACAAGAAACAACAAGAAACACTAAAATGGCAGAAAAAGACGTTTTGGTAAAATGAGCACCCTTAGGTGCCTTTACTGCAGCTGTGATTACAGCCCGCAGTAAAGGTGCACCAAATTAGTAAAAGGTATCGCTGCCACTTGCCATTAAAGGTAAGCTTGTCACTGTAACAGAATTGTTACAGTTTTAATGTGAAATGGGATACATTGTATCTCCCCAGCCTTCCACATAAGATGGGGTGTGCTGGTTTCACAGAATAAAAGTTAAAAGGGATCCAAAGATCCTTTCTACCCTTGGGAACTGTAGTTCACTCAAGGTTAGCACAAGAAAATTAAATGGGGAGCCCCTAGGGCAACCCAGCAACAACAGGCACTTATTGCCAATAAGTTGTTAGACATGATAACTTTAAAAACACACTATGGAGAGTCTTAAAATTGACGCCCATAAGAAGAGTTAAAGATTAGGTGAGTGTGGAAAAAGGTTCCCACTCACTGAGGTATTAATGAAAAATATCCCACTAGAAAAGCAAAACGTTCTGGAGTTGAACCAGGGAAGGAAGATTTACCAGCTCTGTGCAAATCTTACCTAACATCCGCCTGGCCTCTGCTCGGTTCATGGGCTGCCTCGCGTTCTCCGGCAATTCGCTGGGCCCTCTCGGTCGTCACGGGCGCTGGACTTGTACACCTGTGTATGTGGCCGCTGGATCTCCGATTTCTCCCCAGGTTTCGCAGGGCAGTGGGGAGACGAGTGGGCAGCAGGGAAAATGTATGGTCAGGGCGGCTAAATACCGAAACGGGCAGGATGTAGAATGATTAATTCCAGGCGGTGCGGAAGCTCACTGAGATGCGGCCATCTTGGTTGGCCCTCTAGCGCTCTCTTCGACACACTTGGCATCTTAATCGGGCCCTTTTGACATTTACCAACACAAGTAGACCCATATCACCTATGTGTACATTTGTGAAAACTTTGCAAGAGGCCAGACACGGTATTCAACACTCAATTGGGGGTGGATGTGTCCATATCCGGGCCTAATCCCACTGTAAACCAAACCAAAACTTAAATGAACGGATTCCGAAAACAAGCCCACCAATAGCACATATACTCTTACTTCCCGTCCCCTTTCCTCCATACTGTATGGTCGTCCCTTCCAAGGGACTGGAGACGGAACCTTTGTCCCCAGAAAAATCCTTTTTTCCCCTTTTAATTTAGAGGCGCGCAGTGGCGCGGCCCGGGGAGCATGCGCTGCCCTGACTCCGCCCTCCGGCGCCACACCTCATTCCCTTTTCCGTGTCGATGGGAACGGGCCGAATCCACCAGCACTCCTGGGTTTGGCTTCGGCAATGTAATTCCACACGCGGATACTACTTCTTTGTCTTTTTTTGTCTTATATATAATTCAGGTCCTCGGGCGTCACGCTCCTCCCCTGCGCATGTCGACTTCCACAGGGTTCAGCAGGTGTCCATCCTGTAATGGGCTTTTCCAAACTTCAAACCCCCATGCCCTCTGCCTACGTTGCCTTGGCTCAATCCACGGTTGGCAATCATGTTCAGCGTGTGACTCGCTGTCCTCAAAGGCGCTGAAGAATAGACTAGCCAGGTGGAGGGAGCTCTTCCAGAGGTCGCCTCCAGAGGATCTTAAGAACTTTGTAAAGCATCGAACCAGGCCCAAGGTAGGACAAATGTTCTCTAGCGCACCCCGCAAGGGAGACTCCTTCCCAGGGACTCTTCTGCACGGGAGGGACTGGCCAGGTCCTTCTACCGGCACGTTCCCCGAGGCTGCTACAGCTACTGGCCTTCGGGTCGAGGGGTCCTCGGATCCTCCCGGGCACAGTGTCGAGGGACCGGAGGGTTCTTGTACCGGGGCTACACCCTGTTACCAGCACAATGGCCGAGGGGATAACGCCCTATTACCTGCAACACGTCCGAGGGGGCACGCCCTGTTACCGACAGTATGTCTGAAGGGGCACCTAAACGCAGCTCTACCAACCCCTGGGTTGAGGGTGGCACACCCACCGGCCCGAGGAGCAGGATAGGCCTTGTGATCCACACACAAGAGTCTTGGACCAGGCTGGGCCCAGCGGGCCAGTAACACGTCGCAGGCACGTGGCAGGCAGCTCGAGAAAATGGCTGCTGCGCGAGAAAGGAGCACCCGTCCGATGCCATTCCACGAATTCGGCCAAGAACAAGTGTCAAGGTGGGACTGGCCTCAACCAGGTACGTGGCCTACAGTCTACCCTTCATTTGCACAGGGCAACTTTCCTTTGCATCCCTATGGACTGGGTACGCAGCGGCTCCAGCAGCCCCCCCCGCTACCCTGTCGGTACCACCTGCCACCTCTTTGGCCAGTGAGGAAGTGCTCTTTGAGAAGTTTCTTGGCCTCATGAGGTCTCCTCAGATGGGGGTTATCATCAAGGACGCAGTCAGGGAAGTCCTCCCCACCATGCTAGAGGCACCACAGATGCCTTCACCGGGCCCCCCGGTCTCAGTGCAGCCGCAACCTACGGCTCCACAGCCAACTCTGCAACCTCCGCCGCTTTCTCAGCCTCCTACTGCGGTACCTGTACCCCAGCCTCTGGCGCCATCTACCCCTCCTCCTCTACAAGATCCTCAGGATACGAATGAGAAAGAGGATCCGGACACGTCATCCTCAGCCAGGGCCTTCCATGAACGTCTTGCTGGCCTGGCAGAGCACCTGGGGCTCCCCCGACCCGAGGTGGAATGGCTGGCAGAGGGGGTTCTAGCTGAAGTCCTCACGAGACGCCCCTCTGCCAACACCGAGATTCCACTGCAAACCAATGTAGTCTCCCTCGCCAAGAAGGGTTGGCTCAAGTTCCACTCAGCCCAACCGGTTAACCGACGGCTTGACGCCAAGTACTGGCAGATGGAGGGGATACACTCTTGCTCTCAACCCATCCTCAGCCACACTCCTCGGTGATCGCTGCAGCATCACTATACTCCAAGCCTCAGTCGTCCTCAGCCGCCTCCTCTGCGGTGCTGCTAGGCAAGGGGAAGATCTTGGAGGCATACGGCAAGATCTACTCCAACAAATCCTTGCACTTGCGTCAGGCCAACACAGATGCCATGCTGGCGGCTGCCAAACAATGGTTATGGCGGGAAATTGTGGACTTCCTCCTGGAACTCCCCACCCAATGCCAAACTCGCTTTAAGGCGGGGCTAGCGGAGGCCAAGCTCGTGACGCATGACCTCATGGAATCCACATTGGCGCATATTGATACCTCAAGCCGTGCAATCTGCATTACCACGGACATGAGGAGAACAGCCTGGCTCCTGGCAACGAAGTTCAACCCGGATGTCAAGGAGCGCATTCTAGATCTACCGTTTGAGGGGGGGGGAGCTTCTTCCACTCCTCTACGGACGAAGAGCTAGACAAGAAGAAGAACAGCTCACAAACGGCAAAGTCTTTATCCATTCTTACTAAGACCACGCCCAAATCGTACACCCAATCTCAGCAGCGCTCAGAGAAGAGAAGGGTTGTACATATGGAGGGTTCCTCAGCTTCCAGGAACGCAGATCCACGCAGCCGGACCGCTCGCCGTCTCAGAACCGTTGCAAACAACAAAAAGGGGGGAAGGGGGGGTAAGGGATTTTCCAGTCCCCCGCCTCAGCCTTCGAGGGAAAGAAGGCATGACATGCCCCTACGGGTCCACGTTTCTCCGGTGGGGGGCAGGCTTGCTCTTCATGCTCAATTCTTGCGCCAGAATTTCACGGACCCCTGGATCCTCTCCGTAGTATCCACGGGGTACCACCTTCATATCCCAGCCTCTCCTCCTTCCTCCCCTCCACTCCCACAGGTTGGGACAGCAACTCTCTTGGCGGAGATCCGGTCGCTCGTAAAGAGCTGTTCGGGAGAATTCTCTTATAAGGCTAATTTCCTAAACCTAGAGACTCCCCACAGCAGCTTTGCTGGACTTTTGGGTTTTTTTTTTCTCCTGCTAAGAGTGAGACTCTCTTCCTCCCACTCTTAAGCATGATTTGAGGTATGTCTTTGACTTTGTATGTGCTTATGGGCAATGGGGTCTTTCACTCCATAGGGTATCATGTGTTTTTCATGTGTGTTACACAGCACCCTCAGTGCAGTAACACAGGGGTGTCATAATGAGTCCCAAACATAGACTCCATACCCTGGGACTGACTACTGTCTCCCAGGGCATGTAAAGTCACCATTGACTTTACTAGTCCTAAATTGTGAACAGAACCAGTACAAACCATCATATTGTGGAAGTACTGGAAGGGGTTAATTATATTGCCCCTGGGTCTGTTTTCAAGGGGGCACTGTCCAGTCCCCCCTTGTCGAGTTTCTGGCTGTTGGCAGTGGTTACCATGCGAAATATTCCACCAGAATATTATCTATGGGATTTTCCCATTGATTTTAAACGCACCACGTTTTGGTGCAATGTTAAAGATACCGCCAGTTTATTTATTTAATATTAAATCAACGGTTGGGTCTTTTTGCCAGAACTCTTTTCTAAAATGGCATTCGTGTCCGTCTCTGTAACTCTGACCAAGGTCGAGCCCTTTGTTCCACTTTTTGGCGGGCTTCTCCACAGAAGCCCTCCAAATGGTGCCACTCTGTCTGGGTTCCACAGGATGCGTGGGGAGGGGAATTGGCACCCTGGACTGAGTTGCCTTAGCAACTCAAGTCGCACTCTATTCTGATTGGCCCAGTGTTGAGCCGCCCGGCTCACCACTTAGCATGTTTGAGTGACAGCTAGGCTGTTCAATGGGGGTTTTTCTGCATAAAAGCAGGGCCTTTGGGACTGGAACTTCAGAAGTCGCCACAGGACCTAAGAATCCGAAGAGGGAAGAAGCTGAGCCATCTGCAATGACGACGCCACCGGCGAAGCCCTGCTGTAACAAACTCACCACTTTACCAACGACAAGAGAAGATCTTCTGCTGGACGAGTCTTCTTCCTCTGAGCTGGTGGGACCAACCAGTTCGCCCCTTTCGCCTTCCAAAGACGTCTCTTGGTCTAATTGCCCGTGCCAAGCACCCTGGCGGCCGGATAACCAAGCTTCACCACTTTGACCGCGAATAAAAGGAACGCACCTTTTACCGACGAACTCTGCGGCTGGTTTCATCCCTGTGCAGGGCATCGACTCCACGTTTCCTCCTCAATGAGATCCTCTCTTCCCCTGGTCGAAACAATGAACTGCAACCACTGCCAGGAACAACTGCCACCGCTGGAGCTTCCTCTCTCTTTAAGGTACTGTGTCCTGCCTGGCCTCCCTTTCTTCGGTTTGCCCAAGGTGACCCTTAAATCCTTGGCTTTCCAACTGGGTTGGCCCCAGACCTTCTAACTTTACTTTCTTGAATCGCCCCAACCTCTTTTGAACATTCTGCACGGACTTTTAGTGCATTTTAAACCGTGTGATCCTGGGCAGATTTCGCTTTGCTCCATTTAAAGTGGGCCTGGCCTATGAACCTTGGCTCTACAGTGTCTACTGCCTTTATTCCCTTGCTGAGAACTCCTAAAAGTGTTGGGACTTGTTTTATTTCTATGCTCTGCTTTTTTTCTCACCCTTTAATTTAACTATTGGAGTGCCATCTAGGTTACGCGCTCATATCTGTTTTAACAAATCGTGGTGTTTTAACTCTGACTTGTCTAATAGTTCTCAAGGGAGGTGTGTATACTTTACCTGACTGTGTTTTAACTTGCTTTTGATTTAGAGTGCTAGTATATTGCCTAAAGTGTGTTTTAAATAAATAATTATATACTTTTTATACAAAGCTCTGGTCAGTGTTTGTTTGCTCTACTGTGTTTTTAGCCCTATTGTGTATACTCTATATACTGCCCTACTCTTCTTGAGAGAAGTCTGACTGCTCAGCCACAGCTACCAGGTAAATCTGGGTTTACTGCTTACTCCTGTAGTCTTAATCTTTTTTCCGTGTTCCCCAAGGGAAATGCACAGGATTCTGCCTAACAAGAGCCAGGCAGTGGAGTAAGTTCCAGCCTCCCAGCGAGGCTTTGGCTTTTACTCCAGGATTTTCGCCATTCAGAAGAAGAACCAGGTGGGCCTGAGAGTTGTGCTGGACCTTTCCACCCTCACCCTCTCCTTACCCCTGCAAAAATTCAAGATGGTTATGCCAGCTTTTATAGCGGAGACATTGGACAAGGGAGACTGGATGTGCTCCGTGGACCTGAAGGACACGTATGTACACGTCCCAATTTGGCAGCCCCATTGTTCTTTCCTACGTTTCAGAATCATGGGCTACCATTTCCAATACAAAGTCCTTCCATTCGGCCTCCACTCGGCCCCCAGGGTCTTTACCAGGCTCATGAACGCTGTAGCGGCCCTCCTCAGAGCGCAGGGCCTCCACATCTACCCATACCTCGATGACTGGCTCGTCAGAGCTGCATCACCAGAAGCGGTTCACCATGCGTCCCATGCCCTTATGAACACACTGCATGACCTGGGCTTCTTGCTCAACCTCAAGAAGTCACAGCTGCTCCCTACGCAGACTCTGACATTTCTGGGACTCAATGGGGACACGTGCTCCGAAGAGGGTTTTCCCGTCGGAAGACAAGATCTCGGCCATCAAGAGGGCCACCGCCCACTTCCTCTGCCGAAAGGTGACCTCGGCATGGTGGTACCAACATCTCCTGGGTCTACTAGCGGCAGTTCTGCCAGCCGTGCCGCAGACGAGTCTAAGGATGAGAAGGATTCAGAAGCACTTCGCAGGCCTCATGGAATCAAGAGCGGGGCTCGCAATCTGAGACGATCAACGTTCCTCCATCTCTCCATCGGGACCTAACTTGGTGGTCCATGGACTTCAACCTACAGACGGGCAAGCCCTTTCGGCCGCCCTCTCTGCAGGCCACCATCACCACAGACTCCTCTCTCGAGGGCTGGGGAGCCACCCTGGATGATCTCTTGGTAGATGGCACCTGGACTCGACAGGAGCAGGATTACCACATCAATTGGTTGGAGCTGAACGCCATATGGCTAGCGTGCAGAGCATTCCTACCACTTCTCAAGGGCAAGGTTGTCCTCATCCAGACAGACAACTCGACCAGCATGTACTGCGTCAACAAGCAGGGAGTCACCAGATCCCCTCCTCTGTGCAGACTGGCGATTAGCATGTGGGAATGGGCCTTGGAAAACAAAATTTACCTCTCGGCAGTCCACCTCCCGGGGGAATCCAACCTGGAGGCGGACAGGCTCAGCAGGTTAGGAGCAGACAATTACCTGTGGCAACTAAACGGCCGCATTATTCAGGAGATCTTCAACAAGTGGGGTCCCCCCAAGTGGATCTCTTTGCCACCTGGCACAAGAAGTGTCCCCAGTTTGCATCCTGCCAGGGTCAGGCTCTCTGGGCGACGCATTTCAGCTACAGTGGACTGGCATGAAAGCCTACGCCTTTCCGCCTACCCTCCTGATCCACAGGGTAATTTGCAAGAACAAGGAGTCTCACCAACTCCTCATCATTCGGAACAGCTCCATGGTAGCTGGCCAGGCCATGGTTTTCTGAACTACTCAGCCTCTCGGAGGTGCCCCTCATACACCTTCCAATGGGCCCAGCACATCTTCTGGCTCAGCAGGGGAGCAGAATCCTCCACCCCGCTCCAGGGAAACTAGCCCTCACAGCGTGGTACCTGAGCAGGTAACGCTTCGGCACCTTGGCCTGCAGTTTGGACGACATGCTCTCCTTTTCGGTGCACCTCGCTCATTCAGGCGGACACCTGCCGCACATAACTTGCAGCCATTGGGGCTTACAGGAACTCAAAGGAAGGCATCCTTTCCTCCTCCAACCCTATAGTCAAGAAACATCTGACTGGTCTCGCTAGGCTCTTCCCGCCCTTCAGGAAACTGCACCCCGTGTGGGACCTTAACATAGCCTTGGGCGCCCTGGCTCACAAACCATTTTAGCCAATGGCATCCATGGACTGGTCACCATCAAGACGGCCTTACTAGTTGGTCTTACCTCGGCTCGCAGAGTCAGCGAGATCCAGGCTCTGGTCGCTGCTGAACCATATACCACCTTTCACAAGGACAAGGTAGTCATGCGGACGCACCCGGTATTTCTGCCGAAGGTGCCATCTGCATTTCACTTGAACAAAGAAATCGTCCTTCCTACGTTCTTTTCCGATCCCAAGGATGAAGCATAGAGAGTGCTGCACTGCCTGGATGGCAGACGTGCCCTGAAATTCTACTTGGCGAGGACCAAGGGCTTCCGCAAGTCGGACGCTGTTTATCACTTTAGGTGGCTTGGGCACGGCTATTAGGTCTCTAAGGCCTCCAAATCCCGCTGGATGGTCTCTGCCATGAAGGAGGCGTACGAAGGCCAGCACAAGCCACTCCCGGCCAACATGCATACCCACGCAGTCAGGGCCAAGGCAGCGGCCATCGCATTCCAGCTCCATGTCCCTTGGCAAGTCATAAGCAGGGCGGCCACTTGGCCCTCTCCCTCGGCTTTCTACAAGCATTACTGTTTGGATTCCGGCTCCAGATCTGATGCGGCTTTCGTACAGGCGGTTCTCAGGAACCTATTTGCTTAGGGAGGGTCTCCTCTCCACCCTGGGGCTACAATCAGTTGTAATCACCCATACAGTATGGAGGAAAGGGGACAGGACGTAAGAGTAATTATAAGTTACTCACCGTAGTGACTAACATACTCTTAGTCCATAGTCCCCTTTCCTCCATACGTCCCACCAGCCTTCCCCCTAATTCTACTAGTGTCATTAGGCAATGTTATATCTATTGTCAATGGGGACTAAGGTGTGGTGCTGGAGGGCGGAGTCAGGAAAGCGCATGCTCCCTGGGCCGTGCCCCAGCGCGCCTCTAAATTTAGAGAGGAAGAAGGTTTTTTTCTGGTGAAAAAAGTTTCGTCCCTTAGAAGGGATGCCCATACAGTATGGAGGAAGGGGGGAATTTGGACTAAGAGTACGTTAATCACTACGGTGAGTAACTTATAATTTTTAAATGATGCCATTCTAATACTTTGAAGTGTAACACATGCAGAGTAAAAAAAGTGTTACCTTAGGAGTTAAAGCATGCACAATAGAATGTGCAGGTTTCTTCACACAAACTATGCCGTGGCACTATATGACACTTACGTTTGAACTTGCTAGTGTTAAAAAGGTTGTGGTGACCCATGGCGCATGAAAAGTTAAAAGGCAAGAAATCAGAAGGTGATCCATATAGCAGCTCATAGTTCAATAAAAATTCTGTAGTAAATGGTTGGTGGGGGCTCCACAACGTATGCATTTTGTTTTGTGGATTGGCTAATTCTGAATCCTAGCAAGCTGCAGCAGATCCCTCTTCCATTAAGTCCTCTGGCAGATAACTGCCCAACATTGTAGTGCATGTGCGAAAATAAGCTAAACAACATGGCACCGATGTGTGGCCATTTTGGACATACACTTCCATTACCGCAATGAAAGCCTACGTTTTTGTGGGCTCAGAAAGCGAACGAGAATTCTGCGACGGTTGCAAGGTGACATAATGAAGTCAGATGAGCTAACTGTGGAGGATAGTTGTTGTATTGTGCGCTGAAGTATGGGCCAAAAGGGGAGTCCGAGCTTTGCAGGTGCAGTGATAAGGAGTGCTGGGAACAAAGGCGAGGGAGAGAAGCTAGGTTTTTCAACTTCTAGCTGGATTTTTCCACTCTTTGCCCCATTCCTCAGGGATGTCAGAGAGAATTGGACCCTAGGTGATGCAGTCTCGCTGAGAGGGAGGACGCTCCGCTCCATCCCTGTTAGCACAAGTGATCTCGCTGCCTACCTGCTCTGCGACTAAGCAGTTAGTGGTGGCCAAGATGAACGTGTCTTCTGCAGCTATACTAACGGTGAATCTCTTTTCCTACGTTTATGTATGATTGACTGTTATTTTGTAGTTATGTCTGTGTCTTGGGTGTGAATAAAGGGCCTATAACGAGCCTTTTATTTTCTTCTTTACCAATGGTCTAAGTGGGATTCATTGCCTCCCTGAGTCCAAGTACTTGCTTTTAGTCTGTATAAGATGGTGCGGGAGTCTAAGGCCCCGGTGTGTGACCAGAAAAGCAATACAAACATGTTCAGCAGCGCCTACCCAGTGGTTGAATTGCACAAAAAGAAGTACTGGAACTATGTTCCCTGCTAACCTGCCTCCGCTCCCCGCAAGCCCCATCGCCACTCCACGCCATGCACAATCCATATCCCCTGCCGTTTCAGGGAATGTTCACTGCAGTGCACTGAAGTGCAAGTTTCTACTTCTTCCTACACTTTGATTTTAAAACGAAACCATTCCGAAATGGTCTCTTTTTAAAATAAAAGTATAGGGACAGTGAAACATGTTTTAAAAAAGTAGAGGAGCACTGCATCTACCTGAACCTCCTACCCCCAATGCTGCTTATGTGTGTTTTTGTTCCATTCGGCAACTGAAACACAGAAGCAACCAAAAGAAACAAAAAATACAAGACCAACTTAGAAAGGCATTGGAGGATATATTTGAAACCAATCCAAACCCACACAGCAACCATGAAGCCCATAAAAGCATACATCCACATTAAGATGGCATACATCACTATATACCTTGCTAGGCAGAAAATGTGTGCATGGGCAGCAAGGTTTTCATCGAGTACCAAGTCTTGTAGAGGTGCCATTAATTTCTTTTTGACCTATCGTCAATAGGGGTAGAGGGGGAGTAAGTTTACCAGCTGCCACTCGCCAGTTAGAAATACTAATATCGGGTCAATGGGTGCATGGTAAATGTGACAATATTACAAATTTCGAACACCTGCACTGCATTTGAAAGTATATTACTTTATAGTCTGGGGGATGTTGAAGGGCTGGGCGATACACAAAGTATGATCTTTATAACTGTGACATCGCAATGGGTGTTTCAGTTTTGTGAACTGGTTGTCTTTCTTACAGAATTGCATTGCGACTCATGAGTCCAACGGAATAGATATCATCACTGCCTTGATTCTGAATGACATCAATCCACTTGGGAAGAAAAGGATGGACCTGGTCCTGGAACTGAAGGCAAGTAGATACCAAACTGAATCAAGGCAATCTGAATTTGGTGCTGCGCAGAATGCTGAAACCAGATTTCCTGTTGTTTCCAACTCACCCATGTCTTTGGTGCCATTTCTCCCACCCTGGTTATTTAGCTAGCAGTGCTTCACATTATGATGGGACTTGTAGTTCTAGTTTTCCATTAGGGACATGAACTTCCACCTCACAGTATTCATCAAAGTGCTATTGGATAGAAAACCAGGCCTGGAGAGTTGTAGGTTTGACATAGGGCTGATTACCCACTTGTTCACTAGGTGAAGGGGAACAGCACTGATCTTTAGAAGCTATCAAATAAATTGATCACTGGCAGCAGGCATGATGAAGGGGCACCTTAAAATGTATTTTGTATCTTTTAGAATAATGCTTCCAAGCTGCTGCTGGCAATTATGGAAAGCAGGCATGACAGCGAGAATGCAGAGAGGATTCTTTACAACATGAGGCCGAAGGAGCTGGTGAGTTGAGTGTGGAGGAAACCAAATTGTACCCTATTGGTGCCTGGTCTAGCAATTTATGACTGAGTGACTAAGCTTTGTCTTGTCTGTTGGTAGTATTGGAACATATGGACTATTTCTAAATGTCATAGGCAAGCATTTGATTGTATTTCACTTAGGCATTGAATCATTTTTGTATATTTTTCATCTTTGCAGTGCCACTACTTTTGTTGGGTATCAGAATTCTGTAGTCAAGCATAATTGTTCCAAATAAAGACATTAAATCAACAGTAAAAATACATCCTCACTGTGCTTAGTTAAATTAACATTTGGAAATGAGACCTATATAGCTTACTACAGAGTTTTAACCTAGTAAATATTAACTTGGTGGATTGCATTCTCCCACAAATTCCTATCCAGCGTGGACATATTTTGATAGGGGGCATAGTGCTGCTCGATTAAGTCATTGATGACCTTGAATATGGCAGCGCTACTACTCGACAATGGACGTGACGATGTTCCCTTTATTAAAGGAATGCTATATGCCCCCTTATCTCAGTTCCTTTCTTCCACACGCTCAGCGCATCACTCGGATGACACTTGTGGGTGGGATTCTAACAAATTGGTACAAGTGTCAATATGTCAGGGCCTAAACCGGCAGGTTTTAAATGATGCAATGACTGCAACTGTAAAATGTCCCTCACCGACCACACAGTTATCTGTGTATGGTGTATCGGTGTTGCCATGATATGGAGCAATGTTTTTTTTTTGTCTGTCAATCCGAAGGCAGTGAAGAAACGCTTGGCTTAACTGGCAGACAGCAGACCGCCATAAAAATCCCTGCCAAAGTGGATTCCTAAATCCTCGAAGAACAATACAGAGGAACCTACTACCGAGAAGCATTCGGAAGGAAGATGCCACAAGAAGTTAAAGAATCGTAGGCGCTCATATAGCGAATCTCACCACTCCTAATAGTCCTTGTCACACTTAAAGAAACGCAGACGTAATTCAGGCCATCGAACGATGGGGGTAAATCGGACCCAGCAAAGGGTGCATCTAGGGAGAAGTGGGAGGACTTCAGAAAATAAATGAATGAAAAAAAAATTCAGCTACGACCGCCCAGTCCATCTGGCACTAAGGCAGCCCACGGAGGACAAACGCCCGTGAGTGAGACCCCAAGTGAGAAACCTACTGCTGCGTGGATACTCTTGGCCGCCCCCTTGGTCCAAGAAGCTCCTTGACAGGCAGTCGTCCTGCAAGATTGAAGCTTCCTACCAGATTCTGGCTTGATGCAGCCGATTTTTTTCTGAGGAGTGTGACCCGATACCTTTTGGGTTCGAGCCATGGATACAGCCATGGAACTTTTCCCAGATTTTATAGCGGTGAAGGCTGGATTACTGTAACACACGGAAGGCCTCCATGATGCCAGTGGACTAGATACGTCTCCAGATGTTGAATTCCAGCTGTTGAACCCCTGTGAGCACCCAAACACGCTTTAGGGCTTGGTGTACCAATTTCAACTCGAAAATGTATCTAATTGGCCTGCACCGATTTGCGTATAGTGCATGGGCTTTGATCACATCACCGAAGATTGTGGGTCGTTTCGGAAGATGAGCCCCAAGTCATTGTGGAGGGGGCGGCAAAATTGAAGTTGGGGCGTTCACTGTCAATGTCTCTGGCCTGATCCGCCACCAGATTGTCTGAGAAGGAGACGGAGGACCCCACCCTAGAGAAAGAGTACAGGCGCCAAAAAAGGATAAAATGAGGTCACACTCCAGAAGCCACTCATTGGCTTATTCTTCTCATAAGAAGAAGCATCATCATTGATGCAGGCATGACTCAAACTACTCAGAGGAACGAGGTAAGTCCCACTCTGGCACGGGTACGTCCATGGGCGAGTGGGAAGCCTTTAAGTAGCAGATGCTCAGATGATGAAGGCAGCCACTGCGGGTACGGGTCAACACTCGATGCAGCAAGCCAAGGAAGTCCCAGTTACGCCCGGTGCTTCTGGCTTCAAGGAGACAGTCGAGCTCTGCGCCTTTGGCCACAACACTGACCGTCACAAAGCAGATGATGCCAACAGAGCCTCAGTCGGCACCAACATTCTCGATGCCGATGTGGTCATGAATTGGTGTGGATAATAAGGCAATTTGTCCCCAAGTCAAGGACATCATTCTTTGAGATGATGCACCCAGATGACTGAGATCAGGCTCTCGATGTCTAGCTGGCGCCAGGAGGGTCAGACGACTGCAAATTATTTGTTTGAGAGTGTGGTGGATGCCCTAAGCGTGTGTGCCCCAGCGAAGCCGCTTTCGGCCTACAAGTTCACAGGTATCCTCAAAAGGGCCAGCCCACAGAGAGAACAATGCCATTTAAGGTGGCCATTTCAGACCCAATTGTTTCCTTGTGGTGAAGACCCTGTTCCACCAAACCTTCCTCCACACCCCTATAGATTCCAAGTTGACAAGAAAATACAAACCTGCAAGGGGAGATCCCCCACGATCTGTCGGCCCAACCTATGCTGGATTGGCGAGTGGTCCATGCAGTCAAGGTTAATACGAGCCCATCCACATCCACCTCAAACTTACTAACCAATAGCTAGTCTAAGAAGTATGACACCCTGGCTAAGAATATTTTCTCTTCAAGTAGCATGGCTCTCAAGGCCATAAAAACGTTGTGTGCCTTTTTGATATTGATATTTTATTTCTATTGCGCTTGTACACAAGTGTTTCAGAGCGCGACAAGGCAAGGGAGGGGAACAGGGGAGAACAAAACAGCGATCTTACTAGGCCCAGTGACATTGAGAACGTGCAAGTGCTTGGGAGGGGGGGGGAGTGCATGGAAGGGGGGAGAAGTGGAAAGTGCGAAGCAGAGGAGAAACAGATAAATACTTTGCCAAATACACACACGGCTATGGAGAAAGATGCAGGAGACGGCAGAACACATCTCGGCACGGGAAATGCGAGAAGGGTTCCCAGCAGGGGGGACTGTACGGGCGAGCAGACAGCAGTGGCAGGGCCGGCACCGGTCACAAAGCCGCTTTGAGTTCTCCCTCCATGTTTCCCCAGTTGAAGGGGGGATTGGTGAGCATGTGCCACAATGGCAGGATACAACATCCTCCGACGCCTGGGCATTGCAGCTTGTCCAATGGGGGTACCATCTACCCTTCTCGCGAAGACCCCCAGACAGACCACCCCACTCCCCAGCAACTAGAACAGGAGCTCCAGGAAGAACTGCAAGCCCTGTTGTTGAAGGGTGACTTGGAAGAGGTGCCTCCCGAGCAGAGACGGTGGGGCTTGTATTCCTGGTATTTACTGGTACCCAAGAAAGGGGAGGGCTGCCTCCCATTTTGGGTCACATGGCCTTGAACAAGTTCTGGAGGAAGGACAAATTCAAAATGATGCAGCAAGTGATTCTCCAGGCTCTACAGTCTGAGGACTGTTTGGTTTCGTTAGATCTGCAGGATACATATTTCCATGTGCCCATCGACCAGAGGCACAGGAGATGCCCGAGATTCCTCATGGGGGAAAGGCACTATTAATTCAAGGTGCTCCCCTATGGTTTGGCCTTCGCTCTGCGGATCTTCAACATGCTGATGTCAGGAGTGGCAGCTAACTT
Source organism: Ambystoma mexicanum (assembly GCF_040938575.1). NCBI lineage: Eukaryota > Metazoa > Chordata > Amphibia > Caudata > Ambystomatidae > Ambystoma > Ambystoma mexicanum. The sequence continues at coordinate 227,467,114 of NC_090923.1, read as the reverse complement.
CTGGAGATCTGGCATTCATGTGTTCCCATACCTGGACGACTGGCGATCCAGGGAAAGTCGTCGAAGCAGGTTTCATCTCGCCTCAAAGACACTTGATCGCTTCTGCACAAGCTGGGCTTCTCCCTAAACCTTTGGAAGTCACACACAACACCAACGCAGAGGCTCCAGTACATCAGAGCAGCCCTGTGCATCCGAGAGGGGAAGGCTTCCCTCCTCCCAGAGGAAGGATTCGCCGGGCAGATAATCGATCTGTTCAGATCCACGACAGCTTGCCAGCAGTCTCCTTCCTCCGCCTCTTGGGACTCATGGCTTCCTGATTTTTTTCTAGTGCCAGAGGCCAGGTTACGAATGCAGGCTCTACAATGGCTACTGGGAGTTCACTGGTCCCAGTATTTCAGCACCACGAAGGACGCTCTCAAGGTGTCAAGATCAGTGGTGTGCCATCTCTTGGTGGGCCAGCAGAGACCACATGGTGGCGAGGGAACCTTTCTGGCCTCCGCTGCCCAAGGTCAGGGTAGCGGCAGATGCGTCCTTGAAAGGTTGGGGTGCTCACTGCAACCATCCGTAGGTGAGCGACATTTGGTCTACAATGCTGATCCGGTGGTATATCAACACCCTGGGGCTGCAATCAATCAGGTTGTCCCTGATGGTTTTTACACCTTCCATCAGGGGGAAGCACCTGATCATGACGGACAATACAGTGGCCTTGCACTACCTGAACAAGCATGGGGGTGTACTGTCCCTTCCCCTTTGCAGGGAGGCGATGCAGCTGTGGAAGAACCAGGTCTCCTTTTCAGCATTTCATCTGGCAGGGACGGAAAATGGGCTGTCGGATGTCCTGAACAGACAGAGCACGTTGAGTGGGAAGTGTGCCAGGAAGTTCTTGAGGATATCTTCGCTCAGTGGAGTAACCCGACGGTGAATCTGTTTGTGACAGAATCCAACAGGAAGTACAGACGGTTTTGCTCAAGGGAATTCCCGGTGAGGGGCGCACTGGGGTGCGGGGGGACATTCCTAGTGGAGTGGGACTTGGACCTCCACTATGCTTTCTCTCCCATCCCGGTCATCTAATGGGTTCTCGGGAGATTCCAAGCGACCATGATCCTGATCACCATGGATTGGCTGAGGAGAACATGGTGCTCAGAGCTCCTGGAGTTGACAATCTGCCTCGATGGCCGAAGTTCCTATCCCACTCGGAAGGTTGGGTGCTGCACCCTAACGCATAGTCCTTCAATCTACATGAGTGGCTCTTGAGAGAATGAGGTACGATGAATGGGACCTCTCAGAAGAAGTACTCGAGGTGCAACTGGTTGCACGTAGACCATGTACAAGATTGCTGTACACATGCAGATGGAGAAGGTTTGATGCTTAGTGCAGGGAACGCAAGATTGATCGGATCTGTTGCTACACCCTTTCAGTTACTAGCCGTGTCAGGCCTACAAGTTACAACAGTCAAAAGTTACTTGGTGACTTCATCTGTTTTCAAGAGGTCTCCGTATGAAGGGTCTTTCTTTACGATCCTGGTGATGGCCCAATTCCTAAAATGCCTTATACATACGTTTCTGCCTGTTCTTTTTGTGGTTCCAGACTGAGAACCTAACCTGGTACTTAGGTTTTTTTAATTTCTTTTTTTATTGGTATTGGCTTAAACAAACCTTTTAAACATGATCATTTTCAGTTTCTTCATCCAATTAAAACAATACAAGAAAATCAGATAATCCATCAATACATTAGCATACAACATCTTCATCAAATTCATCAAGATCATTCAATTGACAGTTTTCAGTTAATCTCTAGGCACTAAACAGATACTTATAATAATATAAAAATGTCTTTAATAAACTCTGTCACCCTGCACAAAAGCCAGCCACCATTTTTCAGCATACCACGAGCTTTGGTCGCTAAAACTTTTCCCCAGTACTCTTGATCTCAGCTCTGTCAGTGCAGTGCAGAATATAACAAGATGTTGCAGTTTCTTTAGAATGCTCATTGTTATACAATCTGCATTTTACCTCAACTCGTTCGGCTCTGTTTCTTATAGCCACTCTCTCTCTCGTGGGATATAGGTTTAACCTGAAGCACATGTACTGTGTGCGGAGATGGTAGTTAGGACATTTAACCAAATATTTGGGCAAGGTGTTAACTCGTCGAGCCTCTTGGACTAGTTGTGCATATAATCTGTAAGACTGTCTTTGTTGTTGAGTCTCTGTCCAGTCTTTAGTCCATAGCTTATATTTGACAGAAAATGGATTTGATATCAAGACTTCTGAAACATTCAGATCTGCCAAAATTACATAACAGATTTTTTTCCATTCTGTTAATGTCAATTCAGACCCTGCAGTTATCGCACCCTTTATTATATTAAAATCTTTCACTGGTTTCAGTAGTATGCATTTTCTATACAACGCTAGACTTTTCCACACCACCATTGCATACATTGATGTAAGACCCAGTTCCATCCTTATGACTTGTATACATATGACTGTAGAGCATTCAGCTGTCTTTGTAACCCAATCAGGGGTTTGGTCGATTAGGACCAAATCATCCTCATACAGCAGTCTATCTAGGGGCTTTCCATCAACGTTCAGGGGCAGGCTTTTAGCCAAAATGAACAGGTTAAAAAGAGCTGGGGCAATTGGGTATCCTTGCTTGAGACCTTTTTCTTTTGGGATTGGGCCAGAGAACGTTCCCCTCGCATCCAATGATGTTCCCGAGTACAATTCCTTAATTACTTCTGATATATCGTTCGGGCAACCCATACATTTATTTTAGCCCTATGTTTTCCACAAATCACTATTTCAAATGCTTGGGCCAGGTCTATGAAGGCTAAATAGATCTTACTCTTGTTTCTCACTGCCTGATTCTTCGAGACATTTAACAGAAACCCATTCAATGATGTGGGTATTTCTTTGACAAATCCCGACTGTAAAGGGTAGTAATTACCCGATGTTACTATCCCCCTAGACAACGCCTTCAACACCAGTGATGCAAAGATCTTTCCAGCCACGTCAAGAAGAGAGATAGGCCTGCAGTTTTTCGAATCTGACCTTTCGCCTCTCATGAGGAATGGCACCAGCACAGATGACTTCCATGATAGAGGGACTCTTAGTTACTCTAATATACTGAAACATCTGCCACAAGAATTCAGCCCATAGTTCCGGATCCCTTATTAATATAGTTTGTCATCCCATCCGGGCCCGGAGCCAGAGAGTTACTGGACTCCTAATCAGTGCAGCAATGTCATCTTAATGAATAGAAAATGCCCATTCCGTGCAATACTGATCCTCCACCACGTTAAATGGTGCAGGATCTCCCGCAAATAAAAATGTGATTAAGTATCAGCGCCCCCTGCGGTGCATTCAGTGAATTGATTAATTTCCAGATTTTCCTGGTCTTTTTTGCAGCAATCATCTGGAGCATTAGTTCTGCATCCTTTTGTAACATAGCATATTTTCTAGATCTAACCCAATTATGATGTTGCTGTTTTCATTTTTTAATATCTGCCATTGAAACCTTTGTTTCCCTTAAGTCTCCTCAAAGTTCTCTTTGCATTTGCCATTTCCTCATATACGTGCAAATGAGAGAATGCATTTTTACCCCTGGCTACCTGACTTTGACAAAGTTCGCCAGAAACCTAGTGTACTCCAGTGCGCTAGATACCTAACCCTTTGGTGCCGCAACCACCTGATTTACAAATTTATCAGTCAATTTCACAATTTGGGATTGGTTCATAATCCAACTGTTTCTCCCTCCCACCCCTTCCGCCCTGCGCAATCTACTGCTATAGGGTATATCTCAGCTGCCCTTTACATTTTTGATAGCGACTCCTTTTGAGCCCATGCACTCTTGTCTCAACAGGTTGCTCACAGGCTCACTGCCTTTCTAGTAACGATTACATCAGCCAGAAGGGTTAGTGAGCTGGATGCTTTGTCCTGCAAGCCACATTTCACTGGTGCTGATTCATGGGGCGTAGTGATGTGGTTTATAGGTTCGACACCTGATGTCACGTCCGGAACCAACAATCACGAGCCAGACAAGACGGATCGACGACCGAAGCCCGAGACGAGGTCCACTACGCCCCCTAGCGAAAAATTTCCAAACAGCAAAGCAAAGCTGCAGATGGATATCTCTCATGATGAGGAATCCGTGGGAGAAGAATCCATAGAAAGAACATTACGGTAAGGTAATTTCTCCTTTCTTTACCTTCATTGGATTGCAAAACATTCCACCAAGTATTCCGGACACAATTTACTTTAATCCGGTCAAGAACGTTGATTAAAACTGTTCCAGGAGCGCATTCATATTTTCATAAAGCAAGTTGACTTGGGAAACCTTGATCAACCGATATAAGGAAGTGAGCCTCCATTCTGCATGTGATCTGATCGATTTTAGGCCTAGTCATATCTTAAACTGGCTATTGGTCAACTCTGAGGAAGGCCAAGGACTCTCTTCAATATTCGGGCCTCCAGTCTCAACCAGTTCATTTTCCAAGCCAGGGGTTTAGCCTCTAACCCGTAAAGGATGACTGGAAATACTTTGGCAGTGTAAATTCTGATCACGAGGACTAAGGAAAATATGCAGAATGTCACCAGATGTTTTATCATGTCAGATGTCAATTGAGTGATCTTCCCAATAAAATTGAAATTAATTTTGCCTACTTTGGCAAAGGTGTATAATGTGAATCGCAAGTAAACCACCTCCTTCACAACCGGAATAGTTTGGTCTCCCAGAGTCCACTTATAGTTTGCCACCCGTCGACCTGGTCTCTTAAAGACCAGTATTTTTGACTTCTCCGAGTTAATCAGCAACTTGTTCTTCCTTGCGTAAATCCCCAGAGAATTTAGAAAACGCTGCAAGCCAACAGTTGTATTGTTGAAACGGAAAATATCCTCAGCGTAGGCCAGCCATCAGACGGTTTGAGAGCCGATTCTGGGACTGCCCAACGCAGACACATCCAATGCCTCCCCTAGATAGAGGTTAAAGACAAGGGGGGGCCACCAGGCAGACTAGATAACATCGCCTACAGCGGCTTCATTGCCCCCCACTTCTCCAACTTTTTCCAAAGGCTGTCCCTATTGACCATGTCAAATGCTCTAGAGAGGTCTATCCAGGCTCCATAAAGCACAGGACCCCCCCCCCCACTCCCCCTTGACCCAGGATTTATCGCAAAGGATCCCCAACACTGTTCCATTCAGTGCTGTGGAGAGGCCTCTACGAAACCCGGTCTGGAACCTTCACAAGATGTTTCTTTGTCTAGCCCATTGATCCAACTCTATCAATAATAGTCCCACAAATATTTTACTTTCTACATCAGTCTGATTCCCCCCTGTCCCCCTTGAAGTTGGGAATGATGATATAAATTTTCAGGACGAGGGAAACTATCTTTTCTCCACGATCCGCCAGAAAAGCAGGGCCAGCAACCTAGACCATAAGTTTACATTTCCCTTGAGAACTTGATAAGTGAGGCCATTCGGCCCTGCCTCCCTGGAGGAAGTTGACTTACGGTTCAACTTGGATATAAGACTCTCCCAGTGGTCTAACTCCCAGAGTGTGTTGTGGATCTTAAAGCAGGACTTTGTGGGTGCCTTTTTGTAGAGGGAGCTAAAGTGGCTACACCACTCCACTTCGGCAACTACATTACTTTGAATACTGGCTTCCAGGGCCTCTAGTTGGTTAACGGGTGCCCAAACCTTGTGAGTTATTGTTGCTCAATGCTGCAAGCATCGACTCTCCATCTTTTTGGGCGACGGAGGACTCGACGATCCCAGGAACAATTTCTATAATCCCTCTTAAGGCTACCCACTCTTGTTTTGTACTCTTCTGATACTGGGACTCTGCTCCCCAATTCCCTTGCTGCTTTACGCAATTCCCTATTTTTTTCTCCACGTTTCCTTGTCAAATATGTGATGGCATGGACGGCGCATTTGATTATTTGTCTCAGAGGGACGATCAGTGGTCCACAGGTATTCTTGAAAAATCACTGGACTACACCTATTCTTCAAAACAGAATTGGGTGTCTACATACCAAAATGTTGAAGCTCGTCATTTATATGTGCACCATCCCTTCTGTACTTCACCAGCCTATTCTTACCATTGTTGGCTGATACTGGTTGGCATTGGCGGTCCACATTCCTAAGGAGTTCCCAAGTCACGATGAATTCAAGGCGTCTGTGGTTGCAACTTCCCCCATCCTTAACCCGAAAGCTATTAAAAATGTCAAATAACCGCGGGTAAAGGAACACATAATAAGTGGTTTAGCTGGAGCTACCCTGTCTCCAAGTCGCAGCAAGGGAAACATCTTTTATTGCACCATTAACCATTATGAAATTCCACTCAAAGAGAAATGCTACCCATCTCCTACCTAAAGCAGTGACTTTTAGCAGTTGATCCATCTTCGCTGGTCAGGGTAGTGATACATTGTGCATTAAAGTACCCTGCCAAGAGGATATTTGTTCCTGGATAATCTAAGTTCACCCTGGACAAAAGAACTGCCAGGGATTCCAGAATGATTCTGAGTTTGATGCAGACATGGCTCCAATATAAATGTATGGCTATCAATATTTGCAGCCGATCTGAAGTTCATATCCCCAGTTTTGCTGCTAGTATTCCTTTTATTGTGGTGGAGATGACCTCCATCTCAGCTATTATAGAGTTGCTGGTGGCAATAAGGCACCCAAAGGGTCACCCCAGACCTCCTCTGGAGCAATGCTTGGTGATGAAGTAATGAAAAGCCCTCCATCTGGAAGGAGTTTAATAGCCACATCTCATGGAAGAATACCAGATCGTGTTACCAAAAATAGCTTCTTTCATTATCCTAGTTTTGAAAGAATTGGAGCCTCGTTTATTCCAACTCACAAATCGCCACTCCTTGCAACTAAAAACACCCCACCCCCAGCCTCTGTAGTCTCTGACTCAGAATATCAGGGAGCAGGGAGCAGGCCTTCATTTGTGGATCGCACTGCTGGTTGCACCTCCCATTTGCGGTTACCGAGTCACTTGTCCCTGCATTATTAGTACATCTGCCCGTTTTGGCCTCCCACCTTGGCCTGTCCCCCCTGAGCAGGCCCTTAACTCCCTATCTGGAAGAGCCGTGTAGTCCTCCAAGCCATATTTCTCAGGGTCCTTAATAGCAGACAGAATAGCCTTTGCCCCCACTGTAGATTTAAGACCCAACTGTGTCAATAGAAAAGTATGCTCCAGTGGGAATCAAACAAACTCAATGTCCTCAGAGGAAAATGGGTACAAGTACAGAATTTTCTTGAAGACCAGGATGGCTCCACGGTTCAAAGATTTGTATTTGTGGAGCTCTTAAACCATAATCTTGGGATGGCAAAGGGGACCATCTTGTCTTCCTGAGTTACTGTCCCATGATCCGTGACCAAATTTGCTTCCTCTCACCTTTCATTGGGAAATATACGCTGGGCTCCTTCACGTTCACACCTGTAATGTTTGGTACAGTAGCATAGTCTTACATCCCGTCCCCTTTCCTCCATACTGCACGGGCGTCCCTTCCAAGGGAGACAGAACCTTTTTCACCAGAAAAAACCTTCTTCCCCTTTAAATTTAGAGGTGCGCGGGGTAGCGGCCCAGGGAGTCTGTCCTCCCGCGCCACACCCCAGTCCCCTTTTCCGCGTCGATGGGAACAGGCCAAATTCACCAGCGCTCCTGGGTTTGGCTTTGGCCATGTAAATCCAAACGCGGATACTTCTTCTCTTTGTCTTTTTTGTCTTTTTATCATTCAGGTACTCGGTGCACAGGCGTTACGCTCCTCCCCGGCGCACGTCGACTTCCACAGGGTTCAACAGGTGTCCGTCCTGCAATGGGCTCTTCCCAACTTCAGACCCCCTCGCCTCTGCCTACATTGCCTTGGCCCAGACCACGGTTGGCAAGCCTGTACAGCGTGTGGCGCGCTGTCCTCGAAAGCGCTGAAGAACAGACTAGCCAGGTGGAGGGAGCTCTTCAGATGTCACCTCCAGAGGACCGCCAGAACTTTGTGAAACTGAGCCAGGCCTAAGGAATGGGTTTTTTTTTCCATCGCACCCTGCAAAGGAGACTCCTTTCCACGGACTCTTCCGCTTGGGAGGGACCGTTCAGGTCCTTGTACCAGCACGTGCACTGAGGCTGCTACAGATATCGGTCCGAGGGATCCTTTCGGTGGTAGTGTTGAGGGACCGGAGGTTTCTTGTACCGGATTGACATCTGAGGGGCTCTGCCCTTGTACCTGCAATATGGCAGAGGGGCTACGCCCTAGTACCGGCAATACGTCCAAGGGGGCGCCTAAATGCAGCTCTACCGACCATCGTGTCGAGGGTGTCAAACCTACCGGACCTAGGCCCGAGTAGCAGGGTAGGCCTTGTGATCCCCACGCAAGAGTCTTGGAGGAGGCTGGGCCCGGCGAGCCGAGCAACACGTCTCAGGCAAGTGGCAGGCAGCAGACAGAGGCACCCGTGCGGCCCCATTTCAGGAATGCGGCGAAGAACGAGTGTCAAGGTGGGACTGGCCTCAACCAGGTACGTGGTCTACGGTCTATATCTCTTATGCGCAGGGCAGCTTCCCACTGCGTCCATATTGGCAGGGTATGCAGCGGCTCCAGCAGCTCCCATCTACCCCGTCAGTAACCCCCCTGCCACTCTACGGCCTGTGAAGAGGGGTTCTTCGAGAGGTTCTTCGGCCTCATGAAGTCACCTCGTATGGGGGCTATCCTCAAGGACGCCATCAGGGAAGTCTTCCCGACTATGCTAGCGGCACCACAAGCGCCTCCACCAACACCCCCGACCCCGGTGCAGCCGCTGGACCCGGCTCCCCAGTCGACACCTCAGGCGATTCCATACCAGCCTCTGCCGCCTCCTCAGCCCCCGGCTGCGGTTTCTGGGCCCCAGCCTCTGGCTCCAACTACTCCTCCACCTCCGCAGGATCCTCCTGATCTGCAGGACACGGACGAGGAGGATCATCTGGACACGCCATCCTCAGCCATGGCCTTCCACGATCGTTTTGCTATGCTGGCGGAATACCTGGGCCTACCCCAGCCCGAGGTCGAGCAGCCGGCAGAGAGGGTTCTGGCTGAAGTCCTCACGCGATGCCCCTCTGCCAAAACAGGGATTCCGCTGCAGACCGATCTAGTCTCCCTGGCCAAGAAGGGCTGGCTCAAGACCCACTCGGCCCAGCCAGTCATTCAACGCCTGGATGCCAAGTACAGGCAGATGGAGGGGGATACACTCTTGCTCTCGGCCCATCCGCAGCCACACTCCTCGGTGATCGCTGCGGCATCATTATACTCCAAGCCTTGTCGTCCTCAACCGCCTCCTCTGCGGCACTGCTAGGCAAGGAGGAGAAGAGCTTGGAGGCGTACGGCAAGAAACTCTATTCCAACGTGTCTTTGCATCTTTGTCAGGCCAACGCAGACGCCATGCTGACGGCCGCTAACCAAAGGTTATGGCGGGAATTTGCAGACTTCCTCCCGGAACTCCCCACTCAGAGCCAATCACGTTTTAAGGTGGGGCTTGCTATATCCAAGCTGGTGGCGCAGGACATCGTGGAATCCACCGTGGCCCATATTACTACCTCTGGCTGTGCCGTCTGTATCGCCACAGACATGAGGACAGCTTGGCTTCGGCCGACGAAATTCAACTCTGATGTCCAGGAACGCATTTTAGATCTACCGTTCGAGGGAGGGTACGGGGGGGTGGGGACCTATTCCACTCCACCACTGACGAAGAGCTGGACAAAAAGAAAAACAGCTCCCAAATGGGCAAATCTTTATCCATTTTGACAAAGACCACGCCCAAGTCGTACACCCAGTCACAGCAGCGCTCTGACAGGGGGCGTACCCATGGAGGGTTCCGCGGCTTCCAAGAACGGAAGTTCAGGCAGCTGGACCGCTCGCTTCTCGAAATCGGCGCAAGCAACAAAAGGGGGGGGGGGTAAGGGCTTCTTCCAGTCCCCCTCCTCCGTGATGGCCTCTGAGGGAAAAAAAAGCATGACACGCTCCTTCGGGTTCACGTGTCCCATTGACATGCACATTTCTGGTGCCAGAATTTCATGGACCCCTTGCTCCTCTCCGTAGTCTCCACTGGGTACCCCCACCCTATCCCAGCCTCTCCTCCCTCCTCCCCTCCCTAAACTTGGGAAAGCAACTCTTCTGTCAGAGCTCCACTTGCTCGTAGAGAGCCAGGCAGTGGAGGAAGTCCCAGCGAGGCTTGGGCTTTTACTCCAGGATTTTCGCCATTCAGAAGAAGAACCAGGCGGGCTGAGAGTTGTGCTGGACCTTTCCACCCTCAACCTCTCCTTACCCCTTCAGATATTCAAGATGGTTACGCCAGCTTTTATAGCAGGGACATTGTGCAAGGGAGACTGGATGTGCGCCCTGGATCTGAAAGACGCGTACCTACACGTCCCGATTTGGCAGCCCCATCATTCTTTCCTACAGTTCAGGATCATGGGCTACCATTTTCAGTACAATGTCCTTCCTTTTGGCCTCAATTCGGCCCCCAGGGTCTTTACCAGGCTCATGAATACAGTGGCTGTCCTCCTCAGAGCGCAGGGCCTCCCCATCTACCCATACCTCGACGACTTGCTCATCAGGGCTACATTTCCGGAAGCGGTTCACCACTCTTCCCATGCCCTTATGAACACACTGCATGATCTGGGCTTCTCGCTTAATCTCAAGAAGTCGCAGCCCACGCAGACTCTGACATTCTTGGGCCTCATCTGGGACACATGCTCTGATAAGGTATTTCCGTCGAAGGACAAGATCTTGGCCATCAAGAGGGCCTCCGCTCACTTCCTCAGCAGAGAGGTGACCTCAGCATGGTGGTACCAGCATCTCCTGGGTCTCTTGACGGCGGTCCTATTAGCCGTTCCACACACGTGATTGAGGATAAGGAGGATTCAGCTGCACTTCGCAGCCTCATGGAATCATGAGCTGGGCTCTCAATCTGAGATGATCAGCGTTCCTCCATCTCTTTACCCAGACCTGACATGGTGGTCCAGGGACTGCAACCTACGGACGGGCAAGTCCTTTCAGCCGCCTTCCCCGCAGGCCACCATCACCACAGACTCCTCCCTCGAGGGCTGGGGAGCCACCCTGGACAATTTCTCGGTCCACAGCACCTTGACTTGACAGGAGCAGGAATACCACATCAATCGGTTGGAGCTGAACGCTATCTGGCTAGCGCCCAGAGTATTCCTACCACCTCAGGGGCAAGGTTGTCCTCATCCAGAAAGGCAACTCGACCAGCATGTATTATGTCAACAAGCATGGAGGCACTAGATCCCCTTCTCTTTGCAGACTTGCAATCAGCATGTGGCAGTGGGCCCTGGAAAAAGACATCCACCTCTCGGCAGTCCACCTCCCGGGGAAATCCAACCTGGAGGCAAACAGGCTCAGCAGGCTGGGAGCGGACAATTACGAGTGGCAGCTAAAGGACCGTGTGATCCTGGAGATCTTCAACAGGTGGGGTCATCCCCAGATGGATCTCCATGCCACCTGGCACAACAGGAAGGGCCCTCAGTTCGCCTCCTGGCAGGGACAGTGCCCCGGCTCCCTGGGCAACACATTTCGGCTTCAGTGGAACGGCATGAAGGCTTACGTCTTTCCGCCCACACTGCTGTTTCACAGAGTGATTTGCAAGATCAAGGAGTCCCGCCAACTCAACAGCATTCTAATGGCTCCATGGTGGCCGGCCAGGCCATTGTTTTCGGAACTGCTCAGCCTCTTGTAGATGCCTCTGATTCACCTCCCGACGGGCCCAGATCATCTTCTGGCGCAGCAGGGAGGGGCAGGGTCATCCACCCATCACCCCAGAAACTAGCCCTCACAGTGAGCGTGGTACCTGAGCAGGTAACACTGCGGCACCTCAGCTTCTCCCAGTCTAATCTGGAAATCATGCAGTGGGCAAGGAGCAAGGCTACCAGGGCCTAGTATAAAAGCAAATGGTCCAGGTTCTGCCACTGGGCAGACTCCAAGGGAATGAAACCCCTTGCATGTACTTTGGACAACGTGCTCTCCTTCTCGGCGCACCTCGCCCATTCGGGAGTCCAGGTGGACACCTGTCGTACATACCTCGCAGCCATCGGGGTTTACGGACATCAGGCTGGTCACCATCAAGACAGCCTAACTGGTTGGCCTCACCTCGGCTCATAGAGTCAGCAAGATCCAGGTGCTGGTCGCCTCGGAACCATATACTACCTTTCACAGGGACAAAGTAGTCCTGCGGCCCACACACAGCATTTCTGCCCAAGGTGCCGTCTGCTTTCCACTTGAACGAGGAAATAGTCCTTCCTACCTTCTTTGCCGATCCTAAGGACGAAGCACAGAGAGTGCCGCACTGCCTGGATGTCAGGCCTGCCCTGAAGTTCTACTTGGACAGGACCAAGGGCTTCCCAATTCGGATGCCCTCTTTGTCACCTTTGGAGGCTCAAGACCAGGCTATCAGGCTTCCAAGGCCTGCATATACCGCTGGATGGTCTCCGCCATCAAAGAAGCGTACGAGGCCACTTCCGGCCAACATGCATGCCCACACAGTCAGGGCCAAGTCAACGGCCATCGCATTCCAGCGCCATGTCCCTTGGCAAATGATAAGCAAGGTGGCCCCCTTGGGCCACTCCCTCGGCTTTCTGCAAGCATTACTGTTTGGATGCCGGCTCTAGATCTGACGAGGCTTTCGGACAGGTGGTTCTCAGGAACCTATTTGCTTAGGGAGGGTCTCCTCTCCACCCTGGGGCTACACTCAGTTGTAATCGCCCATGCAGTATGGAGGAAAGGGGATGGGACGTAAGAGTAATTATAAGTTACTCATCGTAGTGACTAGTCGTTAGTCCCCTTTCCTCCATAGGTCCCACCAACCTCCTCCCTAATAATGCTGGTGTCATTGGGCAATATTAAATCTATTGTCGACGTGTCAATGGGGAATGAGGTGTGGCGCCGGAGGGCGGGGTAAGGGCAGCGCATGCTCCCCAGGCCGCACGCCTCTAAATTTAAAGGGGAAGAAGGTTTCTTTCTGATGAAAAAGGTTGCATATCCCATCCCTTGGAAGGGACGCCCATGCAGTATGGAGCAAAGGGGACTAAGGACTAAGGAGTATGTTAGTCACTACGGCGAGTAACTTATTTCTTTCTGGTGTGCAGTCCTGCATCTTTCCTAAACCCTCATTGAAGAGCCTCCAATAGAAGGCTTTAGAAGGCTCCCCACGCCAACCTGCTGGTGCAGTTTTTTCCCCTGCAGATATATAGGGGCCCATTTCATTGGCATTGGCACAGTGCTATTGGCGGCAGCAGCAAAATTGTCAAAGGACTGTTGGTTGTCAATTCCTTTGTCCCCCACCTTTGGTACTCTAGGGACAGTCCATAGACGCACTCAATGTATAATCAATCCTCACCTCTGTCTGGACACCAATACTGGCCCCGACGACATGTGCCCCCTAATTCTTGGAATTCCTTGCCGAGTGCATATCTCGGATAGCCGGTATCTGACCTTCAGCTACTGCAAGGATTTCTCCTGGACCTTCGACCCTGCCATGCCAGTGGACTCCAAAGTCTTTTCTGGACCAGTTGGAACCTCTGAGCAAGGTTCTGACAGGGCATTGATGAAAATGTCGGTACATGTGTTCTCCGATTTCCTTGACATTTTTTTTTTTTTTTTTTTTTTTAGCTCTGGGCGGGGGGGGGATAGGCTCCACTCTCCCATTTTAATTTCCCCTTCTCTTAGCTTTTCCTCTCCTTCGATGATTGTGACACGCATCCTCTGTCCCATCCCTCTCAGTGGGTTCCTCCACCAGGGCAGGTTTGGTGTACAGGTATGAATCTTTCTCTGGTGGATCTACACATTCACCTTCAACTAACTGTGCCATTCTTCTGTACTCCTCCAGTATCGATTGTGAGAGGGGATTATCGTCAAAAGCCATATCCAAGCTGCCATCCAAGAGCGCAATCTCCTCCAATGCCTGATTTCTGCTTTTATCGAACATTTGATGTACTTGTTATTACTTGAAACAAACTCCCCTCCTGATGGAATCCTTCCCCCAAAATGGGGCCAGCATCCAGCTCAATGGATTGCTTTTCTCCCTCAGATTCCTCATCTTGATAGATATTGCTCCACAACTCTGCTGCCAAGAAGCTTTTCCGCAGGGGGCGTAGTGGACCTCGACTCAGCCGTCGATCGTCAGCTCCGCAAGTGACATCAGGCGCCATACATATACCACGTTACTATGCCACGTGCCGCAGTTCCGTTTTTCTGCACGCTCAGATGCTGCATCAGGAACTTGCTTGAGTTTCACTCGAAGTTTTTCAATACATTTTCTTTCGATTTACATCAACAATGTCTTCGCATCGCATCTCGGGTTTCAAGCAGAGCTCGGATTGCGAGGCCAAAATGTCTGTCACGGACACACATGACGTCTGGTTGTGGTGTCTGGGTTCTACTCACTACATGGAGGCCTACGCGTCGTGTGCCAAGATGCAACCCAAGTCCCTGCGGGACAGAGCCGGTAAGCTGGCCCTGGGCTGAGTCTCTGTCGTGGTCTCTCGTCCGGTCGTCTGAGGCCTAGACTGAGGAGCCCATTCATCCCAACGAGAACCGACACCACAAGAAAGCAAAAAAGAGGTCCCACTCCAGAAGCCATTCCTCTTCCTCAAGGAAGAAGAAGCAATGCCACCATCGGCTGGAATCGGATTCTTCCGCGGAGCCAGGTAAGCCCTCTAAGGGTCCGACCACTCGAGGACAGTGGGATTTGTTTACAAAGGAAATGCTTACCTAAAAGTCAACGCTGAGGAGCTTTCGAGCTCCATGGCCCTACAAGGCCTGAAAATCGCCCTCTAAAAGCCTCTCCCTCGGCTATCGGTGCAGGTATCTAACCCTGCAGCCTCTAGGACTCCGCTGCAAACTAAGCCCTCTGCCTCAACATCCAGACCTGTGGAGCCAAAAGGCCATTGATGTCACTGCTTTTCATCCGCTGTTGTGGACAGGCTTTTTAGACTCAATTAGGTAGATTTTTGCCGGCAATCAAGCCGAAAAATGTGAAGAGGTCGAACCCATCTTTCTGGGGTCCAGCGGCGTTGACTATTCGAGGACCGAGACAACTTGAGGGCACTTGTTCAAGGACTTCAAGATGCGAGTGGGTTGGACACATCTCCAGATCGTGAGATTCAACAGAATCAACCCTACACTCACTCTCATGTCAAATTCAGGACATTAGTAGAGAAAGTGTTTGACACCCTCAGCCTCAAGTCTTCCACCATTCCCCATGAAGGGTATGACCTTACGGACATCCTGGATGAGGGCCCGGCTATTGAACACAACATGCCCTTCAATCAGGCCATAGCTGACCCTTTGGCTTCCATCTGGTGGAACCCATGCACTTTGGCCCAGCGAGTGTCACACGAAAGTACAGGCCGGTAAGAGGGGATCCCTCCTTCCTCTCAACACACCCTTCCCCGGCCACTATATCCTCCAGGCATGCGGCATCCACATTGAATCTCCCTACAGACAGGGAAGGGAAAAGGATTGACACTTTGGGCAAAAAGGTGTCTACCTCTAGCAGCATGACTCTTTTATTATTTTTTTTTAAACTTTCTTTATTGAGATTTCAAATATCAAGCGAAAAACAACAACAGATTACCTCTCACCCACTGACTCTCCCACCCACCCTCTCCATACCCGACACACAAACATTAGCACCCAGTATAGACTTACATTTCCAGGTAGTCGGCACTGTACAACAGGAGAAGGAAATGTTCACTCTGGTCCCCCCCAGACTCCGGGGTGGGAGGCCAGACGGCCACAGGCTTACACTGTTAAGCATGGTCCAGGGAGGGGTTAGGGGATTGCGCCGGTCAGGACATATCTGCCATTTACTGTCTCGGAGGATGACAGTAATCAAGAGGGCTGCTGGAGGCCGGTAATGTGGAAGCGTACCTAGTCTCTCTTCGCTCCGATGTGTTCATAATTTCCAGCCATTTAGTAACATTGGGTGGATTAGATCTCCCCCAATATCTAGCTACAAGATACCTAGCCAGCACAGAGGCCATACTTAGGAGTTTCTTCTCTGAGCGAGTGTCACCCTCTATCGGTGTCAGCAACCAAAGTTCCGGAGAATAAGTTTGTGGCGAAGGAAGCATCGCATTCATTGCCGCATCTATGCTGGACCAAAGGAGCCTAATGCAAGGGCAAGACCAAGCGACATGGAAAAAGTCTGCATCCGTGTTCCCACATCTCTTACATGCAGAAGATCTCTCAGGGAAGAACCTGCCAATGGTGGCGGGAGAGTAATAGGCCTGTTGGATAAATTTGAACTGAATCGACCTATACCGGCAATTCAAGGATATATATCGGGTTTGCATGCCAATTGCCTTCCATTGATTCTCACTCAAAGGCTCTCCAAGGGCTGATTGCCATATGCGCTCTTGCCTACGATTACCACATGCAGTCCCAGCCTTAATCGACTTGTAAATAGTTGACACAAACTTACCAGATGGCTGTGGTTGTATGATAAGGCTCAGGGCCGGATGAGGGGAGGGAGCTTGGGGGGAATTCTGGCCATATACCATTAAGTGTGCCCCGAAGCCTGTAGTAGTAGAGTTAGAGACACTGAATTATGCACTCCTCTGGATTTAAGTTCCTCCCAGGTCACCATCTGGTCATTACGGACTAGGTCACACAGAGTCTGCACCCCCAGTCTTAGAAAAAGTTCCTTGACGGATTTTTCATGTGCGAGTGGGATCCCAACTATATTGTAGATCGGGAAAGAGGGCTGGTATCGGGAAGTGGATTCAAACAGCAGACACATCCTATCCCAGGCTTTACATGTCACAGCTAGCAGTTGGATCTCCCCCTTCGGAATGGGATCAATGTTGCCCCCTAACAACTCCATGAGTGCGTTAGGAGAGGTGATTGCCGACGCAAGGTGGTTATGTGGGATTTCAGGACCAGGAGAACTCCAGCCGGCGATGTATTGTGCCTGTGCCGCAAGATAATATAAAAATATATCGGGGCATTCCAAGCCACCCATACGGCCGGGCGGGAATTTCGTACGCCACCCTAGGCTGTTTACTAGCAGCATGGCTCTTAAGGCCACAAACGTAGCTTGCGGTTTCGCAACGTTTTCTTACCATTTGTGGAAGGCAGTAGAGCATACAGCAGAATACAATCAGGAAGGTTATATTCGGGACGGATTTATACAGCTGGTGGAGGATGGGATGGAAACTGCTTAGCAGTCCGTGCAAACGGGCCTGGCCAGTGTTGACTGCCCTGGCCGCTCCATGGGTTCGGCAGTAGATATGATAAGGCAGGCCTATTTGAAAACTTCCGGCTTCTCAACCAATGTACAAAAGAGCCTTCTTGACATGCCTTTTGCAGGGGGGATGCTTTTTGGACAGAAGGCAGATGACTCCTTGGCGAAATTCAAGGAGTCTAAAATTGCTGCTCTGTCGCTGGGTCTGACTGTGCAGCCGACTAAGCCTGCTTTCAGCTTTGCCTTTAGAGACAGAGGCTATAGGCGCTATGTGCCTTATGGCAGGAAAGCGCAGCCCCCACTAGCCAGACAGGGCCAGATACGTTTCTCGCATCCCAGAAGGGGCAGAGGCTCTTCTAAGGGCCAGCAGTTGCAGCAAGGGTGTCAGCGCCTTTGAAGATGCTTTGATTTTCCCCTCCCACAACATACCGGTTGGTAGACGTTTGGCAGGGCATTGGTCCCAGTGGCTGCAGATAACCTCTGATGCCTGCGCCCTGAAGTTAATTCAGTGGTGTTATTGTCTCCCCTTTTTGGGAAAACTTCCAGAAAGACCCCTGTCTTCACCGATCCAACCAGGACAGGAGCTCTAGGAGAACTGAGAGCCCTGTTGTCAAAGGGTGCCATGGAAGAGGTGCCTCCCGATCAGAGAGGGTCATACTGGTATTCCCAGTATTTCCTGATGCTCGAAAAAAGGAGGACGTCTCCGTCCCATTCTGGACCTCAGGCCTCTAAACAAGTTCTTGAGAAAAGACAAATTCAGGATAGTGATGTTGAGAGAAATTCTCCACGCTCTTGAGTTTAAGGACTGGCTGGTGTCCAGAGACCTGCAGGATGCCTTCTTCCGTGTGCACATACATCAGAATCATAGGAAATTCCTGCAGTTCCTCTTTGGGGACAAGCACTATCAGTTCAGAGTGCTGGCCTTTGGCTTGACCTCCGGTCCAAGGGTCTTTACCAAGCTCATGGCGGTAGCCACGGCTCACCACAGGAAATCCAGAGTGCACGTATTCCTGTACCTGGACGACTGGCTGATTCCGGCGAAATCAACGGAACAGGTTTTGACTCATTTAGATGACACCCGTCGGCTACTGCACAGACTGGGCTTCTTCCTGAACTTGAAGTCCCACTTGACACTGGTCCAAAAGCACCAGTTCATCTAGGGTGTCCTAGACACTCTGGCGGGGAAGGCCTTCCCTCCTGAGGAGAGAGCCAACAACTTACAACAGATGGTCCAGTTGTTCCGGAACCACGCCACCTTACCAGCGGCTTCCTTTCTGCACCTTTTTGGGCCTCGTGGCCTGTTGCATTTTCCTTGTGTCAGAGGCCAGACTGCGCATGAGATTCCTTCAGTGGCTCCTGTGAGACCAGTACCAGGGAGCGCTCTCAGATCCTCTCAAGGTGTCCGGTCAGGTAGTTTGCGGACTCGGCTGGTGGGACACACGCAAGAATCTGATGGCGGGGGAACCTTTCTAGCCTCCTTGGCCTCATACTCGAGTGGTCACGTATGCGTCCCTGAAGGGTTGGGGCACTCATTACGAAGACTTGGAGGTGAGTGGCCTTTGGACTGTGTCGGAAGCCAGGTGGCATATCAACAGGCTGGATTTGCAAGCCATCACGTTAGCCCTGAAGGCTTTCGCCCCATCGCTGAAGGGAAGCATGTCCTGATTCTGGCAGAGAACACGGTGGCCATGCACTTCTTAAACAGGCATGGTGTGGTGCATTCCTGTCCCCTCTGCACAGAAGCGATGCAGCTGTGGTTCTGGTTGTTAGAGAATCAAATCTCAGTTTCAGCAGTTCATCTGGCGGGGACAGAAAACAGTTTGGCGGAGGGTCTGAGCAGGCAGACAACAGTCTCACATGAGTGGGAAGTGTGCCAGGAGGTCCTGTAAGAGGTCTTGGCTCTCTGGGTACCCCAGAGTGGATCTGTTTTGCCATGGAAGCCAACAGGAACTACGAACATTTTTGCTAGAGGGAATTCCCAGCGAACGTTGCACTGGGGGACTGCTTGCTGGTGGATTGGACCTTCTGTCTCCATTAAGCGTTCCCTCCGATCCCCGTCATTCTGTCAGGGGGTTAAAGAGGTTTCAAGCGACCATGATCTTGACCACCCCAGAATGGGCGAGGAGGAATTGGTTTCCCCGACTTCTTGGATCTGTCCGCTTGTCCACCTCACTGGTTGTCTCGCCGACCGGATCTCCTCACCCAGTTTGAGGGTCAGATACTACACCGACCCCGGATTCCCTCAACCTACACGCGTGGCTCTTGAACGGATGAGGTATGATGACTGGGACCCCTGAGAGAAAGGTCTTGAGGTGTTGCTGGCTGCACGCAGACCATCTACAAGATCTCTGAATGCGTGCAGGTGGAGAAGATTTGAGGTGTGGTGCAGGGAATGCGAGGTTGACCCCATCTCTTGCTCTACCACAATGGTGATGGAGTTCCTCCTGTCACTAGCCTCTTCAGGTTGCAACAATCAAGGGGTATTTGCCAGCTCTTTCTGTTTTTAAAAGGTCCCCAGATCATGGTTTCCTTTTTTACCATATCGGTCATGGCCCAATTCCTGAAAGGCCTTCTCAACAAATTCCCTCCAACCCCATTTGTTCCGGATTGGCACCTTAACCTGGTTCTCACCTTTCTTGTGACAGCTCCATTTGAGCCTATGCATTCTTGTTCGCTTAGGTTGCTGTCCCTTAAAACTGCCTTTTTGATTGCCATCACATCGGCCAGGAGGGTAAGCTAGCTGCAGGCCTTATGCTGCAAGCCCCCCTTTTTACGTTTCTTCAAAGAGAAAGTTTCTCTTAAGGTCCGACCAGGGATTCTTCTGAATGTTTCGGAATTTCATCTTTTGCAGTCTATTGACTTGCCAGTGTTGTACCCTCCTCCCCACCCTTCTAAGGAAGAAGAGCGTTTTCACTGTCTCGATCCTAAAAGAGCCCTCAGCTTTTATGTTGTCCGCACAGCGGAGTTTAGAAAGACAGACAAGGTGTTTGTCGCCCATTCTCTTTCACGCAGGGATCTTGAGATTACCAAACAGACCATCTTGTGCTGGATCATTTTATGTATCTGAGTGCTATCAGTCTGCGGGAAAAGAAGTCCCGTCGGGTATCTGAGCCCATTCCACCAAGGGAGTCTCCGCTTCCACTGCCCTTTCGAGAGGGGGGTCCCTGTTTGGGACATTTGCAGTGCTGCCACGTGGTCCTCTTTACATAGTTTCATGAAGCATTATGCTCTGGACGTTCCACATGGGGCTGATGCACGTTTTGGCAGAGCAGTTGTGTTGAACCTGCTTATGTAATCCTTTCTGCCATCCTCCTTTGGCTTACTGCTTGGGGAGTCTATCAAGAGGAGGAATCTGCGGGAGAAAAGCAATCCATTGAGTGAGAAATGACATTACTGTAATTTTCTTACTATGAATTCTTCTCACGCAGATTGCTCATCACGCCGCCCAGCCGTCCCCGCTCAGAAGGTGTTGTGGCTTTTTGCTTCTGATTCCATGTAGCGCGTTGGCGATGGCTTTGGGGTGCTCATCTCAGTTGTTTAAATCAACAAAAAAGAAAGGGATGTTTTTCTAATTGGAATGTTTGCAACCTTTGTTTCTATTCCATAGTTGCCAAGTTTAAGGCTGGTTAGCCTCCTTCCGTTTTCCTATGCTGTGCTTGAGCCGGGACAATTACGGAGGAACTAAGGCATGAGGCAAAGTGACATGGTATATGTATGGCACCTGATGTCACTTCCGGACCCGATGATCGACCGAGTCGAGGTCCACTACACCTTCTGCAGAAATGTTTCTGACCAGCAGAGCTTTGGAGGGATATCTATCAAGATGAGGAATCTGCAGGAGAAGAATCCATAGAAAGAACATTACAGTAAGGTAATTTCTCCTGTGTCCAAAAATCGAGAGGGAATAACCCCTCCGGACAACATTGTAGAATCCAAATCGCCCATGCTCCTCTACCTTCTCTTTGGAAAGAAATCCCTGATTTTCTTTTTAATGTTAGTTGTTGTAAGGGTATATTCCAGTCCAGATACAAGTAATTATTCAGGGTTCGTAGTGCCCACGGGGCTCTTTCCACAATCCTGTACTTCCTGGTTATGCTCATGAGCATGGATTTGGAACACTCACCATTACTCTCTGCCCAGTCATTAAAGGTTGTTGAGTTTGCAGGATCTGAGTGCATCCTGGATCCTTTGCTTCCACCTCCATAAGAGAACAGTCGCACTCTGGTGCTCTCATAACTTCAACATAAGCTCCACTGTGCAGATAGCATTTTGAAGACATGATCTGCCGTAACCTTGTCCTTTTACAATGATCGCACTCAGCAACCTATAGCAAGTTGGGTTGCTTTGTGAAACCTTTAGCAGCCCCAATACAATGGTCTTATATTGTTACAAGTCGGATGCAACTACAATTTCCAATCTGGTATGACAATAGGCTTAAAGTCTTGTAGGCCTACAACACTTGCGTAGTCTGACAACATTCATTAGTGGGTACTCATTTTTATGAATTTTCCCCAGCCCCTCTGACTTGTCCAAATTCCAATTGCCCACCCCCCATAAAAGCAGATAACTCGCCCTCTTACAAGTAGCACTTTAGGGAAGCTTGCATGGAAATTGAGAAGCGTTTTCCAAAAATGGGGGAGTTGAGGGGTGGTCCAAATTTTTTATATGTATTTGAGCTCAGTTTAGGTTTAGAAATTTATTACGTTTCATGAAAAACTCCTTGATCACTCACCACAAGGCCAACTTTGGAGAAATCATGGCAAGTTCCACAATGGATTACCAAATCAGAAGCAGTTGCGAGCCGGAGTACCCATTACTCACTGGCAATGTCCCTGATACTGTGTCTGGAACTGTTGAAAGCCTCCTCCTGGCCACGGTACACAGTGACACACTCCAAGATCACTCTGCATTTTATAGCTTCTGGGCTTCAGGACACAGCAATAGAGATGGGCCAAAGACTCCCACACACCAACACACTCCAAGCTCAGTTGCTTAGTTACATATTTCCTATGTTTTGAGGCTTGATGGATACATTTTGCCACAAAGTATACATAGTTAACAAGTACAGTCGATTTACATAACTCTACAGCATCCTTATGAGTAACAGCAACTTTTTTTTTTTTTAAGAGTGGCAGTAGGTACTTGCTCCTCAGATCTTTATATGCTTCACAAAAGAAGTGAGTCGCGCACTCGCTTTGTGCACCATAAAACAGACATGATTCAGAATTGCCACATTTCCAACCACAGGTGAATTATGCCGTCCTAAGGGTGTCTACTGAACAGTAAGGGGACATAGTGCGTTCCTTTAATACAGCAATCATCACGTCCGTTGTCGAGGATGAATGCGTCTGAATACAATGGAGTAGTCGAAAATATCGAGTGGCACTACACCCCCTGTCAAAAGCTTTTCGAGCGACTTTCGCTGGGTAACTATCAAGGTTAGGTATCTGTGGGGTATCACTACATATTATCCCCACCAAAAATATTGCCGTATATATGGTCGTCTGGAACGGCAATAGCCGATATTTTTGGGAGGGGATAGTTTTTGGGGTTTTTGGGAGCAGGGGTTGCGAGGTATCCCCCACTCCTTTAAAAATAATGCGGGGTGCAGAGGTGTCACCTGCAGGTTCCATGCCTTAATATCGCCACAAAAATATGGCAATATTTGTGTATTGCAATATTTTTGCGGGGATATTAACACATGGAACCATTTGTGGGAGACCAATCCATAGAAAGAACAGTACTGGTAAGTAATTGCTCCTTTTATGTTCTCACATCCTATTCAGAGTTTTTTTTTCCCTCACTTTAGGTGGAAGTAATTAAGAAGGCATACCTACAAGGGGAGGTGGAGTTTGAAGATGCTGAGAATGGAGAAGATCACGCAGCGTCACCACGCAATGTTGCCCACAATATTTACATATTGGCACATCAGGTATGTCCTTGGTGATCTGAATTCCCAGTTGATCATACGCTTAACAATAGGAAAAAAGCATATTCTCAATTTTTAGATGTCAAAAATGGGTTCTGTTACTAATGAGAAGAGACATGATTGATCCTACTGACAAAGATGAGTGGACTACATCGAATTGCCTTTTAGAAATTAACGCTGAGATAACTAGAGGTAGATACAATGCAATGGATAATCATAATGGGTTTGCCAAGGTGAAGCCATACAAAGATGATTATTTTTTGTGACTTGGAAAAATAGAATCTGTCTAAACTATGAATGGGATAATATCCTTTTTCATCAGTCAGCTTTTGATACCGTAGCGCATAGAGCTAGAAAACAAGCTCTGCAGCATTGCTTTAGAGACTGTTCGGTGAAATAAATTAGGAGTTTGAATCATAAAAGTGGCAGGGCAATTCCAAATGAAATAAATTGTGAAAAGGAGACCAGGTGGGCGCTTTTCGTTGCATGCATAAGTGCCATTGTGAGGGAGGTGAAAACTACTAACTACTTTTCGGATGATATTAGTTAATAGCACAGATAGATGAAAAACAGACATTTTGTGAAGCAGTATGCTTCTGTGCAGGTATGTGTATATTAGTCAAAATTTCCTTGTTAAATTTAGTATCTTATAATGCACTAATAAAGGTCTGAGGCCCCCTCTACCGAGATGCAACAGAGCCAAATAACCCGGGGTTATCCAGACATGGAGCCCTTGCTCACTCTGCTTCTCTGTGAAAGGTACAGTGAGCTTAAAGGTATAGTTGACTCAAGCATTTAATTGGCTCAAAAGATGGGCCATAATCAAAAATATATATACAAAATAGTTCCTCTGTAAAATATTGAGCAAATGAGGCTCAAACTCAAAAATGTCATGCACTAGGACGCCTCCATTTTGTGAAATGGATGAGCCTCCTGTGCTTGTGTTAAGCTCTGTCCTCTCTGCAATAATGAAGCAAAAGCCACCTACTGGTAGCTTTTGTTTTTTACGGCCGACTTTTGCTTCATTATTGCAAGAGAGTAGAGAATGCAGTCAGGATCCTTCCTGCCGTCAGCTGCTGGTAAATGCTTGTTATTATTATTTTTTTTACTTTGAAAAATACGGCAATTATAAATACAACTGCATTGTATTTCTGATATCTGTGGCTTTTGCTTTGAGTCGAGGCGGGGGAGCCCGGGAGACTCGAAGCGAAGTACCGGCATTTCTAAATACAACGTTGTTGTAGTTATGATTGCCGTGGTTTTCTTTTTAAGTTTCCCAGGGTTCCCATACTCAGCGGAGCTCGGTACACAAAAAAGAAAACCACAGCAATCATAAATACAACAATGTTGTATTTATAATTTCCGAGCCTTTTGTTTTAGGCCTGTCCAGGCAATTATGAATACTTCGCCGGCATCCGGCAGAGTATTCATAATTGCTGTGACTTTATTTTTCAATTTCCCGTGCTCGGGAAACTAGAAAATAAAGTTGCAACATTTATGAAAACTCCACCGGCATTCGGCGAAGTATTTATAATTGTTCTGCCTTTAATTTGACCTTTTCTGTGCTTCCCTAGGCTTGGGGAGCACAGAAAATGTAAAATGAAAGTGAAGGCAATTGTAAACACTGGCAACCTACTCTCCATGTTAAGCTCTGCTCTCTGGCTACAGTAATCAAGAGCTCCCAGTAGCATCACAAAATGGATGCCCCATGTAAAAAGTTTGAGCCTCATTTGCTCAAAATATTACATAGGAACGTTCTTTAAAAATGTTTTATGTACATTTTTGATTATTACCCATCTTTTGGGACAATAACATTTTTGAGTGAACTTCCCCTTTAAACATGGTTGTAAACCCTCCTGAGTGGGCAACTTCCCAGAGAACATGTTATTCAATGGATTGCTTTTCTCTCGCAGATTCCTCAGATAGATATCCCCTTGCAGCTTCAGCTGCTCAGAAAATACGCCGACAGGGAGCGTGGTGGGCCTCGTCTCGTCTGTCAATCCATCTTGACTCTGTGTTCGTCATCGCCACCAGACATGATGACGGGCGTCATATATATATATATATTTATATATATATATATTTCTGAGGCTTGTGGAATCTGCTTAGATCACATGCTGTGCATAGGCCGACATCTAGTGGAAGCTGCGGAGTATTACAGTTTGTTTTTTCGAAACTCGAAAATGTGCGTCGACACAGGGCGTGCCAGTAATACTATCCCTAGTGTGACGTCCACTGTACCCAAGATCCCTCATGCGTGTAGGATCCTCAGATTGTTTTTTTCCGCCATACTGGTCGGAAGCATCTTGCGGAGTCCCCTGGCCTTAGCCATACTTTTGCTAAAATTTAAAATTATTAATCTATTGACATCCTTCCCCACCCCAACGTCGAACTTCGACACTCGACGCCGGCTGGAGAAGAAATCGGCCGTCGGCTGCTGCACGACGGATTTGGGCCTCGGAAGGCCGCTGGCCTCGGCCCGGGCCTGGTAGGCCGCTGGCCTCGGCCCGGGCCTGGTAGGCCGCTGGCCTCGGCCCTGCAAGTAGGGAGAGTGGGGGGTGGTACATACTCTACACTCTTGGTATATAGGTACACCCTATGCATTTCCTACACTTAACAGCCCGCTGCCTCAAGGTGCGTATGGAGGGTACCCCTTTTCAATTCTGCCGCAAGTGCAACCGCAAATACCCTTGGGTCGACAGGCACGCCACGTGCAATCTCTGCTTGCCAAGGGACCACCCCGAAGCGAACTGCAGAGCGTGTAGTAGGTTTAAACCTAAGACACTTAAGGACCGTTCGACGAAGCGTTGGGCCCACCACGCCAGGCAGGCGGCCATGGCAGTGGAGGGCGCCTTCAGCGATGGCAGCGACGCCGTACTTTCGGACGGCAAGGGCATTACGGCGTCGAAAGACAGCCGAGCACAGGTCCCCGACCTCGGAAGGTCGTCCGGCAGGGCGGCTATGGGGAAGACCCCGGCGACGCAAGCGCTTCACATACTACACACACTAAATACACTAAGTACAACCGAGACTTGACGACGTCGAGTTCTCGGAAAGAGGCACAGACAGAACGGTCCGATTCGGTGTCCTCTGGGCGCTCTCGATCAAGATCGCCGCATGACTCCAGGCAATCATCCACTCTTGCCAAGAGTGCCTCGCTCCCTAGGCTAACAGAGGTTCGATCGTCGGAAGACGAAGACGACTTCCACCCCCAGGCCGCGCTCCAGGAGACGGAGCCCGCAACTAAAGCCAGCGAGGCCCCACGCTCGAAGGACAGGGACACCTCTCCCGATCCTCGATGCCAGGTGTCGAAAAACTCCGGAGCCACTAAGGGACAGGGAAAACATTTTTCTACGCACGGGGAGGGGGGGGGGGAAACAGCAGAAGAAACTACCTGTACATTCTTCCACACCTGTGAAACACTCCACCCCCCCTAAACAGACAGACAAGCCCCGGTCTGCTGATAGGTCCACAACCAGCAAGGCTACTCAAGACAAATCCCATAGACTTGCTGAGAGAGTCATTCCCAGTTCCAAAAAATGGTCCAGTGAAGACATAGATAGGGTCATGTCAAGAATGTCTTCTTTGGCTGATTTTTAGGATAAAAATCCAGAACATTTCCTCTCGTATGATCCACAAGGGGCCACACCCTCAGGCTCTACTGATCCTATCCCCCCAAGTAAGAAGGCCCGGTTTGAAACCCCGATGAGGTCTGAACCCTTCGAGGTACAACCTTACGCAACACCGTACTCACGGTATCAAGAAGAGGCTTCCTTTTGTGGAGACCAAGAATTTGGTATGATAGAAGAGCAAACCGGGACGGGCTACTATGGGGATGATGAGGAACAGGAAGAAGAAGAGGATAACCCGGAAACATACAGAGTAGATTCCCCGGTAGAGAACGAAGCCCCGGTTATCGACTCCCCGGTCGATAATCAGCCCCTCCTAAATGAGGTTCTCGCTCGCGCAGCAGAACATTTCCACATTGACACCCACAGTGTACAGGAGGAAAGGGACTTCGCAGAAGAGTTAGTGGGAGAAAGGAAGCCGGTTGCCCAGACCATCCCTATCCTTAAATCCATTCAGCGGAGAATAGATCCGTCCCTGGTGAACCTAAACCTCACCAGAGCAGTCAATCCCAGGGTTGAAAAACTTTTCAGGGCAGCTCAGTCTGACCCTCTCTATATAAGAGGGCATCTAAAGCCAGACTCCCTAGTTGTTACCAACACTCGTAAGAGGGCTGGAACACCCTTGTCTTCGTCAGAAGCTCCTACCGACAAGGAGAGCAAAAAATTATACGGTTTCGGCAGGAAAGTAGCCTCAACGTCCGCCTATCAAGCAAGGATTGCTAACTCCACCACCCTGTTGGCCAGCTACAACTGCCATCAGTGGGAAGAAGTCGCGGCTCTCATAGCCTCTGCTCCTGAACCGTTAAAGGGCCAATTAGCTCGGATTTCCGCAGAGGGTAGAGCCGTGTCTGGTTGCATTTTTAAAGCAACCTTCGACGCCGCGGATAACGCAGGCAGATTGATAGCAGAAGGTACTGTTATCAAGAGACATGCATGGTTACGGCAGTCTGGGTTTAAGGCAGAAACTCAGGCATCATTGTTAGACAAACCGGTGGAAGCCGATCTGTTGTTTGGTAAGGCGGTCGAGGACGCACTGAAAAATGCCAAGGACGAATACGAGACACTCAAATCCCTTGGCCAGTTAACCAATAAACCCCCTAACTAGAGAGGGAATAGTAATTTTCGTCGCCCACGCGGCCAAAATTCACAGAGAGGATCTAACTATTCCCAGGGGCAGGGTACACAGTGGAACAACAACCAACAGTCTACCCAGGGTTACGGCAGAGGTAATAGGAGAGGTTGTGGTAAAGGCAGAGGCAGCCACAGCAAGGGAGGCGGCACGCCTCCACCAAAGCAGTGACGCTCAGTTCAGGGTCCCTTCTCACGCAACCCCAGTAAGGGGACGCATTTCAAACTTCACCCAGGCTTGGGAAGGGATCACATCAGACAGATGGGTGCTGTCAACAGTATCCACGGGATATTGTATAGAGCTACTGCAGCGTCCCCAGAACCATCCTCCACGACAAAGAGTACACTCCTTAGAACATCAGAAGATTCTCCTCGAGGAGATCGCCATTCTTCTACAAAAGGACGCGATAGAACTCGTCCCGGGACACCAGGTAAACAAGGGTATTTATTCAACTTACTTCCTTGTGCCAAAGAAAGACTTGACAATGCGCCCAGTATTGGATTTATGGTCTGCCAACAAGTATGACAAGCCCCAAAAATTTCGTATGACCACGCTACAAGAGGTAATCCCCCTCCTAAAAAAGGGGGATTACATGGCAACCTTGGATATGAAAGATGCTTATTTTCATATTTCCATGTTCCCAGCGCACAGAAAGTACTTGCGCTTCAAGGTAGACAGTCGCCACTACCAATTCAAGGTACTGCCCTTCGGGATAGTTTCAGCACCAAGGGTATTCACCAAGGTACTGGCGGTGGCGGCTGCACACCTACGCAGGGAGGCAATCCCAGTGTACCCTTATCTGGACGACTGGCTCATAACGGGGGAAACCCCAGGAATTTGCAGGACAAACATTCAAAGGACTATCGACCTCCTCCACGAATTAGGCTTCTCAATCAACGAGAAGAAGTCAAGCCTGGTGCCAAGCACCTCAAAACAATTCCTAGGAGCAATCCTGGATACCCAGGAGGGGTTGACCTTTCCTTCAGAAGAAAGAATTCGGAATATACTTCTGCAAATTCTGCATTATCAGTCCGGTCAACAAATAACGGTAGGCAAAGCAATGCGTTTACTGGGCATGATGGCGTCATGCATTTACCTGGTCCCCCACGCGCGACCTGCGCATGCGTCCCATGCAGGAATGGTTGGCGAAACAGTGGTCTCAGGGAAGTGGTCAGTGGAACGATCTAGTGGTCGTTTCGCCAACACTGGTACAAAGCCTTCACTGGTGGACAAGAGAGAATCTCGCAAAGTGGAAACCCTTTTACGATCCCGAAGTACAGGCAGTAGTCACTACAGATGCATGTCTGACGGTGTGGGGAGCTCACCATCTCCACCACACAGCTCAGGGTCTCTGGTCTCACTCAGTGGCCAAGAACCACATCAACCTGCTAGAGCTTCTGGCAGTATTCAGAGCGCTTCAGGCGTTCGAGCCCCATCTACTAAACCTGTCAGTGCAAATCCGGACGGACAGCACTACAGCCATGTTCTACCTGAACAAGCAAGGAGGGACTCGCTCGCCAAATCTGTCCAAGCTTGCCCAGAAAATCTGGATATGGGCACTCAGACGGAATATCTTCCTGTCATCACAACATGTTCCAGGGGAGCTCAATTCCCTAGCGGATACTCCCTCCCAGAGGAACACGAATCGGTTCTTCACAGAGAGGTCGTAGAAGATCTCTTCTCTCAGTGGGGTTTCCCCACTATAGACTTATTCGCCACAAGCGAAAACAAACAATGCCCAGGATTTGCATCCAGGTTCCCCCAACCAGACTCCCAGGGGAACGCCCTGTGGATGAACTGGTCAGGGATGTTTGCGTACGCTTTTCCACCAACTCCTCTCATCAGGAAAGTGGTGAACAAGATGAACAGGGAATCGATGACGCTCGTCCTAGTTGCTCCCACGTGGGCAAGACAACCGTGGTTCCCACACCTACGCAGGATGGCGGTGTGCGAGCCCATCAAACTTCCAGCCTGGTACAACCTACTGTTCCAGCACCAAGGTCAAACAGTGCACCAGCAACCCAATTCAATGAACCTGGCAGCATGGCTCCTGAGGTCATAGAGTTTGGACACCTCAAATTGCCACAGAGGTGTATGGACATCCTAAAGGAATCTAGGAAGCCAAACACAAGGCACTGTTACTTTGACAAGTGGAAGAGGTTCGTTATCTGGTGCCAGAGTAGACAAATCAACCCAGTTGAATGCACTCCTTCCACTATTGTTACATACATGCTCCACCTGCTAGATGCAGGATTGGTTTTTAACTCACTGAAAGTACACCTGGCAGCTCTCTCGGCTTACACCACTTCCCATAGCAAAGTCTCGTGGTGGAAAGTACCAGTAGTTAAAGCCTTCATGGAAGGAGTAAAGAGACTTCACCCTCCTATTTCAAACCCACCGCCAGGGTGGGACCATAATGTGGTGTTAGCCAAGCTCATGGGCCCCCCTTTCGAACCCATGCATAAAAGCAGTCTCAAACACCTGACTTATAAAACGGCCTTCTTAGTAGCTATTACTTCTATAAGAAGGGTCAGTGAAATTCAGGCTCTGTCAGTGCAGGATCCCTTCTTTACTATCCATAAAGACAAACTGGTTTTACGCACACACCCTAGGTTCTCACCTAAATTTATATCAAAATTCTATGTAAACCAGTCCATCGAGCTTCCGGCTTTCTTCCAGAACCCGCAAAGCTCGGCTGAGGTGAAACTACACACCCTAGATGTGCGTAGGGCGGTCCTCTACTATGTAAATAAAACAAGACCGCTAAGGAAAACAGATCAACTGTTTGTCTCCGTAGCTACAGGCAGAGAGGGGGATCGCGTCTCTAAAGGAGCCATCTCGAAGTGGATTATTAACTGTATCCAGCTGTGTTACTCACTCTCTGAAAAAACTCTGCCTTTTACGCCAAGGGCCCACTCTACTAGAGGCATTGGGGCCACTCTGGCTTTCATTGCAAATGTTCCCCTCGACACCATTTGCAAAGCATCTACTTGGAGCTCTATTCACACTTTTACTCAGCATTACTGCATTGACACCCATTCCATGACAGATACACAAGTGGGACAAGCGGTTCTAAGACATTTATTTGCTCATGACCCTTCTCACATCCCACCTCCTTCTTCTGGTACTGCTCGCTAATCTATGCACAGCATGTGATCTAAGCAGATTCCACAAGCCTCAGAAGGGATACATTACTCACCGTAATCGTATTTCTGATGCTTGTATCTGCTTAGATTCACATGCAACCCACCCTTCCTCCCCTCCGAGAGAAGGCGCATGATTGCTTGTAGTCTTACCTTTCTGTCTATCTGCTTGGATTATCTGTACTCACGCTACTCCTCATGCTACCTCATGTCAGAAAAATACAATCTGAGGATCCTACACGCGTGAGGGATCTTGGGTACAGTGGACGTCACACTAGGGATAGTATTACTGGCACGCCCTGTGTCGACGCCCATTTTCGAGTTTCGAAAAAACAAAATGTAATACTCCGCAGCTTCCACTAGATGTCGGCCTATGCACAGCATGTGAATCTAAGCAGATACAAGCATCAGAAATACGATTACGGTGAGTAATGTATCCCATATTATTAAACTATGTCCCGTGCATCAGTTCTTTTTTTTTTCACACGCTCAGCACACTCTTCTTGAGGAACACTAGCGGACTTCGATCTTTTAAATTTCACTTGTTTCTTGGACACGTTTCTGTCTTTGCGAGTTGCCATGTCCGCGCTTCAGAACTCGGGCTTCAAGCAGTGCTCCGATTGCGGCTCCAAGATGTTGGTCACCGACCCGCTTCACATATGCATGTGGTGCCTTGGCATGGGTCACGCACCGAGGAGTGTGCATCCTGCGTCAAAATGAACATGAAGTCCATTGGGCAGCAGGCAGCCAAGCTCACATTGGGCCGACTGCCGTCCAAGTCTCTGGCACGGTCGATCGTTCGGTCATCCGAGGCCAAAATGGAAGGCTTCCCACCTAAAAAAGTGGAGAGGCACTGGGGCAAGGCAAAGAAGACATCACACTCTCAAAGCCACTCGTCGTCCTCACATAAGAAGAAGAGGCGAGACTGAATCATTGCCGGAAAGTGGCAAGTCGTCTGCAGGGCCGACGTACAGGCAGGAATGGGAGAACTTTAAGTCCCAGGTGTTGGCCATGTTTAAGAAGGTGGCTGGGAGTGCTGGTGAGCGAGCCCCCAAAACAGCAGACCCGCACCAGGGTAGCACATAGTTTGTCGGTGTAAGGGGGGCCTTTGAGCTCGGCGCCGAGCAAATCTGGCAAGTCTTCGACCTGGAGACCTTCCTGCACACCTCAGGCCCTGATCGTTCTCGATATGCCACTGGCGCCCAGAACATAGTCAGATATGATCGCCATACCTTCCGATAAACCATCCACGCAGACCATCGTCAATCGGTCTTTTGTACTGTTGTTTCGATCCGACTTCTCTGGGTCGATGGCATACATTTTCAGTGCCGACGGCAGAGACCAGGGCAATGTCGACCCCAGTTATTCAAGGGCTGGCGGTGCACACTATTTTACTGACCAGCCAGACCTCATTGCCTTGGCAGAGGGACTACACAACGCCAGTGGGCTGGACACTTCTCCAGATATCGAACTTCAGCAGACTTACCCCTATGCCCATACTCATGCAAAGCTTAGGACTGAGTAGTTAACACCTTGGGGCTGAATATCCCACCCCTGCTGTGCCTGTCCAGGGCTATGAGCTGACAGACATTCTTGACAAAGTTCCCCCACAGAAAGGAATATTCCATTCAATCTGGCTATCGCCGTCCCAGTTGCCTCCTTATGGCAACGCCTCTGTACTATTCCTCTGGTTAATTCAAACCTGATGAGCAAGTATAGCCTGGCAAGAGGAGACCCCTTTTTTTGTCTCCTCTCACCCCACTTTGGAAGGTTTGGTTGTTTAGGTGTCCACAGTGTCCACCAGGGCAGCTTCTTCCACGTCCAATTTGCCTACTGACAAGGAGGGCAAGAAAGTGGATGCCCTAGAAAAGAAAATCTTCTGCTTCGGGAGCATGGCTTTAAAAGCTACTAATGTCTGCTGTGGCTTTGCAAAATATTCATTTGGACTGTGGAAAGCAGTTGAGCATGCATCCCAGTACTTCCCTCAAGAGGAGTTTTGGGACGGTTTCCTGCAGTTGGTGGATGATGGGACTGAGGTGCCTGACAGTCATTGCAAACAAGCCTGGCCGTGGCGGACTGGGTTGGTCAGTTGATGGGTTTGGCTATGGTCTGTAGGAGGCAGGCCTATCTTTGCTCCTCAGGGTTCTCCCCAATGTCAAAGTAAATTGTTGGACATAGCTTTTGATGGGGAGAATTTCTTTGTCCTGAAGGCTGATAACTCCTTGCATAAGTTCAGAGCCCACGCTTGCAGCAAAGTCGCTCGGCCTAGCTGGTCAACAGCCAGTCAAACCTGTCTTTAGTTCTGCTTCGGGGGGGGCAGGGGCTACATGCGCCTTACGTCCACTACGGCAGGATGGCTCAGCTCCTGCAAGCCAGACAGGGGCAGAGGCGTTTCTCACGCTCTGGAACGGGCAAGGGGGCCTTTAGAGGTCAGCAGACAGCTGGAGCAGTGGCTCCGTCCTCAAAGCCGCTTTGATTTCCCTCCCACAACTTACCAGTTGGAGTATGGCTGTCCGAGCATTGGACCCAGTGGCAGGATATTACCTCCAACACCTGGACACTGCCGCTCGTGCGCTGGGTTTATTGCCTGCTCTTCTTAAGGAAACCCCTGGGCAAACCCCCACCACGTCCTTGCCAGCCAGAACAGGATCTCCAGTAAGAACTGTGAGCACTGTTGATGAAGGGTGCCGCGGAAGAGGTACCACCCATGCAGAGAGGGTCGGGCTGGTACCAAAGAATTGAGGAGGTCTCCGTCCCATCTTGGACCTCAGGGCCTTGAACAAGTTTCTGAGAAAAGACAAATTCAGGATGGTGACGTTGAGCGAGATTCTCCATGCTCTCGAGTTACAGGACCGGCTGGTGTCCATAGATCTGCAGGACGCTTACTTTCATGTGCTGATATATCAAAAGCACAGGTGGTTTCTGAGGCTGCTCATGGGGGGACAAGCAATACCAGTTCAAAGTGCTTCCCTTTGGGTTGACATCCGCTCCGAGGATCTTCTCCAAGCTCATGGCAGTAGTCGCGTCTCACCTCAGGAGATCCGGCGTTCCATACCTGGATGACTCGCTGATCCAAGGGAGGTCGCATAGCAGGTCTTGTCCCATCTCGGGGACACCTGTTCACTGCTACACAGGCTGGGCTTCTCCCTGAACTTGCAGAAGTCCCACACAACACCAGCTCAGAGGCTCCAGTTCATGAGGGCAGTCCTAGACACTCGGACAGAAAAGGCTTTACCGCCCGGGAAGAGAGTAGCCAGCATTGCACAGATGGTTCAGCAGATCCAGGACCGTGACACCTTACCATTGGCTTTCTTCCTCAGCGTCTTAGGCCTCATGTCCTCCTGTATTTTTCTGGTTCCAGAGGCCAGGCTGCGGATGCGATCTTTGCAATGGCTCCTGCGATGTCAGTGGTCACAGTACTTCGGCACATTGAAGGGTGTCCTCATGGTGTCCAGGTCCTTGGTCAACAACCTTACTTGGTGAGCCAATAGCAGAAACCTGCTAGCGGGTGAACCCTTCTGGTCTCTGTGGCCTCACGTCCAAGTGTTCACGGATGCATCCCTGATGGGCTGGGGCTCTGACTGCAAGGACTTGCAGGTAAGTGGCCTTTGTTCAGCAATGGAAGCCATGTGGCACGTCAACAGGTTGGAGTTTGCAAGCCATCAGGTTAGCCCTGAAGGCGTCCACTCTGTCTCTGAAGAGGAAGCATGTCCTGATCTTGACTGACAATGCAGTGGCTATGTACTACCTGAACAAGCAGAGTGCCATGCGCTCCCTCCCCCTTTGCAGAGAGGCGATGCAGGTGTGGTACTGGTGTGGTTCTGGCGATTGGAGAACCAGGCACAGCACAGTTGCACACGAGTGAGAAGTGGGCCAGGAAGTCCTAGATGAGGTCTTTGCTCTCTGGGGTACCCCAGCGGTGGATCGGTTTGCCACAGAGTCCAGCCAGAAGTGCAGACCGTTTTGCTCGAGGGAATTCCCAGCGAACGCCACGCAAGTGGACTGGATCTAATCTTTGCTCTCCTCTATGCCTTCCTTCCGATTCCCGTCATTCAATGAGTTCCCAGGGGATTTAAGCAGTTTAGAGCAACCTTGATCGCCCCGGATTTGGCGAGGAGTGCATGGTACTCGGACCTTCTGGACTTGACCATCTGCCCACCTCTCTGGTGGCCTCGCTACTCGAATCACCTGACCCAGTTAGGTTGGGTGCTCCACCCGAACCCGGAATCCCTCAACCTACATGTGTGGCCCTTGAGAGAATGGTTCCATGTAATAATGTTGCCACAAAAATCTCGCCATGCAAAAATGTTGCAGAAAAATGGCAGTTTTTTGTGGCGACATTATTGCATGGAACGTGCGGGGGAAACCCCCGCCACCCCCGAACTTTGTTTTGTTTCTTTTTTTTTTGTTGTGCCCCTGTCCCCATATATATGGTCACCCATATAATATCGCCACAACCTTTTCCTGGCGATATTATTTACGGCGACCATATATATGGGGATAATATTACCTGATACTGAGAGAATGAGATATGATGACTGGTACCTCTCTGAGGAGGTACTAGAGGTGCTGCTGGCTGAACGCAGACTGTCCTCAAGATCTCTACGCGTGTAGGTGTAGAAGATTTGAGTCATGGCAAGGGAAACGTGAGGTCGATCCTATCCCTTGCCCCCTCTTACCCCCACTACAGTGATGGAGTTCCTTTTGTTACTGACCTCTTCAGGCCACCACAATCAAAGGATATTTGGTGGCTTGGTCTGTGTTCAAAAGGTCTCTGGATCAAGGCTCTTTCTTCACAATCTCGGTTATGTCCCAATTTCTGAAGGGCCTTGTGAATAGGTTTCTGCCTATCTCTTTTGTTGTAGCAGATTGGGATTTGAACCTGGTTCTCATTCTTATGGCGGCTACCTTTGAGCCCTTAGTTTCTTGTTCTCTGTGGCTGCTTACATAGAATACAGCCTTCTGGTTGCCTTTACGGCAGCCAGAACGGTCAGCGAGTTACAGGCACTTTCTTGCAGACCACAATTTTATTGTTTAAGAAAGGGTATCTCCAAAAGTGAGGCCAGGGTTCTTGGCTAAGGTCGTGTCAGAATTGCATCTCTCTAAAGAGATAGATCTTCTGGTGTTCTACCCACCTCTGCACCGCTGTGATGTTTTTAGGGTCTATTGTTCTGCTTGGTTGCAAGCCGCACCTCTCTTTTTGAAATATATTTTTAGTTCTGCTTATCCCAGTGGGATCTCTGTTTTTCTATTCCTCTGTTGGCTAGGTGGCCATCCTTTTCTTGATGGTTTTCCTATGCAGTTGCTGGGCTTGGTGTAGGGGGCGAAGGGATAGAGGGAAAGGTGGGAACTGAGGTACCAGGCGTGGTGACTCAGTATATATACGAAGCTCGACATCCCGTCCCGAGCCACCGATCAAGCACTCAGTCAAGACCAATTAACGGCTGAGTTGATGTCCACTGCGCCGCCCCCTGTTGAAACTTTTTCGAGCAGTTTGTAAGGGGATATCTATCTGATGAGGAATCTGCAAGAGAAGAAACCATATAAAGAACATTACGGTAAGTCATTTCTCCTTTGGCTGTGTAGCTCCCAGACCTTTTTTGAATGTGTATAGTAGTGCATTATAAGATATTAAATTAACAAGTGACTATGCTAGTTCAGATTTGAGGTCCTTGTTCTGTGGTAAGATACTTAAAAAGCCGGAAGGACATTGGGGTTATTTAGTGTGGTATACTGTCAATTGCACTGGAGCAGTGATACAGAAGTGTTGAACTGGGACCCATGTTGGTTTGAGATGCTAAGAATGAGGAACGTGTAGAGACGTGATGTACCCATTGGGGCTCAACTATCCTAAAAATATAGGTTTCCATTGCTATTTGTTTCACTGTAGGGTTTCTGAGCCGATTTAGAACCCAGGGAAGATGAATTAAATATTACTGTACTATTTAAAGGCACAAACCGAGTGACCCACGCAAACTGCTTAGTTATGTTGTCATACTTATGCCATTTCTGGACCTTTTGAAATGTGTTCTTCCTACTTTTGCAGTGTCAACCAAAAGGTAACCATTTGAGTCTGAGTCCTGTTTGGTTCTTTCTGTTTAACCCATTCTTTTCTCCCTTCCATTTATCTCACAAATCCTTCTCCACTGCCGTTCTTTCTGACCTTTATTCCATAGTTTACGACTAGATCGTGTTGTATACATCTACTCATATTTCTTTCCTACCCTTTCGAGCCTTCTCCTCTCGTCACCCAATTGACCTATTGTATTTTGTGATTATGCACATTTGCATTCTAGTTGGCACGTCACAACAAGGAGTTGCAGCACATGCTAAAACCGTGTGCTAGTGGGCCGACAGTGGAAGGAGACGATGCACTGGAGTTCTATGCTAAACACACAGCTCAAATCGAGGTAGGGTTTGTTTCAGAAGAACTACTGTGACTTGTCAATGTTTCTGTGGGTTGAGGGACTTATCTCTGCACATAGAATCAACTGGGCAGTTGACAGAAATCCTAGGACTAGTCTGTGACCTCTTGCAAAGTGAGCATGAGCGGTTTAAATAGGCGCACCTGTCATCCTCGTTGTGGCAATTTCGCTGTGGTTTTTGCTGCATTCTTTGGTTGGAGGAGGGTGGGGGAGGAGCTGGGTTTGTGTATATTACAATGTTTTTTATGGGTAGTGGGGTGGGTTATATGGGGGGCATGCCAAACTAAATACTGCAACAAGATGAGCCAGATCCCAAATGGGCTATTTCAGACGTTGTAATAAAGAAGTATATGGTTATCTTCAAGGCATACTAAACGATCGGAGGAATGTTTGGGGCTTCAGGAGTCACAAGAGGCGTTTGAAGGAGTTTTGGCACATCTGATCGTTTTCTTGGACAAAGTGGAGATCCATATCTCCATCTTGCTAATCATGCATGTCTTGCACAGATTATGTACAAAACCAAAAGTGCCCTGTTGCCTTTAATGACTCCTGTGTGATTCTTTTCTCCTGCTGAATGAACCACATGTTAGGCAGAAACATGTGCAGTTCCCTTGGGGACCACTGCAAAAAGTTTAAGACCACAGGAGTAAGCAGTAAACCCAATTGGTAGCAGTCTGCACCACCCAGATTTACCTGGTAGCTGTGTCTGAGCAGTCAGACTTCTCTCAAGAAGAGTTAGGCATTATATAGAGTATACACAATAGGGCCAAAAACACAGTAGAACAAGCAAACACTGACCCGAGCTTTGGTATACAAATATATAATTATTTATTTTAAAACACACTTATGAAAATATACTGGCACTAATATATCAAGCACGTTCAAACAGTCACTATAAGTATATACACCTCCCTAGTTAATTATTCGACAAGTCTAGGTTAAGTCTAGGTTAAGACACCACTTATTTAGCAAAACAGAGGTGAGCGCGTAACCGTAGATGGCACTACTAATAATTCGTTTAAAAAGGGAGAGAAAAGGCAGAGTAGGAAAATAACACAGTACCAACACTTTTAAGAAACCACAGCAAGTCAAGAAAGGCAGGGTCTACTGTAGAGCAAAAAGTTCATAGGCCAGGCCCACTCTTTGAGAGAACAAGGTGGAATGTGCCCAAGATCACACAGTGGAAAAGCACTCAAAGTCTTTTCAGAAAAGTCAAAAAGAGGTTGGATCAGTTCAGAAAGGCAAAGTTAGCAGGTCTGAGGTCACCCCAGTTGGAAGGTCAAGGATTTACGGGACACCTTGAACAATCCGTTGCAAGGGAGACCAGGTGGGATGCAGTACCTGAAATGGTGAGAAAGCGCCAGCGGTGGCAGTTGTTCCTGGCAGCAGGTGCGAGTCGTAGCTTCGACCAGGGGAAGAGATGATCTCGACGAGGAAGAAAGCTGGAGGTCGTTGCACTGCCAGGGAAGAAACCAGCCGCGGAGTTCCCGATTTAAAAGGCACGACCCTTTTATTCACGGTAGTGGTGAAGCGTGGCTATCCGGCCGCCAGGGTGCCTGGCACGGGCGATTCGACCACGAGACGTCCAGGAAGGCGAAAAAGGCGAACTGGTTGGTCCCACCAGCTCAAAGGGAAGAAGACTCTCCTGGAAGAAGATCTCCTCTGTCGTCGGGGAAGTGGTGAGTTCGTACCGCAGGGCTCCACCGGTGGTGTCGTCGTCGTAGATGGCTCAGCTTCACCCCTCTTCGGATTCTTGAGGTCCTGTGGCGACTTCTGAAGTTCCAGTCCCCAAAGCCCTGCTTTTATGCAGAAAAACCCCCATTCAACAGCCTAGCTGTCACTCAAACATGCTAAGTGGTGTGCCGGGCGGCTCACCACTGGGCCAATCACACAAGAGTGCGACTTGAGTTGCCAAGGCAACTCAGTCCGGGGTGCCCAATCCCCCTCCCGCACATCCTGTAGACCCCAGACAGAGTTGCACCATTTGGAGGGCTTCTGTGGAGAAGCCCGCCAAAAAGTGGCAGAAAGGGCTCGACTTGGTTTAGAGTTTCAGAGGTGAACACAAACGCCATTTTAAAACCGAGTCCTGGCAAAAAGACCCAACCGGGGAATAGATATTAAATAAATAACCCAGCGGTATCTTTAACATTGCACCGAAAAGTGGTGCGTTTAAAATCAATGGGAAAATCCCATAGGAAATATTACGGTGGAATATTTCGCGTGGTATCCACTGCCACCAGCCAGAAACTCGACAAGGGGGGACTGGACAGTGCCCCTTTGGAAAACAGACCCAGGGGCAATCGAATTACCCCTACCAGTACTTCCACAATATGATGGTTTGTACTGGTTCTGTTCACAATTTGAGACTAGTAAAGCCCATGGTGACTTTATATGCCCTGGGAGACAGTAGTCAGTCCCAGGGTATGGAGTCTGTGTTTGGGGGTCACGATGATACCCCTGTGTTACTTTCCTGAGGGTGCTGTGTAACACACATACCAAAAACACATGAAGCCCTATGGAGTAAAAGACCCCATAGCCCATAAAACACATTTACAGTCAAAGGACATTCTCAAATCATGCCTAAGAGTGGGAGAAACAGTCTCACTCTTAGCAGGAGAAAAAATAAACCCCAAAAATCCAGCAAAGCTGCTGGGGGACTCACTAGGTTTGGGAAATTAGCCTTAACGGAGAATTCTCCCTAACTCCACATGACAGATTTCAGTGGATTCCTCATGAATCAGTCCTGGGTGTGCTCATGGTTTTCCATTCCTGTTTGGAGAAATTGTTGTTTTTGGGAGTGTTGCCTTGCTGCCTCTCAGCAGTATGTGCCTTTCCTATTCTTGCACTTCTATCATTTGAATGCCTTTTACATATTTAATATATGCAGACATTGCTCTACTCTATTAGGTAAACATTAGTTTGGATCAAACTCATGTGGCGAATGAAGGCAAAACTGCTTAGTGGTTTGTGAAAGAAATACATACTAAATATTTCAGTTATTGGACATTCCATTTCAATCTGAGCTTATATTGTACAAACAAAATGAGTTTGCGATTTGGAAGCCACTCCCCGGAAACCCATGGAACCAAAAGGCCCACACAAAAGTGATTCCTCAAATATTGTTTGGAGCTCAACTCGGGATCACAAAGTGTGAGTAGGAAGGTGTCAAAGACTGTAAAAACATATACATATATATATATTTAAAAAAAAAATTTAAATTATTTATGGATTGGAAATAATTGAGGAGTGTTTGCAGAGTGTAGCAGACTGTGGTGGCGTGAGGAAGTCTGTCCTGAACCTGCAGTATCTCTTCTATTCCGAGCTTAGAGGCTGCTTTAAAATACATTCTAGACGCTGAGGATCCACGGATTGTTTACAGCGAGGACGCTGCGTGGCGACATGGATCCTTCTCCAAATAGCCTGGCTCCGCGCACTCAGGTGTAGTAAGCTGCCAGGCGTTCACAGCAAACATGGCGCCCTTTGTGAAGATGGAGGGACGTCCTCGCTGAACTCCAATGAGCAATGGAATACCCCGACCGTTATGGAGAAGAGTATCGTTGAAATAAATAACATTGTGTTGGTTCACTCCGGCAAACAGAGTATTACGACCCTGGAGGTTTCAACAAACGACGCGTGCAGAAAACTGGACCAGGTACGTGTAAATCGGCCTTGCCGATCCCCGGCCCCCTGCACCTTCTCCCGTGCCCCGTACATGCTCGTGCTTGCGATGGTGTGACCTGTGGGCTTCCTGCGGTCTCTTCCGTGTTTTGTTGGTTCGCTGCAGCTGTTTTGGAGCGGGGAGGGTTTGAACTTCAATAATTTGGGTGTGCAAGGGGAGAGAGAGGAGCCCTGTTGTGTGGTGCGGGAATTCTGTGCTGATGAAAACAAAGATGTTTTCTGTCTGCCAAGCGAAGAAGCATATTTTAAATTACCAAAAGCTTCATCAATAAAAGCTCAAGATCACAAAATAAATCAGCCCCAGATGGGTAGCATGGATTCACCTGCGTCGGCGGACACAATAAGTGATCCGGGAGAATCCCGGCAAGCACAACAAATAGTGCAACTCACCAAAAATCAGGCAGAGTGCCTTGAAACAGAAAGGGGGATTCCAGAAAACCTGCAACAGACACGTTCTAGGCTGAGGCAACAGCTAGAGAGTGTATATCAAATAGAAATAAAATCACGATCTACACAAAAGCTAAATAAGGCACCTGCAAAAGAATGCCTGATTATAAAAGAGAATATCCCCAGCTCTAGTAAGCTACAAAAACAACTGCACGGAGTGGAAACAAGAGAGAGAGCAAAATCCCTGACCGAAACAAAATCTATAAAATGCATTTTAAGCCAAAAGAGCTGCTCTCGCAGCTCATTGGTCATACAAAGATACACCCAGGAAGTACAATAACATCACAGGATGGTACACAAAGGGCTCAAGAAGTCTCTGACCACAAACTGTTGATGGCCTCTGGTCAGTGTGATTTGATGGCTGTTTTGTACAATTCTGGTTCGGCAAAAAACACGACCGACGTAACTAGTGCCCCTGAAAACAACATAAAAAAGATCAACTCCAAGAAACTGCAGAGCAGGAGACATCAATGAATGGAAAATGCCTTACAAATGAAATACAAAGTGAAAAAGGTGCGGAATCTGTGCAGCAATCTGCAACTTTGACATCAACGGAAATACCATCTATGGACAATATAGTCCCAGAAGCATTAGAAAGCAACCCAAAAACCTGCCATGAGCAAAGACCAAGAAACCAGAGCATCAAGATGAATCCGCTAACAGGTCCTATAGATTGGAAACCAAGTGTGAAACACAACAAAGACCTGCTTGCCTTATTCAACAGTGAGAACACAAACGATGCAAATGGACAAGACCCAGGAAGCAGAAAGAGAATGACTGGACCTCCAAACAAAAAAATTAAAAATCAATCGGAAAGTCAAAATAAGAAAACAAAAAATCTGCCGAATCAAAAAACATCATCAATTGACGGCTCCCGTAATTTTATCCGAAATTTAAATCCATTTGAAAACCCACTAGATGGTAAAGGACAAAAGGAACACATGGACAAGAGGCTCGTCTTAGACAAGTAAAAACACAACTGGAAAGAGAATGTCATCATGCAAACAACACTAATATAAGAGAGTCTGAGTCAAGTGAAATACATGATAGCACTCAAGCTGCATTACTGCTCCTATCCACTTATGAAAACAACAGCGTAATAGTTAGAAACTGAAGACAATAACGAAGATCTGCATAAAGAGATGAAAAAACAAGAGTAACGAAAAGTATTGACCGATTCCATCAGTCCCTTTGTAACGCTACCAGAAAAAAGAGAACATCGTGAAGAAAAAAATAAAATAGAAAATAAACAACGCAAATTACTCAATACAATGATAGAGCAATCAAACCAGCATCGAGCAAAATAAAGAAAACATCTCGACAAGACTCAAAGGCTACAAAGAGAATTGAGCCACAAAGAGCCAAGACACCGAATGTGTCCGCGAGAGGCAAAGGAGGAAGCAAAAACCATCCATAAACTCCTATTAGAATGGTTGCTAAAAGCAAATGACGGCTACTGTATAACGTACCGCAAATCTGTGTCGTTGAACCGAAAGACATTAATATCGTGGCATTTCAAATAAAATCAGAAACAGATCTAATTTGTATCCATCTAGCATCCAAGTCAGTTACTGATCTGCTGTGCTCAGCTGCGGATTTCTTGGGTTTGATCTCAAAACATGTGAAAGCCAGATGAATGAACAAGAGAAAAAACACTTACAAGATTGCTGTTCACCCCAAAAGGAAAATACAAAAGCTGACCTAGACATGAAACCCATAAGATTTTTACCCACAATACTGAGAGGCCCAACAGCCATCCGCATGACCTTTAAAGGACGAGCAGAAAACAAAATGGACACACAAACAAAAGAAGCGCCCATAGTGAGAAAAATGTATCCAAAAAGATCTTCGGGCTAGCTAGCGGAAACTTTTGCGCTGATTGACAACAACTAGATCGAATGCCCAAGTTTGGCAACCAACTTCAGTATCTCCTCCTG
Organism: Ambystoma mexicanum; assembly: GCF_040938575.1. Classification (NCBI taxonomy): domain Eukaryota; kingdom Metazoa; phylum Chordata; class Amphibia; order Caudata; family Ambystomatidae; genus Ambystoma; species Ambystoma mexicanum. Next base: position 227,423,572 of record NC_090923.1, on the reverse strand, counting down.
GAACTCACAAGGATTCAACCATTTATTTAAAAACATCAATGAGGAGTTTTTAGAATCAGACATTATCTGTATACAAGAATGTTGGCTGCAAGAAACTCCGAACTTGGATGGCTTTACATCCTTACTAAATAAAGCATATTATAGCCAAAAAGGAAGACCGTCAGTGGGCCTCTCGACTATTATAATAAACTGTTCCAATGGCAAAGTATTATAAAAACAATAATTCAAGAAGAGTGTTTGGGACAAACGGAAAGGAAGAGCTGCATTATATTCAACCTATTTTGGAACACAAAAGCAAAGGATGGTGAACCTTTCTTAACTGTTATCAAGCATCTCAATGAATTAAGAGCAGAATATCTAACCTCATCCTTCATTCTTTGTGGTGATTTGAACATTGACTGCCTTAAAAAGCGGAAGCCAGATGAATATAAATCTTGTTTATGCCAAAAACGAATCTTGTTCATGGAAATGGATGAATGAGATGAAAATCTGCGATCTTAATTTAGCGAATGGTAATGTGTCTGGCGACCTTCAGGGGGCCCCCACATGGGCCTCCTACAATGCTTCAGCAACATTAGATTACTTTTTTTTCGATGGTGAAACTTATCAAAAAATGATCTCGCAAAATATTTTGCAAACTACAAAAAAATGATCATAGTATTATAATTCTTATTTGTCAAGAACTAAACAAAATAGTATCAAAGACAAAAATAAAAAACCGTGGAAATAAATAACATCGAACCCGACTGAGATTGCCAATAAAAGTGGTACCACTTCTTACCAAAGCCATAAAAAATTGGCATGAGGCAACAGACTCAAACATTGAATATGAATCATGCTTTCCCATCATGGGGTCTGGCATTCACATGCTCATGAATATTCCCCGTCGTCAGGCTGGGAATCCTTGGTAAAGAAAAAAATCAGTTTCAGTTTCACTTTTAAACTGTCTTTCACCTATCAACCAATCACTGGTCTCTTGGTCATACTGCCCTCAGCCAATGACTGACCTCTACCTAAGCCCCTCCTCTGGCAGCCATCTTCAGATTTTTACCACACGTTCAAGTGTTGGGGAGTCCATGTGCTATAGCTCTCGGGCTTTTACTGCGTTTTGCGATTTTTCTAAGAGTTCTATTCTATTGTTCCGGTCAATCGAGTCTCAAGCTCCATCGATCCATCTTCCGATTAACGGGGACCCGTTTTCGGATTCTTCAGCGCCCCACAAGGGTGAATTTTTGTCGTGTTTCTTCTTGGAGGATTCCAGAAGCTTCTTCAAGGCCTACCCCGCGTGGACATGGAAGAGGAGAAGGAAGACTCAACGCCTCTGTTCAAGGTTTGTCCAGGTTGTTGCCTGCGGAACATCTACTTGGACGATGGGCATTCTGTGTGCCTCTGTCTGCATTCCGACTATCGCACGTGGAGGATGACTGTGCGTTTTGCCAGGAGATGGTTCCCCGCACCATGAAGGATCGACGCAGGCGTCTCACGGAGTGGCTGCAGGTCAAGGTCCCTGATACGGGTGAGTCCCAGCAGCATGCCTCCCCCAGCCACAAGAAGAAATCTGAGTCTTCTAAGACCTTTGAGGGTGCCTCGGCAACGAGGGCCCAACAGAAGGCCAAGCACCGCAAGTCCGGGGGCACCAGGAGCACCGTTGCAACAGGCTCCCCGGCGGCCAGGGCGGGCTCGGTGGCCCCGGCAACTTCGACCACGAGCCAACGCTCCGGTTCGGCGAAGAAGAGGAAGTCGGACCACCCGGGTAAGCTTCTGGAGAAGCCCCGGATGGGCCAGTCAGAGAAGGCCAAAGGGGAGCAGGGCACTGACCCTCCCCCCAAGGTGAAGGCCCCTAGCTCGACCAAGGTCGTGCAGGCCCTGTTTCAACCGGCAAAGCCGTCCATTGAAGGCGTGGTGGCGTCCCTAGCGAAGGCCGCAAACACGGGTTAGCAGGGTACGGTCCCCAAGACAAGATTTTCTCTGCCTGCCAGGAGGGAATCGTTCCAGCCCATGGAGAAGATGCCGGAGAAGGTGATGCCCATCTCCCCGTAACCATCTCCCCTGGTCGAACAGAAGGGCTGGGGGCACGGTAGTCCTGCAGGGCATGGACATCTCCTCTGAGGAGGAGCTTTCTACTCTCCAAACCATTTTGGAGAAGAAATTCATAGAGGCCAAGGCCTACGTGAGGGACTCCGACGAGGGAGGCGACGAGACCGACGAGGAGGAGCAGGCCGTGGAGGAGTTGGAGAACCCTACACCGCTGCCACCATCGCTCCTGCCTCCGCAGCAACCACCTCAACCCCCAGCAGACATTTCGGTGGACATTCTCCAGGCACCCCACACATTGTGTTTGGAGATTCGGACGAGGGTGCCCCTTCCGCCGACAGAGGATCCCGCGGTGCCGGAAGATCCTGCGGCGCCGGAGCCATCAGGTGCGCCCCCTACCAAGAAGGGGAGAGTGCACCCTCCACCGCCTTTTCACCCATCGCCCCCCTCCCCTCCACCGAGGGAGGTTACCGACCAAGACACTGCAACGACTGGCACAGATGACGACGGAGGGTTAGGAGATAGGCTCGTTCCATGCCATGATCTCTGGGGCCCTTGACCTGTTTCAGCTGACCCCCAAGGAAAAGGAGGGGTTCCTGTACCTACGCCACAAGGCAAAGAGGAAGACCGTGCTGTCGATCCCTCTGTTGGACGATATTTGGGACGAGGGGCTGCCCCTTATGAAGAACCTGTCGTCAGCCCCGGCCAAGAGGCACCGGTACGAAAAGAAGTACAGGGTGTCGGACTCTGTACCCAAGTGTTTAAGGTCCCAGCCTTCCCCGGATTCAGTAGTCTCGGCGGCGGAAAGGAAGAAATACTTTGGCCCGGCGGCATCAACGACCTCCTCTCCCCCGGACAGCGAGGGGAAGAAGTTGGACGCCATGGGACGACAAGTCATCACATCGGCAGCCAACGCCCTCGCCATTGTGGCACGCTACGACAAGGTGGTCTGGTTTAAGATCGCTCCCCTCCTGGACTTCCTTCCTGAGGACAAGAGAGCAGAAGCTTTGGAGATCCTGCAGGAGGGCGAGGTGGCATCACCAGGAGGTACAGTTGAGGGTATTGGACATGCCTTTCGATGGGGATAATTTGTTCGAAAAGACCGTGGACGAGTCCCTCCAGGCCGTCAAGGAGGATACAGAGACAGCTCGTTCCTTGGGCACCCTGCAACAGCGACGGCTGTCCTTTCGGATCTCCAGAGGACAGTCCCAAGGTTCCTTCAAGGGCTTCGGCGGAAGCTCATCCTATTACCGTCAACCGTCCCGCTCTTCGGGCCGGGAGGCCTACAGGGGCCGGAGCAAGTCCAGTGGAGGTCGCTGCCAAGGTCCCCAAGGCAGCGGCGAAGCAAGATTGAACCGGCCGTGACGTCGGGCCTCCACCCGCGCACCCCAGTGGGAGGCCGGCTGGCGAACTTCGTCAGCATGTGGAAGTCCATCTCCACCGACCGTTGGGTGCTGGACACAGTGGCCCATGGACACACTCTGGAATTCCAACTAAAGTGTCCTCGCAATACCACCTGTGGCCAGGCAGGAAAACCATGTCTCAACTTTTGCTGGAGGTGCGGGCCATGCTGAAGAAGGGCGCGATAGATCAGTTCAAGGCCCTTCGCTTCGGATTGAAGTCGGCGCCAAGGGTTTTCACCAAGTGCCTGGGGCCATTGGTGGCGCAGCTGCGTCTACGAGGGATCCACGTTTACCCCTACCTGGACGACTGGCTCATCCGAGTGAAATCGAGGGAGATTGCTGTCGCACGCACATCGGAAACTGTCTAGCTGTTGTCGGAGCAGGGGTTCTCAGTGAACTATGCGAAGTCTTGCTTGTTGCCATCGCAAGACACACTTTTTCTGGGGTCTCGGCTCGACACGGTGTCATGTCTGGTGTCCCCATCAGAGGAGAGGATAGTGGCCATCCTTGGCAAGGTGCAATGGCTATTGACCCTGAAGATTGCAAGGGTGAGGTCCATCAAGTCCCTTCTCGGCATGTCATGCATATACCTCGTTCGACTGTGCAGGCTTTGGATGCGGCCGCTGCAAGAGTTCCTCGACGCCCGTTGGATCCAGGTATTGGGAAGCTTCGAGGACAAGATCTCTCTCGACAAGAATTTCCGTCGAGCGATAAGGTGGTGGGGTGTCCACGTGCATCTGTCGGCAGGCTCCGACTTCCAGACCCAACCTCATCAGGAGATGGTTATGACAGACGCCTCCCTGGAGGGAAGGGGGGCGCACATCGGAAGTCTCCACGCAAGAGGCCTGTGGCTACCGGAGGAGACGTCGTTGCATATCAATGTAGTGGAGCTACGGACAGTGTTTTGGGCCCCCAAGTATTTCCTTCCGTCCCACAAGGGCAAGGTTATACGGGTCGCCACGATCAACGCCACCACGATGTTCTACATCCGGAAGAAGGGGGGGCACCCGATCCCCAGCACTCCCCAGAGAGGCGCAGGACCTATGGCACTGGGGCCATTGCCCAGGGGATGTTCCTCGTTTCATCTGGCAGGAGTGAAGAACATCATCGCCGATTTCCCTCAGCAGGGAGCTGCGCTCGTGCCACGAGTGGGAGCTTCGGCAGGACCAAGTGGCAATCCCCATATCGATCTGTTTGCAACAGCGACGAACACCAAGTGCTGGAGGTTCGCCAGTAGGTTTCCCCAGCCGGGGAGCATGGGGAATGCATTCTCATTCTCCTGGGATGGCCTTCTTCTGAATGCGTTCTTCCCCCCGCCCCCCTGTTGCTTCTGCGACTCATCAATCGACTCAGACGGTCCCGGTGCAGGATGATCTTCGTCGCACCGGCATGGCCGAGGCAGATATGGTACCGGGACCTTCTGGACTTGTCAGTGTCCCCTCCAGTCAAGTTTCTGGTAGTCGAAGATTTTCTCGCCAGAGAAGGAGACGCGATCCTGCATCACGACCCCGGGTCGCTGAACTTGCAGGTCTGGGTCCTGCAGCGCTCGAGTTTGGAGGATACGAGATCCCGGCGGACTGCAAGGAGGTACTTGCCAAGGCCTGGGCTTCGTCTACAGTGAAATGCTACAGACTTAAGTGGAAGAGGTTCGCCGTCTGGTACCGTGCACAGAAGATAGACCCTCTACGGATTATGGCTCCTCCGGTGTTGCCGTATTTGCTGTTGCTGGCCAAAGCAGGACTGGCGCATGCTTCCATCAAGGTTCATCTGGCGGCCATCTCCCGCTACGACAGAACTTCAGGACGGTCGTCGCTGTGGTCACTCCGCCAAGTCAAGGAGTTCATCAAAGGACTTTTCCATTCGTTCCTGCTGGTGAAGGCTCCGGACCCGGCGTGGGAGCTCATTGTGGTACTGACTAGGCTCATGGGTCCACCGTTCGAGCCTGTACTTTCGGCGCCACTGAAATTCTTATCGTGGAAGACAGCGTTTCTTGTGGCCATCACCTCCGCACGACGAGTAGGAGAGATCCAGGCCCTCTCTTGTAAACCACTGTATTTAACATTTCCACTGATGAGGGTAGTGCTACGGACACATCCCTCCTTCATGCCCAAGGTGCCCTCGGACTTTAATCTCAACGAGCCCTTGATGTTACCTGTTTTCTTCCCGTCGCCTTTATCGCAGACTGAGAGGACTTTGCACTTCCTGGATGTGGCTAGAGCGCTGGAGTTCTACATGGACCGCACAAAGAGTTTTCGGAAGGCGTTACAGCTGTTTGTGAACTTTGGCCCTGTGAACCATGGGAGGGCTGTCTTCAAGGCTTCCATTTCAAGGTGGCTCTCTGGCTGCATCACCCATTGTCACTGGCAACCGACCATTGCCTGGCCATCCGAGATCCCACTCGACCAGAGCGATCTCTGCAACTACAGCGTTCCTGTCTGGTGTGTCCCTGCTGGACATCTACAGGGCTGCGACGTGGAGGTCGGCGCACACCTTCACCAAGTTTTACTGCGTCGACAGGGATTCCAGGGGAGTCCAGAGCCGGCCAAGCAGTGCTGTGTAACCTGTTCGCTTGAAGGTGAGCCTGGTGAGGAGGTAAGAGATGCTTAATGTTGAGCCTTGACACCTCCTGTGGTTGTGCTTGTGTGTACTGCTATGTATTCTTTATTCATGAGCATGTGAATCCATGCCAGACCCCATGTGGGAGAAGGAACAAGTTACTTACATGTAACTGTTGTTCTCCAGCATGGGTCTGGCATGGATTCGCATGCAAACCCTCCCGCCAACCCCTCTGTGGCTCTTCTCTTGGTCCTACTGCCACTTTACATGCTACCACATCTGAAGATGGATGCCAGACGAGGGGCTTATGTAGAGGGCAGTCATTGGCTGGGGGCAGTATGACTCAGAGACCAGTGATTGGTTGTTAGGAGAAAGACAGTTCAGAAGTGAAACTGATTTTTTCTTTAACAAGGATTCCCAGCCTGACGACGGGGAATAATCATGAGCATGTGAATCCATGCCAGACCCATGCTGGAGAACAACAGTTACAGGTAAGTAACTTGTTCCTTGACTGCATTCAGAGACACAAATGTGAAAAACCTGAAAACAAAAACAAAACAAAGTCACAAATTCGATCAAGAAATACTGAACAAAAAACAACTGGCAAAAGATCTTAGGTGCTTATACAAACAAAAGAACCCGTGTAGTATAGAAAAAAGAAAAACTTTTAAAAGAATCTACTGGAATTCGATAAAGTCCCACAGAGCACAGTTATATCAAAAAGATGCAGAACAAATGATGATGGCAATCAACAATAAAAATGACAATTTATTTTGGTCATTAGTAAATCAAAACTTAAGACTGCAAGGAGCAGAACAAATCAATCCAATACATGAATCACAATGGATATGCTATTTCCAGGAACACGGAAGTCAGTCGAATAACAATGTCATCAAGAATAACGAAGGCCCTACAAAGAAACCATCGGACATAGCATTCAATAGAAACGAAATCCTGACATTAATCAATAAAGTGAGCACATCCCACGCACCGGGCCCTGACGGCCTGACAAATTCAATCATAAAACAATCGCCGAAATTATGGGCGGACATGTGCCATGAGCTATTCGCAAGAATCATCAAAACAGGACCGATTCCAAAATCCTGGAAAAAAGCTATAACAATCCCAATTTTCAAAAAGGGTGATTGAACAAAGCCAGATAACTACCGCCAAATATCATGATTGGAAAAATATTTGCAGGAATTTTACTAAAGAGACTAAAGGAATGAATAACCACATTGGAGAATTTTGACTGCAGGCAATCAGGTTTTGTAGAACGAGTGGATAGCAGATTAAATCTGCTTATACTCGACCTCTTCAAGATGAAAATCATACAAGATAATCAAAAATTGTTCTTAGAATGCATCAATATGGTTGCTGCTTTTGATAAAGTAGATCGACAGCTGTTGTGGGAAAAAATTAAACATAAAGATTGCCCGCAAGACCTTGTGGCTGCTATTAAAGCTCTTCACACAGGGCAACTTAAGCCAGGATATAACAATAAATACGTACCTAAAACAAGGGTGCCCCTAGCGTCTGTTATTTACAACTTCTTTATTCTGGACATAAAAGACAGGCTAGAGCCACCAAGATCATGCACACCTAGACTAGGGGGAGTGGCCATAGGCCATCTGCTATATGCAGATTATCTAATTCTATTAGACATGACTGCCCTCGGCCTGCAAAGAAAGCTAGATGCTCTTGAGAAATGAAGGGGCCCCTGAGGGACCCTCGTTTGTGGAAGCAAAGCACAATCACCACACACAAACTGATACGCCAGACACGAGGTTGTATTCCCAAAATCTAGGGTTTATTGCAAAGCAAATAGTCTCAGTTGGCCAACTGGTCCCACGCCCCGCGACGTGTGTCTACCAGACCTCGGGGGACGCAAGAGAGCGAAATTTGTACAACAGTTACATATATACAAAACAAACCTCTAGTAATCAGTAGTGTCACAATTTATACCGCCCCTATTGCATTTCCTTTGAACTGGGCACGATGATTGACAATGGTGACGACTTTGACACCTTCAAACATTCATTGTGTAACAGTTTGCAATTTTGTAAGCCCACAGACATTACGTCTGTGTTTTAATGAACACAATACTTCTGTTTCTACAAGCAAGCTGTGCGTAGGGAGAGACACATTCCAGGCCTTGCTATCTCCTCATTTCTATTCGTGTACCGGGGGGTCACCTTGCTCTCCAGGGCTCTACCGGGCTCAGGGAAGGGGGGCCGCAAAGAAGAGCATAATTCAAGTCATTTAATGTTCGCTCGAGTTTCTACTGTGCTTACCCAGACTAGCTGGCAGCTGCTGTTCTGATTAAAATGACTCACTGCTCATCCTTCAAGGATATACGCGGGAGGGACCGGGCATTTCTGTCTGCTTTACTGCGTTATGTTTCAACATGCCACTCGCGGCCTTGCATTGTGCACCAGTGAAGCAGAATAATATTTCAGCAAAGCAGTTTTACATGAGGCAAAAAGGCAACGTTAGAGATGACAGAAAGAAAACAAAATGCCGATTTCAGTCACCTTTAAAATGGCCTCACTATGGTTGAGCTTTTTATACACCTTCTTGTTACTAAACACATGAGGCGGTTGGTCTACGGCCAACAAAGTATATTGCCTTCCGATCGAGAATTTCTGGACTGACAAGAAAACAAAAATAAACATTGAGAAATTGGAAATCATTATCAAAAAAACAAAAGCTAAAATCAAAAAACCATTCAAATGGTGCTTAGGCGGCAATCCCATCCCAAAAACGAAAAGCACAAAATACTTAGGAACTATAATTAGTGCGTATTGGGTTGACAAACCATGGATCATGCACCTACAACTCAAAATCGACCAACTAACGGCGCATGCCTTAATATTAAAATGGAAATTCTGCAAATTTTCCATGCAACCCATATTAGATTTCTACAACCTAAAGGTAATTCCAACAATAACTTATGCAGGCGATACTGCATTGAGAATTCGTTGGGCAACCTGGGATAAGCTCGAGGCAAGGTTCTGGAGGAAAATACTCAGAATACCAAATTCAGTGCCAATGATTGTGATCCGACACAAACTGGGTTTACACTCGATGCACGTAAATATAGTTTGGAAAGCACGATCTACGTATGGGAAAGTTGAATCACCAGATTGCCCGCCACAATACAAAGTATTTAAAACCGTAAACGTCCATTAACTGATTGGAAGAAAAAGCGCAGTGAGATTCTACAAAACTTAAGTGTAACGATAGTCACATTGCACAATAATCCAATGTGAGTAAAAAGATTACTCCCGGCTGTTGACTGGTCTAAAACAGAAAGCGCAGGATCTGCCTCGAAAATTCACACACTTTCAACGAAAATAGCAGTCAGGCCGAAAATCATGCCAAGGTATTTGTATAAGTGTGCGAACACCAAACACATGGATTTGATTCTACGATTCAGACTAAATATCATAAGGATCAAACCAATTCTAATGAAATATGGTCTAACTAGCGACAACTTATGTCGAATGTGCAATCAGGAAGAAGACTACTTGAAGCATCTAATCCTGTATTGCAAAGAGTTAAAAATGGAAAGAGTAAAACTACTACACGATGTGTTAACACCAACCTGTCAATTGGAACCAAACTTATGGTGGTCAGCTGTCTATGATGACCCAAATCAGTATTTTTTAAGACTCAGTGATAAAAAGACTTGGAAAAGGAGCAGACAGACCCTAATAATGAACTACAACAAAGTTGAGTGTGGAACTATGTATGAATGGTCAACATACTTAGCCAAACCTAATATTATCTTGAATAAGGAGGTTTGATGAAAATGTATTTTGGAGATTGCTGACATTAATTATAAGTGATGGCTCTAAATAAATGGGTTTGGCCATGCATGTATTGTGGATGGGAAATTTTAAAGCAAATGTTTGTATTCATTTACCCTAAATGCTTAATAAAATAAATTTAAAAAAAAATGAGGAAGCAATTTGGAGAAGTGGACTTGGATGTCGCTGCAAATACTGCACTAAGTGCAAACAATTGGAATTTGAACTGCAAGTGCATTCCCTACACAAGAAGTGGAAATGCAAAACGTTAAAGCTTAGAGTGCAGAACAGAAAAAAAAGATTAAACGTATTAAAATGTAAAATTAAAATGTATTACATTCAGAAACCGAGAGTAGTGGGGGGACGTATATAATGTAATAAAATGAAAAATTATGACAAAGCACAAAAAAGGGATATACCAATTCAATAAAAGGAAATCAATAAATATGTTGTTTAAAGTCGATAACCTAGAATAAAAGCAAGCAAATAAGCCAGCCCACCTGCCAAACGGAAAGCTCAATCAATCTGTTCAGCACATTAATTGAAAGAAGTATAAGGTCTCGGCCATCCATTTCAGAGTCCATACGCAACTGGAGAGCATGTATGTTTAAATGTGTTTCCCTTTCTAATTTGAGTTTTTTTTGTCTTACCCCCTCTGTTTCTAAGACCGTTGCTTCCATGCAAGGTGTGGAGTTTTATGGAAAAACTGGAGATCCGTGCCTTACAAGCATTTAAGCAGTCCGATCTAGGATTTCAGAATGAAGAGTCATCATCCCTGTTGGGATTCGAAAACTTCCTAGTACAGGCTTACCCCATGTCAGCAGCAATCACTTAAACTGTGAGCTATCCCATGGGATTGTATTATCCTGTATGCTCGCTTATCCCACTCTGCTCTTGAGAGTTAGACTCACATGACTGCTGCCAGGAAGCAAAGGGACAGATTATGTTCCTAGATTGGGGTGAGAGTGGAGGTGGTGGAGTCCCTCTCTCTTTTAAGAATAGGTTCTTGAAATTCTCCTTTCACTTGCCAGCTGTCCATGCATAACAGTTTTGAAACAATGAATATACCTTTCCGGTTTTAGACCGTCCTGAAGGGAATACATTCCGTAGAACAGGTTTCTTGAATGGCATTTGTTTTTGGTAGCCGGGTTCCCTCACTTTTGTACATTGTGTGTAACTTGGGGTGTCACTCTAAGTCACCAAGTGTAATCCTGATGTGGACGTCTTCCCCACTGTGCCTTAGTGAGGCTCAGCTTCACCTCACTGATGAGGCTAAAAAGGCCCGGAAGACGTATCTGGGATTGCTGATGTTCCGAGGAGAATTGCATAGCATTTTTTTGCTGGACTGCCTTTGTGGGTGCGACCAGACTGATATTAAAATGTGTATTTAGACTCCACAAAAGGTGCAGTGAGCCAAGACATGTTTGTAGACCATCCTGAGTGCAATATGTTACATGGAACAGGTCATTTGAAACATATTTGTTCTCGGCAGAGAGTCTCTCACACTTTTGTAAATTATTTTGTATACTTTAGCTGGGACATACTTTAGTGGAACGTGTTGCCCTCTCTCTGACGATTAAAGTGTTATGGCTTCTCCTGAATGAACTTGATAGTATGGGTTCATTGACATTGCTTTTGGGTCTTCTTTGGGTATTCTAACTATGTCTATAGTGTATCAAACAAATTGGAAATCTGCCTCAATCTGGAGTTTTCAAGTGGAAGTAGTAGTTTTGGTAAATAAGTTCCAAGGTTTTTGTATAGCAACTGGGATGTTGATTTGTGCACGGTAAAAAAACGAAATCTGATGAATTGATGGTATGATGGTATGAAAGTAAATTATTCAATTGTATTGTTTCAATGCAAGGTTCGAAATTAAGATTTGATCATCAGGCTCTCAGACCAGCTCCTGGGTGTCAGTCATCACCCAGTAAGCTGGAGCTACCGGTGGAGAACCATGAGAGTAAATACTGAACTGCAAATTCGACTTTCACATGCGATGCACAGTTTAACTTTTCTCCCATTATGTTTGATCCATTATATTCAAATTTGAGATGTGGCCTAATTCCTGTTAATTTTCATTCTAAAACGCTCTAAAGTTGACACACATGCATATCTATAAGGCACCAGTTTGCCTGGTAGGTTTTAGGGAGAATTCTCATTTCTGTGCTAATTCCCTTCAACCTTAGAGACCACCAGCTCGTTTGCTGGACTTTAGGACTTATCATTTTAACCCTGGAGTGAGTGAGCCCTTTTTTTCACTCTCATGTGTTTTGACCGGATATTGATTGTGTTTCCTTTGTTTTTGGAGTCTGACAAACTCCATAGGCATCTACTTTTTGTATGGTGACACATAGCACCTTCAGTGCAGTGTCACAGAGAAATCCTTTAGATTTCTCATAAGGTTTAAATACCTTTTTGTCGTGTGAACTACTGTTCCCAAGAACAGTAAAGTTAAATTGACTTTACTTACCTTTTCTCTTTGTAGGTCCAGCACACACCGTCTTATGTGGAGTGCTGGGGGGGTTACTTAGTAGTCCCTTTTCCTACCTACTCAAGTAAAAAAAAAATGTTACCCTCACTACTTTAAATGGCTGATAGCAGTGGTTCATTTTCCTACCATTGTGCTTTTCTACTGCCGGCTGAATCCTCAGCTGCAGTATATAGCACCCATGGATGACCATTTTGTCAAAATGGCCCCAGTCTTTTTTTCCGCTATTTTCTGTTTGAGGTCTTTCTTGGGTTTTACTCTGTACGCCAAGCCAGGTTTGAGCCCTTTGTTCATTTTGCCTTTGGCAGGCTTCAGTACTGAAACCCGCCTCAGTCTCCAGTGTGTCTAGAAGGGCAGGAAGCGAAAGAGGTTCCCGAAACTCCCCTGTCCTTTGTCTTTAGGAATGCCTGAATGCACCCAGCCCTGATTGGATGGCTGGCTGTCCTTTGAGGACAGCCACCCTGCTGTTTGAGTGACAGCTAGGCTGTGCATGAATGGGAGAAACCTGCTTAAAAGGCCAGGGTTTTGGGACTGAAGACAGAGTCGACCACTGGGAAGAACACTTGACAAAGAAACCCTGAACAAAGCTTGCTGCATCCTCCTGGACCTTTGAATTGCCCGGTGAAGCCCTGCTGCTGTGCTGAAACTCCTTTTTCTAATCAACAAGAGAAGCTCCGGAACGGACGATTTCTTCCCTTGGGTTAGTGGGACCAACTAACCCGAGACGAACTCCACTGGGCCATCTTCCCCAACTGGCTGTGCTTCTTTGCTGCTGCAGGAACCGAGTGCCAGGTGTCGAGAAATCTGTCGTCGTGTGCAACATCTTTGATCCAGCCAGAGGTTCCAGGAGTCCCCCCAGGACCTTCTAGAAGGAGGACTACAAGAGCCTGTGTCCCCTCACCACAGTGCAGGACTCAAGGAGTGAAAGAAGCCCAACCGGTACCCAAGATCCGTGGTGGTGCTTTGTACCGAGCGCTGAAACCGCGAAGTGCTGCTGATACGAAAAGAGCCCATAGCTGCCGCTGACCTCCGATTTGCTCTGCGGGTGTCCTCCAGATGTCCTCACTCTTATCCCCACAACTGAGGCCCAGGAACCCAGGATCTGCATCACTGCAAACAGACGGAAACCAGCTGGACCATTCTTCTTCTAACCAAAGGTACTGTTCTGACTTGGGGTACTTATCTCATTGTCTGTAGCTCTGCTCTTCTCAGTTGAGACTTGCAGTAGCTGCTTTGCTAGAGTTTATTTCAGCTCTACCCTCCACAAGTGTAACAGCTTGTGACCCTACTGTGATTTTTCTTCAACAAACTCTCTAACTTTGTGCAAGACTTTGTGATCTAAGAAGTTCCTCAGCTCCTTAGACTGTGCTCCAATTGACTTTGGCTGTCCTGGCTCCCTGCAGATTTGTCTAGTCCATTTGACTTCGATACTTACTGTGCCTCATAGGTGATAACTTGGTTTTTAACTATTATTGCTTGGAAAGGTTTTTATCTAGACTTAATTGGAAGATTTAAAGTGCGCACATGCTCTGAGAACCTGTTAACCTTTTTCCTTCATTTAACCTTTCCCTTCTGTAAACCTCAGAATCTACAAAGTGTTCTACTGATATATAAATGCCCTTACTGTCCAAGTTAGTGAAGTCAACTCAGGGTGTAGGAAGTGTGTAAGAAGCATATATTTTAAAGTATATTTGATTGTTACATATATTGCCCTTTTTTGAAGAATGCTTATTTTAAAACTACTGTTCACTAAATAAATGTATAACAAACACCGTGAGTATAAGTGTTACTTGGCTACTTGTATTGGAGGATTTCATTGCTACAGTTCACATTTACCCCTCCTCAGATACGCCTGGCTGCTCAGTCACACTACCAACTTGTGTAGAAAAGGCCTATACCAAAAGGTGGGTTACCTAATACCAAGAGGACAAGTGTTGTGTAGTCTCCCACATGGTTACTACATCAATTCCTGCCTAACGATAGCCAAAAGCAACTCCTGGTAATGGTCAGTTTTAAGTTAACTGGGCTCTGTTAGGGAGAATTCTCTTATAAGACTAATTTCCCAAACCTAGTGAGTCCACCAGCAGCTTTGCTGGATTATTGGGGTTTGTTGTTTTCTCCTGCTAAGAGTGAGACTCTTTTACTTCCACTCTTAGGCATGATTTGAGATATGTCTCTGACTATTTGTGTGATTTTGGGCTATGGGTTTTTTTACTCCATAGGGTATCATCTGTTTTTTGTGTATGTGTTACACAGCACCCGCAGTGCAGTAACACAGGGGTTTCATAGTTATCCCCAAACATAGACTCCATACCCTGGGACTGACTACTGTCTCCCAGGGCATGTAAAGTCACCATTGACTTTACTAGTCTTAAATTGTAAACAGAACCAGTACAAACCATCATATTGTGGAAGTACTGGAAGGGGTTAATTATATTGCCCCTGGGTCTGTTTTCAAGGCGGCACTGTCCAGTCCCCCCTTGTCGAGTTTCTGGCTGGTGGCAGTGGTTACCACGCGAAATATTCCACCGGAATATTTCCTATGGGATTTTCCCATTGATTTTGAACGCACCACTTTCTGGTGCAATGTTAAAGATACCGGCGGTTTATTTATTTAATATTAAATTCACGGTTGGGTCTTTTTGCCAGAACTCTTTTCTAAAATGGCGTTTTTGTCCGTCTCTGTAACTCTGACCAAGGTCGAGCCCTTTGTTCCACTTTTTGGCGGGCTTCTCCACAGAAGCCCTCCAAATGGTGCCACTCTTTCTGGGTTCCACAGGATGTGTGGGGAGGGGAATTGCCACCCTGGACTGCGTTGCCTTAGCAACTCAATTCGCACTCTATTCTGATTGGCCCAGCGGTGAGCCGCCCGGCTCACCACTTAGCATGTTTGAGTGACAGCTAGGCTGTTGAATGGGGGGGGTTTCTGCATAAAAGCAGGGCTTTTGGGACTGGAAGAGGGCACAAGCTGAGTCATCTGCAACGATGACACCACCGGTGAAGCCCTGCTGCAACAAACTCACCACTTTCCCAACGACAAGAGAAGATCTTTTGCTGGACGAGTCTTCTTCCTCTGAGCTGGTGGGACCAACCAGTTCGCCCCTTTCGCATTCCAAAGACGTCTCTTGGTCGAATAGCCCGTGCCAAGCACCCCGGCGGCCGGTTTTCCAATCTTCACCACTTTGACCGCGAATAAAAGGAACACACCTTTTACAGATGAACTCCGCGGCTGGTTTCATCCCTGTGCAGTGCAACGACTCCAGGTTTCCTCCTCAACGAGATCCTCTCTTCCCCTGGTCGAAACAACGAACTGCAACCACTGCCAGGAACAACTGCCACCGCTGGATCTTCCTCTCTCTTTAAGGTACTGTGTCCTGCCTGGCCTCCCTTTCTTCGGTTTGCCCAAGGTGACCCTTAAATCCTTGGCTTTCCAACTGGGTTGGCCCCAGACCTTCTAGCTTTACCTTCTTGAATCACCCCAACCTCTTCTGAACATTCTGCAAAGATTCTGATACTAACTCCAAAAGATAACCATGAGTGGCGAGTGAAAATGAATGTTTAATGGACTCTGATCTAAATGAAGGTATTGAATAGGGCTCAATATCATCAAGTAGTAAGGAGAAATCAAAAACATTGGCAGTAGACACAGGTGGAGATATTGACAAAAATATATAAAACTTTCTAATTGGGGCTCCCACAGACGTCCCTTGATGCAGAATTTATTGTCCTCCACTCTTAAATTGCAAGCACTGGATTTCTTGTTTACCTCGCTGGTTGGCCATAGCGACAACATTTATAAAGAAGTGGTCCAACATACTTGAATATTGAATAGGATTACCAAACAATTTGGGATTAAACTGGTGATTCTGTGGCCTGCTTTGTTCCAGATTACAAAATGTGAGAAACCTGAAGGTGTCTCCCTGACTATTCCCCGGGGTCTGTCATCTAGGTGGCCAGGACACGGCCATCGCTATTGGATCCAGTTTCTCGGGGTGGACCAGTGAGGGAGGGATCACCTGGATGGGGGGTACTTGGGGAGTGGAAGTGGAACACAGATGGTTGAGACGCAGTATCCCCCTTCTTATGACACCTTTTCCCAACCTATCACGTGGGATAGGTTGAGAACAATTTTGCTTATTACGAAGGACGACAGACTACCACTCGAGCCATTTACGTGACATATCCCAGGGTCAGGCAAAGTCAGGCAATTGACCAGAACCGCACACCTCCAACTGTCCTTTCCCTTCCCCACAGGCATAAAAGGTGGAGCACAAGAGTGCAATACGAACAAGGCAGACAGCACAACGTGAGAGCTAACTCAGCATGTCAGTTCAAGAGGAGGAGAACGACGGCCCATACCGAGAGGGTGACAAGAAGAGAAGCGACCAAGGGCCGTGAAACCTCAAGAAAAAAAAACAGGAATGAAAGACCAACAGGGAGCAGAGGTTTCCAGATTAGGCATATCCTTTATATGCACAGTTGCAGATAAGCTTGCCCGCATGTCACTTACCTTTTGCACAAAAATGATGATGGGATTCACAGAGAGCCTGTGAAGAGACCACGATTGAGGAAGATGATAGAAGATGAGAGTGAATAAACCAAGGAAAATGTTCCCTAGGTTGGTTCAGAGCTTCTTCAACCCTCTCCTGGAAGAAAGAGCATTTTTCCCTGAGAATAGTTGTTGTAGGGCATAGAGGCTGCATGAAATGCCTGTCTATCACTATGAAGATTGCCCAGCCGCCATTTACGCTCGGCTTGTCTACATTTTAGCTGCAAGGCTTTGAGACCTTCTGAGAAACCAGGGTTTGATCATCAGAGCCGCACGCCGTGTGCAAGCTTCCCAGCCCCTCAGGACTTTTCCTGTGGGCTAGGCAAGATCAAGGAATTTAACAGCCTTGCACAAAAGAGACCAAAGCCTCCACTGAGAGGACCCCATGGGGACCTCCATAGATGCAAGTGGATCCCCACCAGAGTGCCTGTGGCAATAATCACCCATAGCACGAACATCATATCGTACAGCACCCCGTCCTGAAGAAAGCTGTGTATAAGACGAGGCATAGCAAGCCCACCTAAACGGCTGAAACACCCTGGTGTAGACGCATTTTCCAAACTAGTGTATCATCACTGTCCCCCACTTAAGTAATTACTGTTACATACTGTGTTGTTTTTTCTCACAATGTTCAATTGTTTGCCTGCATATTACTGTCTATTGAGGTATTGACAGTCAAGGACATATACTCTGTGTCCCACACACACACAAACTGTTTGCTGCCAAAAATGTATGTTCTTGTGTGTTGTTAATTTTTGCTTGCATGACCGGATAAACACTGATTGATGTCATGTCTCGAATACTAAATTCATCTTGATTCATGCAACTTTATATAAAACCAAGACATTTTTCTATGATTGAGCATGAGAGATTGATTTTTCCATATATGTGCATAGGGTGACAAGGGATAGGAGAGTGCTTGAGCAGAATGCTCTCTGGACCTATTCAACTGTAGATTTTGTTCCATAAGTAGCCCTCCTGGGCAGAATAGGTTCCGAAACCAGGAGCCCATTTGTTAAGTCTAGTATCCTCCGGAGGAAATTCATTTTTGGGGCATTCAAACGCCCCATCCACGAGCTCCGTCTTGGCCATTTCCCCCTGTTCAGCAAGGGGCGGTAGTTGGCCCCACTCGGGTCACCCAGAGACCTGGTGGTATTGATTCCCAGGTATTATTTATTTATATAGTGCCTACAGCCCGCAGGCATCGGGGCGCTTACACAAACAAGGGGAACAAACATAAAAAACAAGACAAGAAAGGGCAGTGCTAAAATACCCTTGCAGAGAGTGGGTGCATCTTAAGCGACTTGATCACTTAACTAAAGAGATGTGTTTTCAATGCTTTCCTGGAGAGACACAAACTGGAAGTCTCTCTGATGGCCATTGACAGAGAATTTCAGAAGGGTGGGGCTCGTGCCCGGAATTATCTTCCTAATCCTCTTGTTCTTTTGTATCTAATGCACTCCTCCTGAATCTCCATCCCCAACGGCTTCAATATCTCTGCCTCTCTTTGGCGAATGGGAATAGAACAGACTTCTGGCGGTTCACCTTAAATCTAGAGAAGGACCTATATTCATCAATCGGTGCTATAGCTGCTGGAACTGAACTTAGTGTGTTCCTTAGGTGCAGGAGGACATTGTCTGCATAAAGCCCCAACTTTTAAACTCCTTGCCTCCCACCACAATACCTTCCACCTGTGGCGCCCCTCTGTCGCTCTCCGAGGGGCTCCATGGACAGGGCATATAGTAGGGGGGACAGTGGGCACCACTGCCTTGTGCTGCACTTCAGTTCAAAGGCACTTGACAGCTTACCGTTGACCTCCACCCTCGCTTTGGGGGAAGAGCATAGTGCCTGAATGTCTTTCAGAATCCCACTGCCAAATCCATATTTCCTCAGAACTCCATATCCAGGGCTAACAGTGTGGGGTTACCCTTCTGACTCTCAACCTGATCTATCAGTTTCAGTGTCTTCCAGAGTGTGTCCGCCCCCTGATGAATCCAACCTGGTCCGAGTGGATCAGGTGCGGCATTACACACTCCATTCTGGCTGCTAGTACCTTGGTGAAGACCTTTGTGTCCACGTTTGAGGGATATGGCCTGGTACGATTTACAGTTCCTTGGATCCCTCCCCTCCTTCGGGATAACTGATATTAAGGCCCATTTAAAGGAGGGGCGTTCCCTCTCTGTGGTCAATATATTATTGAAGAGTTTAACCATGTGCGGCGCCAGCTCGGTGGCAAAGGTCTTAAAGAAACCCACTGTATACCCATCGTTGCCTGGGGTCTTGCCTACCTTCATCCCATGGATCGCCTTCAGCACCTCCTTCCAGGTAATGGGATCCTCTAGCTCCTCTAGCTCCTCCACCTCCCCTCTCTTCAGAAATGGCAGTGGGACTCCCTTCAGGTAGTGCTCAAGTTGCATGTCCTCCACCTCAGTCTCCTCATAAAGATCCTCGTAGAACCAAGCAAACTCCTGCAGTATTCCTGTTGTGCTAGAGTGGTGCACACCCTGCCTGTCCTCAATCACCCCCACCCATCGGTCCAGCCTCTAAGACAGGATGAAAGCAATGCATCTGCCTTATCCCACATCTCATAGTAGCGCTGCCGCAAGGACTGCAACCCAGACACCACTTTACCTACCGCCAATTCCTTCAACTCATGTCTCTTCCCCCTCGCATTTTAAGCCTTTCCTGGGCCGCGTCTGAATCCCCTGGCCCGTCTGCCTCCAAGTCCCAGATCTCCCCCCTCAACCTCGCCGCCAACAGGGTCCTGGCCCTTTTCTTCTTTGCACCCTCTCCAATCAGGAGCCCCCTCCATATTGTCTTTGCAGCCTCCCCGGCTATGTTGAGATCCGCTTCCCCCGTGTCATTAAATAGGAAAACGTCATCCACTGCCTTTCTAACCTCCTCCACATAGACACGATCATTAAGCAACATGTCGTTGCCTCTTCCTTAGGAATCCCTCGTCTGTAGGCCCACCATGGAGATGCCCGTAAGGACCATGTTGTGATCTGTCCAACTAATGGGGGTTAGATCGCAACTGGATATTCTGCCCAAGTGTTGCCTCTGTATGCAACAATAGTCAATCCTTGTCAGAGTACCATGTACGGGGAAGAAAAAAGTATAGCCCCTGGTCCCGGGATGGAATTCCCTCTAGACGCCCACCATTCCCTCGCCTGCTTAATGGTCACGCAAGCCACTACCCGACTATGGGCCCCTCCCCCACAGCTGACCGACACACCCACTTGTGTCCATCCCCGGGTCTGTCCACATGTTGAAATCCCCACCTATGAGCAAGAGACCGCTGCTTTGCCGAAACACGTCCCCCAACACCTCCTGAAAAAATTGAAGTTGTCGTTGTGCTGCCATTCTGCTGCCTCACATCAACATTCCATGCCAGCAGACACGCATAACAAGTACATCACAACACATCTCCGTCCTTTCCAATAATAACACAACACGAGAAGTGCATCACAACACATCCCCCCCTCCTTTCCAATAACAAAACAAACGCGGGTAACACAAACACAGGAAGCTCACACGAAACATGCATACCATGCACCTTTTTATTGAGAGATGCAACTCAAATATTTCTGGGATGCTATCCCTACACTGGCTTCAGGTCGGATTGGCCCCTCTGCCTTTTCGGCCCGTGGCCGGGCCAAAATCGTCCCTGAGGAGTGGGGGACGGTTCCTGGCCATGCCCGGGCCGGTTTGGAAGAAAATAAATTAAAAAAATATTTTCTTTTTCAAAAAGCCTTTAATCCTTCTTAGGTCAATAAAGAAGTACCAACACAGGCTGGGTGATATTGTATGCATATTTGTTCTATAAAATAGTGTAGCTGCTATACAATAACATATTATCATTTGGCCTTAGGCTTCTGCTTGGATTCACAGTAATTTAGTGTTCTTAGGAAGAATGCTATTTGATGCCACTTCCTGTTTTGGCAAGGGGTGAAAGGTTGTGTTTCATTGCTTCCCGGGATGTCACTTTGGGGTGGGGTCAAATGACATCACTTCCGGTGATGTCATGGGAGGTCAAGGGTCGTGAGGCGAGGGGTGGCCCACTTTTTATTGGGTGACCGGGCGTATTTCTTGTCCCAGTCCGACCCTGCCCTATATTGACTTCAGACTTAATGCAATGTGAAGGTGCTACCTTCCTCTATTGGGACAGAATGCCTACACTGGCTTCAGACTTAAATTCACTTTTAAGGCGCTAACTTCCACTATTGAAGGCGCTACCCTCCTCTATTGAAGGCGCTACCCTCCTCTATTGGGATGCTATCCCTACAACTATTGGGACGCTATACCTACACTTCAGAATTAACTTCAATTTGAAGGCGTACCTTCCTCTATTTGGGTCGCTATCCCTACACTAACTTCAAGCTTCAATAAAATGGAGGGGCGCTATTCCTACTTATCTGTGACGGGAAGGTGCTACCATCCACTCTTTGGAATTTACCCCCTACTTCTTGCACACTTCAACAATGGTGACTCAATTTCAAAATAGAACACTTTGCATCTCAAGATCCTATTACAGTAAAATGCGCAACATTGTGATGCACTAAAATGCTGTAAAAATCCATGCCACCTTCTTGCAGCTTACTTTTTCTTTATGCGCATACCATTAACATTCTACAAGTCCATGTTGCTTTATGCATCCTAAAAGTCTGCAAGTCCTCAGCATTGTTAACACTAGCTCATCCATTCACACACTACACTACCCGTGTTACTAATTTCATCTAGAGTCCGTTGGTACCTGCAAAATTCTAAAAACACATTAGAAACTTCCTTGCAACATACCATGACCATCAGTTACACAATAGCATTGCATTCATCCATTACATATTCCTCATCTTGCCCTCTTGGACCGATTTCTCATCCCCACTCGCATCACCATGTTAGGCAGAATCCTGTGCAGTTCCCTTAGGGAGCACTACAGAAGATTAAGACTACAGGTATGAGCAATAAATCCCCTTTGGTATCAGTCTGTACCACAAAGATTTAGTTGGTAGCTGTGGCTAAGCAGTCAGACTTATCTCAAGAGGGAGATGAGCAGTATTCAGGGTTTACACAATAGGGCTACAATACTATGGTACAAGGAAACACTGACCAAAGCTTTGTATTAAAAAAGAATATATATATTTATTTTACACACTTCTAGTTCAACACATTAATCACAGTTATTAATGAAAGTTAACATCAGTCAAGAAAAGTATACACAACTCCCTGGTTAAATTATAGACAAGTTTGAGCAAGAGTGAAAACTGAACAAAATGGCCCAGTGAAAACCAAACACAAATGGCACTCTATCAATTTCTCACAAGGGAGGGAAAGGACAAGTTATACAGGAATATACTCTTAGGCACCCTAGCAACACTTCCCACTAAGATTGTGAACAAGTTTAGTCAAAGCAGTACTTTAGCATGTATAATACTTAGGTTGAAAACCGAGCAAAATGGCACTTCACAAGTTTAAAAGTGGGAAGGAAAAGGTGGTTATAAGAGTTAGGTCCACCAACACATTACTAGGTGAGAAGTAATCTAGAGAAGGCAGTTGTAACAGATTAAGCCAGAGTCAATAGGCCTGTGCCAGAGTCAGTGGTACAGGGTAAAGTACCCAGGAGCAAAATGTTCTTTTAGCTGCATTCAAGTCTTTGTTAAACGATTCGTAAAAGTGGTTGCAGAAGGTGAAAGACGATGTTGGATGATAGGGGCGGCCAACCCAACAGGTAGGTAAAGGATTTAAAACATCTTTAGCGCTACCAAACGAAAAGGGAGGCCTGGCGGAACAAAGTACCTTAAAATGTAGAAGAGGCTCCTGCGGTGGCGGTTGTTCCTGGCAGTTCCTGCAGTTCGGGAGATCCAGCAAACGAAGAGAGACTCTCGTCATGGAGGAAGGTTCGAGTTACTGCACTGCCCAGGGATGAAACCAGCCGCGGTGCTGCCAAACGAAATAAAAGGTATGCTTGTTTAAATCGCGGTCCGGGTGCCTGGCTATCCGGTCTCCGAGTGCAGGGCACTGGCGATACGACCAAGGCAGGTCTTGGAAGGCGATTGGCAAACTGGTTGGCCCCACCAGCTCAAGGGAAGAAGGCTCTTGCTGATGAAGATCTTCTCTCGTCGTGTGAAGAAAAGTGGTGAGACGCTGCAGCAGGGCTTCACCGGTGGTTCAGTTGGTGCAGATGTCTTTGGATTCTCTCCTCTTCGCTTTTTTAGTTCCAGTGGCGACCTCTTGCTCTTCCAATCCTCAGGGCCCTGCTTTATGCATGAAGTTCCCCATTCATACAGACTAGCTGTCACTCACACAGTGGAGTGGTCATCCAGGCGGGAGACCCTCCAGCCTATCAGGGTAGAGTGCGACATGGGTTGCTGAGGCAACCCTGTCCAGGCGTTCTACTCCCCCTCCCACACAATGGGTCCACCCCAGACTCAGTGGCCTCGAAAGGAGGGCTTCTTGGCAGAAGCCCGCCAAACAGACGAACAAAGGATCCCGACCTGGGTTAGGATCTTAGAGAAAGACACGAGAAAGAATTTATTTATATCAAAGTTCTGGCAAATAAAACCTTCCGGAGTAAAGTTAATATAAAAATAACCCTGCGGTATGTTAGAGGCTGTCAGTAAATGTGGTAGCCTCGAACAATGGGAAAATCCCATAGAGAAATATTTGCGGTCAAATATTTTTGGTAGTAACCACTGCCGCCAGCCAGAAACTTTTGAGAGATGGACTCTACGGTACCCTCTCGAAAATGAACATAAGGGAAAAACTATTAACCCTTGCCAGTACCTCCATAGTAAGATGGGTTGAACTGGTTTTGTTCATAAAGATTGACTAGTAAAGTCAATGGGGACTTTACATGCCCTGGGAAACAGTAGCCAGTCCCAGGGTATTGAGTCTATGTTTGGGGGTCACTATGACACCCCTGTGTCACTGCACGGAGGGTGCTGTGTAACACATGTGGATAAAGATGGTTCCTATGGGGGTGAGGTAAACCCCATAGACATTAAACACAAAAGAATAGCCTAGAACACACATAGCAATATGCCTAAGAGTTGGAAAAAGAGTCACACTCTTAGCAGGAGAAGAAAAACAAACCCTTCAAATCCAGCAAAGCTGCTGGGGGACTCCATAGGTAAGGGAAATTAGCCATAGAATGATAATTCTCCCTAACACACCACACGTGTTCACTCATCCTTGTGAACATCTCTACAGTGAAAGGATATATATCAGCATCAGGATCCACGTTTAAGTGTCCATGGAAGTCCACCTTTTCCTGAAACTCCTCTAGAAGTTACACTTATCCTAGTAACCCCTTTCCTCTTAAACTTCAAAATGCACATCCGCACAAGGAATTCACACTTAAACAGCGCTCCATCTCAAGCTTGCTAGGCAGAAGCCTGTGCAGTTCCCTCTGGGACCACTGCAAAAGATTTAGGACTACAGGTGTTTGGCAGTAAACCCACTTAGTAGCAGTCTGTACCACACAGATTCACTTGGTAGCTGCGGCTGAGCAATCGGACTTCCCTCAAGAAGAGTTAGGCAGTATACAGAGTATTCACAATAGGTCAAAAGAACAAAATAGAACAAGTAAACACTGACCAGAGCTTGGTGTAAAAGAGATATAATTATGTATTTAAAACCACATCTAGAAAAACACACAGGCACCAATGTTAAGCAGTTCAAAAACAAGGTCACTAAAAGATATACACTCCCTTAAAAGAATATTAGACAAGTCTTCAGTAAAGCCCCACTTATTTTCAGACAGCAGTGAGCGCTTAACGCAGATGGCACTCTAATAATTCGTTTTAAAAAGGGAGAGAAAAGCAGAGTATAATTTGAAACAGATCCCAACACTTTGACAAGAACACAACAAGTGAGGAAGGCAAAGTAAAACCGTGAAGTTGGAGTTCAGAGGGCCGGATGCACTTTCAGAGGATCAGAGCGAAATGTGTCCAAGGTCACACGGTTGAAGTGCACAAAAGTCTTGAAAAGGTTCAGAAAGGAGTTGGATCAAAGAAAGAGACCAGTTAGAGGGTCAAGGCGGCCAGCCCAGTCCAGAAGGTTCAGGGATTATTATTACCTTGTAGCAATCTTTAGAATGGGAGGCCTGGCGGACACGGTACCTTAAAGTGATGAGAATCCTCCAGCGGGGGCAGTTGTTCCTGGTAGCGGATGCAAGTTGGTGCTTCGTTCGGGGGAAGAGAGGATCTCGTCGGGGAGGAAGACAGGAGTCCGTCGCACTGCCAGGGAAGAAACCAGCTGCAGAGTTTCTCAGGTAAAAGGAGTGGTCCTTTTATTCGCGGTCCAGTGGTAAGTGGCTATCCGGTTGCTGGGGTGCTTTGGCACGGGCAATTCGACCACAAGCCGGTCTGGGGTGCGAAGAGAAGAAGGTAAACTGGTTGTGCCCACCAGTCAGGGGAAGAAGCCTCTCCAGCCGGGAGATCTTCTCTGTCGTCGGGAAGTGGTGAGTCTGTTCCGCAGGGTTCCACCGGTGGTGTTGTCGTGGTAGGTCGGCTCAGCTTCTCCCTCGTCGGATTCTCAGGTCCTGTGGCGACTTTTGAAGTTCCAGTCCCGAAAGCCCTGCTTTTATGCAGCCTACCCCAATTCACTCAGCCTAGCTGTCAATCAAACATGATAAGTGGTGAGCCGGCCGGCTCACCACTTGGGCCAATCACACAAGAGTGCTTCTTGAGTTACCAAGATAACTCAGTCCAGGGTGCCTAAACCCCCTTCCACACCCCCTGTGGTACCCAGACAGAGTGGCACCACTTTTGGAGGCTTCTGTGGAGAAGCCCGCCAAAAAGTGGAACAAAGGGCTCGACTTGGGATGGAGTCACAGAAGAGAACACAAACGCCATTTTAGAATCGAGTCCTGGTAAAAAATACCAACCGGCGAATTAATATTAATTAAATAAACCGGCGGTATGTTTGAGGCTATGAGAATTAAATAATTAAAGTTGGTAGCCTCGAACAATAGGAAAATCCTATATGGATATTTTTGCGGTCGAATATAAAAAGTAGTATCCACTGCCACCAGCCAAAACTCGATCAGGGGGGACGGAGACGTGCCCCCTCGACTAACAGACCCCGGGGCAATCGAATTGCCCTGACCAGTACATCCACAATATGATGCTTTGTACTGGTTTCTGTTAATAATTTGGGACTAGTAAAGCCAATGGTGACTTTACATGCCCTGGGAGACAGTAGTCAGTCCCAGGGTATAGAGTCTATGGTGGGGTGTCACTATGACACCCCTGTGTTACTGCACGGAGGGTGCTGTGTAACACACATAGTAAAAATACATGAGACCCTATGGAGTAAAGGACCCATAGCCCATAAAACACATTGACTGTCAAAGGAACACCATAAATCATGTCCAAGAGTGGGAGAAAAAGAGTCTCACTCTTGGCAGGAGAAAAAAACAAACTCCAGAAATCCAGCAAAACTGCTGGGGGGCTCACTAGGTTAGGAAATTCAGCCTAAAGAGAGAATTCTCCCTAACAATGCTGTGCATTTAACTGCAAAGGATGCCCAGCAGATGACTGTCATGAACAAAATTCCTCTTCCTACTTTTCGTTCCATTTCTTCAGTCATTTAAAATACAGTTTGCACTTCTTACTTCTTAGCTTCAGTTTGCGCTACTATGCTTCTGTCCTCATATCACTGTAGTGATTGTGATCTTGCTCTCGCACCCCGCTGAACTTCGCAGACTTCACTGCTTTCACTGTTACATCTTTTGGGGATGCCTTAATTCAACTCCGTACTCCCATTTCTTTCCTTCCCCTTCCAACGTAACGTGCGTCACGCAGCCGAGCGTCCTTTCCTATGACACTGTGTTGTTCATCAAATCATCTTGTATTACGATGATGTTTACTCCTAAATTCCATTACTCTGTGCTTACAGTAACGGACATCTGCGCAGGCACACTCAGCAGCGTTCCGACCTTCGCCATCCTTATCTGCTCCAGTGTGACGTCACCTCCTCTCAACCGTCACCCAGCGGTCTCACTATTCGGTGCTGATGTCTGTCTCCATAACAGTCTGCAACAACTCCAAATACATCAGGTGCCAAGAGACTTTAAACATGCTCTACTTCATAACGTATCCAATGCCTTGAAACTGCACTATGCTTGTGTTAGGCAGAATCCTCTGCAGTACCCTTAGGGAACACTACAGACAGTTAAGTCTACAACTGGTAGTACAATTTCACCTTTGGTACAAGCCTGTACTACACAGTTATAGTGGTAGCAGTAGCAGAGCAGTCAGACTTATCTCAAGAGCAAGTAATAGGAATTACACAAAGGGCTACAATTACTGTGACTCAAACACTGACTCAAGGTTTCTGGTAAAAAAAATATAAGTACATTTATTTTTAAACCATCTGTTCATAAAACACTACATTTCTTTAAACAAAACCACACTCTAAATATACCACACACACAACCAATTCCTTTGGTTCAGGTCATTTCAAGATAAGTACATTGGGATTTGACAGACCGGTGTTGTGAAACAAAAAACGTTACCGGGGCTTAAGCAGCGCTCACTTTTTGACGGTAATGACAGTTCGGTCTTATGAAAGAAAAGCGTACCTGCGGGAGGAATTGTAACCGTAGTCAAAACACATTTAGCACATTGAATAAAAACCAAAGAATAGGGGACAAAAATCATAGGCAATACTTTTGTCAAGGCACTCGAATCAGAGGACGTGTTGTAAGAGACTGATAAAGGCAATAGGCCTGCGCCAGTGTCAAATTGAGCAGGGCTCTGTTGTCGAGGATCACACGATTAGAACATTTCGAGATTAACGTTGCCAGGAGTACTTGGATATTGTCAAAGGGAGGCAAAAGTTAGAAGAGGGAAGGAAGAAAGGACAAGCCTTTGGCAAGGAAAGGGGTTCACCCTAATTCCTCAAGGTCGGATGGAGAGAACGACCAAATGGACAC
Source organism: Ambystoma mexicanum (assembly GCF_040938575.1). Lineage (NCBI taxonomy): Eukaryota > Metazoa > Chordata > Amphibia > Caudata > Ambystomatidae > Ambystoma > Ambystoma mexicanum. The sequence goes on along the minus strand of NC_090923.1, from coordinate 227,395,794 downwards.
AGTACCTTATTCAAATGAAGAAAGCTGGTGCCATGGCAGTTGTTCCTGGTAGTTCCTGCAGACTCACGGTTCTTGAAGCTTCAGTCGTGGGGACAAGGCTGAGTTCTGGAACGATCTGCACTACCCAGGGATGAGGCCAGCAGCAGCAAAACAATGGTGAATAAAAGATGCGCTCCTTTAAAACAGGAGAGGGCTCTTCTGATGGCTATCTGGACCACTATAGCTTCGTGCAGTGATTTCGACCCAGAAGAGGATTCTCTGGCTGTAGAGAGTGAGCTGGTTGATCCCACCAGGCTCAAGGGAAGAAGACTCCAGACTGGATCTTCTTTGTTGTTGATGGGTAGATGGCTCTGGACTGCAGCAGGGCTTCACCGGGACTCGGGAGTTGCAGCAGCTGTCTTCTTCTCCGCTTCTCTTTGGTTCTTGTAGTTCCAGTGGTGACTCAGTGGTGACCCAAGAGTCCTGCCTTTTATGCCAAAATCCCCTATTCACACAGCCTGGCTGTCAATCACCCAGCAGGGGGGTTGTCCAGCCCAGACAACCACCTCAGCCAATGGACACAAAATGCGACTTGGGTCTCCAAGGAGACCCTGTGCAGGGGGTTACTAAACCCCTCCCTCACATTCAGCCCACCTGGACCCCCAGACGCCAAAGGAGGGCTTCTTCACAAAAGCCTGCCAAAGGACGTTGTACAAAGAAGACAAAACTGGTTTGCCGCGCAAAGTAAAATGCAAGAAGGATGGAGGCGTGGCCAGTGCGCGAACGATGCGGACGTAAGCCTGGTGCGCTCCCTCTGGCGCCGTAACAATCCTTTATCTACATCCTGATTTCTGGGGTTTCTGTGACTAGCAAGCACTCTCAGCGAACCCGTGAGCTGGCGGGTCCTGATCAGCAGGATTTATAGTGTCTGCTTGGCCGTAGGAGTAGAGAACTTTGCAAAACTCAGAGGGGCCGGTATCCCTGCGACCCACGTCCAAGATGGCTGCCGGCGCCTGGGAACAGTCTTCATCCGACCGCCTGACTCGCCTGTGACAGTCGAACGAGGCAAACCTTGGTGGTGGAGAAACCGATATACAACCCTGGGATTCCCACCGAAAGACAAGAGAGGGCTGAAGGGCGCGGATTGCCGAGCCGGCAGTGGCCCACCATCTGGGGACTCGGGGAGGAGCGGAGGACACCCGGGCAGAGCTGCTACACTGGGGACTGGTGCGTGGTGGCCGTTAGGGGAAGGAGGGCCGGGGCGGCCCCGGTGTTTCGCTTGGCTCCTTTTCCCTGCACCCGCACACAGCCTGCCGAGGGCGCGTGTCCCGTCTCTTGGGCTCCTGGACGGGGAGTGCTCTGGCTCCCGGGCCGTGGCGTTGTGCGAGGAGAAGCCCGCGGGTAGGAGACCTGCGCCCGGACTAGACGCGGCCCTGGAGCACAACAAGTAAGTGGGCTCCCTCCTCCCTGAACTTTGCCTGTAAGCGGTGCCCGACACCAGCAAACAGTTGATCTGTGAAATACCCGAAACAAAGGGGTGGTTTCTCCCCACTAGGGAGGGTGTACAGCGATGCGGAGGGCCCCTGCAGGCCAACAAACAAAAAGAATCCATTAGGGGAACCCGGGATCCGGCTGAGAGCCCCTCTTGGAGTGTCCTGACCATACTGTCACTGGGCCCATTGCGGGAGGTACTCCCGCCCCCATCTGGGAAGTGACCCAAGACACAAGCACCACCCGGCAGATACTCCAAGTGAAAGACAGGCCACAACACAGTGCACATTGGGGGAGCGCCCATCAGGAATCGGCGCTAACGGAGGTGCCGGACACCGCTCCGACTCGTCTGCCATCCCAGGGCCGGGTCACACAGTACTGTTCCCTCCAGTGCAGCACCATAACTCAGACTCCATCAAGATGGGGAAAGATAGGCAGAAGAAAGCGTCCACCCAAAGCAGCATGTACCAGTTTGCGGTCGCTACCACCCCGGCTCTGGCGGGCCCGACAACACGACCAAACTCCCCCACAGGTGAAGAACCTCTCTCCTTGCGGGACGTTATGGCTGCCATCGCCAGTTCCCGCTCCTCCATGGAGATTAAAATGGATAGCATCGCAGCGGATGTTTCCTTCCTGCGGCATGATTTACAAAAGTTGACCTCAAGAACTGGCGAGGCCGAGCACCGCATCTCTGAGGCGGAGGACAACATCAGTGGGATTAATAGGCAGCTGTCCCAAGCCCTAAATCGCCTGAAAACTCTGGAAGCTAGAGTGGATGAGGGAGAGGGAAGGTCCCTCCGCAATAACGTCTGCATTCTGGGTCTGCCGGAGGGAGCGGAGGGACAATGCATGGAATTGTTCCTAGAACAGTGGCTCGTGGACGTCTTTGAACCTCACTCCTTCTCAGTTTTTCTCCGTGTAGAGGGCCCACAGAATGCCCTCGGGTAGACCGATCCCGGGCGCCCCGCCTCGAACAATAATCGCCTGACTGCTTAACTATCGCGACAGGGACGCTCTCCTGCAGATGTCGCGATCACGCACAATGAGTTGCGAATAGCCTTTTTTCCAGACTACACCCGGGAGGTGCAACGCGCACGGAAATCCTTTGAGCCGCTTAAACAGCTGGCTCAGTTGAATGTGAAATACGGCCTCCTCTTCCCGGCTCAACTTAAGATTTATCGTAAGGGATTGACAGTTCACTTTACGGACCCCCAGGAGGCCTGGAAATGGGCCGAGGCTCATATTGAGGGCGAATGGTCCACAAGACCAAGGAGACAGAGGAAGACCCCAACCCGGGCCACGGCGGGCCTCCCCGAGGAGAAATCCGGAGCGGGCGGAACAGGAGGCCCTCGAGCCAGCTGCGGAACAGGACAAACACTGAACAACGTACTATCCTGCGATGGAGGGATGAAATGAACTACTGTAGCGCATGGATGTACTGAACTCCCACCTCCGGCTCAGTCACAAGATGCAACCTGCCATGAAAGACGCTAACATTCGGTGCAAGAGAAAGGGGCCCCCGGGAAGGACTCGTCCCCCCACCCCCCTCAGGTGAACCCCCTCTTTTTCCTTTTCCTGAACTTTATTCAGACGTTGCGATTTAGAGTTGACACCCTCGGTTTGAGTGTCAGCGATGTTTGGTCGACAGGAACTTCGTGTTGGGGTGGAGTATGGGGAGGGGGAGGGTTGGGACAGATTGAAAGTTTCTTTTTTCATGTTTTTTCGTCACTATTACATGTTCTTAGGCCGATTTAGTCACTGTCCCCCAACGGGACCACTTTCCATCACTTCACAGAAGAACTTTACTCACACTGCACTGTATGGAGGAATACCGTCATTTCCTATTTGGTCGCAATATCCTGAGAACCTCCACAACGCACCATAAATGACATCTGTGGGCACCCAAGCACCGCCTATGCGACACCCCAGATTTCTTAAACTGGTCACTTGGAACGTGAATGGAATGGGTTCAGGGATTAAAAGACGCCTTATCGCGCAATTTTTAATAGAACATTCTCCCTATATGGCCCTCTTAACTGAGACCCATCTGGTGGGGTCGAGATGTGCCTTTTTCCAAATAACAAACTACCGGCTAGCTTTCCACGCGGGGTACACAATGGGCTCCAGGGGCACCCTTATCCTGATACACAAGCGTATTCCGTTTCCTCCTGCAGACTACTGAACAGGACCCTAGGGGACGCTATGTGTTCATTTTAGGGTCGCTTTGGGGTGAGAAATTGGCCATCGCCTCGATCTATTCTCCTCCTGGGCTAGGGCTGTACTTAATAGAGGAACTCACCTCCCTTATGGGGAGACATTAGCCCGGCACATACACCCTGGGGGGGGGGGGATTTCAATAATGCCATGGACGATAGCATTGATCTCTCCCACCTTAGGAGTTGGAACCCAGATACCCCTACCAAACTGGCTAACTTCACATCCGCTTTGGGGCTCCGGGATGTCTGGCGGGAGTTACACCCCGGCACTAGAGAATACTCGTTCCACTCGGGAGCCCACGGTCCATGTCCAGGATAGATTACTTCTTTTTACCAACTAGTGACCTCCATAAGGCGATGTCCGCAGAATTGTTTCCTACAGGCATCTCGGACCACTCACCACTCACCACTTACATTCGAAATACGTATGCAAGTGCTCTTCCCCCTAGAACTTGGAGATTAAACAACTACTACCTCGAGTTCCCCGAACTGACTGATCGCCTTGCTGAGGTATCCACCGAATATTTTGAAATCAATGCAGAATCGGTGGGCCGCCCTGTGATAAACATGGGCGGCATATAAGACGGTGCTTAGAGGAGAGATAATCTCCTGGACGGCACATAAAAGGAAAACTCAACTCCAGAAGATATTAGAAGCCGAATGTGAGGTGCGCAATTGGGAAACCAAGCATGTTCTCGACCCCACCCCTGAGTCTCACCGTTCCCTGCAACGCGCCCAGGAGCGCCTGAGGAATAGGACGATGGATAATGCTAGGAAGGCCCACTGGCAATCTAGACCGAGAATATATGTACTGGGGGACAAGGCGGGCAGAATGCTCGCCTGGCTGGAGAAGAGAGATGAGGGACAGCACTGTGTGCGGGAAATAGTCACAGGTCAGGGGACTAAGTGCCAATCAGAGGCCGAGGTGGCGGAGGCTTTTGCCGAATTCTACGAAGACTTATACCGAGCCCCTACTCTACCGCTTGACGCCCCCCTCTTAGATTCCATAACTCTTCCAGCTCTCTCTCCACAGCAGCGGGATCAACTAGACTCTGCCTTGTCTGAAGCTGAGATCTCAGAGGCGATATCCCAACTACAAACAGGGAAAACGCCGGGTCCTAACGGATTCCCTGTTGAAACCTGGCAGAAACTGGGTGGTGACAGGATGGGCCCCCCCCTCCATAGAATGTTCCTCGCCACCCGAGAGCAAGGGATCCTCCCTCCAGATTTATGTAAGGCATCCATTGTGGTCATTCCTAAACCCCATAAACCCCCGGACAACTGTGCCTCCTACAGACCCATATCACTGATTAACCGCAAGGCTAAGGTCCTCGCTAAACTCTTAGCAAATCGACTACAATTGGTTGCACCCACCCTGGTCCATCCGGACCAATGTGGCTTTATGCCGCACAAATCGACCCGGATGAATCTACGACTTCTCCACTTGGCAATGGAACGTTCCCCGGTTATAGAGGGAACCTTGGCCCTTTTGCCAATTGATTTCGAAAAAGCGTTCGATACAATTAGATGGGACAGCCTTTGGGAGGTTGTGTCACATGGGGTTTGGAGAGGCCTTTCTCGGGTGGGTACGACTGCTCTACACAAATATCCAAGCAGGAGTAAAAGTAAATGGCTCCTCCTCCCGATCCTTCCCTCTCGGTAGGGGGACGCGACAAGGTTGCCCGCTCTCTCCCCTCCTCTTCGCCCTTGCGATCGAGCTGCTCGCTCTTTGGCTCTGCCAGAACGCAGCCTGGATAGGGTTTAGTTGGCCAGAAGGCCACGAGGACCGGACATCTTTGTACGCAGATGATCTCCTAATATATATGGGGGATCCAATTCGGTCCTGCCCCATTGTGACTCAGAGGCTCGTCCGTTTTGGGGAGTTTAGTGGTCTTAGAATCAATTGGGGAAAATCGGTTCTCTTCCCAGTGAAGGGTGAACACAGGCCATCCCCCAGGACTGCCCATGCTGGGTGGAGCGACGGGGCTTCCGATACCTCGGGATCTGGATATCCGGAGATTTGACGGGGTACCTAAAACATAATCTCCGGCCGATTATGGATCGCTTCACCATTGACGTCCAACACTGGAAGCTCCTTCCCTTGACTCTCATGGGCAGAGCGGCGCTCTTTAAAATGATCACCCTTCCAAGATTCCTCTACTTTCTCCAGAATGCCCCACTCAGGATCCCACTCTCGGAATTTCCCCAGGTGGAGACACTTCTTAAAGGTCTCATATGGGGAGAAGGCCAAGCACGCATTGCGCTCTGTACACTCCAAAGATCGATCTGGGAGGGCGGCATAGGGGTCCCTCGTCTCCAAACCTATTATTGGGATTCACAACTTGTAGTGGTCAGCGACCTGCTACATGGAGATCAGGACCTGCCTCATATACGGGTCGAGATAGCGACTATTCATAGCACAGATCCATTAACCCTCCTGTATCGACCCCTACCGAGACCCTCTCCACCCACAACCATGAATAAAACCTTATTATGGTCTGGAGACAAGCACACCATTTCATTGGGTGGGAGAACAATATTACCGCCGCACAACCCCTGTTGCAAAATAGCAACCTATCTGAAATCGGGAAGTTGGAGCCTTGGCCCAATTGGGTAAGGGCTGGGGTCCTGAGGGTGGGGGATATCCTCACAGATGGGAAACTTGCTCCATTTGACTCCCTGCAATCACAATTCCAGATCCCGAGCACAGAACGATATCAATATATGCGCCTGGTCCATGCTCTAAAGGAGAGTTGGAAAAAGGTTCACACTCTTACCAGGTGTAAAAAATAAACCCCAGAAATCAAGCAAAGTTGCAGAGGGACTCACTGGGTAAGGGAAATTAGCCATAAATGAGAATTCTCCCTAACAGCTTGTGCCTTGGTTTAAATATGCTCTGCCTCTTAACGTATCCAATACCTTGAAGCAGCACTATGCTTGTGCCTTCCTTCACCCCTGTGCTGGAGCATACTCTTCCCTGGGTAGTTGGAACATGGGGTGTTCCCACATTATGGATGCGCTGCCAGCATAACAATTATACAATAGAAAAGTACTCTTGCACACTTCCTGTGCAATGTATTAATCTGAATTAACACAAAAATAAAAGTTTTGAAAGTTTAATCTTCATCACAAGAAGATTAAACTTTCAAAACTTTTATTTTTGTGTTAATTCAGATTAATACATTGCACAGGAAGTGTGCAAGAGTACTTTTCTATTGTATAATTGTTATGCTGGCAGCGCATCCATAATGTGGGAACACCCCATGTTCCATTTGTCTTTTTAAGTGGGTTTGAGGTGCCCGCTTTTCCCTCAGGGTGCTGCAGCCTAACCTTTCAGGTTCAATTAAGTTGACGCTGTAAAATCTAACTGCTCACGCGCTATTCACCTGGTACACCTCAGCATTTTTGTGTTGTCTTCCCTGGGTAGCACTGGGGCTTTCTTTACTTCCCCTTTCCCCCTTCACTTGTCGCTGCGCAGGTGCTTCTCAGCTTTAGGCTACCCGCTGGGGCCTGCGCTCGGGTTTTTTTTACCTCTCACCCTCTTGGACACTGCACTGGTCTCCCCTTTCTTCTTCACTTGAGACCTGGACCTGCTCTGGGGCTTTCTTCTCAACCCCTTGCACCCCTGGGTGATGGAACTTACCTCTTCTTCAGCGGCTCCCCCCTCAGTAGTCGTCGTCTTCTTCTTGGTTGCAGGGTTCTTGATTACCTCACCGCCAGTGAAATAAAGTACCTTCTGTAGCCTTCTAGAGTTTATTTTCATATACTTTATTACAGGTTACATTAAGCTGTTAAGCATAGGAACCACTGGGTCACATCACCCAGGCTAAACTGACACAGGGTAGAACCTTGGGGCTGCATTCATCACCAAACATTCTGCTGGCTCACATCAACATTCCATGCCATCATACACACATAACAAGTACATCACAACACTAAAATACCCAGTTGCTAAGAAACTGTTTCTCCCTCTCACCTCTTCCCCCCTCTCTCCTTCTCCTCTCCCCCACCATCACACCAGGCACGCGAATCATTTGGTGGGACACCAAAGGTAGCTTTGCATCGCCGTCCGTCCCTCATACCACATCTCTCCTCCTTGTTTGTCAACAGTGTATTCGAGGCCATACGAAGTCACCAAACCCTAACCAACCTCCTTCATACCCTGCTCATAGTCCGTTCCTAGAAGGAGGGGTGTTAAGTTTCTTATATTTCCTGCAGCCTGGTATTCTTCGTTTCGAGTTCCTGTCTCCGCTCTAGGTTCGTGAGTGCCTTGTTGAGCTTCCTTGCCGTTAGTGATCTGATAGTCTGAGTCACCTCTCAGTCTCCTCCCCCAAAGGATAGAGCAAACAGGAATGACCAATTATATCGGATCCCCTCCTCCGTCAGCCATTGTGTGAGGGGGCGACAGTCTCTTCGACGGGACAAAGTGAGTCCCGAAAGGTCTTGAAACACCTTGACAGAGTCCCCCTCGTATTAAAACATCCCCTGTGCGCTTTGCCCTTTCCAGGACTTCCACCTTCTCCCTGTATCTGAGGAAACGGACAACAATCGATCTCGGGCCGTGGCCCCCACCTCCTCCACCTCTGTGCGCCATCTCCTGCTGGACTGCTTCCCCCCCCACACCCCTCCGGGAGGAAAATGGTGTTGATCAGACTTTCCACCTTCCTTCCCACATCCGCAGCTGCTTCCCCCTTCCGGCCCCTTACGTCTACTATTTGCAGGTTATTCCGACGCTCCCTATTTTCGAGGTAGTCAATCTTCAGAAGTGTGTCCTCCTCACGGGTTTCTAGATCTGTCAGTCTAGCCTTGTACTTCATTTCCAGGAGGTCAACTTTCAGGTGATTATTCTCCAACCCCTCCATCTTGTCTTCCAGTTTGTCCACCCTCCCCATGAGGTCACAGATAGAGGCCTGGATATTGCCCCTGATGGCCTTGATTTCCTGGAAGATGTCCTTCAAATAATCCATTGTCATGTGTAGCAGGCCTTCTCCTTCCTCAGCTACTCTCCCCCTGCCTGAAGCTTCCTCTGGCTCCATCACTGGCTACTCCTTATAGGCGCTGCAGTGAAAAAATGCCCTGGGGTATGTCCTCCTACAGGCTCCGCTCGATCCCCCAGGCGTGGGGCTCTCCCCTCTCTGTACTACCCAGCTGTCTGCCGAACCTGGGTCTCTTGTGTCTTCCGCACTCTACGGTACGCCCAGGGGGCCCTGGAGCCCCTCCACTTACATGCCTTCCTCTGCTGCCTGATGTATGTTTAGGCGCCTCCTGGATCTCTTGTTGCTGCTTCTGGTCTTGGGTTCGCACTTGGCTGCCAGCGCTAGGCCTTTCTGATGGCCCTCCCGGGGATCTTTGTCAAGGTAGTTTTGGGGTAGCCTTTCTCTTCTTCAGGGCCCCTCCACAGGCCTGCAGGCAATGTCCCTTAATGCTCCCGGGGCCTCCGGTCCTCTCACCTGTATTACCCTTGGCCCGCCATTGCTTCTCCTCCACTTCTGGACTGTACAATGCTGCCTCGCTGTGTACTGGCGGGCGGCTGCATCTCGGAACGCTGCATATGCCCTCAAACACCAGGGGCTTGCTGCTGCCTTTGGCACGCCCTCTTCACAGCATTTCTGCATTGAGGCTGCACCGGCTCCTCCTTGACTGCTCTTCTTTGCTGTGGGCCTCCGCTCACCCCACGGCCTTCCCCTTTGCTGCTCCTCTCTGAGCGCGGTCATCTCCCTCATGAGCCTCGGGCTCCTGATGTAGCCGTACAATCCCTGCCATCCCTGCACCTCAGTGCAGTGGTCGCACCGGTTGCTGCTTTAGGTAAAGCCAGGGAGGAGGCTCCAGTGTCAGCCACTGAATGATTGACGGCGGAGCTCTGCTTACGCGGTCATCACTGTCCGCGCACCCAGGGGACCTCATCTAGTTTTTTATATTGTATTTAAGCATTGGCTTGAATTTACAAACCCTTTGCTGAAAACATCAAATAAAATAAAACATCACAATTCATTATTATAACATTTCATACACACTTTAAAACATACAATTGTCTTCCTAACATAAAATGGTGTTCCCAGCATAAACCTTTGAAGTAAAAATAATTTGAAAGCTCACCTGGTGGTAATTCTGAAGATTCGGTTATCCAGAGGAAGTGGTTTTCCTTCACGGTGGATAAACTGTAGAATGGCCTGCTTCCTACCCTTGGATGTATTGTGAATCACCTCCAATTCAGACGCACCCTGAAAAACCCTTTTGTTTCAGTTGTTTGGTTGCTCTGGCTAATATCTCGGAATTCTCACGCTAGATGCCTTTAGGTGAATGTGCGTGGTAGAAGTGCGACTTAGCATAACAAAGCAAAATCATAATTGTTTGTTATAGGCAAAAAAGAGAAAAAAGGTGCCCGCCTTAGCTATTGATTGGTGTCAACCACCTAACAAGTAAACATCACAAATCGAGCATTCTCTCAATTTAAAATTCACATGTCTACGTCCATGATTCAACATCATCCAAGTAATAGTTGATCCAGTTTCGCACCATAAATTCTAATATGAATTAAATAGGTGGATTTGAGTCATAAGATATAATTATAATTCTGACCACTGAGAACACTGAACTAACTGCGTATGACTGCGTTAAAACGTACCACCATTCTTCTAATGAAATTACTGTAAACTCTTAAGAATTTACTTGGATGTCTATCTCTTAACTCAGTTAAATTGGGGCATTCCATCAACAGATGCTTTTTTGTCTCGAGATTACCCTGAGGACAACCAAATCTACAGCCACCATCCTCTGCACAAATCTGTTTCCAATGTACTAAAACCTCTTTCGTTGGCAATAAATAAAAACATAGTCTTAAGAAAATATTCCTTATTTTAAAGCTTGGAAATCTAGTAAGGTAGGTTGGTATCTGGTTGAAAGCCTTAGGTACCCTGTAATGTCTCCAAATACATTTTATCTGGTACACCCCTGCTGGATATTCATCCAGTCTTCGAGCCCAATTTGTTTCTTTCGCTCTCATGGGATTATTTAAGAGCATATCCATACTCTGGTTTCCCTTTTTTATTATGTCCAAACAGCTTTGGCCAATAACACATCCCCCAACATAGCCATTGACGTATTCCTCTGCATAACAAGTTCTGAACACCGAGAGCGTTTGCCAGTCCACCCAAGTGTCTAGCGACAGCAGGCCCAATTCAAGTCTAGTGACCTGTATAGGGTCACAAACTGGCAGTGCCATAACCCTGTTCCAAAATGTACCTTCTATCCGATTCTTCAACATTCTGAGTACAGAGGGAGACCGCAGCCCCACAAGGCGGACTCGGAACAACTTTTTTTTAATAAAAGTGAAGTATTAGTACGATAATTAAACGGCCAAATCTATATAACAAGATACCACTTGAGTAGCTAATGCCTCAACCTTTATTCACAAGACCTCTTCATTAGGGGCACCTTTAGGTCTATTATTTACATGGAACCCGAGGTATCGATATTCTTTGACTGTAGACCGTGCAGAATCGTACAACGTCCACTTAGTCACATTTACCTTCCTCAATTTCCCATCCTTCATTACTAAAAAGTTGATTTTGCAACATTTATTTTAAAATTTTCCTCTGCATACGCCTGAGGTTTAGTCAGCTGCCTTTGAAGCCCTATGGGTGTTTGGGCAAGAATGACCAAGTCATCAGCGTGAAGCAGCCATTGAACTGGGTATCCCTTAAAATGAGGTGGAAAGGCGTGTGCCTACTTTAACTTGGTTCCCAGAACCAAAATACACAATGAAATAACACGGGGGTAAGGACACACCTCTGTATGAGGCCCTGATAGGTTAAGATCTTCCTAGACAAGTCTCCCTGTTGATTGAGACTCCCTTGGAGCGACGTACTGCTATAAAATTCCATAATAATATTCATTAGGTAGGTTGGACTGTTCCAACTTATCAGCTTCCTCCACAACCGAACACGATCTATACTGTCAAAAACAAACTCATAATTTAGTAAAAGCTAGATAAATCAACTATCTACCCGTGACTGTGCACTGCTTCAAAAGATTTATAATCAAGGCATTTAGGGCTATTCCCAATTCCCTAGCAAATCCCGATTGATGCTGATCAAACAACCCAGACTCAATAACCCAACTGTTTATTTTTTCCAGGAGTAGCATAGCAAATATCTTGCCGGGGGCATCTAGTAGGGCTATCAGTTGATACTTTTTTGGACTGGTTCTATCTCTCAATTTGAAAATAAGTATAATTGTACTCGTTTTCCATGAAAGGGGCATTTGTCGTTTATTCACCATCTGTTTGAAGAGCGTAAACAGCACCTCAGCCCATAATTCTGTGAGGATTCTCAAAATAAAATTGGTCTATCCGTGCCCGGTACTCTTGATGTCCTGCTCCTGCTAATCATGTCAATTATGTCTTCCACCGTAAATCCAGTAATCAGTGACTATATGGGTTTCGCCCACCACCGTCGTTTCCAGATCGACCGTTAACCTGGGAGTAAAATATTCCATACATCCATTCGTCCTGCAATACAGGATTGCACTGAAAGGCAAGCAGTGGGTAGTCGTAACATTTTAACATTTCCCACAAATCTGCAGCACGTCCAGATGAGAGAGCTTGCATGATACTCGGCGTCTTGCTATGCAATAATTACTTTGACATTTCTTAGGTTTTGGTTTTAACTTTTTTTGTGCACACCACCTTAGACATTCCTAAGTCTGGCAGACTACCCAACGCTGTTCTCAAAGCTATCTTCTGCTGAATAACCGTGTGAAACGCATGCTTATGCCTATACGTCCGTTTCCCATCTCCCTGCTTCTTTACAGCAAACATGTTAAGCAGGGTAACATATTGGCGTAGATCAGTCTGCTTTACACATTCGATTCCCATAGTTAAACTCATTGTAGTATTTATTCAAATCAGCAACGGCCATCTCTGTCCAAATAAGTCTGTTCCTACCGAGCTAACTGCCAATTTCAAGTTAATATATACACTTGCAGTGCTCTTACTGTAAACACCCAATTTACTCGTAACAGCTTATGGTCACTGCAAGGGGAATACACAATCTCCATCTTTGAGGCTAGGCAAAAATGTTACTAGAACCATACTGTGATGAACCCAAGGGCATCCCCCATCTATTTTCCTTTGATCTTCCTCTCAGGTGGTTAGGGAAAGGCCATCGTGGTTAGATCCTGACCCTGGGGGTGGATATGCGAGTGAGGATTACATGGGTGGAGGCACATCAAGGAGTGCGAGAGGATGTCTTTGTGTGAGGCATTGTATCCCCCTTTCCCTTGTCAGAATGCACCTTATCCTACCCCTGCCTTTCTAGGTTGTTAGTATTCCCCTCTTTGAAGACTGGCACCAGGAGCAGGCAACTGGGAGTTATGCACACTTCCATTCTTGCACACCACTTTGGTACTGAGACAAGGAAGAGGACTATGGAGCACCATTCAAATGGCCAGGCATGTCGCACTAATGAAGTTAACTATGGTCAGGCAAAGGACTTGCACCTGCAGCCAATTGAGAGGCTACAGGTGCTTAAAGTAGAGACAGGAGAGAGTTGTGGAGAAACCCGCCTGGGAAGGATGACACAGCAATCCGACGTGGAGCAGGCTGGAGAGGGGCAGGCGAAAAGGATGCTGTGCGTTGCAGAGGAGTGATGAAGACGCAGGGGCTGCAAGCCGTCAAGAGCCTCTCAGTCACCTGTGCTGCGTGTCCGGAGCTGTGGGACATAGAAGACTCCAGTGTACCGCTGACCGTAGCAGCAAGGTTCTAAAGAGGCAAGTGTATGTCGCCGGAGCTCCCAACAAGCACACAGGGAGAGAGAAAGCCTGTGAAGAGAACGGAGACGCCCGGAGAAGCGGCCCGGCACTAGTGAGTGAAAGAAAGGGAACTCTCATACCAGGGCACTCCAGGGGCTGGAATTGGGCAGATGGAAATGATGATTCAACAGAGAATGATACTGAATGTGTTTGGAGACCGAAAAGAAGCATTTTGAATACTGAACAAGCTGCATAGTACTTTTTGAATGATTGAATATTGAACTATGGAAAAGATATGCAAAGTAAATGAAAATACTGAACGAGTGAAATGAAAGTGATGTACATTGATGATCACAGTGAAAACTAGTAATGAGCATTGATGGCCAATGTGAAAGTATGAATAAAGTGAAAGCCAGTAATGAACTCTTGTAAATTAAGTGGAAAGCAAATGATGAGCACTATTGGACAGCGTAAAAGCAAGGTAGTGACAAGGAATAAACACCACGAAGTGAGTTGTGTGAAAGTCACATTGCAGCATGGTCCATTGACTGCCAAGTAGAAACAGAATTGAATGTGGACTAATACCACGGGTTCAGAGGGAAAACCTATGTTGGTAGGGAAGTCCAATGAGAACATATGAATATAGCAAAGTGCCAAGCGTTATCGGTTGCGTGACCTGTAATGGGTGGAACGGTTGGTCCAACAACTGCGCCTAGACCGAGTAACCGCTACTTGAAAAAAAGAAATTAAAGTCACGATACATAAACTGTGTTGAATAATAAGTGCTGAAGTGATTGAAGAAAAGAACAATCTATTTGAAATGTTGAAAAGCCTGAAAGTTTATAAAGTTGATTTGGAATCATTATTGAAAACTGAGAGATTTGAACTAACTGTGATTTTGAAGCTGTAAGAGCTGCATTCTTGGGGAAAGGAACCCAGAGGCCTTTTGTGGAACTGTTTGAACTTCGGGAAGTGGAATCTGAAAAGTAATCCAGGACCTGAAAGATGCTTGGAACTTTATGTTGGAACACTTTTTCTTTTGTTGCAGACATCCCTACACATTGTATATCTTTAGTTGTGAGGGTATAGGTGTCATGATCTCTGCTTCCAAAAGGTCTGGGTTTTCCCAACTCCCTTGGAAGCAGATCCATAACCCAGGTTCCGAGTGCCAACCAGTCCCAATTGGGACCTTTTGGACCCAGTCCTGGCGCCAGTGGCACCAGGCTCATAAATATGCCCAGTCCCAGCGCTGGAAGCGCCGGGCTCATAATGCTTGGGTGTACTTACCTGCAGCTGACCATGCTGCTTACTTGCCTGCCAGTTAAGCCTCTGATCCTCTTCTGTTTGGAACTACTTTTCCTGTTGGGTGGGGCAGGAGCCACTCCCTAGATTCAGAACACTGGAACTCTTCTGGAAAGCAGGAACTCTTTTCTTACCTAGGAGTGGCTGTGGAAGGAGACACCTAAGCACTACAGGAGGCTATTTAAACCACACCCGATGGATGAATCTTGCTTTGCGTTATTCTGCATCCTCTGCAGCAGAACGCTCATCGTGTCTTCTGCATCTGATCCTGGGCCTAAGGAAAAAGGCTTACCATCCTGAATCCAGTCTTCAGCAACTCCTATAAAGACAAGAAAGAACAGGTTAGCATTACGGTCTTCAGTGACAGCTCTTCACTTACCTGGTCCATCGGCTGTCCCCAACGCCTCGCGCTGCATTCCGGCATCTGAAAGACAAAAGCTTACCAACTCTTCGCACGCTCCGGAGGCCTTCGGCGCTGCATCCCGCATCTGAAAGACAAAACAAGGTGCGTTTAAAGACATTGGGGAACTTTAATACTCACGTGCCATTACTCCTTTCCACATCTAACCCAGTGGGTATTCCGGCACCCTGCAGCTGCTCCGAACTTGTACCTGCAAAATAAAAAGACAGTTAGAGCGCATCGTGAAGCAGGCAACAAGCGCT
Organism: Ambystoma mexicanum; assembly: GCF_040938575.1. NCBI lineage: Eukaryota > Metazoa > Chordata > Amphibia > Caudata > Ambystomatidae > Ambystoma > Ambystoma mexicanum. The sequence continues at coordinate 227,380,393 of NC_090923.1, read as the reverse complement.
TACTTACGTGCTTCCAGGCGCTTCTATTCATCACACGGGCTCCATCTTCAACTCACTTCAGCCCGTCATCCGCCATCGCCGGAACCCTGCAAAACAAGAAACATCATTACTAAAGACTTTAAAGACATTAGAATTACTCGAAACTTCCCGTTCGTGCAGTAAACGACGGACAGCAGTCCTCTGAAGTCAAGAGGCCTGCTCCCCTTAAACAGTGAAGAAACTGGTTACAGCACCCTGCCCCGAGGCAGATGGAGAGCACGGCATTCCCTTACCTAAGGTGAGAGCGTTAACCTTTGGGGTTCTACAGCAGAAGAGAAATGGAAGAAGAGAGAGACATTCAATAACCCAGTTCCTTAATCCCATATTTTCTATCTGCAGACATCTTACCCTTCAAGTCAGACATACAGTGCACAGAGGTCCAGCCCAAAGAGCCAGCCGTGTGTTACACATCACCTTTGCAGATACGGTATACGCCCAGTCAAGACCGGCGCCTCTACAGGAATCAGGTGAGCGTTATAATAGGTTTTGGAAAAAATATGACTTTTGAGTTGAACTTAATGACAGAGACTATCTTTAGTTTCTTTAGGTAGGGAAATCCCACCTTAGCTTAGGTCTAGTTAGGCATTACTGCATCCCGACATTTAAGAGAAATAAAGTCTTTTGTAGAAAAGTGAATCTGTTCTCTGTCTTACACATAGCCGAGAATAAACGTCTGTTTACCTCTAGATCATGTACAGGTAGCAGTCTTGTCTCCAGCTATGTTCCCATTTTGTCTCAACAATTCCCTAGATTCCATTAGAGCCTCCCAAAGGTCTCCGTGTCTTTAGCCCTCTCCCTGACTTGCAGAGGTAGTTGGTCAGCCAAATCCTTACAGGAGATGTTCAAGTCACCACACGCAATAACCGCTGTAATGGCAATGTCAATAAGACATTCTTACAAAACCTCTACCCACACCATCTATAAATGCTGCATTGGATTTTCCCCCCGGAATCCAATAAATGTTGAATAGCCCAAAAGATCCCAAGTTGGGAAACAATACCTTATTCCACGTCAATTTTGTTACTTGAATAAACTAGTTAGGGTGATCTCAGCATGACTGGAAATCTCCAGTCATTCCGAACCACAATCATTAATCCGGAAGCTGGCCTATCTTGGGAGCCGTTTGTGCCCATGTATAACAGTGCGGTGTAGCTGTCCATGACTGGAGGCATGGTAAACCAGGTTTCCTGCAAAATCCATGCATCCGCTTGAGCCAACACCATATAGAAAGGCGTCGAGACCTTCCTTTTTAACCTTAACCCAGACTAACTTTCTTCCGTTTTAGTTTTCGTCCTTTTCGGTACATACCTGTTTGTGCGTCCTGTCTGTCGTCTTCGTGCGCTCTGAGACCTACGGGCGAGTAGCGCATTATTTTAAAAAATCTATGAAACCCTATTAGCTAAGCGGCTTCCCTATTAGCCAATAAGGCACCTGCCACTCAGGACCAAGAGTCCTCGATTCTGATATTAACTTGCTTCAGAGGTACCTCTTTAACTCTGGGGAGAAGCCTATCCGTCATATATGTGACTTAAAGCAAGGTAAGCCTTAATAACCCCCCTTATGCTTAAGAGGTTCCATTTCTGATAAAATACAAGCCAACCCAGTCTCTATGCATATTTCAGGGAGATAAAAACACATCAACTGAATTTGGCTGACATCTTCCAGTAGAGTATTCCTTACAACTCTTGAACTTATGTACAGAAAAACCTTATTGAAACATCCATCTACACAAACTTCAATCTGGTTAATGTCCTTAGAATATATCAACCTCAGCTGCAGAATGGCATGAAATAGTTCCAAAACATTAGTTCTATTTAAAGTCACCAAATCCTAGGTAATGGCAGTTGTTCCAAGAGTAACCATCTATATTAATCCTGTATGTAACTTCCAAGTACTGGTTGTGTAGTAGGAAGGGACGGCTGTTGCCCAATATCGCCCATTACACAAGCTCTTCTTTGCTCCTAAGTTAAATACCCATCAAACTCATCATTGGTCATCGGCTGGCCCAGGCACCTATAGATGTGAACCATAGTAACAGGATCTGCCGTCCTTGTATTAACCTCCACCCGTGGACTGACTTGCTGCACTTGGACCATGTCAGCTTCAGTCACTGTTGAGATTAATTTCTGAAATCTGACCTGGTGGGCAGAGGTTCAGAAGGCCAGCCTAGTTTCTTTGAACAGAGTAACCTTCTGGACAAGCCAGACCAATCAAGGTAGCATTGGCGGTGGTCAAAACTATGTCTCAGGAGGGGTGAGGGTGACTGAAAGACCTCAATGAGCACACAGAGTAAAGGACACTTACAAATCACTCCCAGTCAGGTATATATATATATATATATATATATATATATCAAAAAATAAAAATAGATGTATTCAAGGCCTTTGAGTTTCAACACAGTAGTTATTAACAGTAACCCTTGTAAACCAGCACAATCCTACTAAAATACATATATACAAAACCAAGTGGGCTAAAGGGTTAATGCACGAAGTGGGCCCACAACCTAAAAAGGGAAGGAAGCAGGTAGTGCAAAGAGTCTTTAGGCAATTCTGCAATAATCGCAATCCTAACTGAAAGACAGTCCAGTCTCTAAGAAGAGTGGAGCCTATTGCTCAAATGTACTTGCAATGCTGGTGCACGCCGTAGTGCAGATGGGCAATGCGGAGTCTCTTGTAGGGTCTGTAGCAACTCTGGAAGGTGGGTGAGGTGATGCAGAATACGTTCCCACTATTCGTGGAGCGTCTTCCCGAGAGGGCAGAGCAGGTTCCAGGAGTTGGGAATAGTTTGATAGCTCAGGCTATCTGTGGAAAGGAGAGGGGTCCTGAGGGGCTACTTGTGCATAAATTCATGTGGATGCGCTAGGGGTCACCGGAAAGGGTTGCAAGTACTCACCGACCCCTGGGTCACTCCAGACCAAACTTCGTCAGTTGAGTGCACTTCGGTTGCAGGTTCAAATGCAGCAATTGTGCTGCTCTGCGGCTTTCAGCAGCGAAGTTACAGCGTTGATTCCCAAATGGGACAGTGGCAATTGCTCCGCTCCTGTTGAATGGATCAGTCCAGTTTCACTGTAGCAGGCTTCAGGGCACAGGGGGGCACAGCAGCAAGGCACCTGCGAAGTTCGTATACACAACTCGGTGACACAGTAACCGCATGCACTCTGGTTCGGGCGCTCTCTCTTTAGTTCAGACCTGGGAACGCCAAGTGTACGAAATTCGGTGAGAGAGTGCCGTAAACACTGAGCTTGTGATCTACCAAGTTTCAAGGGTCTCCTCGAAACGGCGGTGGTGTCAGAGCAAAGGTCCTGTGCAAGCTGTTCAGCCCACTGGTTGGCCCATGGACACTTGCGGGAAGGCTTACTTGCACGGTTTGATGAAGGTGCCGAGAATAGTTGGTCCCACTATTCAAATCGGTTGAAGCGTCTTCGCAGACCTTCTAGTTTGATCAGATGGGTCCAGTGGGATGACAGTGGGCTCAGGGTGCAAAACCTTCCAGCGGGTCACCAGTGGTTCCTCGACTCTGCTTCTTAGTTTCAGGATACTTGGATCCTATCCTAGTTTCAGTGAAAACACAGGAGATCAACATGGTATGGGTGTTTGGAGCCTTCTCTTATCCAGAATCGCCTTAGTGCCAAAACGAAGAGGACCCAATGGGGGCACACCATACGTGGACCTAGTCATTCACAGCTCAGCAGACTCTCTGGCACCCAGAATGAGTATTGAAACCAGACAGTCCAACCCACATCCTGGAAGCACACACAAGGCATGCAGAAGTCTGCAAAAGCTTGGCGTTTCGCTTGAGAATGCATGCCCAAATAAGGACTGACCCGGGTCTGCTCGACCTGGGGAAGGTGAAGGGGCAAGATTGCCAAAGGACAGGACAAAGAACCTTGTGGCATGGCCATTTTGGAGCCAGGCCACCTTTCTGTGCCAAATGTGGTAAACACAGTTTGGATAACAGGAAAGGGTTAAACATATGTGAAAAGATAAGCTGCCACCAGCCCTGTCCAAGGCACATCCGTACTTCCGGAGCCTACCCTGGTGATGACGACTGACTTCTCCCTCCCAGGTTGGGGGTCTACTCTGGAGATTAATGGAGCATGGTCCAGGATGTAAGCCCTACTGCATATCAATCGGCTCAACTCAGGGCAGTGGGCCTGGCCCTCAAGGCGTTCTTGCCCCTCATCAGGGACAGGTCTGTTCTGGTCAGGGCGGACAATTGGTGTGGGATATATTGACCCACTCAACAGCATTTCCCCACATCACCAAACTGCCTGTCTGTAGAAAACTGCAAATGGCTACACTGGCTCCTGTGCGCACCTGGACCTCAAAACTGTGTTTTTGCGACAAACAAAAAGATGGCTGCACCACCCTGCCAAGCACACTTCAGGCAGGATGGAACAAGGGGTGGGGAGACACACTGAAGGAGCTTGCCAGTGTGTTCTGAAACACATATAAATGGAATAAAGCGAAAAGGCAGCAGTGCTTTGCTGAAAACCTAAAATTCTCCTTCAAAATGAAATGTTTTCACCCTTTAAAAATGCTGCTTTGACGCTAATTTTATCTGTTCTGTCTTAAACTACTTTGATTAAAAAGGCCCTGCCATGCCCAATATATTTCATTGCGCCTCAGCAAAACCAAGCATAATTCCTGAATGACAGGCCCTGTCAAACCAACTCTGAGAGAAATCAACAAGGAACTCCACTTTCACTCACACGGGAACGCACGTTTATTTCTTTCCAAAAGTATCCAGGCTCAGCAGTTCAAAGAGACTCTCACTCTCTGAGCCAGATCAGTTTCAATGTATTTATGCTTCAGATAAAATTCCTGCATTCAAGAAAATGATTATAGCTGCAAAGACAGTGTGGGAATCTGATAGAACTGCCAAACCGAATTTAAAGAAAGAAATGCTAGCAGTTTTCAACGCGTGTAAAAATGGGTGTTTGCAAAACTGAAGGAGAAAAAATGCCCATTTAAAAAGGAAACTGTTGAAGGAAAGCCTGCCATTACCTAGCAATGTGAAGGGGTTTGTGGTTGGTGATAATACACACAGGGGCTACTTTATTACACAGATTTGTTTTAATTCAGGATAAGAAAATAAAGATTTTAAAACACATGGGCTGATTTTGCAAGCTCGCAAAAACCAGTTATTCCAGTTGGCAGCCCTGCAACTTCCCCCTAGGAAGGGAGTCACACCATAAACTCTCAGCAGAGACTAACACCTCACTGATAATTACAGGGTGGGAAAGAATCTTGGCTGGGTTGACTCCACTGACAATGGAGTTCCCAGGGCCAGGAAGTTTGAAGTGTAAAGGGGCAATAAAACCTTCAATCAAGCTGAGAAACCCCCATCTTGCTTTGAAGGAAATGACAGTTGGTAGCAGTTGAAAGAAGAAAAAAAATGATCACATGAAGAGGTCTGCCATTTGTTTCCAAAGACTATTTCATAAATAAACTTTAAAGACTTTTATCTATGCAGGAAGACTTTGTAAAAATATTTTCTCAGTGTAAAAGTGCATTTTTGGGCTTTGTTTTAAGACTTGGTAGAGTTCATTGACACCCTGGGAACAGAAATGGCAAAATATGGCCAATTACAAGAAAAGCATCCATGTTGCAAATGCACAAATTTGTACATGCATCCCTTATGATAATACACACCCATGTATAAAGTTCTAGAATTTTGAGCAATATAAATCCCATTGAAAAGCGCGAAAAACTGGTAGAAGGGTGAAACAAGGTCTCAAGGACTGGAGGATTGGACTGCAATGTGCTGCACAAAATATGGAACCTGTGTATATAATTTGCTCAGAGGTTACAATTGTATAAATGTATGTTTGTGGCAGAATCGGATTTTAGTTAAAGTAACTGTGGGAGGTTTTTGGACACTGTAAAACTCACACCATAAAGCTGACATCATTTTCCTAAAATCCAACCTGCTGAGAGTGAGGCGGAGACTACCACCCTTGTCCAATCCCATTGTTAGACGCGTGTTTAGTTAAGCCTGCCCCAGTCATATACTTTGATGTCACTAGGCATTATAAATGAGTCCCCGGCAAGACTCTTGAAACACACTCTGCGCCTGCGTCCTGTTCTATCCATCCAGATTCCAGTTCCCAACTTGCAAGGCCAAAGTATTGCTGACCATACTCCGGGGCCCACTGCAAAACCCAAGCAGTGCTGATCCTATTCCAGCAAGGCCTAAATTCCGAAATCCCACTAACATTCCCAAATAACCAAAGGGGAAAGCTGTGGTGTTTTTGGTAAGCATCCTGATACCGCTAACTGCATGCATCCTGCCATCCTGCTATCCTGCCATCCACTTGACCTTTAGTATCCAGTGACCAGGAATTGCCAGTCCAGAAGTGCCATCCAGTGACCAGAACCGCCCAGCTGTTTGCCAGGCACTCTGCCGTGTAGTGACAAGAACCCTTGACGGTCTCAAAATCCCAAACTAAAGTGGACTGTAAGTATCATCCCTATCCCATCTAAATCCATAGCCTATCTTGTCTTTGTCCTTATCCCACTCTCTTAGTCATCCTATCCTTATCCTGATAACGTGTCCAAACTGTCAGAATCATTCTTGCAACTTTGTCCTTAATTTCTTGTGCTAGCACTATCTCTTTAGTAATTTTGCCTTGTGTAAACCTAAGCCATTAGTCCTATTTCGAGTGATCAGACTTGTTCCGCCAAGGTTGGTCGGTGGGGTGAAAGGGTTGAACTCACAAATCAACCCTGGAGCTTACTGTGTCCCTCTTTGGTGGCCTAGCCTGAATACTCTAGTGTAAAGTAAAACTGTTCTTGTCGCAACTGATTTCCTTTGCTATTTTTGCGCCTTCATTTGACTCAAAGTGCACCTTTCTAGATCTTGCATAACTCATTCAATTTACTAGCTAGAGACTTAATTTCACTTCCATATTGTACCTGTGATCTATAGCTATCCCCCAACCAAAACCGCACTCCAATCAGTGTATTTCCCCAGTTTTTATTAAAAACTGTTTGGTTAATTTTAGGCGGGAATGGAAAAAATTTAACTTTCACACATGTCATTTTGCTGCAATCTGTTTTAAACTTGTCACAAATTTTCGAACTGTATGCTTTTGGTAATCAATTCTTAGTGATTGTTAGTGTCATTGCATTGTTGCTTTAGTGAGGAATTATATTTGCTTCAAGGTTTTTAACACACATTCATTATTCACATTCATTATTTATTTGTCCATTTACGAGGGTCATTTTATAACATTGCAAAGAGTTTATTTTATTTGGGGAGGGAAGTTTAGATTTGGATTCAGATTCTTGTTTCTTATTCCTGATTACCTGCTGCTTCTGTTAATCCACTCAGAATTGATTATTTGTGGGTTGAGGGCACATTGCAGGGTGAAATTCTAACTTGGGTGCTATATTTCCTTAGTCAAAAAGTGCTCCTATTCCGCTGTGCTGTGTCTGTTCCACTAGCAGGTTAAACCCAGTGCATTGCTCACATTATCATTGTAATTATCACCCCATTGGTGATTGCTGCTCCATATTAAAAAAGTGTATGATTTTTAAAAAATGTTTATATAAATAAATACATATTGTATTTTACCAACCAGCCTGGTTCATGGTCCATTGTTGATCCGGGGAATTTCAAAAGGGGGTGTGATATGAGTGGTGTACCATCTAAATATTGAATCTATAGAATATAAAAAGATAAGCATTTCAGTTGTGCACTGCATACGAGGCCGAGACCAAGGTGTGTGTCGCCTGATTGAAATCCTTAACAATGGCACCCGTTCCCACCGCCTCTGTGTGATGCTGGAAATGCATCAGAGGGACAGGGCCTCTGAATCCTTGTCCTTTACTGCTTTTTATCGTGTGTTCTGTCATGTTTTCTGCCCAGGAGTCCATGTGGGACTCCTGGCAGTGCAGCTCTCTCTTTTGGTTTGGTGAACAGACCCATGGGATACCCTTATGGCACCCATGGGTAGGGGTACAACCCTGTACCCCTAGTGTATGTTTTTGGGCACCTGTGGGTGGCCCACAGAGCAGGGTATGGGCTGGTGGCAGCTCCATGCTGAATTTGGCAGGTGCTCTGGGTGTCCTCCATTTTGGGATACCCAGGCCCTGCCATTGGGATCAGTTGATTCCTGATAGGAAACAAGATGGCCCCTGTGGCCTCTTGCTTTCTATTGCCTGTTACCTTGTTTTCCCAATGTCCTGGGAAGCCCTGACTCTGTCCCTTCCCCCTGACTGGCTCTTGGGTGGAAGTTCCATATATGGTGTTGTTGTGAAGGCCCAGCTAGACTGACTGGAGCCTTCCCAGTGACTGTATGTTGTGGGTACCTCCTGTGGGTGGGACCTGGGTGAATGGAGTGTGTGGCCAATATACACTCCTTGTTGTGGTTGTCTGGTTTCTGGCATGAGAGACAAAGACTGAGACAGCCCTGCCCGAAACTGGCCTGAATGCAGTGTGTAGTGTTGAATGGCTGGGTACTTGTCCCAATCCACATTCCTTGTTGTGAGTGTCTGTAAGGGAGGAGTGTGGCCTGAATGCACTGTGTGCCTGATTGGCTGACTGACTGCATGAATGCCCTTCTGTATGATTGGCTGCTGAGTGTGTGCCAGCAGTGTGGATGAGAGACAGAATAGTATATCTGGGGACCTCTCACCACTGGTTCAGAAGGGTTCAGGGAACGTTCAGAAGCGTTCAGAAGCGTTCTGGAGCTGAGTCTCAACTCTAAGAGTAACTGGAACTGCTGATCCTCGACGTCCAGCTGGAAGAAGAAGACTTGCTGTTGCATTTGCTTCGACCGATCCGAAGGCTGCCGAAATCGTCGAAGACTGACCCGAGAGAGGACCTGGTAAGGCGCCCTCTTCCCGTGCTCCGAGGGACCATCGAGCACCGCTCCATCTTCGCCGAAGCGCCCTGGAAGACAGACCCTCGAAAGGCTGCCGACCCGAGACGGGACTGCCTAGGAGATCGAAGTGAAGCACCCGGACATCGCCGCCGTCGAAGTCCATTGCCGTCGACCAGGGTTCGCAGGTTTGTGTAACCGCTGGAGGCCCGTCAAAGTTGTGTTGCCCAGCAGTGGGAACCACTTGACGCTGTGCGGCTGACGACCGGAGCCGTCCGCTCCTTTGCCTAAGAACATTCGAATCGAAGGACTCCCTCGTCCGCACCGTTGACCGCTTTTTCCTGCCGGAGAAATTCGAGAACGACCAACGCGCTGAGGAGAAACCTGCCGGTGGGTTTCCCGCCACCCGAAGACCACAAAGACTCGAACGACTCGATGCCCTTGCTGGGCCTCCGTCTCCACAATCTTTGCGGTCCAGAACTATTGTCACCGAGGTGCCCCGCACGCCTCTGCCTTGCAGGACGCCGACGCTCCGACGCCGACGAGCACCGCTCGGACGAAGCTGCCGCCTCATCGACGCCGTTCTACCCTGTTTGTCGACGGACGTTCGACGCCCCGTGTCTCCCGCTTGAAAGGGAAGGCATTCAAGAAGGGCCGTCGATTCCCCGTCGCCGAACACCGAGTTCCTCGACGTTTCTCGACGCCTCTCGACGATCCGTGACTCCCGCTTGAAAGGGGGTTGCTCAAGAAAGATCTGTCGACGCCTCTTCGAAGAACTCGACTCCACCAGGTACATTGGGGGGGTAAAAACATTATAGGAGGGAATAAGACTAGCAGAGCAATATATGGACTGGGCTTGTGCTATATCTTTATTTTACAGGTTGCCCAGGTGGGGGGGATCTCCACACAGAACTGTGTCTAGTGGTAGGGGCCAGTATTCTGCCTATTACTCAACCATCTTATTTTCTCTCCTCTCTCTATTGCTGGTTTCACTCTATTGATCTGTGTGACATTGTTACAGTATTGTTGATGCACTTTAATGAGATCTAATACAAAGGGTGGTACCACTTTAGAATTGTATATATCTGCCATTGTTGATTTTCCGAAGTACAAAGTGAGTTATTATGATAAGTGTACATAACCTTGAATATTGATTATATAAAGACTGTGTTCTAACCAATACAGTGTGTGGACATTCCTTTGTGGGGGCTTGGGGACTACACTGTACTTAAGAACCAGCCTGCATCACCTCCTGAGAAGCTAGGCCTTGATTGCTCGTCCATTGCTACCGTAATAGAGAATCTTGGCTGGGGTCTTCTGTGCCTCTCTTCTACCATATAGAGAGCAGAAGTACAGACACCCCCCACCGGTCTTCTTCACACTCTGCATGGAGGCGGTTTCGATCTGGGAATGGGCCCTGACAGAGGGGATTTGGATTTCGGAAGTCCACCTCCCGCAGCAATGCAGAAGCGGACCAGTTGAGTTGCTTGGGGCTCAACACCTATGAGTTGGAGTTGCACAACGACTTCTTGTTGCCCCTGTTCCAGCGTTGGGGGTTCACATACCTGGATTTGTTTGCATCTCCCCGAAATACCAAGTGCCCCCAGTTTGCTTCATGGACAGGTCGGGAGTCACTGGGAGAGTTCATCTGATTCCATCTGAATCAAGAGATTTGCCTGCTGGTGTTCTTCCCAAACCCACAGTCTGAGGCAGAGAGGTCCCTACATTCCTTGGACCTCAAGAGGGTTCTCAAGTTTTAACTGTTTTGGACAAAATCCTTCTGGAAGTCTGAGGCTTTGTTCATGACTTTTGGGGCTTCTCCCCCAGCTCTCAGGCTTTTCTGGCATCCATCGTCCGTTGGATGGTTCAGGCCATTTTGGAGGCATACACCACCCTGGGAAAACCTGTTCTGACAGGATTCATGCCCATGTGGTCTGAGCTAAGGCCATGGCTGTCCCGTTTCAGAGACATGCTTGTTGGGATGTCATCTGCAAGTTGGCTACTTGGGCCACTTAGTCAGCCTTTTATAAGCACTACTCACTGGATACCAGCTCCAGGCGTGATGCAGTGTTTGGTCAGGCGGTTCTAAAGAACTTTTTTGCTTCATTCTAGATATGAGGCAGGTTGTCACAGCTCCACCATTCTTGTTCGGTGGAATCACACACAAGGATGGAGAAAAGGGGACGGGATGTACTCATAGTCTCCTTTCTTCCAATTGTCCCTGCCTTCTCCCGCTAGTATGCCAATGGCTTATAGGTAATAAGAGTAACCAGGTATCCAAGAGTCTGATGTGTTCAAAGGGGAATGAATCTTAGTGTTTAACGTGATTAAAGATACTTTCGCAGCTGGTATTGTAGTGGTGGAAGGACCATACCCAGCCAAGAAAGGATCCTGTCTTGGAGAAGTTGGTGCTCTTGACAGATATGCTGTAGAATTTGAGGAAATAGAAGAAGGGTCCGTGTTCAAGGCCAGCGAGATGGAAAGATCTATTCTCCCCCCCCCCCACCCCCCCCAAGTTGTGCGTGTTATCACTCACTGGTGGCTCCAGGACCTGGCCAGTGATCTTTATTTGCTGCCCACCTGCAGACCTGCCACTCTTGCAGCATGGTTTGTTAATCTCTGCACAGGTATAGATTGTGAACTATTAGGATTATTAGGATTACTGCCCAAAGCGGAAGATTGTATCAGCCCAGCTACTGTCGCATTAAGGTCCTAATCCCATATATGCACCTGAGCCTCCAAAATAAACTCAAGGGCGTGCCCCCCTGCTAAAAGGGCAGCGCCTTGAAATTCTGGAAGGCTAGAGGACTGCGACTCTGCCATTACAGGAATGGGCAGATACGTGATTTTAGTGAAAAAAATACGTTCTTTTCAAGACCATGGATTTGGCAGTACATGGAGTAGGCGTGTTGGAGGACCCGTTCTAAAGTCCAGATTGGATACTGAATCCTGCACTGGTGCAAGGGTTGGAATACTCTTGGCTTCCCCAGCCATCTGAATTGTGAGCACAGGCGACCTTACACACTCTTTATCACACACCTGTCCTTCGCGCATTTTGTTGTCATTGAAAGACGGCAAAGTGTTGCTTCTCAGAGCGTAAGCATGCGCCATATTTACGCTTTGCCTCAGCTCATACTTCAAAAGTGACTCAAGGGTTTCACTGACATCTTCCAACCGACAGTCAAAGACTAACTTGCACTTTCTGCCTCGCACTTCTGTGCCACATTTTAGTTATTTAGGCCCCTACTTCTCCAGTGTAGGCTTAACAAGGCATCCACCAGCAGCAAAATTAAACATCCAAAACATAGGGAGACTAACGCAGACTGACTCACACTTTCTTCCTCGCATTTATTTGCCCTTTTATCTACTTTGCAGTCTTTTGTAACAGAGCTACAACAACGGCTAACCTCAGGGCTTCTGGTGGAAGGGTTACCTTGGCCTGAACCAACCAGGCCATCACCACAGGAATTGTTGCACCTGGTGGCTGCTTTTGCAGACACAGATACTGGTCCAGACATATCACAGGGTACCCATACAACTGATGAGTTCAATGACTTGGTGCTAGCAGATTGAGAGAATCCTGATTCCGATCCACAAGTTCACCTCTGGATGAAATTGGCTCCTTTCATGCAGTATTGATGTTGACTTTGAAGCTCTTTATCCTCGTCCCGGAAGAGCAGAAGGAGAGATTCTTGGAAATAAGCGATAGCTATAACTCTGCTCGATGACATCTGGGAGGATGGCCTCATGGTGATGAGGAGCACGTTTTCAACCCCACCGAAAAAAGACTGCCTTGAAAAGAAATGTAGAGTTCCTGAGCGGGCTCCCAAGTTTCTTTGCTCCTAGCCATCTTCTGACTCTGTGTTTTCGGCTACAGAGAGACAGAGATTGGCTAACCCTTTGTCTCATTTCTTGGATGTAAAGCAGCTGTATGTTTTTCTGAAAGAGTTTAATTAGCCAAGGCAGTTAGCATAATCAGTCACAAATTACTTAGCCATTCTTAGCCATTCTTTTGCGTTATGTTAGGGAATTGTGATGAAGGAGGCATTGGCTTTGCTGCATGAGGGTGAGATAGCATGATCTGAAGGTATCACCGTAGCACTGGATGTGGCAGACCCGGATTTCCGCCAGATGGGAAGTAGGGCTGTCCTACAGCGTCGGGGGCTGGCAATTTCCACCCCGACGTGCAGTCTAAATTCATTGACATGCCCTTCGACAGTGGCGACCTTTTTCAATAAAGACTGACACGGCCCGCTCACAAGGCACTCTCCAGCAGCAGAGGCTGTCCTTTCGTCTGGGAAAGGGAGACTCTCAAGGGCCTCTAGGGCATATCAACAACCATCTTAGCGTCAACCTTTTCGTTCCACCTCACAGGAGGCCTACTGAGTAAGGTCACAAATATACTAGGGCGCTCAGAGGCAGGGCAAATACGCCACCTGCTCACAAGCTCCAAAGCTGACCAAACCAGGATCAGTGCCAGGGCCCACACTTCAGCACCCCAGTAGGAGGCCCGTTGTCTAAAATTGTCAACCATTGGAGAAGCATCACCACTGACAAGTGGGTGCTAAGCATCGTGCAAAGAGGGCACACCCTTGAATTTCTGGGCAAATGCTCTTCCCTTCCATTCTTATAGGCAAAAGGCAACTACATCTGCCCATCCGACAGGAGGTTCAGTCACTGCTAAAAAAAAAAGGGGGCTATAGAACCTGTTCCACCACACCTTCGGGGCTCCAGAGTGTACTCCAGGTACTTCCTAGTCCAAAATATGTCTGGTAGATGGAGACCTATTCTAGATCTCAGGAAGCTCACCAAACTCCATTGATCACAAAAATATGTATGGTCACATTGCAGCAGGATCTCAAACAACTAGAGCAAAGGGATTTTCTTGCATCTCTAGATCTAGAAGATGCATACTTCCATTTCTCCAGCATGGGGTCTGGCATGGATTGACATGCTCATGAATATTCCCTGTCATCAGGCTTGGAATCCTCTGTAAAAAGAACAAAACGGTTTCACCTTAGCTTGAATACTGTACATTTCTCCTCTAAGCCAATCATTATCCTCTGGGTCATACTGCTCCCATCCAACGACAGTCCTTTCCCTAAGGTCCACATCTGGTGGCCATCTTCAGATTTTTACTGCACACTTCAGTGATGGGAGTCCTCTTCTTGCTCTCAGCGCTATTTTCATATTTCGAGTTTTTTTGTGTACGTCCAAGAATTGTTCCATGACGAGGGGTGATGCAAGGTCTGCCATAGATTTTCGAAGAAGACAAAGAAGGATCACTACAGTAGGCTGGCAGCGTGGCTCAAATCAGGCAAGGCCTCTGACCCCGCTTTCGAGCATGGTCATGCTTCCCCCCGGAGCGGCCGGTCCCACGAGCGTACTCCCTCAGAAAAGAGGTTGAGGTCCTTTGAGGACCCCCCGCCTTCGGTGGTCCATAAGAAGGCCAGGATACACAACGTTGAAGCTCTGCTTGCCATCAGCGGATGAGATGACAAATGATAGATCTAAAGGTGACCCTTTGCTGCCCCCCTTGGCATCTTCATTGGCAGCTCAACCGGCCGGACCAACTTCATCTACGATGATCACAACCACGTTGATGAAAGCTTCTGCAACCACCCCGTCGACGACCACTACTAAATTGTCGAATGGGGGCCTGGCCACGAAGGTAGTGTTCACGTGGCGGAAGACGACTCCTAGCACCACTCCACCCAGATGGGATGGACTCGGAAAGAAATAGAGTTCTGGACTCCACCCCCAGTGCCAGAGGACCCAGCCTTCACCCGACTCTGTGGTCTTAGCCACAGCCAGGAAACGCTCAGTGACACAGTCGTCCTCATCCATGGTGTCCGCAGACCAGGAGGGGAAGAAGATGGATGCGATGGTGTGAATTATCATCTATACTGCTGCCAGCACCATTAAGGATGCTAACGCCCTGGACATTTTGTTATAGTATAAATTGGGCCCTATTTTGGATTTCTCACCTGAGGACAAGAAAATTGAAGCTATGGCATTGTTCCATGAAGGGGAAGTGGCCTCGGACCACGCCATTACAGTGGTGGTGGACATTGCGAACACAGAGTTCCGTCAAATGGTCAACGGAGTGTCTCTTCGTCGACAGGGATGGCTCAAAGCCACCAAATTCAGACCGGATGTCCAGTCCAAAGTGTTGCACATGCCATTTGATGGAGAGAACCTCTTTGGCTAGACCGCCAACGAGTCTGTGCAAAATACCAAGATGGACACAGAGACCGTACAGCAACGTGTGTCGTCCTTTCGTTCCTCAAGAGGAACACCTGGCAGGTCCTCCAAGGGATATACCAACCCTCATCGGCACCCTTCCTGCTCCACGACTCAAGAGGTATACAGAGGTCGCTCACAGGCATAAGGCAGTGGAGGACAGCTTAGGCGCCGCCCGCAGGGTAGGGCCACGGCCCAGAAACAGACCTGATCCAGCCGCGGACTTGGCCCACACTTGTGCACCCCAGTGGGAGGGCGGCTGGCAAGGTTTGTCAGAACATGGAAGACCATCACCACCGACAGATGGATGCCATATACTCACGGACGGGGGCATACCTTTGAGTTCCAACACTGCTATCCTCATATCGCCCTTGTGGCTCGACAGGAACAACAGGTGGCGCAGCTGCAGCAGGAGTTCCAAGCCATGTTAAAAAAGGAGGCGATGGAGCCTGTCCCCCAGCGCCTCCGCAGTGTGCTCCAGATACTTTCTGGTTCGAAAGAAGACTGGAGGGTGGAGGGCGATCCTGGACCTGAGACACCTCAACAAGTCCCAGAAGTTCAGGATGGTCACGTTGCAGCATGTCCTCGGCCAGCTGGAGGAAGGCAACTTCCTGGTATCGCTGGATCTGGAGGAAGCCTACTTCCACATCCCTCCCACCCCCATCCACCAGAAGCACTGCAAGTTCCTGTGGTTCTTGGTCCAGGGATGACACTGTCAGTTCAAGGCGCTCCCCTTCGGGCCTGAAATCGGTCATATGGGTCTTTATAAAGTTCTTGCCTCCGGTGGTGGCGCATCTTCATCTCAAGGGCATACCTTATCTGGACCATTGGCTCATCTGATTCAGCTTGCACACACTGGCGAGCCAACACACAACGAGAGCCAATGCGTCTGCTGACGGATCTGGGATTTTCCATAAATTATCCGACGTCTGGGTTGGAACCATTTCAGAACGCTCTGTTTCTGGGTGCCCGACTTAACACAGTAACTTGTTTGGCATCTCCCTTGGAAGAGTGTGTGATAGACATGCTGGGGAAGGTACAGCGCATGTCGTCGGTTCAGTCGGCTACGGTGCAAGCTGTCAAGTCGCTGCTGAGCATGATGGCCTCCTGCATCAACCTCGACTGTCTGCAGACTACAGAGGGGGCCTATCCAAGAATTTCTGTATGCGAGTTGGCTGCAAGTCGCAGGATGCTGGACGGACAAGATTGCCCTCAACGAGGAGTTCTGACAGGCGATACAATGGTGGGGTGTGCGCCCTCATCTCACACAAGGGGTTCCGTTCCAAGTCCCTCCTTACCAGGAGACATCACCACAGATGCTTCACCACGGTTGGGAATTCCACACAGTTGCATGCCAGAGGCCTCTGGCTGCCAGAAGAAAACACCCTTCACATCAGCTTACTGGAGCTTTGCACCATCTCCTGGGCCCTCGATTCCTTGTTGCTGAGGGGCAAGGTGGTGAGGATCTTCACCGACAACACCACCACCATGTTCTACATCAGGAAGCAGAGCAGGATACGATCTCTGGCTCTCTTCAATGAGGCCCAAGATCTGTGGCACTGAGCCATTTATCAGGACATGTTTCTCCTCCCGTTTTCACCTGGCGGGCACCAAGAACACCATCGCAGACTGACTTAGTAGGGAGCTAAGTTCTTGCCACGAGTGGGAGCATCGTCATGAACAAGTAGATCATCTATTCCACAAATGGGGTCAACCACAGATCAACCGCTTTGTGACAGCGGCAATCTCCAAGTGCCGGAGGTTCTCTAACAGGGTCCCGCAGCCGAGGAGCATGGGGACGCTTTCTAGTTCCTATGCGCTTTTCCTCTGTTTCCACTCCTGCTACGAGTGATCAACACACTCAGTGTCACTGCAAGATGATACTCATCACTCAGGTGTGGGCGCGACAAATCTGCTATTCATACCTGCTAAGTCTGTCGACAGCCCCATCCATCAGACTGCTGCAATTCCCAATCATCTTGCCAGAGAAGGAGTGATTCTACACCACAACCCGGCGTTGCTGAACCTCAGCGCCTGGCTCCTGCAGCCCTAGAATTTGGACATTATTCTTTACCTGTGGAATGTAAGAACATTCTGGCCAAAGCCAGAGCCTCTTCAAAGTTAACGTGCTATGGCCATAAATGGAAGTGTTTCTCTGTGTGGTGCTGGGCTCAGAAGATCAGTCCTCCTGCGTGTCAGAGCCCCTAGCTCTTAACATATCTGCTTTCCTTGGCCAAGGCTGGACTGGCTCAGCCTCTATTAAGGTACACCTGGCCACCATATCCTGTAACACCAGGACACCGGGTAGACCTTCCCTGTGGTCGCACAGACTTGTTAAGGAGTTTTTCAAGAGTGTCTTCAGGACCTTTCCGCTGGAGATGGCTCCGGCTCCAGCCCCAGCTTGGACACAATGTGGTAGCTCATAGGGGCCCCCTTTGAACTGTTGCATCAGGTCTCTCTGAAGTTCCTCTCGTAGAAGATGGCATTCCTCATGGCGATTACCTCGGTCAGACGGGTCAGGGAGATCCAGGCACTATCCTGCAGACATATAGTACAAACAATAGGGGTGCCCCTTAGTGCAAGCATGGCAGGGGGCAAAATATACTTCTAAAGCAGAACCAAACAAGGAACCCACGCTTCTGACAGTCCTAATTTCTGTCAATTATTTCAACTGTCTCTCCAAGGAAAATGCAAAAGGAATGTGCTTGAACAAGTCACATGAAAAAACCAAAGGAAAAGTCATAGAGTACAAAAATTTTATAAACTAAATACATTTTTAAATCAGATCACTATTAACACAAATTACATAAAACATTTTTTGGGGAGAAGAAAAAAGATTGAAAAGACAAGAAAGCCGTATTCAACAAGGCATTCACAATATATACATAGATACATGAGCCTAGATATCTTCATTAAATCAGTTTGGTTAAATTTCAACAGTTTAATTGAAAAGAAGTCCCAGTAGGAAACAAATTGTTCCTACAGAGTTAAGGGTACCAAGGTGTTTCCAAAATTACCCTGGTAGGTACAAAAGGATGTTAATCAGTCATACAATTGTTATCGTCCTGCAGACAGCCATACTTATCCTTCCATGCTACAATGATGGTAATGCGTACACACCCCATCTTTATGCCTAAGCTGCCGCCGGAGTTCCATCTCAACAAGCCTTTAGTGTTTTTGTAAGTAATGGCCGTGGGATAAACCTGTCTTTGCGCCAACTGTAATCCAATTAATTCCTTTGTTTGTGATTAATTTGATTGCATAGTAATACAAGCAACTCCAATTTGTTTGCAGTAGTGGTTATTTTATTTTTCTTGTATTCAGAAAGAAATGTTTAACTCTCAAAAAAATAAATATTTAGCTCTCAACACAAGTTTCCCCATTCATTAGTTCATAAATGGCTCATCAGGAGAGATTTAGTGAGACTAGTGGTTAACAACACCTAGAAACAAACATAAAATAAATACATGTTATAGAGTCTTCAATTTGCTCCAGATTAGCCAACTTAATGGTACAATATTTGCACAAAGGAAAAGCTTTTTACAAATTTGAGGCTAACCCTCATTGAAAGCGTTGATCCTGAAAAATGTTCCTTATTCTTGATAGAACTGATATTCTGATCAATTTTTAGCCGTGGTTTGATAGTCTAAATTGTTTGAAAAAGAAAAGGCAAAAAGAAAGAGAATAATGACAAGGGAGACGAAGAGAAAAGTGAAAACAAATGCCGAAAAAAATTGAGAAAAGGAGTAGGGAGGGGGAGAAAATAGAGAGAGGACCAATAGGTGATTAGAGGACAAATGTGTATTGCAAATGGTGGATTTTTATCTAATAGGCTTATCCATCTATCAAGCAAAGGCCTAATTATTAGAATCTTACCTTTTGAGCAAAGGTTCTTTTGAGACAGAAAGGTTTTCTCCTTGATGCTTCCTGTAGGAGGCACAATTGGAAAGTGGCTTTCCGTGCTATTTATCTGACCTGCAATAAACGCGATGTTGTTTCACGTTGTCGTGCTATTGTACGTGCACGTGATGACGTCATTATGTTATCGCAATAATGTTTTTTGCCACAAAAATGTTGTGACGGGCACTTAAATTGGTATAAGAGTATGTTTTAACTATATATATAGAGAATAATAACGAAAAAATGATGAAATTTACTAAGAACAAGATTTTGGAGAGTGACATTTCGTAAGTGGTTGCGTGTTACTTTGCATCAAGCATAATTTTAGATGATATATTTTTATGGGGTGTCTGTAAGAGTTATTAGGTAAATTTAGAATTTGTCATGTGAATGAAAAAGAGAAATCAAAAAAGCAAATAAAGAAAAAGTAACAATAGAAATTCTAAAAAAATGTATCTGAAGAACACATACTTTTCCTTTACAAAGTTTACACCATAGTATAAAAATTATTTATAGCCAATGGTACATCTCTGTGTCTGAGTTTAGGCCATTTGTTACTGTGTCCATTTCACAAATCCATTTTGCTTCAGCTTTTCGGAGTAGGATATCTCGATTTCCTCCTCTTGGAAGTTTTTTTTAACATTTTCTAAACCATAAACTTTAAGATGGTCTTCTGTAAAATGTTGATGTTCTGTTAGCACATGTGATGAGAGAGGGTATTGAAGATCCTTATTTCTGATTGCCCTCAGATGTTCAAAAATCCTCGTTTTTAATGCTCTTTTTGTACATCCAATGTACATTTTCGGGAAAAATAAATACATGTTATCCCATAAATGACAAAAGTTGTGTTACATCTCACAAACACTCAAAATCACCAAACACCAAACACCAAAAACCACATTAATCCGCTGACAAAGAAATCCTGCTTCAGCCGCAGGACAAGGGGAAGAAACCAGAAGGAGGGCACCCCCAAACTCAGTCACCCCAAAGACCACCAGGCCAATGGGCTACAAAAGAGGATATCCAATCCCTCCTGGTAGATATTAAATCAGAATTCCAAAACTGCACGTCTGAAATAGACACTAAGGTAGATGGGCTGGACAACCGAATGGAGGAACTGGAACACAGGGTCAGCAAGGCTGAAGATCATTCCCTTGATCAAACAACACAACTTATTGAGCTACGCAGGAAGATTCAGAGTTTGGAGGGGAAGAATGAAGCTATCATACTCAAGCAGGAAGATATCGAAAACAGGGCCCGGAGGAGGAAAGTAAGAATCAGAGGGGTGTCCACCTTGATAACAGACCAAGCCCTAAAGGGATACGTGACCAACCTGTTTCTATCTCTTCTCCCAGAATTTGATAAAGCAATGCTGCTCCTGGGCCGGACCCACCGGATACGTAGTCGCAGAGGGGCCAACACAGAATACCCCCACTCCCCAGATCCCAGATGTAATCACCCGCAGTTACTTCTTCTCTACCAAACAAGACTTCATGACTGCAAACCGCTTACAAGGTGAGCTGACCTACCAAGGAACACCGATACTGATTTACCAGGACTTGGCAGCCGCGACAGTACAGAGATGCAATGCACTAAGATACCTAAACACCAGTGGCGCAAGTGCCTCACCATGATGCTGGTAAATGCAGGTAGGCTTGTTTGCCACACACCCAGCACACAGTCCATGAGCACGGCTGTACCTTTTTTCATGTCGGGAATGACGATTGTTTTGTTGCATCGCTTGTTGGCACCCTTCGGCACCTTTCCCTCCCCGTGGAATCAAAGTTTGTGTGAAATTTCTTTTTGAGTTTTGATAGGTTTTTCGAGAGCTGTAACCCATGTGAGTTTTGCAATGTGCTGGGACCAGACGGGAGCACACATTTCTTTGACCCATTCAAAGTTTTCTTTAGTTAGTCCTCTGAGTGCTTCAGCTTTGCACTTGATCGATTCATCATGCCACTTATTGTCTTTAAATCTTTTTCCTCTGATGATGAAAAAAGGTTATTTGATACAAATTACTCCTTGGCGCTTGCTCCTGCAGGTTTTCTCGTTTTGCAGCATTTCTGTTGTAACCGTGTGGGCCTGGAAGGTGCTCCGAATCCTACATAATACGAGATGAATCAAACATTGGGCGTCTGACAAGGGCACTTCTTGGAGTACGAGTATTTTAGGCGTGCCTGATGCGTGCGGTATGATAGAGCAAACATAACTCTCATCTGTTGCTTGTTTTGCTGTTGCACTCATGTCTGAGTACCAGTTATTAGACTGGTTTGGGTGGCAGGGGTCTTCTATTTCATCTAATACCAGGCCATGGTAGATATATCTTTTCCCTCCCCCCCCCTTTTCTGTCTCCTCCTCCTCCTCCTCCCTTCCCTGTCATTGAACGTTTTCATTTTTCGATAGTGTATGGGAAAGATACCTGCCCATTCTGTGTCATTACGTTCGTTAGCAGCTTGCCAGGCTTGTGGGTCTGGCATCTCTGGTTTGTTAGTAGCAGCAATATTAAAGTGCATTATAGTGCCTCGTGAGGTAGGTTCTGTGGTTGCTTGTACATCAGTGTCTATCAGATCAGGTTAATTCTCCCAAAAGTAATCCCCATCATACTGATTGGTCTTGTTCATATTACTAGGTCTGGTAACAGCAAGTGGAAAAAGGGGGGCTGAGGATGTGCGGTTCTTATGTAATGTTGTGAGGTTTGCAGTGGCTGAGGTATTATGTCTCACATAGTTTTTACACCGGCCCAGATAAGTGCTGAGACTTCACGTATTAGATTTACCCCACTTACCCCTTCTTTCATACTCTTAATAATAAGACACGGTAGAATACCATGCCATAAAAAATATTGTAGAAAACAGTTTTGCACAGTTTTTTATGCTACTTTCTATATTATAATATTTGTTAACTCTACTAGATACCCTATCGCTAACTAACATGGTGCCGTCATCGCTGAGTGCACTCCTTTCTGCCATTGTGTCCCCTGAAGGGGTGATATAAAATTAAGTGACATGCATACATTTAATTTTTTATTTCATGAAGTTATCATTTTACCATCATTATATCAATTTTGCCACTAGTCTATTACTAAATTAATAAATCTGATGTGCACACCTTTAAATTACTCTACCACTTGTAACTTAAATTTCATCACAATACATTTATCTTGCATTTCATAGTATTTTCATTAGAACTGATGATCATTCTTCTATACCAGTGGTCAACCATAAAAAGGGAGAGAGAGAGGGGGGGAAAGGAGAAAAAGAGAGAAAGAGAGAAATGAGAGGAAGGAGAGAAAGAGAGGATGCACAAAACTTCAATGTAATTTTTAATTATTACTTTCACTTTAGCATATTTCAATTTTTGGTCCTGTATTCTCTCTTTTATCCATTTTATTAATTGCTGTCCTTTTGGACACTTTGAGGGATTGCACTTCTCACATCTGACAGATGCACCCAATATTTCAATCCCTTTACTTTTACCGCAGTAGGTGTGCAGTATATGACTTCGTACGGCCATGAAATCTCGGAGAGTTCCATCTCCGCACAAAACTTTGCACATACACATTTTCTCCTGGCATCAGTTGACCTTTTGGGCTATCATTTGCTGGCATGCAGTGTGGATTGCAGCATTTTCTGTAAATGGTGGTGCAATTTGTCTCGCTATGCTGCGCACTGCACGTGTTAAGTTGGTGAGATATTCCTTAAATTCATCCCCAGCACTGTGGCAGCTCTGTGAGCATCTGAAGCACCTCTCACTGGGGACAGTGGCATATGGATGTGCCTTCCCGTCATTATTTTGTGCGGGTTCAAATGATGGTCTTACTTGGCTGTGTTCTGTGTTGGAACAGTGCTAGAGGCAAGCAATACACCCAGTTCATTTTGAGCGTGTTACATAACTTTGATAACTTGTTTTTTAGCAGACCGTTGATCTTTTCTACCAGTCCGTTAGCCATCGGGTGATAAATAGAACAGTTTGTGCTTAATCCCCAGTAACGATGTTACTTCCTTGAAGAGGTCACTCACAAAGTGTGTGCCACTGTCTGATCTTTTGACGTCACATATATACCCCACCTCGAAAAAACCTCCCATACTAAAAACTTGGTGGCACTTTTCGCATCTGGGTGCGGGCAGGGTCCAGCTTCCACCCACCTTGAGAACGGCCACACTATCACAATCCGGTACCTTGCTCCATTACATCTCTCCCCCATATCCGCGTAGTCAATGTGGAGTTCTCTGAACGGACCTACAGGGCGTAGTAATGTTCTCGCAACATTCTTAGTCATTCCTGAATTATATATTTGGCATGTTGTACACTCTATTGTTAATTTGGACAAGTGTTCGTGTGTGTTGGGGACAAACCAATGCTCATGTATTTCTGCTGCAATGTGTTTAGTCACGTGTGTCTGGAAGTGCAATTGTTGGAATGCTACTTCTAATAATTCCACTGGCATTGCTACCTTTCCTGTTAGTTCCTGTCTGCATGTTAGATCTGTCAGTAACTGTTTACATCCTCTCATCCCCCACTGTTCTTGTTCTACTATAGGAGCACGTTTTTGGAGCTCTATTATTTGGGAAATCGGGGTATTGCTGTATCCTTCCTCTAGCATATCTGTTATTGGCGTTTTGACAATGCATTCTATTGCTTGTTGGATATTGAAATACGCGTCTTCTTTCGCTGCTGCGTCTGCTGCCGCGTTTCCCAATGAGATTGCATCCGTGTTGCTGGTGTGTGCTTGGCATTTCACCAAAGCTACTATTGATGATTCTGCTAATGCTTCTATTAGCTCATTTAGTAATGCGGCATGTTGTACTGGCGAACCATCTGCCCTTCGAAACCCTCTCCGTCGCCATCGTGACAGTCCCGAGTGTACTGGTGTAGCATATGCCGAGTCAGAGTATATTGTGACCGCACATCCTTTAGCAGTGTGCCACATTTCAATTAGCGCTGTCAATTCTGCTGCTTGAGCTGAGTAATGAGAGGGGAGGCATTTCTGTACAATAATCTCATATTCTTCCTCTTCCATTTTTACTACTGTCGCCCCCACATACTTTTCTCCTGTTTCACTGTCTTGATGCTGACCCGTCCACAAAGTATATTTCTCCCTCCTGTAATGCATTTTCACTTGCTTTGGGAATATCTTCTTCACCCTCATATGTAGCACAGTCATGTGCCTGGATATCTTCTACTGTGCATGGTTCTGTGATGAAGGTTGCTGGGTTCACTGGCTTGCACCTGACCACATGTACGGTTGGGCTCAAGATTATCTCCTCGTAGGCCGTTGCCCTTTATGTTAGTGTTTATTTGGAACTTTCTAAAATTGCAAATAGTGAGTGTTCTGCGTATAGGGTCACTGAGCATCCCATTACGATGGTTGCGCTTTTTTCTATTGCGAGGGCCGCTGCAGCAAGAGCTTGTGCGCATGCGAAGTGGCCCTGCATCACTGTATCTAATGTGCTGCTGTAATAGGCCAATGGCTTGTGTCCAAGAGATGTTTTCTGTGTCAACACTGCGGTCATTAAAACACCATTGCAGTTTGAGAATATGTAGAACTCCCTATCATAATCAGGGTTCGCCAAAACTGGTGTGTGTGTAATGAGGTCTTGCAGTTTGAAATATTATGTCATCATTTCATTGGACCATTTTAGTGGAGCAATATTCTTTTGTGCTTCCTTCAGAGCCTGTAACAGTGGCTGTGTGTATGCCGCATAATCAAGTATCCATGCACGGCAGTAATTTCAGATGCTGAGAACTGTTTGCATGTCCTTCACTGTTTTTGTTATAATCTGGTGGCGTATTGCTTCTGCTCTGATAAAGTTCTTTTGCCATCTTTTGAAATTAGCTGTCCTAAATATAGTACTTCCGCTAGGCAATATTGCAGCTTGCCTTTGTCCACCTTGTATCCTTTTGTGGCCAGTAAATTTAGCAACCTTATTGAATCGGCCCCGCACTTTTCTTCACTTTCACTGCAGACAAGTAAATCATCAATGTACTGTATTATTGTGCTCCTCACATCAATGTTACCAAGATCTTCATGCAAAATTCTATTGAAAATGCTGGGTCTTTCAAAATAACCCTGCGGTAACCTGCAGTATTCGTATCTGTTCCCCCCTCCGCCCTAGCGTAAATGCTGTGAGGTACCTGGAGCCTGGGTCAGGTGGTATTAAGAAGAAAGCATTCTTCAAATCCACTATGGTGAAACACGTGGCCTCTTTTGGTATACTACACAATATTGATGCTGGATTAGGTACTAATGGAAACTCTTTCTGTATGACGTCATTAAGTGGGCGTAGGTCCTGGACCATCCGCCAAGCCCCGCCCTTCACTTTTTTGATCGGAAAAATCACTGTGTTACACAGTGAATTTGATGGCACTATTATTCCTTGTTCTAGCAGTGCATTTATTGTTTCTCTTATTCCTTCCTCCGCTTCCCTTGATAGTGGATATTGTTTCACTCTAGGGGGTATGGCACCTGGTTCTAATTTTATTCTGATTGGCGTAACTTCTTGTAATAGCCCAATATCATGGGGGCCTGTAGTCCATATTTCTAGCAGGACCTTTTCCATATCTTCCTCAAATATAGTAGGTGGTACATTAACACTAGCCATAAGAGGGTTGTGGATCTCCCTGTGTTGAATCGTGATGTCATATGGTTCATCAGTTCAATCGCGCAACATTATGTTTGGGTCTATGCATAACACTGTTCTTCACTCGCACCCATGCATGTCCAGTCCTATCACAGCAATACCTTTGCTCGAAACCTGTACACCTTCTAGTTCAATGGACAAGATTGTTCCTGGTACAACATCTGTATTCACAATTTGGCGGAAGACCAAATCTGAAGGTACCTTCCATTCTTTTCTCGTTATCTCTGGAACCACTTTTGCTAACACTCTGATACCATAAATGAACATATCCAAATCAATGGGTACCCCTCTCACCGCAACTTAGTTTGTCATAGTACTAGTCATCAGCATTGCCCGCACGGGGCACACACCTGGAGTGGAACAAACTATTCCCTGTTCAGTAAAGGAGATGGTCATGTTCAATGTATTTAGGGGATCTCTTCTCAACAAATGTATTGGCAAGTCTTCGTGATACAGTAGGGGCACTCGCACTGTTTTCCCCCGCACCGTTATGTCAAGATCTTTTGTGTAAGGAACTTTTAAAATAGCCCCAGAGAACCCCTGCGTTTCCAAATTTCTTCCAGAGAGCGGGAACCGTCCTTCCATGAGGCACGATTTTTCAGCTCCCTAGTCCACCATAAAGATGAACGGTTTGTTTCCTATCTCCACCCCCACTAGTGGTTCTTTTCTGCACGTAAGGTAGTGGATAGGATTGGACACACAAGTGCTCTCTGGGGGCTGTCCTAATCTGCATATTTCTCTGTTCCTGGAACAGAGAATACATTATCTCCCACTACTGCTACACCGTGGAAAGGTGCCAGTGCACCATTTGCAGATGTTGCAAAAATATTAGTGTTCACATTGGCTATAGTCTTCTGCCTTGCCAGTTGTTGTGGCATACCTCTCTGCTGTGGTTGTTGTTGATGCTGCTGTCTTTGTCATATTGGCTGCTCATTATAACATTGTTCATTCTGCCCATTCCCTCCCATAGGTAACCCGTAGGGACTTCCTGGGTGTGGGTGGCCATACTGCTGTTCGTTTCCCATGGGGGGCTGTCCTTGATAATAACCCATAGGTCGTATTCTACATTCTCTTGAGTAATGCCCCCATCTCCCGCAGTTCCAACATGACCCTTGCGGTCCTCCCCTCATCCCAGGTCCTCCAAATCCTCCGCTTCCCATCCCTCCATATCCCCCTCTTGGACCTCTGTACCCACCTCGTCCTCTTGCATGCCTCCCTTGCCATTGGGGCCCTCCGTACTGCTCCTCTCCGTCCCACTGCTCCCCCATGTTGCGGCCATTCTTGCTGGCGTATTTCCTACCCCCTTTTCTCCTTCGCCCTGCCTGTCAGTTGATATTGTTGCATTCAGCGCCGCGACCTTCACTAACTATTTTGCCTCGTCTGCCAACCTTCGCTGTGCTATCTCCTTTTCTCTTTCTTTGATGCTCCTACAATGGTGTACAATTATGCTCTGGATCTCGGGCCAGCCCTTGGCTTCTACACAGCTATTTTATCCAAGACCTTCTGTACCTCCTTCGGGAGCCCTTTTTTTATTATGAAGTAGAACAAGGCGGTAGATTGGTTTTCACTTCTCTAAT
This sequence comes from Ambystoma mexicanum, assembly GCF_040938575.1. Taxonomy (NCBI): domain Eukaryota; kingdom Metazoa; phylum Chordata; class Amphibia; order Caudata; family Ambystomatidae; genus Ambystoma; species Ambystoma mexicanum. The sequence continues at coordinate 227,353,166 of NC_090923.1, read as the reverse complement.
GGTCTTAAACCCGGAGGATGAATTGCGTAGGCTCCTCCTCCTCTCCCATAGTGCATTGCATCACTAAGTGTAAATCCGGCGTGTCTGGAAAAGTTTTCTGCAATGCATCCCATACTTGTGCTCTAACGTTATTAAATGCTGACCTATCATGGCGGTCACAGTTAGTTGTTACTCCCGGGAATCCTGCCTTCATCCACACTGCGTCTGCTTGACCACCAACTGTGGACACCAGTAAACTCTTCACATCCCCTATAGCTAAAGGCATCCCTGCTGTGTGTTTTTCAAATGCATGTATCCACTTCCCCGCCCCACCCGGAAGTGGAGGGAGGAGTTTCAACAAGTTATTTTTGTCCATCTGTGCCCATGGTACGTAGTGGGGCCTTCCTGCTCCCATGTGTATCAGAGGCATCTCTTTTGTAGTTATCGCGCATTCTCCCACTGTATCCCCATCTCCTCCCCATGGACCTTTCTCTTTTTCAATGATTGTGTCTTTGCTTACCTCGCCACTAGGCGCAACTTCTTCAAACATCCGCCACAAATCTAACACTTCTCTTCTATTCTGCAACTGCTTTCCCCGGTATTTCGCAAGCAGGTGTGTGGATTCTAGATCCAATACCCTCTTATCAAATGACCCTCCTTCCAGCCATATAGGCATACTGTCTCCTTTTATTTCCACCACTCATTGATCATGATATTTTTGGATTTTCTCACTATACAAAGGGAGATGCTGACAGATATGTGCTAATGGTTAGTCCCTCCCATAATGACGAATTCTTTGCTCTTACTTGTGTTCACCTTGTTTTCTGGGTATAACTACACACTGTTAATCACTTAATAATCTTCTTTCTGTAACACATCTGTCGACCTTGTTAACTCTTAGTGTTTGTCAACATGAATCGTAATTTTCATGACCAATATTTCTCATTAACTCTTATGCTTGTTGAATCACAGATACGCAGGTACTTACTGACAAACCAACATGTAACACATAAAACACATAGAACATATAACATGAACTGCCTTCACTTTACTCCCCTTTATAATGATTTCATTGTATTGCCCCTCACTCTTGCTTTTCTCATGCACTCCCCACCTCTGAGCCCCCTCAGGCTACCGCTCCAAGAACTTTGCTCAAACGAAAAAGAATATTCTAAATGACTAACTCCGAGTCGACTAAATATATGAGACTCCTGCTTTATTTTCTCTTTATCTTCACTTGTTCCCTACACTGGACGAGACAATGCTATGCGGCACCGCTTCTACCCCGTTCGGGCTAGGATCCCTTACTCTTCTTTACCTCTTTTTGTCCACAAAACCTAATGGCCATATAAAGGATAGATAAGAAAAAGCCTCAATAACATTCACACAGACCCTGAACCTTGCTCTAATCCTTTATTTTTACCCACTTTTTTACCTGTTTCCCTTCTCCCAAACCCTTCTCTTTATTTTCCTTTGAAATTCTTGCAACCGGTACTCACGTGTTCAGTTGGGTGTTCTGAGAGCCACTGTGCACGGTCTATCCCCAATGTGGTCTGTACCCCGACCAAGACGTGGCCCGCCTTGGCGAGCAGTTTTTATTTGGGTATTTGGCAAACGGGAACCCTTGGACACTCTCGTTTGTGCGCACAAACTGGTCAACCGCGGAGGTAATGGTTTCGATGGGGGACGTCCCGGATCTCGCCGCACGGCACAGGGGCCTTGGGGCTCCTGTCCAATCACGTTGCGGGGGTCACCAAATGTAAAGGCCCATCCCCGTCTTAAACGTGCAATGCAAAGAAATGAGACACCCCCAACGGGGAATGAGACTAAGAGAACAGACTGCGAGAGTTAGTTGTCTTTATGTAAAATTGGCATCCAGAGAACTCTTGCCCGAGAGCACTCTGGCAAACATTACCCTTACATGACTTTATCAAGACAAAAATTGTCATCGGTGACATCATGATATAAGGGACTGCATAGACACAGGATTGGGTAAAACTTAAGTAACATATGTATCTGTAGGTGCTGCTCCCTCCTGATTGGCTGTTCGGTTGGCGGGGCGGTGAGCGCCACAAGGTCCGTTTGTCTGCATCCAGGCAGGGTGAGGGTCAGGTCGCTGTGGAGCATGGTGGCCACTAACTAAGCTAACATGAGATACTACCATTACACATACACTAAATAATAGTCACTACAGCTTCTTTGAGAAAATCATCATACACCTATAAATTTTATACATTTGATTTCACCATCACTCATTAAGACTTATATGGAATACTGGGTTTAGGAGTCTTGGCACATCTGATAACATCGATCGCGGGGTGGGTCTGAGCGCATCAAAGAAACTAGGGGGCATGCTGACATTTGTTAATTCTAAGGTGCAATATACTGAGACGGACGTCTGATTTTAGTTGGGGGCACACTGGGGTGGGCTTCATGGCAGGGTCGCATATCTGGTACATCAAGAGAATACCTTGCAGGGACACAGGGTTACACTGGCAGTAATTTTCCAACAGCGGGGGTAAGAGGACACAGGCAGGTTTGTGGAGATGGATGGGCTACAAGGCATGGTTCAGGCTGGTTCACACATAGGACAGTGATCTCAGAGGAAGGGCGAGATGTTACATTTGTCTTGTTGCAATTTACCTCCGGCTTAGGTGTGAGAATGGAGCTTGGAAGTGTTCAGACACAGTGAGAAAAGGTGGGGGCCACGAGCGCGGTTTGCGCGGCGCTGCGAAGGGGACAGAAGCCTTTTCGTATTGACGTAGTGAGGCCGAGTCCAAAGATGGAGTCGAGGGTGCACAAAATGGATGCCAAGTGTCTCTGCAACAGTCCCACCTACGCCATCATCAGCATAAGGGCTGATCATTAGCATAAGGGCAATGGAAGTGTCCCCCACTGTTGGTCGAGCAAGTGATGCACATTGTACTGAATGCATGAAGGGGGCCTAAACGACTACTTACTCCCACGCACTCTCTTCGTTGTTACTCCCTCGAGGACGGTGCCATCTTGCCTGTCAATTCCGGCGGAGAGTGTCAGCTTTCTTACGACCACCTTATGCCCTTAGCAGGCTAGCAATTTCATTCAAATTGGAACTGAGCGTTCCGGCACTATTCTGATAGTTTCATTTCTCGCCAACGGCTCCATATCGTTGCTGTGGATGTGATCTCCAGGTCTCTCCACGGAGGCTCTCAGGAAAGCAACTGCATTGCTGGCACTTCAAGCCATGCCACCCCACCAGGCTTTCTTAATGACACCCAAGACTAGCCAAGTATAGGGGTTTTAGGCGCTGGTGCAGCTCTTCTTGAGTGCTTTAAGCAAACAGCTGATCCCCAGGCAAAACCTTGGGTTCTCCTGTTGGGGCTAAATGCCCTAGTGATTAATGCTAGGTCAGCCGTGGCACACCAGGACTGTGTCCCAATTTGTTAATGGAACATGCGCCTGATTTGTTTTGCCTCAAGGAAACATGGTTTAACACCTCCTCAGACCCTGACATAGTCCAAATCTTTCTGGCTACCTTCAGCCTGAAATCCCTCAACAGGCCCCCTCCCACTAGATGTGGAGGACTTGCCATTATTCATTGGACGGCGATCAAATGCACTATGATCTCTTTAGAACATAATATCCCTTGTGAATTACAACTGATGAGACTTCTAGCTACATCTAATAATGCAGTGCACATTCTGCTGTGCTATCGCCCCCGTCTCAGCAGTTGCTGTGGGTGATTTCAACATGCATCCCAATGATCCTTCAGATAGTCGTGCAAGAAACCTTATTCCTTCTTGGGCTGATATTTCATGGTGGTCCAGAATTACCTCCCTACACACCAACTTGGTAACACATTGGATCTAATTTTTGCAGAGGTAGCTTTGCTTTCTAAGTTCAATCCTCTTCCATTGGCCTGGTTGGATCACTTTCTCTTGTCCTTTATGATTTCTCTCCGAATTCCCACATGCCCCTTTCTAAACTGCCCATCACAGAGCATTTATGGGGGGAGGGTGCACCCTTCTGCAGTGGCAGATTGCCTTTTGATTAGTTCAAGACAACTTAATATAATTAAAGGCCAGGGCCCTGCCTCAGACCTGATTCCTGCCATGACTGAGGTAGCTGATACTCTAGCGCCAATGGAGATGCAACTATTTTGCTCAAAGCCGACGGCCCCCTGGTTTTATTCTGCTGTGCTGGCCTGCAAGCGGGTGGCCTAAAGGATGCGACTCAGACGCTAAATCGGCATACAAGCAGGCAGTGCAGCTGTATCATGCGGCTATCAAAGAAACAAAGTCATGTTTCTACGCAAATCACATTATTCCGGCAGCCTGCTCCTCGCAAGAGTTTTTCTGGGTGGCAAGAGAACTTTCTTCACCACCGCCATCACGAAATTTGTCTATGGGGTCTCCGATCCGTTGGAATGCCATTAGCATCTTTTTCTGTGAAAAAGTTGAACAAAATCAGGCAATCTATTGCCTTTGATTTTGAGAACTGCCCTAAGGCTTCACCTGGGTGGTGTCTGCCTGTTTGGATTAACCCTCTTGAGCCCTTGCAATTTGAACCAATTACTGATGATATGGTTGTGTCCGAATTTAATAAACTGAAGTCTGCTTCCCCCATGGACCCTATTATTCTCAAGGAACTGCCTCAGACTGCTATAACTCTGTTCACAGCTGCTCATTCTTTTTCCTCTGGCACTATCCCTGTTCACAGAAACATACATTTGTTAATCCACATTTAAAGAAGCCTCAGTAAGTCCCATCTTTATCAGCTAACTACCGGCATATATCACTTCTGCCAGTCCTTATGAAGCTTATGGTGGCGCCTTGAAGGACGTTCTCAGGGTGTCCAGGTCTGTGGTCAGCTACCTTTCTTGGTGGGCTAACATCTGCAACCTGCTAGCAGGGGAACCCTTCTGGCCTCCGTGGCCTCAGGTCCAAGTGGTCAGGGATGGGATTGGTTCCTGAATGGTTGGGGCCCTCACTGCGAGGACTTCCAGGTTAACAGCCTTTGGTCAGCAATGGCAGCCAGGTGGCACATCAAGGTTGCGAGTCATCAGGTTAGAGTCATGTCTCTGATGGGGAAGCATGTCCTGATCTTGACGGCACTATGGTGCTCATGCACTACCTGAACAAGCAGGGTGGTGTTTTAGCTATTGGATAACCAGATCTCGGTCTCTGCTGTTCATCTGGCGGGGACAGAGAGCAGTTTGGCGGATGCTCTGAACCGGCACAGCACAGTCTCACATGAGTAGGATGTGTGCCAGGAAGTCCTACAGGAAGTCTTTGCTCTCAGGGGTACCACAGCGATTGAACTGTTTGCCACGGAGTCCAACAGGAAGTGTAGACAGTTTTGCTCAAGTAATGTCCCAGCAAATGCAGCGCTACGGGAAGCGTTTCTGTCGGACTGGCTCTTTCCTCTCCACTACACCTTCCCTCTGATTCCCATCATTCCGTGGGTTCTCAGGAGGTTTTCGAGCAAACTTGATCACCCCGGATTAGGCGAGGAGGACATGGTACTTGGAACTTCTGGGCTTGACCATCTGCCCACCTCTCAGGTTGCCTCGCCACCTGGATTTCCTGACCCAGTCAGAAGGTCGGCTGCTCCACCCGTACCCAGAATCCCTCAACCTGCATGCGTGGCTCTTGAGAGCATGAGCTATGATGACTGGGACCTCTCTGAGGAGGTACTCAAGGTGCTGCTGGCTTCATGCAGTCCGTCCACAAGATCTCTGAATGCGTGCAGGTGGAGAAGATTTAAGTTGTGGGACAGGGACTGCAAGATTTATCCCATCTCTTTCCCCACCACTATGTGATGGGGTTCCTTCTTCACTGGCCTCTTCAGGCCTTCAGATAACCACAGTCAAAGGATATTTGGCGGCTTTGTGTTCCAAAAGTCTCTGGATCATGGCTCTTTATTCACTATCCCGGTTTTGGCCCAATTTCAGAAGGGTTTTGTGAATAATTTTCCGCCTATCCCTTTTGTTGTCCCTCATTCAGATTTGATCCTGGTTCTCACCTTTCTTATGGTGGCTCCCTTTGAGCCGTTACATTCTTGTTCTCTGCGGCTTCTTACATTGAAGACAGCCTTTCTGGTTGCCATCACGACAGCCAGACGGGTCAGCGAGTTGCAGGCCCTTTCTTGCAAACCACCATTACTTTGCTTTTTTAGAGAAAAAGTATCTCTTAAAGTGAGGCCAGGGTTTTTTTCTAAGATGGTGCCAGAATTCCATCTCTCTCAGCCGATAGATCTTCTGGTGTTCTAACCACCTCAGCACCCCTCCAAGGAGGAGGAGCATTTTCATCGATTGGATCACAAGATGATTTTAAGCTTCTATGGAGCAAGAATGGTGGACTATAGAAAAACAGACCCGTTGTTTGTAGCCTACTCCATTTCCTGAAAAGTCCTAGCTGTATCGAAGCAGACAATTTCGCAATGAATCACATTGTGTATTTTGGAATGCCACCATACCACAGGCAAGGAGATTCCTCCTGGGATAAGGGCCCACTCTATTGGAAGGATATCCACCTGTACAGCTCTGCAATGAGTAGTACGGGTCAGGAACAACTGCTGGGCAGCCACCTGATCCTCACTTCATACATTCATAATGCATTACCGTCTGGCCATAACACATGGGACCTATGCCTGCTTCGGAAGAGCAGTGTTGCAAAATGTACTGCT